>NC_142400.1:16331683-16981683 GCF_059441095.1 Idiotropiscis lumnitzeri | reverse complement strand
TTTCTTACAGTCATATCTGTACTCTTGTTTTTATCCAGCGCTTCCCATTCCCAACTTTTTACTTAGGCAGGCTTTGGACTTGGCAAAGGCGAGATGAAGCCTACAACGTGACTTTTTCCTCATGTCTTCCTCTTTCCTCTAGGCTATGTCAACTCCTGGAAATTCCTCTCTTATTTCCTCTTTGCTTCTTATTATTATTGTAAACCTTATTCCTTTACGGCTTTCAAGGTTTCATGATTTATGCTGATGATGCCTGCTGCTTGTACAGTAATCACTTATCATTTTCTTCAGGAATTTGCGTCACAGTTGTTAGCGCTTTGTTTTTCTTTTTTCTGACATTGCTGTCAATCTTCTGATACTCATTTGAATATGCTGTTGGTATTTATACACGCCACCTCATATTGATTGTGTGTGTAGGTGTAAATGAGAGAATGTGTTCTGGCATTGTTGTTTTTATTGAAATTTCTTGGGATTTCTTTTTTATTTATTTATTTTTTTGGAACTAGTTCAGTTCTCTTTTGATAAAACTTGGTCAGGCTATAACAGTAGAATAATGGCTGGCACTGTTGCCTCACAGGACTATCGTGTAAAATTCCTGTGATGACTTTTGTTGGTTTTGTTTTATTCAAGCAATGGGGGCATAATGCATTTCATTCCTTGGCAGCAACCAACAGAGTGTGCTGTCTAAATGGCTGCTGTAGAAATCAAGAGAGTATCTGTAAACAGTAAGAGAGGACGTGTGGTTCCAGGATCATTTAGAACTTAAATAGCATGATGTTCCCCAGACTAGTGAAGGTCGGTATGTAAACATATGTGCACATGTGGTGTTATGATGTCCGCCTTGACTACATTACAGGGTTGAGAGATTAGTTCACAGTGAGAGCTGTGACTGTGAAGTTTGTCAACAGTTGAGGTGCGCTCAACTCAACTGGCTGCTTGTTTTAATATTGACCTATACCAATTAATATGAATGCCATAGCCATGTTGTTGAATATGGCACTGAAAGGTATTCCAAGAGATGTTAGTGATACGCAAGATCGGTGCTGTGAAATGTGAAATGATAGAGATGAATGCAAACAGTGTGGACGAAAGCAGCTCTACTGAAGAATGACGCCTGAACCTTCTCTGGCTGTAAGCTTTATCAAAAAAGAAGCCTGCTGTTAAATAGTCAGAGAGTACCTACCTTCCGGACCAAATCTGGAAGATGGTTGATAACAACTGTACTTTGTGAGATTCTGGAATTGAGAAGGCACCGCAAGGTTTTTACCACAACTTATATGTGTCTGATTGATGATTGTTGATTTGTAGGTGAGAAGAAGGATTTCTAAATAGATTTCTGAATGTCATAGCAAGCCAGCACATGAGGTTATCACTGGGAAAATAAATTTTCTCATATAGTCAGTGCCCGGGCCACAAGGGCTTGAGAAGCAATTCCAAAAGTGTGCTACGTGTGAGTGCGCTTTCTCTTGTGGTACACGAAAGAATCACTGAATTAAATACAATTAATATTCACAGCGTGTTAAACATGAAATATAATCGAACATATTGACGGCATTTAACTTGATTTTTTTTTTTGTTATATTTTTGTGTTGTCCGTGGTTGTTCCTTGGATAGCTAAATATATTTTTGCTTGCAATGTCTACAGATTGAACTGATGACATTGCAGCACAGAAATAGCCCCTTACTAACGAGTAGTTTAGTCTCGGAACACTTCAAGGTTAATTTTTGATTCTATTTGCATCTCACCTGCTAAATCATTTCATTTTAACCTTGAATGGTTTCTGCCCATGTCTCCTGTCAAAAATACACTACCGAAGCATCACCTGCCAATATCAATTGAGGCTTCGCCTAATGGCATTGATAATACACTAGACTCGAATGGAAGAGTGGACTCCAAATAGTTGTCTATGTGTATGTATGTAAGGAAAAGAAAAGCACTTCTATTAAACAACGTACTAACGCATTTCTCCAAAGAAGCAATTAGCTTGTCATAAAAAGTTGAGGTGTAGGTGTTAAACTAGCCTCATATCTCCGTACCTCCTCACCCATCTGAAGCTGCGAATGAACTTCCCGGATAGAAAGAAAAATATAAATATATATATATATATTTTTGTTGTAGCTGTCCAAAGAATTTGTGTCTTTAATCTTTTATGAAACGGTTCATATGGCTCTTTAGTTGCCGTAATTTGTCCCTGCTCACTTGCCGTATCGTGACGCACCACAACAGGCTGAATGTAGGAAACTAAATGTCGTCTAATGCGCAAAAACTGCCATCAATATTTACCAAAATGGATGTTGACTAATGGTTATGCTCACACCAACTTCTGAAAATATTAGAACGATCGCCAAAGTTTTCTGGATTCTAGGGCATTTTTGTCTTTATAGAGGTGCTTACTACAAAGCGTGCTCAAGAATATTGGTGACAATTGGTCGTATTTTTTTACATGAAGACTGTCATGGTGCGAACCCGGTCCAAAGAACTCCAGGCAAGCAATATAACAGCTTAACACACTAACATGGGAAGAACAAGCAAATTCCACACAGGTGGGCCTCCGACGAGAACTTAAAATTCCTTGACTGGGATGTAGGTGTGCTAACCACTACTTTACCATGCTTACCTGGATTACACATTTTTAACAATATTTAGAATAGCAAGAAAACATAAATAGAGCGCTAACAAATAATGGCGAGCATTGTGAAGATAAATCAAAGCCTAGTGACATGCACTTGAGCCACGCTATACCCTGGCTACAAGACGACCGTGCATGTGTTGTGACTATATATGAACTTCCAATTTTATATTTTTAGACTTCTAACCACAGACATAAAAAAAGCGACTTCCTCTTCCTTCATTCTCAAACTGTCAGTCAGTGAGGAAGTCTGATGAGACATGAGCAAAAGCCAGTGTGGTAAGTTCAGTCAAAAAGGCTGAGAATGTGATACTGCTTACATGCAATATTTGCATTTTCAATATGGGAACCTGACATAATTTTCATCTGTCCATCTAGATGTACAACAATTAATTAAACAACTAAATGATTATCAAATTCCGAATTATATTTGATAATCGATTAATCATTTAGAGACTTTGTTTCGTTGAAAATCGTCCAAATTATTGTACATATACCGGCCAGTAAATATTCTCTGATTGCTGTCGTCCTCCATAAAAGCAGACTCATTAGCTTTGTGTTGAATAAAAATAAGACAGTTGCACACATCAGCTTTTACTTTGGAAAACAATGATCAACATGTTCTGAAATGTTGACGACCAAACCAATAATTGAATCAAAATTGGTTAATGTTTGTGCATTTAACACACTGTCTTATTTTGGGAAAAAAAGGGATGGAATTTTTTCAGCTTTTTTTAATCAGTTCCTTGATTAATTGACAAATTTATTGACAGATTAATCGATGACCACAATAATTGTTAGTTGTAGCCCTTCATGCTATATAGAATGACATTAAATAAACCAGTCCAGATCTAAAAAAAAAAAATAGTGAACCTAAGCTACAAAAATTGTAATAACTTATACTAATTTCGTCATATGCTGTAAATGAAACTTTTTCAGTTTGCTATGCCATTAGACATGAAACCTGGCAATAGCAGAAGTAATGATGTAATTTAACTCCAAGTCTGCGTGTGCAAGCATACGCTCGCTAGTGCGTGTCTGTCTGATATCATACAAGTGAGTTCTGTTTAAAGTGTCCTCGTCCAGAGTTGCTTTGTGACGCTCAGCCTCGTCCCTGGCCTCATCAATCATGATGGTTTCTACACTGCACTTCTGGGATGTTACGCGCTTCCCGTATTGTGGTAGAACGGACAGAATTTTTTAGATTCCTCGCCTCTGAGGTGCTTATGATTTCCTGTCATGTTGTCACCATCCTTTTGGTTTTGACTGGAACCACGTCACACTGTGTGCTTTAATGGTTAACTTCTATTAGTTGTGAAACGGCAATGCAATTTTTTGTCCTAAAATTGAAGGTCCCCATATTTTTCCTTTGAACCAAAATTGAAGGTCTTAAACTAAAGTTATAAAGTCTAAGGGGGGAAAAAAACACCCAAAACTAACTTATACCGTATATTTATCTTCTGCCTCTGTTATAAATAATCTAGTGATTAACCTCAGAAACACAGAACACTTTGAAAACAGTAGTACCGTATTGGGTTAAATACGAGGTCATTGTAACTCTTAATGAGGTGAGCACATCTATTAGCAGTACATATTTGTAGCAGTTCTAATTACTTCGTAATCCCTGAGCCACGTGCCACGTTCACTATGTTTTTGTTTCCTTGAAACCTTGTAAAGCCCATCTCTCCTTCTGTCCATGTGCCGGCGTGCAGTAGGTGGATGGGTAAGAATAAACTACAGAAGTGCAAAAGTTGAAACCTCACGTGCTGGATGTTTTGTTTGAGTAATGCCATCTACTGCTTGCCACGTGTCCTTCGACGCACTTGGTGGGGGAGACCGAGACAGATGGGAGACTAATTGTTGTGTCTTTCTTGCTTGACTCCGATCGTTATTTTTTATTTTTTCTCACTGTTGTTGGAACAGTATGTTGCCCCTATTTCTTTCACTGCCTAATTTCAGTAACCGCTGTAGCCATCATTTAAGGCTAATGAAATATAATGCATCAAATTCATTAACCACAGTATTCCAAAGGAGGATACTGCAGAGCAGACTAATTATGTGAAACAATGGAAAAGGAACAGTTCAAAGGTTGAGGATAATTATGACTACATTCATTCGTGAATAATGTTAATCAAGCCTTACTTGACAGTTCCATTTTATTTATTTTCTCACCACTCATCATAGAAAACGTGCCAGTAAGATGGGAAACAAAATAAAGGGAACTTCAGTCACAGGATTAATACACTCCACAGCCCAGCCACGTGTATTGGAACAGTGAGTGCAGTTCCTTTTGGTGTTGCTCTAGACTGAAATTGTTTGATATCTGAGCATGAATGGGAAACAAGTGATGAAAAGTTCCACTTTTTTTTTTTTTTTTTACATCTGAAATGGTTACAAAACCTAAAAGATATCACCTTTTATCTGGAGCATATAAGCAAAAGTAGACTGAAATGTGTTTCGTTGTCCCGGTGGGACGTATTACATTGATCCAATCAATAGCTTGAATGTCCGTGCAATTTAAGCTTTGCCTGTAAAGAATGTTTTGTTTTCAGTAATCAGCATCAGAGCATAAACGAAAGTGCAGATGCTGCACAAGATGCAAACATCTCAATAGCAAGAAGTACAGAAAGGTTCCGGTTCGAGTTTTCTCTGTGGCAAAGTTGGTGAGACGGAGATCAAACTAAAAAAATTGGTAAAACAAGGGTTGCTCATGATTCCAAACATGCAAGCTCATCTGTGAAGTTGTGGTGATAATGGCTTCCTTTGGGACTGGCACACTCATTTTCATTGATGACATCACAACACAGGACGGCAGAGGCAAAATGAACTCAGAAATCTACACGACCATTTTGTCAAACTTTAGGAAAGATGCAACAAAAGTGACTGTGAGATCATTCATTAAGTAACAATCTTATAATCCCAATATGTCAGCAAAACAACAAAGAGGTTTTGGTCATGAAGGGAAAGAAGTGGAAGGATTCAAAGTGCCTGGTCAATCTCCAGGCATAGACCCTATTGAGCTTGTGTTTTACTTGCTAAAGAGGATACTGAAGGGATCCATCACCCTAACCTCCACCCAAAGAAAAAAAAAACAGAGGCCGCAGTGAAATCCTGGAAAAGCATCGCATTGGAAGAATGAGTTTACCCTGAATGAAGAAGTCATTGATTCACAGCCTATTTTAAAGTCTCTGTTCCAATACTTTTGCCCACTTACAATTGAGACTTTTGAGAGGAACATGGCTAAAGGCAAAATGGCATGGCATGGATTCCAGGAGAATCTTTCCACTTTCAGCACATCAAGGTGTTGTCATAGTCCGTTCAGAACTCCATCCAGTATCTCAACGGGAACTGAAGTAGAGGACTGTCAGACCGATTATTTCCAACCGCCGGAGAAGCTTAAGAGCAAGCAAAGTGCACAGTGTTGTTCTTACAGTGAGCAATCTAGAGCTTGGGTGCAAGTGGAGACGCCTTCACAAAAGAAGAGGAGCCATTAAATATGACCCAATTATTGTTATTGTAACGTTCGTCTGTTTTGTCCAACTTCCCGCAGATGTGCAAGTGTAGCGTCGTGCTGACCCAGATGAAACCTTAAGTGGCACACTTGTGGGAATAGGTTGCTGCATCTCATAGGACAACGTTTGCGAAGGAGCTTCGTGAAGGCATGTTTTGAGTTCAAGCTGTATGAATGCAGACCGATGTGTTGACGAAACAGAATCAATCGGCTTCAGTTGAGAAATGTGTCTCAGAAGGGTGATAAGGTTTGGATATGTTTGGCACTAATTCAAATAGAGTGAAGCAGAATGTTTTTGGTGCTAATGTGGTATACGGTTAATCTAGGGAAACTGAACAAGAGGCCATTGATGGATGCTAGATGACGTTTTTAGGTTGAGCATGTGAATGTGATCCTCTTTCAGGATTTCTCATTTTGTGCAAACTGAATTCCTCCTAAGTCAACACAGCTGTGTTATGGTTGCTAATGGGAGGCAGAACAATAAAAGAAGCCGAATCTGGCACGTGCAATTGGCGTGGCTGTTATGTGGCAAGGCAGCTGGCAGGCAGAGTGACAGCTTGTTTTCACTGGCCGCTGTGCGTAGCATGAAGATCGGCGGGGGATTGTCATACCAGGGATGGAAAAAAATAGTGATGAATATGAATGAAAATGGCAATGATGAAGAACACAAAGAAACAAAAAGGTGAGCAGTGGGAAATAATATGTAAATGGAGAAAGCAAGGTAATTCAGTTCTTTTGGAAAAAAAAAAGACTAGAAGTGAGCTTTCTATGTATCTCTGGGTAGCGAGCTTCTTCTCCCATACTGTCAGCTCAGGTTTAAGAAGACTCGCCCTCTGATTGGTGGAGCGAGAATCAACTCTCTTCCCTCCCCCCAAGAAAAAAAGAGGTGCTGCAGGCAGCATCGGGCACACAGCAGCACAAGTCTCAGCCACTGAGGCAACATCCACATCTCACCCTGAGAGGCACCCACAGACAGACTAGCCGACACCAGAGATCCATTTGCCAAACAAATTAGAGCAGTTGAATTTTGAAGCCGAACCCCCCGATCAATCTATTTGTCGCATTGAGGACGAGTGCTAGCCACCATGGGCAGGCAGGGGCATGATTCCTCTGCTCCGGCTGCTGGGATGCGTATACAACGCTCCCAGAGTAAGCTGAGCTTGTCTGCGTCCTTTGAAGCATTGGCAGTCTACTTCCCCTGCATGAACTCCTTCGACGAAGATGATGGAGGTAAGACGATGCAGTGCTTTGGGGGCCGGGGGTCGTGTGTAGGGTTAGCTTGTTACGTTTCTGTTAACATTTTGCCGTGGCTGTGCCGACATGGAATTCTGGTCATCATTCAGGCTATCAAGTTGCAATGAAATATCCTGCTAATGGAAAACAGTGATTTAGTACATGCAATGAGCGACTGCCTCGAATTTACGATGTGGTAGAGAGCCAGCAAGAGCACAGAGGATTTATACTTTTCACATTTTAATATATTTATAAATGCAGAACACATGCATTAATCACTTTCAAAATATGGAAGTAACTCATTTACCAACACCGTAATGGCTTTTTAGTCCGTGTTATGTGTTCGGGTTCGGGTCATCTTGAAACATGCTGCAGAGATGTCTTGCTGTGTCATCAAACAGGTGACACGCAATTATGTTTGTGCAATGTCTCCATACTAGTTCACTGATTATCAAAAACATGTTTTAGTTTCAAACTTCACAACTTTGAAACTAAATCTCTGTCATATGCGCTTCTGTTTAGCTCCAGAATTGCATTTTGTCAAATTAGTTCAAAGCAAGATAATTCCCATGAATTACTGGGGCCTTGTTGGAGCTTTTATGTGTAATAAAATAAGACAATGAATATACAAATGAATAAATAAATAAAAATATATATTCAAAATGCGCCTATGCATTGTGCCTGGTAACTTGCCCTTTTTGTGCTCCAATAATATTCACATATTTATGTCAAAGGTGACTTGTGACTGTTATCCACGGTTGTCACAAAATGTGTCATGTATTTAAAATGTGTTCATGGTGAGCATGTTTGCAAGCAAATTCCAAACTTTTCAATAGTTGTTGTATTTCGCAACTATTCGAGTTATTATTTTTCATCCTGCCAATCTCATCCTGAGCATTTGTAATGGGTCTGCTTTTGTGTTGATAGCGTTTTTGCTAATTCAGTCAACGCTGTATGAAGCAATCATGTGCTGTAGCAATTCAGAATTCTAAAGCAGGAGCTGGAAAAAAAAATATGCAGAACACGTCATTCAGTCTGTGTCCTTGTTCATGTCATGATTGTTGATTCAATACACACAAACATTGCCGTGCCATCACAGAGAATATTACTATTTACAAATAGTGCTCATTGATGACATCCAGCGAGACGACGTTACATTTCTCTCACTTTTGCTCCGATTGAAAGTTGCAGATAGCAGGAAGTAATAGGAGAGCTGAATCACAGAGATTTCAAGGCTAAATGGCTTCACATCTGTTTCCGCACGTGCGTAATAGCGTACATCGTATCGGACACGTGGGTAGTGAGCCCATTCTGAGGCGGAGGAGGATATTCGTGTACACAAATCAACGATTTAATACGCTTTGTGTGTATTATATATATATATATATATATATATATATATATATATACATACATACAGAATTTGAGCACTAACTAGTTGTATGTTCATCTTAGTTGAGCTCTATCTGACCCAGGTTCAACCATGCAAGCCAAGAGATGTGAGCATATGAGAGTTTTGCTGGCTGATGGAAGCAGTCAACTGTCATGTTTGATCAGCCAGACAAGGCAGATGTCGGATATTTGTATGTGGAGAAGCTCAGAGATATTCCGGTGTGACATCAAGCATCGCTTTTCTCCTTTTTTTTTTTTTTTTTTTTTAAAGTTGGTGCATTCGCCAAAGCAGATGATGCTGTCTCTGATTTAAGGATCTGTGTGTGTTCATGAAAGTGTCTTTGGTGTGGAGTTGTGCATTACTGCAGCATTCAATGCCAAAAAATGACTGAGCGTCTGTCTGACTCTTTTTTTCTCTGATGTTGTCTTTTATTGTGTGTGCAGAAGCAGGAGGCAAGAAGTTGCGCAGCACTATCCAGAGGAGCACAGAGACGGGCCTGGCAGTGGAAATGAGGAGCAGGATGACTCGCCAGGCCAGCCGAGAATCCACAGACGGCAGCATGAACAGCTACAGCTCCGAGGGAAAGTAAGCAGACAACGCGTTAACTTGCGAGTATCTTGACTTAATCTAGCTGCTTCCCTCGTGTTATTTGACATGGCTATACAATATGTTTGTCTCCATGGTAACAAGTGTGTCTTTGCGCTATAGTCTCATCTTCCCTGGTGTGAGGCTGTCCTCAGAAGCCCAGTTTAGCGACTTCCTGGACGGACTCGGGCCAGCCCAGCTCGTCGGACGACAGACGCTGGCTACACCGCCAATGGGTAAACTTGACAATCCTCCTTTTTCGGAAGTTTAGGAACATTTGGGATTATTATAGGCTGGGCCGATTATTCGCACCAAATATTTGCCTTTTTCTTTTTTTTCTTTTTTTCTTTTTTAATTAATCTGATGGCCGATAATAAATATATTTAAGACTGTGTTAACTTCAGGGAACTATTTAATTGAGTTTTCAAGACATTTCAGACATGCTGCTGACCAAGGGAGCTCGCAAAGATGTAGAATGTATGAAAAAAAATGAATAAAAAAACTTGCAAACCTGTAAAATAAACATACACTTAAAGACATTTCAACAAAGTTAGGAGATGATTTATTGTATTTTTTTTTTTCCTGACTAATAATCGGTGTCGGTATCGGCCGTGGAAAAAAACATCAGTCTATCTCAAATTTGGAGGGGCACTCTGCTCCCGATGCTTTTATCTATCTTTTAAATGTAAATTTTTTATATGTTCTTAAGGTGACATCCAAATCGGCATGGTGGAGAAGAAAGGAGCACTGGAGGTGGAGGTCATAAGAGCTCGTGGCCTTGTAGGAAAACCAAGTTCCAAGGCACTGCCAGGTAATAGCCGCCTCATTCACACATAACGCGTCATGCTGACAAATAATGACGACATTTTAAAAAAGTGACACGTTGTCTATGCCTTTCCTCCCAGCACCATATGTTAAGGTCTACCTTTTGGAAAATGGTGTCTGCATCGCCAAAAAGAAAACAAAAGTAGCAAGAAAAACCTTGGATCCTCTTTACCAGCAGCAACTGCCGTTTGAGGAGAGCCCCGGGGGGAAAGTTTTACAGGTGAGAAGCGCAAAAGACCAAAGTGCAAATCCATATACTGGACTCATCCTATCGGTTTGTCTAACGTATATTTCATGGCTTCTTTGTAGGTGATTGTTTGGGGCGACTATGGACGCATGGACCATAAATCATTCATGGGAGCGGTTCAGATACTGTTAGACGAGCTGGACCTGTCCAACATGGTGATTGGCTGGTTCAAGCTCTTTCCTCCCTCCTCGCTGGTGGACCCAACTCTCGCCCCCCTGACAAGAAGAGCTTCCCAGTCCTCACTGGACAGTTTCTCACGGTCATAGCAGCGTGCGGACTGATAGCATTTGTTGTAGCAGCCAGTGTTGCGATGACAGGTCACGCCCCCCGGTTACACTGCATGCTTGATGTTGTGTCTTCTGAGCCTGTTTCTAGGGGTGCAAATGTGATCCTGTGTTTTGAGCAAAAACGTTGCACACGTGGTGCAAAGCAGCGAAGCGCATCGCGAACGCCTGGCGGCCAGAATCGCCGGGCGATGTTGTTCTTGCTGTTGGAAGGAAACTGGAATGAACTCCTTAGCACGAGGAATCTGTCATTTCCAGGTTTTCATCCAATTCGAAGCCATGGGGGTCAGTACTGGGAACCGTGAAACGAGTTCTATGGAAACCCTCTTTCGAATGAAAAATAAATGTTTGGCTTTGATTTCCATTTTTGGGGGGTTTGTTTTTATTAGTTTCTTTTTCCTGTTGTAGTTTTTTTTGTCTGAAGGGGGTGACAGTGGTTTTTACCACCAGATGCTTGGTCATGCCCCGCCAATTGGCCGAGCTGGAGGTGAGGTTTTTGGAGACCACTACATAGGGTGAGGCTTGTCCCAGCTTGAATCCACACTCCCCCAAATCCTAAAAGAAAATAGCCTGCAGAATGTCGGTTTATGTGCTCAACCAAACTGTGCTGGAAATTCACCTGACAGCAGTAATCAGCAGTAATGTTGCAGTGGCTACAAATCACCAAGAATGAGTAATCAAAACCCCAGTGAAAAGATGTGCAATCTACCATCTTTGTTTAGGTCTTTCTCTTTTGATATACAGTATTGTATGAAAAATACCTGAGAAAAATATATTTTCCCTTTTTCATTAATTTGCATGAATACAAATTTAGCTGAGTACTAAAGAATACTTCTTTTTTTTTCTTGAGGCTGAACCTTGCAAAAAGATGAAGAAAAAGAAATAAAAGAGATCAGCCATTTCCAACAATTTTATATTATTTTTAAAGATACATTTCACTAGTGCATGGTTTTTAAGGGGAGTGAATGCAGCACCAGGAGTAAGAGAAAAGTCGTTGTTTATCAGTCTTTAGACCATTCATGAGTCAGTAAGATAATGGAAACAAAAGGAACATTTTGGAGTACTGTATTTAACAGATAATGTTTTATGACAAAAAAAATACGACAATGATAATGACAATAAATGTAAATGACTTATTTCATCGTGAAAAGGCTCAGATAACGATTATGTGAAAATTGTACATGTTTCTCTTTTTATTCCTTCTCCCAGGGTACTTCACATTGTACTGCTCATTTCTACCAATGTCCCCTGGTAGTGTCCGGATTTGGTCCGGTCCCGATCTGGTTATTTTACAGTTCCGTATTGTTTTGGTATGCAATTTAGTTCAAATTTGATTTCTTTAACAAGCATGTTGAAAAGGATTCTCTGCAACATGGCTTGGGCACACCTTAAAGTAACTCAGCATGTTTTGATATAAGATGATATTTGGAATTTTTGCAGTTTCTTGTACAGTGCATGTCAACGTCATTCATTTTTCTCCCTCACTTTTAACTTCAATGCTACACTAAATTGAGTTTTCAGTCATCCAATGACCAATGATTGAAGTTTTTAACAAAACATTCCACTACCCAGGTCATATTTTCTTTGAGGATATTGAGGAAAAAAAAGAGAGGAGGAAAATATTTTCTACTTAATGGGGTTGAAATGTTGTGATTACAAGTGTATTTTATTTCAGTATTGTTGACAAACATGCAAAAATATACTGTATTGGTACAGCAAAAAGTCTATACGTAATCAAGAGGCAGCAAACCTGCAAAAAGAAGATGTGTTGCTGGAGTTCAATACAAGCACTGTTTATGAGATGAGCTAATTACAAGTTCAAAAAATATGGAATATTGCCACAGAAAATGTGTTTTCTTTTTTTCTTGTTTTAATGAAAATGACATTTGATTTCGTATATTTTTGTTAGTTTTCTTTCAAAAGCCAAGACCTGATTATGTTTTATTTTCTATTTTTAGTAATAATAAAAACGTCTCATGTCTGGGAGGTTCATGAACCGTATAGCTGCAGTATGTCTGAATGAAAATGAACCGGGGCATTATTCCTTTTCCACATGGAGATAACGAATTTTAATGTCCAAGGATTTATTTTTTTCGCTGTAACAGTCTGCAGTATATATTTTACTTTTTTTGATTTCCATTGTACATACATACATAGATGTCAGATTTTAAATAAACACAATACCGTGATGACACTCTTCTGGAGCAGGAAAAATGCCTCACATGATGAAAAAGACATGTTATTTATCCTTTTGAATGCCTTTTAAGTTTCTCTTTTTTTTGTGCAATGTGTTAAAGCCAAGGCTATGTCTTGGTTAAGTATGGTTGAGTACAGAGATTTATGTAAGTTATTTTTCAAATTAAAAATAAAAAAATGATATTACACCAGTGCTGCGTATTGTGTGAATGTTGGTTTCAGCACAGACACGTACCATACACTCACTTGAAGGGACACTTGGATGGGCTGAACATTAGCACTTATATAATAGGTCTGTATGTATGACTTAGATCAGTATTCAGTCGACTCCGTAGTGATTTAAAGGCTTTTTGGCGATGATATTTACGTCAAATTGGCACGCCCGCTTTTGGAGCTAGGCTTATGTTTTTCCATCAGCGCATGTCCACAACACATTGAACATTGTAATATAGTTTGGTTTGTCACGTGTTGCCTGAAACGGTCGGTGACCAATCGCCACCAAAATTCAAATGCACATTATTCTTGTCCACTTCAACGTGTGAAAGTGTTCTGAACAATAGTTTGGATTTATTGACATCAGACTTACACAGGAATGAAGCAGAATGCGCACACGAACCCTTGTGGCAACTGGTTCTGGTTTTCAGACATTAAGCTATGTTTTGTCAAGTCTAAAGAGGCAGTCAGGCATGGAAACCCCCACCCTCCATCTCCTCCAGCGGCTAACCTTAGCCGCGACGGTGGTGTTGAAAATAATAGCACTTCTCAAGGCTGCAATTAGCTTTTGGCCTCTTGGATTTGTGTTGGTCTTAATAGCATAAAATGAGCACATGTAGCTAATGGCATTTGCTGTTGATTCTTGTATTATAACCTACATAGTGTTAAAGTGTTTGAAGAGGAGCGAGCAGCGCTAGGAGTCAACTTTGTATTGTTGCTGCCATCAGCTAAGTGGCTCACGTGACTTAAAATAACTTTAGAGGCCTTTGGTGCAAACATGGCAAATATACAAAAAGTTGACCTGACGTCTGTCATAATGGACTGCTAATACTACTATCACTATGGATTACTCACATGGCTAGCCTCATGTCGTTCATATCTCATGCCCAGCTTTGGGGAGCTCGTGTCGTAAATTTGTTGTGTCCCAGAAGCCAAGACAATGTCAGTTTGAAGACATTAGAGAAAATAAATATTCTGAATTAATTCCTCAGCGTTTGAAAAGCCAAAGAAGACACTGTAAATCTGCCTACTCGCATGTTCCAGCGACTTCCCCAAGAAGTTAGCAGAGTTAAATAGCATGATTTGTAACCTACTGGCAGGATTATTGCATTCCTCAGCATCGGGCTTCTCTAGATTCTTCTCAGATGGTCCTGAATTCTGCCACGCACGTGAGCAGTCACCACTGGATTAAAGAAGTCAAAGCAATTTAATATCTCTCTAGGACGCTGCGCTCTCATCTCTTTCTCAACAAGTAGTTTTGGCTACCTTCTATTTCACAGTCATGTTTTGCCGTGAGCCATTTGTGATCATTACGAAATATTTATTAGTCTCTTTACAAGCAGACAACCAGACATGGAAAATAATATTCAAAGACAAAATGCATGTGTGAGTGGGAGTGGGTTTGGGAAGAAAATAAACTTGCACTGTGTACTGCATGCCACAGTGTGTGTGTCCTTGCTTTCATTTGAGCAAAAGCACAGTATTGGTTTAGCCAAGAATACATTGAGCCTGTTGATTTTCTCGCATGGAATAAAATGGCCCTCATTAGGTAATAACATTTTTTTTAGGTACATGTTAAATCGGACGCAATAGTATCAATATTGCATGTTGTGCATATATATATATATATATATATATATATATATATATATATATATATATATATAGAGAGAGAGAGAGAGAGAGAGAGAGAGAGAGAGAGAGAGAGAGAGAGAGAGATAGAGAGAGAGAGAGAGAGAGAGAGAGAGAGAGAGAGATACATTTACTCTGTTAAAATCAATTTAGTACTCTTGGGCTTTATTATGTTTTCATTTTTGGTAATGTCAGGAAGTTTTATTATGCTGCCTTCTGTGCTTCAGCGAGTAAATACATTCAGTCAATCAATCAAGCAATCAATAAATCAATCAATCCCGACTTCGAAATGATACACATCTTTTTAAAGCAAAATTGACAAAAATACAAATGTCATTGCACACGTCCACATCAAACTCATCCTTTTTGCTTCCTTCTTTTTTCATTTGACAACAAAATGACTGTACAGTGTTGTGACGAATGACTGTGGTTTGTCGCCACATCCTGTTCCAGCTTTATTTAAGGCCACAGCAAGCAACACAGTCATAATAATAGATGCATGTTTGCACTTCCGAAACAACCTAATATGCGGCACAGCCATTTAATTAATCTCACTCCATCGCGCTTCTTTTATTACATTTTGTTGGACTTTGGACAATGATCATCAAGGGTCTGATTGACATGAGGATTTTGGCCGTGGAGGTCTTCACCAGCACTAACAGAGAGGGCCTCAGGAGAACCGCCGTCCTCTTCTTCATGTGTGTCTTCCCCAGCCTCGTCCTCAGTTCCTTACTACTCCTGTACCTTCTCTTTACTCTTACTTGTGGCCCAGCAGTGTCTGGGGGGATTGCTGCCCTCCATTGGGTGCTGTTGACACTTGCCCTCTTCCTGTCACGGAGGGTACGATGCTTGTTCACGCTATTTGTCATATCTATTTTCACCAAGAAGAGTCGCAGTCTGCTGCTAACCGCTGGGACAAGTGTAGTTGTCCTTGGGAATATTCACAACACTTTGGAGAACCTCACAGGCTTGGTCAGGAGCATGATTTGTAACCTGAAGGCCAAGAAGGCATCGGTCATCGCTCCCTTCAGAAACTATGTGGACATGTTGAAATGGCTGGCTGGTATTTTACAAGGGGTGACGGATCTCGGGGTGGTCAAGCTGGACTCGCAGCTCAAGATTTCACCTCGAGTGGACTTGGAAAATTTTCAGGAGAGACTCACCCAAGCAGATTTGAAGCTTAACCAAAGTGTCAAATTTGCAATGACATTTATAAACACAGTCTCCTCTGTGAAAGAATGCGTTTATCCTGTCATTAGTGTCTTGGTGCTTATCATCTTCATAACCTTGCATGTAAGAAATTACTGCAGTGACATGAAGTATAAAAATAATTACATCAGCAACAAATTCATTGCTTTTGACAAGAAGCAGAAGGCAGAAGGAAAGCAACACGTGCTTCCTCTCACATCAGAGGAGCAGAAGCTTTACCCGTCCCTCCCTTGCCTCCGTCCCAGCGCCCAGGAAGGAAAAGCTCTGCTAAAATTTGGCATTCCTATCGTCTCGCATATAGTTGTGTGGGTTATATTTATAACTGTGGATGCCTTGCTGTACTCTTTTGTTGTTATTATAACAACCAAGCTATCAGAGATGGAACCATTCCACGTCCCTCTGCTATTGAGCCTCAAAGTAAGTCATTTAATTCAATTATAAGTCAAAAGTCACGACAATGTATTTATTCAACATTATGGTATTTCACTCAAATACATACCCACACACAGTGAGGCACGATGTAATTCATATTTTTTCTAAATAGGATTCATATGTTAGTCATAGTTGTCAGTTACTTCCTCACAGTGATGCATTTGAACACCCACTCAGCGAACCAAATATGCTTCCGTGCCTCATGATGACGCAGTAACAACTGTGGTATTTTTTTTTTCCCAAACTGACATGTGAATACAAATAAATTGTGACATCAATGTAGTTACCTGTGAAGATTAAATTATCAAATATACTGTATATGGTAAAGAATATAGGTCATAAATGCAACCATCTTTTTGCAGGGTATTCCAACCTTAATTGGTGTCCATTTGGGTGAGGAGAACCACCAAAAGGACTTTTCTTATTCTGTGACGCTGTTTGAGAAGCAGTGCCTCCCCAAACCAAAACTGCTGCTCAACAACTCCATTGGCCCACTGTCTGCCATCTTGCTCACCTTGCTTGTTATGGCCCCAGTGGCAGCCAAGTTGGTCCAGATCAGGCTCATGGTGTGTGAAAGGTTCTACTGCACCGCTGCAGAGGAGCGGATCAAGTACCTGCATGCAAAAATTCTCAGGAAGCGGTTAAAAAGGAGACGAGAGAATGAAAGCAGCGACAGTTTTATATCGCTCATCAAGAAGGTATGGGTCACAAAACGCTGCATAATTGAGGAGAAAAAAAATCCTGGGGTTGGATGCTAATCTTTTTTTTTTTTTGTCTTCACATACCAGCCACATTTCTGGTGTCCATTGCTTTTCCCAGAAGATAAAAAAGAGGTCAACGTTGTGTGAGGAAGGTTTTCCTCATAAACAAACACAGTGACTGACACATATATATATATATATATATATATATATATATATATGCACACACACAAAGCTACTGTCTATATTTATTGTATTATTGTATTTATATATATATATATATATATATATATATATATATGTATTGTACTGTTTTGTCTCAATTGGTATATCTTATTTCCATTTTGATTTCATGACAGGGATATTGTTTCCTTATGGATCAAATACCATTTATGCAATTACATAATTTCAGCTCACTTTGTTGGAACATAATTGTTTTTGTTCAACACGAAATGTAAAAAGTCTTCACAGGCCTGTTAAAGCATGCTTTTTGTGATAAATCATTTAAAGAATTTTTATCTCCTTTAATGTGGGCTATAACCTTTATAATTCCATAGATCTTTTAAATGTTTTTGAGACGGAAAGTAAAGATTAACAATGGAGATAATTGGGTTGCACATATGTGCACACACACTTGGAACTGAAATGGGACAGTGTTTTAATCTTTAGCCGCCAAACTCATGTTAAATTGGAGTCAGTACACACCTATCAACATTTAACTATCCTGCAACGAACCCCAAATAAAGTTTATCTGTTCTACAACCTTGATTTCATGAATCTCAGAAATCCGTGGGTAACGGTCCAATTAAGCTGGCTATATTTCCAATAGGTATGTTGTAACAATGACATTGCTACTCAACAGAACAAAAATAACAGGAAAATCCTATTAGAACATCGAGGGTCAATCAGTGGCACTTGAAATGTTGGAATGTGGGTACTTGGTTAATCCTGAACACAGCCACATGACAGTTACATGATATTATATACACACTTGTGCAGCAAGATTACTGTACTTAAGTTTTTAGTTATTGCTTCCCCTTTCAAAAAGATCAATGTATTTTCTTCAATTGATTTGTACAGGTTATAGGTTTTGAAATTATTTTTTTATACAGTGTATACTGTATATCACCAAAAAATCTGACATTTCAACAGGGGTGGGTAGACTTTTTGTATCAACTATACATATCTAATATGTCTATTCATAGCAAACAGTAGCGATACAACATACGTGAATATTCTGGAATTACCTGCATTTCCGCATAAATGAGTCATCCACATTTATTATGTATGGCAGGTGCTAAATATTGTGGATGATCTATAACTATACGTTGACAGTTTCGAGCCAAACACATTACTGTTTATTTAATTGATTTAACTTACTACCTTCTAGACAACAAACACCAAAACAATTAATAGGAGAAACATGCTCCCACTCATAAGAACTGACAAGAACATAAATTGATACGTTAGCGTGACCAGTGACGCTCATGTGTGCTTCTTACATAAGCTTCTTATATTAAAAGCACAAAGTTTTTTTAATAAGCCAAAATAAGAATGCCTTGAATGTTTGCATAGAATATATTGCGCAAGACAGCACAACCCTCCTTCCACTTGCACAGTAATGTCGCACTCTGCAATGACATCGTCATGTGTCATAGAACAGGGACACTTGCAGCTTTTATGGCGGATAATGACCATTTTTGCTTTTATTTTTGCAGTGCCAATTTAGCAACATTTATTGGTTGCAACCCGTGCCTTTTGTTATTGAATTTACTAGTTGCTTTAGAATTTGATGAATCCTAAAAAAAAAATGTTTATTTGATTTACTTGACTACATGAAATTGTAAACAAAAGTGGAGTATGAGGTCCGAAATGTCATTAAAACAACCAGGCGAGTAGTTGTGAGTGGCCCAGGTCTTTTTCAAAGGACTGATTGATTAATTTTAGTCAACATATAAACACACAACAAAGATGTAAAAACAAAAATTGAAGGAAAAGAGCCTCTATATTTGTTATAGTCAGCAGTTTACATGTTCGACGGAATTTGTAAAAGTGGAATGTTCTTAAGGAATTCTTGCTCATTTCACACAAATATAGTAGTAAGTTATTCACATACATACAATAGTAAAGTGTCCCAAAAAATAAAATGCTCCTCTTTACACGTGTCGAAAATCGTATGTATGAGCATAATTTGTAGAGCCTTGACTACAGCTGAAACATCCTCCTTGTACTATTTTACCAACTCAACTGTACGATTCCTTCCTTCCTGAGTGGCACCATCATTTCAGTGATCACCACAACAGTGAGAGGAAGTGGTACAGCCAACCAAAGATTAGGCCTTGTGTGAGTCACACGTTGCCACTGACCCGTGAGGCAACCTGATAAACTCACATTATGTCTCAACGAGCCCTGTGGCATAAAACCACGTCAGCACGGCAACCCGACAGCAAGCTCCCACATGATGCTCGCCGACAGCCGCAGACCTTTTGAGCAAGGGAAGGAAGGACTGTGCTCAATTTATGGGCAAGGACTGAGTGGATATGATAATGTGCCATCCTGCTTAATTTGCAAATGCAGAGTCATTGAGGGTCAACAAAAATCTCATTAGTGTCAGTCTATTGCGTCTTCTACCAAATGCAAAGGTTGAGATGACAACAAGACACTCACAGGCGAGTCTTCGCCGCGTACAATAATAGTGCAGCACAAATCATTAATCATCACTTTTCCTTGTTAGTCACTTCCACATTTATTTGGATTTCATAAAGATGATAAATGTTAATAACATGATATTGACCTTGAGGTTGAATTGACCTAAATCCATCCACTCCTCACTGGAAAGATAAATGAAAATAACAACACATTGCACAGAACTGAATATAAAATGCATAAGTATTTCCAACTGCGAGAGAATTTTGGCTTGTTCAGGCGCTGATGGTGGCGTGAGCACAAGGACACAAACTCACGGTTGGCGACTCAAACTGGCTTTTGTTAGTGGCTCAAATGTTCACAAAGAAATGACTTTTCCATCATAAGGCTGTCTGATCACAGCTGTAGGTTGGCCCACCTGCAGGCAAAAGCAAAAGTACAGAGAAAGGTTATGCATACGTAAGCTGAATGAAGTCAGAGGACATATTTAATTGGCTGCTACAACTAAAAAATGGCAAATACACACATTGCAAACACAGTTCTTTTTCAATCATAAAATGTAGACTTGTCATTCAAGTCAAAACCAGGTTGACTTTTCAGCAGTGTTGTCACTAGCCCTTAAATTAATATTTATGTATAAAAGATATTTTCCAATAAATAAATGATGTGTTTGGGTGATGTATTAAAACACTACTATAGTGTAACAGTACTATCAGAATATATAATCCATCATTTATTTATTTTATATTGCTATTCCACATTACATTCATAGATGAGCTGTAGCCTAGCCTAGCGGACTTGTGGCCTTGACTAGTCCACTAACCAATTGCAAGGCATTTTTAACAAACCAATGTGAAAAACTCACATTCAGAAAATTACAGACAATTTAAGAGTCTTAAATTAACTTCAAATAAGAATGATGAGAACACAAACTCAGAGTCAACATTCGACTGTGCGCAGACGTCCCAACCACAATGTCCACTGTGCCGCCTCAAATATGTAATATATTGAAGATTATCTTCAAAATGAGGTGATTTTTACTTGACATAAGTGTTGATTTCATTGGGCGATATGAGTCCAAATAAAAATAAATTTTCATGTTCAGTGTTTTACTTCCTGCCCACTATTTCTCAATTGTACGCTACATTTGACATCTCTGTGAAGTACGTTGACTCCAGTGCTCAACTAAAATGTGTTTTTTTGACTATGCATATGTTTTCAGTAAGATAGAGATGGTGGACACAGAATCTGACTGAATGTCAAAATGCCAATTTCATATAAAAAGAGTAATTTCATGTCATGTGTAATATTGTGATAAGTCACAGCATTCCTGCAACTTTCCTGACTTTATATTAAGTTGCGATGTTGACTATCTGATATAACTCATTGAAGTCCATCACAAATCAACAACTATGTTGCATGCCAATGTTTGTGCTTGCATGAGCACTATGTCAACTGTACCACGCCTGTTCCACTCAAACAAGGATTGGGAGAATTAACACAAGTCAAACAATCTGCACTGGCAAGTTGTCTTCAGCTTCAGCTGACTGCCTATAATGAGTGTGCACCGAGCATTGCTTTAGCAGTTTCTATTTTTTTTTTACTTTACTGACCTGGTCTCTCTGCTTGATTCGTTTATAGACATATTCAGCGAAGGGCTTCCTGTGGATGAATTTGCCCCAGCCAGGCGTGGTCTTCAGCTCTCCATTCTTGTAGACCACTTTGCCCCTGGAGATGGTGATCACCGGCACACCATGACACTCCATCCCCTCAAAGATGTTGTAATCCACAGCTTGGTGGTGAGTCTTGGCGGAAATCTTTCTGTCATAACACAAAGGTGCAAGCACAGGTCTGCTCAGAGCAGAAATAAACGTGCCACGAGAGAGAAAACAATTCTGTAGCAGCTTCCATTAATGATTGTTGTGTCAAAGCAAAAGTTGTTGGCCAGGAATCAAGGATTGGCATCAAGGTAATTTTATACAAAAAAATGCTCAAAAATGGAAATATTTTTTTCATAGAGTTGTCACTGAGGTCTACAGATTAAGTTTCGTTGAATGAATTGCGAAGGATCTTTTTTTTTTGACTTGGTTACTCTATCAGAAGTCAACAACCTAATAAAGAAATTCTTATGATTTAAAATTATGATTTAAGTAATGCTGGATGATGATGATTCATGTTTAAATGTCAGGATTATGTTTATCTTTTCGCCATTTGATCTTTTTTCTGGTATGGTCGAGTACCGTTACCAAGATTCAGATCGGGAGGCAGACACTGTTCCTCAAGGCAAAACAAAATAATTTATCCTCCTTGCAAGTAGTTGTCGACAGGTTTGACACATTGGTAAAGAAAGAAAGAAATTAGCTGTCATTAGTTTAATTTAGAATTGTGTTTCGCAAACGTATTAGTGGTATTGGTACTCTGTCAGTGTGCACTCAAGAGGGAATACTCACAGTGGTATACATATATATTTTTTTGAAAAGTGGTATTGAATATCACTAACGTTTTTTTTTGTGTAGCTGCTCTAATTCAAAGGGTGGTCCCGCAGACGTGCATTGCTTACTCAAGGGTCAAAAGGTTGCCACTAAGCATCACGTGAGTAGGAAGGTTGGAGCGATCGCCATAAACATCAAAAGCTTCTTCTCTGGTCTTCAATCTCAGGATTATTCTAGCTATTCAATGGCGGTGTCATCAAGTCGTATTATCATGTTCATTATTGTAGCTTTGCTACTCTGCTTTATTTGCATTACTGTGGTTTATCACGTTATTTGTATGACCCTGTAATTTTTTTATGTGTTGATTTATCTTTTGTAAGTGTTGTGTTGGTCATTTTTATGTTTTTACAGTGTGTGTCTTAGTGTGTGAGCGTGCGTATCTGTGTGTCCAAATTGGGAACAGGTGGGACCTGCTGGCCGGCTGCTTTGGCCTGATTGCCACCGTTGCATTGGCCAAGAGAAGGGCCGGAAGTTGTTTTAAATCACCAAGTGTTTGCAATTAGTCTCTCTGAGCTCTACTTCCATAGCCGTCGAGACCATTTTAGTAGCGTGTGTTTGAACAACATACTAAGGTGACCATTTGGTGTGGTATCTGCCTAAAGCCTGGTAGCACAAACTACCGGAGTCAAAGTCCTTGCCTGCTTGAACAAAATTTGCTAATCAAGATGTTTCTGATTCATGCCAAGAGTTCTCACCATATAAAAGCTCTTGAGGCTATTAAAATCTGTCAAATAAATCTAAGGTATTACTATCATTAATTATTGCAGAAGTAGTATCCGTATCCGTTTTTAGATGCAGAAAAAAACTTTAACCACATAAACAGAAGTCAACAACAAGTTTTGGAAGGTAATCCATAAAGTACTAATCTATAATCAATTGAGATATGTTCTTGAATGTAAACACAGATGTTATTAAACAACATTAAAGTCAGGCAAGAAAACATCTATCAAGTCAATGCCCTGAATTCAGATTCAATTTATTATGGGTCATGCATGATGGCGATGGCATTCTTCGCCCATATGAAGAATTTATTTAACAATTATTTAACTGCTGACAAAAGTAACAAGAGTTTTAATGGCTTTACCCTCTGCTCACATTCAACCAAATACTACAACAATGAGAAGACAGTACATCTCTGTTAAAGAAATTTAAGTTTGTATGTTCATCTGTTAGTTTTGTTGTTCAGTTTGTCATCTTATCAAGTTTCAAACTATAACTAATCTTACAGGCCCCCTTTGTTGCACATGCATTCGTATCTTTCTGGCCTCAAATTGGACAGCTACGGGTGCCAGGTACGGCCTCCTCGCGAATGTGACTCCCCAACGCCAGAACCCTTTTCTGTAAACACCTCCCTTGGGGCGTTGATGACCCCTGTTCAAATGGCTGACCCTTAGCACATAAAGTGAGACTCACTCGCTTCTAAGGCCGTAACTTATGAATTAGGGAGGTTCAGCACAAGGCTTGGTATCTCTAAAGCAACAATATCGTCATGGCCAGAAAGATAACTTGTATGTGTCAGGCCTTGTGAAAATACACCATACACCAAAAGATGTCTTGTAATCTGAAACCATTAGAATAGGCTGGAAGAGTGTGATGGAGTCAAATGTCAAGTTTCCCATTCTGTATTGCATATTCAAATTGCTTATGCTGATGCAAATAAAAACCATGTGTGCAGTCGAACACGCTGGCTTCGCCTCGGAGTTCGAGGGCTGCCCCGCGCGTAAATGACAGACAATCTTGGCTGGTTGATTCATTTGTTCAGGCTTGTTTTGATAGAAACATCCTTAACAATCTCACACTACATATGATTAATGACCCTGCAACAAGCAAGCAGCAGCGGACTGAAGGCGGCTGCAGGGAGGAAACTCAAGAGTAAGATGGCAGCTCAAAGGTGTGGCACCCTGGAGCACTTTGGAGGTTTTGTGCCTTAATTGCCCTGGGCCAACTCGAGAGAGTTTGAGAAAGGAACCACCACGTCTCTAATAACCAGACCCGCATATATAAAAATAAATTTTAAGTGTATACTGTGCTACACTAGATTATTTCACAGCTAAATTTATACCACAAATTAAGTAGTCCACAATGAGTTAAAATGGACAGCAATTCATAATTGCGTACTGTATTAGGACAAAAACAAAATCCACAAATGCAGAGCAAATGTTGGTTATCTATCTATAAATTATCATAATTTATTTTTGTGTGTCCGGGCACCCATAGTCCCAGTCGTTTCAATAAAAAAGAATAAATAAATCATGAAATACAAATTTTGCTAAGACTGCGACAAATATATTGCATTGTCATCATCCAGGGAGGCTCGTTATGTGACATGAGGCCTTTGACTGAGCTTCCTCCGCGTTACGCAACTCTCTGTAGCCTCTGGCGCCGGATGTTATGGAGTGACACTTGCACTGAGAGCAATTAATTACGCTGTTTAACAGATGAATTAACAGGAGCAGCAATTAAACATGAGGCATTCTTGCGTTTAAAAAAAGCAAATACTACATATAAGTAGATTTACAGATACAGGGCTGATTGAGTCACACTACAAACCTGTCCACGTTAACGCACTCCAAATCTCCAACATAAGCACATCGATTTACAGTATTTTGCTTTCCAATGAGTTATTCTCCAATTCACGGCAGTAAATAGAACCCTCCCTCAGCGGCTCAGCCCAGATTTTCTTCCAAGCAGAACAGCGCAGTCTCATTTTGGATTACATAAGCGTGTGTGTGTGCTGTCCCAACTTGCTCCATATGAAAAAACCTGGTATGTTAGGGTTTACATTTGTTAAGGAGGAGACAATCCCAAAATCAGATTTCATCCGACCACCACAGGTTAGCGCTCTGATGATGTCACATCCGTTGATTTTGTTTATGTTAATTAGTTGCTAGGAACAGAACAAATATTAATGGTATTCTTTGTGTTCCTCTGGTGGATAACAATCCACTTGGTAGTCGACTGTTTTAAGGCTCATTCGGGTGTCTACGTTCCAATACACGGTTGTTAAATTTCTCCCAAAAGCAAAAACACTGATATCTTTAATGAGTCAAGTCAAATTTTTTGATAGAGCCTTTTATCACAGTCGTAACTAAGAAAATGGGATGAGCTCTGATCTGAACAAGTCATCAGTGGAATACTAAATTGCCCCAGTGGGCCCCTCACCTTGTCGACTTGGGATCCCAAATAACAACATCAGCATCTGAGTTCTTGGCGATGCGGCCTTTTTGCGGGTAGAAGTTGAAGATTTTCGCTGCGTTGCTGCTGGTGACAGCTACAAATCGATTCTCATCCATTTTGCCGCTGTGCTGGGATGTTAGAAATGCACAAATAAGCCGGTTTGAGTGAGAGGGCACTGAACGCAATTAACAGACAGAAGCCAGTGTGGGGGCAATGTGTGATTTGAAAACACTGCAAAGTAAATGTACACGAAGAAAAAGCACTGTCAGCTCTATGCTTTGATACGTCGATCTCTGTTTACGCGCCTCATTGTTTGTGGAAACGGAGCGCCACAAATGCTCAGTTGCCACTACAATAAATGCAATAGCTGTTGAAAAATGGCAAGTGACATATATGTAATCAAATAAAAGAAATTCATGGTTGTAGAAAACCACAAGGACTCTCAAAGGACATCTAATTTTCTCATATTTTACAGCAGGGGTCCTCAATCCTGTTCCTCGAGGGCCGGTATCCTGCAGGTTTTCCAATTCTCCCAGCTGCAACACAGCTCATTCAAATGATCAGATAATCAGCAAGGTCTACAAAAGTTAGATAACGATTGTTCGGGTGCGTTGCAGCAGGGAAAGATGGAAATTGGGCAGGACACCGACCGGCCCTCCAGGAACAGGATTGAAGACCCCTGTTTTACAGTATTCAAGAGGACAAATGCAGAATGATACAGTTAGTTGCTGTACCATGTGTGAAGATTGGCAAATTACAGTTTCCAACTCCTTGCCACGTTTACAAAAATTTCATAAATATGTTCAAATAAATAATTAATTAAATTATTTATTTATTATATTCATTTTTTTTTTTTTAATTCTTCAAACTGTTAAATGTTACTGTTTTTTTTTTTTTTTTTTGCAAAGAGCTAATTTTGAATTTGATGCCCACAACACATTCCAAAAATCATGGAGAGCAGCAATAAAAGTCGTGGAAACTTGAGGAATACTGAAAAATAAACCACCTGCTTAGAACATCCTTCCAGTGAACAAGTTAATTACAAATAAGTGATTGGGAGTTAAAGGGGCATCCCCAAAATGCTCAATTGTTCACAAGCAATGGTGGGCGAGGTTCACCACTTTGTGCGCAACTGCGTCACAAAATCATCAAACAGTTTAAGGACTATGTTTCCCAACGTATAATTGCAAGAAATTCACTGATTTTATCATCTATGGTCCATAATATCATTAAAATATTCAGAAAATCTGGGGAACTCCCTGCACATGAGCGGCATTAAATGCTTGTCATCTTCAATCAAACAGTCAGCACTGCATCACTGTGTAGGATATTGTCCCGTGGGCTCAGGAACACTTCAGAAAATCATTGTTAGTTTGTTTCTACAAATATAAATGAAAACTCTACCATGCAAAGCGAAAGCCATACTGTATGGCAACAATACCTAAAAACGCCGCCGGCTCCTATGTGCCCAAGATCATCTGAGATGGACTGACCCAAAGTGGAACGTGTGCTGTGGTCTGTCGCATACACAACGTCAAAAGAAATTATTTGGATAGATATCATCGCAAAAGTTTAAAATCCAGCATTTCTGATGGTGTGGGGACGTGTTAATGCCCATTGCATCGATAGATTGCATGTCTGTGAGGGCACATTGAAGCTGAAAGGTACATCCAGGTTTGGGAGCAACATATGCTGCCACCCAAGCAACATCATTTTCATGGACGCCTCTGCTTATCTCAGCACGATAATGCCAAATCACATTCTGCACATGTTATAACAGTGTGGCTTCTTAGTGAGAGTGTCAGTACGACACTGGTCTGCCAGCAGTCCAGGCCTGTCTCACACTAAAAATCCGTGGCGGTTTATGAAGCACAAAATACAACAACTGGAGGGCAATTGAAGTTGTACTTAAAGCAAGAATATTAAAGAATTCAACATAAAACGCTTCAACAATTAGTGTCCTTAGTTCCCTAACACTTCTTCAGTGTTGTTAAAAAAGAAAAATCTCCCAACTTTTTGGAACTTTTTGCAGCCATCAAATTCAAACTGAATGAATATTATTAGGTTTTTTACTCAATCTACTCAAGAACAACAAAAGAAAACAAAGAACAAAATGTGATTGTTGTGCTTTACACTGTTTGAGGATATAAGTGCAAGCGGTGTCGCATGATGAGGACATACCACTCCTTTCTCCCAAATGACGGACATCCTATCCTCTACTCCGTTCACGCCGTTGGGGATCTTGGTGAAGTCGTCTTTTCCCAGTGCCTTCTGACAAACTGAGAAAGTACAGTTGTCGGTCCCCGTCACACTGAGGTCATCACTAAAAGAAAAGAAAAGAAAATATTTCAGATATTAAGATCTTCACTTGTCAAATCAAACATGATGCCTCCCTCGTATGGAAAATGTTATTATCCACTCGACATTAAGTACATGAAACTGTGTTCCAAGCTCAAGACTCGCAACACAGCATACTCAGGAATTTGGTCATCATCCATCCATTAAACAATTTTTTAGACTGCTTGTCCTCATTGAGGTTGCAGGTGAGCGGGTGCCTATCTTATCTGACATTGGATGGGAGATGGGGAACAACTTGGATTGTTTGCCACCCACAACCATTCATGCTCACACTATCGCCTGAGGGAAAACTCAGCTTTTAATGAAGCTGTATATTATTGTAATGTGGGAGGACGTGGGAGAAACCCACTTGGCCAGTAGGTCCATGAGGTACGCAGGGGTGCTGGGGTCAGGTCTCAAGGGAGGACCCATGACAAAAGAAGCCGCATGGGCCCAATCCTTGTGCCAGTAGTGAGTCCCGTCAGTTCCCAGTCCAGCTGCAATGGGCTCCCCAAAGACCACCCGCCCTGTTAGGAGATGAACGCTTCACTTCAACTTAAGCTTTCCTCACGAGACGTCAAATATCATACGGCGGCATTCAATACTTATAAAAAAGCAGTGTAAGGGAACAGTAGCGTTCTTTCACTCATAAATTGAGCATCTTGCACCCACCTTCTCTGCGTGCGTTGGACACCACCTTGGCTGCAGATTTGCTCATGACATGGACCACGTACAGAGGGCAGTTGACAGCATTGGCAATAGTAATGGCTCTTTGGGTGGCCTCAGCCTCGACTTCTTCTGGCCGACACAGTTCGTGACCCTCGGGCCCAGTGATGCCCAAGGACAGCATCTTCTTCGCCCCCTGTTGTGTCCCGACGGAGTACAGAACAACAAAGTAGGGTGATGGTGATACATGATACAGTAACTGACCTCACAAAATTCTTACACAAAAATAATAATATAAAACTGTGACCTTACATGTAGTGCTTCAATCTTTAAGAACATGGAACTTCCTTAAAACCTCAAAACGTTGCAGGCTGCTCAATTTTTGTTAAAATATTTGCTGCTCTCTAGTGGTGTCTCACGTAATAGCATCAGTATATTGGATCAACCAAGATATGCACCACCTTGTTAAAAAAATGACCAAAGTCAAAAACATTTCTGAAACATCTCTGATAAAATAGGCTACATACTGAGCTAAACAGATCAATCAATTCTACCCCTTAAATGAAATTATTAATAAATACACTGTAGTATAATCAGTATTTGGTTCTGTTTTTTGTGTTTTATGAAAAAAAAAAGCTTATTTATCCATTATATTAGGAACGTGACATAATTATAACCTTTCAAATGTTTTTCAACAGTATCAATGTATATTTTATCTGATCTCTGTTTTGTGCAAGTGTGTGTGTGACATTTGAGTTTGAATAGGTCCATATTTCATTTGAGCCACCAACCTCAGCAATCAGGTCTCCATTCTCAGCATGAACTTGAGCTATTGCGCCAATGTTCTTACATTGGGTAAAGGCAGCAAAGAGTTCGATATCGTGCAGCATGTACAGATCTTTATACGCCATAAACATCTTAAAGGAATTGACTCCTCGCTCTTTGGCAATAATCTCCATTTCGTCCTTGACCTAGGACGAAGAAATAGAATATATTCATGGTTCTAGTTTACAAGAGAACGTATGTATGCGATTGTGGTAAATGCAGGTAATTCTTATGCTTGTGTGTGCTTTTTTCCCAGATACTATAGCTTCTTCCCACATTCCAAAAACATGAATGTTATGTAAATTGAACGTACAAAAGTGCACATATGTTTGAATCTGATTGGTAATTTGTCTATGGCTTGAACAAGATGTAAAGCAAATGAATGGATGGAGGATGACAAACCAACATCGGGCTCCATATATGTGGACAGCACGCATGTGCTTGAAGTCAAAACTAGCTAAAGAAAATAGCTAAAATTATTCAAATGTTGTATTTTTTCTCTGAGTGAGCAAGGGCTATCCATTCACCTGTTCACTCCACCATGTGACAGCGACATGCAGTGAGTAGTCACAGCACACTTTGCTGTCCGCCGTCTTGCGCCAAGTGTCATAGGCCTCAAGAAGAGACTTTCCTTTTTGGGGGATGACAAAGTCCACGATCATTGTTGTCCCTCCTGCGACCGCAGCCTGGTGAGATACAGTTAAAGATTAACTGCTGGCTGGAAGCTTTTGTTACTTTGGCACGGATTCAACTGATTGAAACTTGGATGAAAGTGTTGCAAGGACATTTGCTTCTGACATCCACCAATGCCATAAAGTGTGAAAATATCACTGGCGCTTAGTTTTGTAAAAATACATATTGCCACGGCTTCAGTCAAGGTATACTGTACTTTTGATACTATGTAAATTGCCTTTTTATAGCATGGTTCACAGAGGGATCACTAAAGAGCTTCGTGTGGTTATAGCATATAGGCATACAAATCTGAACTAGAGAATCTCGACATTTTGGATATTACAATTAAATCCAACGTCAACGAGAAAAACACAAATCGAACAAACAAAGAAAAAAATCAAAACAAGCTTGTCTTACTGAAATGCCTGTTTAAACAATGTGCCTTTGTTTTTTAATGTGTCTTAATTTTTTAATCGTCCTCTCCTCACTCCAAGGATCTAGAATTTAAGTTTGAAATACCGGTGGCCAGTTTGCCCAATTTGGCGAGTGCACATTCTATCTCATGGCCGCCGAAAATGATCCAAGAGTGCATTTTTCATTTTTTGTCACAATAAAATTTGGTTTTAGGTCAACGTCCACCAAAATCATAACACTTTACGATACTATGTCATTCTATCATAACACTTGTCAGAAAAATAGGCGCTGTACAACATAACTTACCCATGCAACAACAAAAACTGCTTCTTTGGATAAGATTTGGAAGTTTACACTCTGTACCCATCCGCTTACGAAATATTGGCGAGCTTCCAGTAATTTGTAAGCTTACATCCGACGGTGTGTTACAGAGCATGTTGTCCACAACAGTAGTAAACAATGTTGGGATAGGCACACTCCACCAAGCATTCACTGTAAAAAACAAAAAATGGACAGGAACATTGTACTCTTTTTTTTGTTTCTTCTGTGTGCACTGGATAGTTTTGGTAATTTGGTCATTTCCAAACAATTTTCTGGGAGTCAATATATTTGCCCCATCCACGACATAGAACGACCAGTATACCAATCAGCCAGAAGAAGGAACATTAAGTGTTATAATTTGTATTAATGCTAATTGGTCATTGCTTTAAATTTCACCTATGCCCAGGTGGAGGTTAAACACAGACTTCCTGAATTTTTGTTAATGGGTGAGCTGGACAAGTGAGCTAAATGGTTATGCTGCCCTGATTGTAGTCGTTATTCATCACAAGAATAATGACCACTACACTGAAAATAATATTTTGCTGCATTCGCTCAATTTTATTTCCCCAAGTACTTAAATATGTTAAAAATGTATCTGGATACAGATGAATTTATTTTGCACAACAATTTCATAAAATAAAACCTAGTAATTTCCGCCACCATATTTTTCACTCTTGCAGCTCCTTCCCTATCAAACCATACACACCAAAACCAGCAGACATTCCAACAGCTTCTACCCATTCACCATTAACGTCGTACTCAAACTCTTTAGAGGCACTTTGCAAATTTTGCACACCACTGTGGGGGATTATTATCGCTGGGATCATTGTCACTTCAGCTCTCGACAGCTCAACTCAACTCAACTGTATTTATAAAGCGCTATAAGGCAACCGCCACGGTATGCAAAGTGCTGTTCATGGAGCAAAAGTAAGTCATAAAACGACAAACAATAAAGCAAATCAAAAATGAAGACAGTAAAAAGCACAAAAACAGTCAAAACAAAAACCAAGTCTCAAGCTGAGTCAAAAGCCAAAGAATAAAATGGAGTTTTAATACGAGTTTTAAAGATGGGAAGTGAGGGGGCTTGCCTCACGTTTAGCAAGAGGTCATTCCAAAGCGAGGGAACTGCAACGGAAAAGGCTCAATCCCCTCTGAGCCTTCACTTAGTCCTCTGTACCCCTAATAGGGTCTGGTCCGCAGACCTGAGGCACCGGACAGATGCGTAAGGGTGGGGCAAGACAATTTAAAGATTTGAAGAAAAATAATAGAATCTTAAAAAGTAAAATGTACAGGGAGCCAATGAAGGGATGCTAGAGTAGGAGTGATGTGCTCGTTCTTACGAGTACCACTCAAGAGGCGAGCAGCAAAATTTTGGACCAACTGGAGACGCTTGATGGAGGATTGGCTGACTCCAAAATAAAGTGCATTACAGTAATCCAGTCGAGATGACACGGAGGCATAAATTACTGTACTGTACTTATATGACATATAAGTCAGAAAACTATCAGATTGGTATGTGTGTGTGTTTTACCTGAGTGCCAATATGGAAGTCATCCACAGCCTTGGTGCCCATGAACGCCAGCTCCATGTGCGTGTGTGTGTCAATTCCACCCGGCATCACCAGTTTATCACTAGCATCAATAATTCTGACTCCTTCTGGAACGTGAAGATTCAGTCCAACGTCAACTATTTTGCCATTTTCAATATACACGTCACTGACCGCAGAGAAGTCTTCATTCACAACCTTTCCTCCTTTTATCAGAATCCCACGGGGCTCCGCCATCCTGCTGTGCAACTGATGAATGTCTAAGTGAATGCAGAGACGGTTTGCAGAGTGGAAAATCACAATGGCTTTCAATGAGTAACAGCTAGTGCCTGTTCCAAAGTTCATAGATCAAGAGCAAATCTGCTTGTCCTTAAACAGCTACTGTGGCGATGAACTCGACAAACGGTTCTATTTGTCCAATAGTGGTAGGCTTCACACAGCGTTTACATTGACATTATATTAAGTCCCAATAATCACATTCGCAGGCCTCAAGTACATGTAATAAATAACTCACCCACTGGAGGGAGCCAGATTACCGTTCCAATACATTGGCATTTTTTCGACTTTTATGTAACACAAATAATGCCACGTTTAACTATTTTTCCAAATTGAGCCTACTTTGCAGTGAAACATTGACAACGGTTTGAGACAATGTTCTGATCCATTAAAAAGAGATTGAATGGCAATTACAATGCAATCATCGTTAATAATATATAACAGGCTGATATCATGTGACAGGCTGATGTGGATAGATCTACAGCGTCACCAAAATCATCGTGCAAACAACATAAGAAGAAATCTAATAAACTATGGCATACATACAAAATACCTCACGAGCAGCACAAAAAAAAAAGCATGCACATTTATCAAACGTGTACCTTTACTCAATTTCTGGCACAGAAGTTGTTTGTCGCTTTCTGATTTCTTGCTGGGCATCTGGTAAGTTTTTTCTTTTATTTTTTTCAATTTTTTATGACAGGAATCCCAAATGAAAAAGCTCAACCTTCAAAATAAAATAAAGAATATTATTGTAAGAAAGCATACGGAGTTCCTTGTTTTCCATTCTATTGTTTTATGTTTGCAGACAAGACGGATTGTAATAAAAATATTGACTATAAATTGTCACAAGAACAATTTCTCTCTGGCATGCAGGCGGACCCGTCTGCACACCCAAACACAATCAAAAAATCCCAAATTTCCATTTTCTTCATTTCATAGAGGGCATCAACTTCCAGTCGTTATATATGCATGTGTGTGTATGTAAGTGTGCGTTTTTGTCCAATCAGATTTTAGCTTTAATGTGTTGCCATGTAAAAGTGATTTACACTAGACCTTCAGAATATATAGAAACATCTTTCTGGTTCTTGTTGTATTTCACATTTCTGTAAAGGACTAAGGAGTAATGACACAAAAGAGAATGTAATAAGAAGAGAATTTGAATTGAAAAGAGAAACTTCAGTATTTACGGTTGGCGTCATCAATATCTAATCTATGGAGTCATTCTAAATTTACAATTCACTGTGTGTATATATCACACATTTCAGATCTGGACTCATTAAATTTATGAACTTAATTTAAATCTATACTCCAAGACTGTCTACTTACCTTTTAAATTGTTCCAATTGATCCAATAGATAATCTGAAACGTAAAGACTCATCAACATACAACAATAGAAAAGTGGGCTCGATCCTCAATACACTCATGTATGTAATGTAGTCCTTATTATGCTTTTTTTTTTAGCTCAAAAATCTAGACCAGCAATTTTACCAACTGTGCAGGTCCACAGAACTGAGTGATTTCCTTTTTTCTGGGAATATTGGAAAGATTGGTCCACCTTCTTGGCAGCTACTTTGATGATTTTGGTATCTGCAGACAGCACACTGTGTTTCTGCAATTTGCTATCACTTAATCCAGCCAAATGGGGAGCGGTTCAATCTGATTTTTACTGCAAGCAGTTCAAGTTATCATTTTTGGCACGCAAACAATCATTTGCTTCAAGAAATGCCTTTCACATTCAAAATGGGTGTCATTGCCATATTAAGCAGCTTTTCATTCCTTCAATCTGTCCCCCAACCCAATAGCCGCCTAATAAATCCCCAGGATGTGCGGTTTGACTACAAATGTGTGCATCCACATATAGCACTCCAGGTATTTGGTGACTTTGTTCTTGTTGCAATGATAGTGTAACAAAAACAACTTGGTTGTGTTTATTTGACTGCTTCAACGTCCAAGAAAATGCCCAACTATACTCTCACTAGCCAATTCATTAGGAACAGGTGTGCCACTATAGTTGCATTCACAAAGTAAACAATGGGCAGTTTAGAAGAGGTAATCCAAGTAATCATTTAATTATTTGAATGACCACACGGAATGAAAATGCTCATTATAAACACCTCAATCGCAATTAAAAAAAGTTATAAATTTCGCCAATTCAAAAGCGCGTCATCCAAAAGTTAATCGGAATAGCCAGGCTGTGTCCGGCCTGCGCATGCTCTGCCTTAACGTATTACATAGTGACGTCGTCATTTACGCAGTTTAAATTGGCAGCGTTTAAGAGCTCGTCTGCGACTCAAGACCTTGTTTTAAAGTATTGCTAATTAGTTTTTATCAATATGCTGCTTTCATAAAAGTGTAAATACAAGCACAAATACTGTGCTAAATAGACAAATGAACTCCATCTTGACAAATCACTTTTTTCGACACTGAGTCCAAATATCATTCAGTGTCCAGTTTGAAAGTGGAAACTAAGTTTTTATAATGAGAGTAGCTTCTGATGATGATGATGATGATGATGATGATGATGATGATGATGATGATATGAATTAAATAAAAAAAAAAAAGTTTTATTCTGGCAAGTGATTTGAGTCCACTGTATCAGGCGAGCAACGTGGCCTAAAATTGCACTTGTCTATTTTGGTTGTGTTTCTAATGTGACATTCTTTTCAAATCCCCCCTAACAATATGGTCCTGATAATGCTGAGATATCCCAGCTGCATGCGTCTGCCTCCCTTTCATGAGGAGTTGTTAGCCAATGGGAGAGATTAGCTTTTTACTGCAGTAGATTGGTTGTCTGCGCCGCATCAAGAGAGACAACTTTCCTCATCCATTAGTGTATTAGCAAAGCAACACACATTGGAGAGACAAAGATGCATGCGCTGGTGAGATAAGCGCACGCACGGGGCTTAGGAACACCTAACCTTCACAGTTGCAATAAACAATAACATGTGACTTAAGAGGATTTACATAAGATGAGAGGAGTAATCAGAGGGAGTGAAAAAGCAATGAGGCAGCAATGGCATCTCCTCAAAAGTATCTGTGTTGTGTTGCTGAAAGAAAAAAGTTATGATTCCGCTGGATTTAGAAACAGGCACGTGTTATCGTTTCATTTCCTCCCGCGGCATTATAAACCAACGCCCAATGAAAGTTAGTGAGCGTGGCTTTGAGTGTGATCAATTTTGGCAGTGGAAGGGCACCAATTCCACAACTACGTCACGGCAGAATTGTTTTCGTTAACATATTTTCAGATCAAAATTTCGTGTCATTCATTTCGACAACAATGTGCACATTTTCTGTTATGGTTATGAGAAACAATAAATCCTTTCGTGAGGATTCTGCGCTCATCATCAAATCTATCAGTTTGAGGTTGAGTGGAAATCAGAAAAAGGCAACATTTCAATTGATTTCGTGTTTAGAGTTTAGTTGTGTGTTTAATGAGGTCATTCTGCGCGCTAGTCTCTTTACACAGTACACACCGGTCAAAACTCAGGAAACACTCACGTCCGTTGGATTCATTAGCTGCACCCCAATTGATGAAAAACACGCACACGCGACAGCTGTTGCCGCATCAAAAAGAAAGAATGTTATTGCATTCGTGAATGCTGAAGACCTCTGGCTGAACACACGCATCATCATTTTGGGTGACAGATGAAACACAACATTTTGATTAAATAATTTTCGGATTTCAAATTATTATTGTATCTGTGGGTATCTGTATTATATCCATCATCGATGTGCATATTTGGGCACCAAATAAAGGGTCTAAAACACTGTATTGAATTGTTACGGATGACATTACATCAAATTGACCACCAGGTGACAGTGTTCACCTCAGGTTTAAGTCCGTACAACGATCTCGTGAAAAACACACATTTATCTGTGGTGTACTGTATCGTGTTAGGAAATATGACCCATAATATAATTGTATTGATGGTGCACTTGTGAAAAAAAATTATCCTAACAATATTGATTGATGGATTTGATTATTGGAAGTATTTCGTGAAATTATGTTATATATGACATTTATGGTGATGAATAGTTTATAGTTTATAAATTTCAATTTAAAATGCAAGGCTATGTTTAGAGAATGTACAGTTAGATGTCATATTTAGCAATTGTTTATTTTTTATTCAAATAAATAGTGAGAAATTATAGCCTGCAAAAGTGACATAATGTCTTCGAAGACACTTAGAAGTCTACAGCTACTTCAAAACATGTCATTGTGTTGCATCTCAAGGCTCGCAAGGCAGTCGCTAAGCAGTCACAAAAATGCAAATGCATCCCAGGATGCAGAAAATGTGAAGGGAAACAATTCAATTATGTTTTGCGTGAAGTTTGCTGATGATTTTGAGAGGCAAATTCAGTTCCTTGCCAAACCACTGTGCTGTTAAACATTACTTGCAAAATATTCAAGAGCTTTACGTGCCTCACTGCGCCTTCTGTATTGAAAATAATGGGCTTCTATCCAATTAAAAACGGCATTGCATCTCTGAAGTATTAATGGTATCTCTGATTAAGCTTAATTTTGCCATATGCAGATGCAGAAAGCACAATGAAAAAAAGGAAGCTTTGATTCATTCCACTTAAATCGAGTACAGGGGTCCAGAGAGCCATCTGAAATGTATTTCTAATGACATATGTAAAAACAAACCAATAAACTTCCAAAATCATATATATATATATATATATATATATATATATATATATATATATATATATATGTAGAACAGACAAACCATGTGAAGTTATTGGAAGCCCAATTATGCTATGATAACATCAGGGGCAACATTTTTAATAGCACCTCTTGAATATTGATTGGCAGTAATTGTTCTGCGACAATGGCACCAGTCCAAGTGATGAACGGATGATTTATTTGACCACCTGCTTTGTTTAAATCCTTATTCGGTTGTCTCTTTTTGTGTGACGGCTTCGCACGTCACAGCTCATTTTTCGTAGCAAACACACCCACTCAAGAAATGCAAAACAACCTCTTTGCCTATAACAAAGCGATGGGATCATTACAACCGAGATGCTTCTCAATCCCTGTCTCAAACTCATTCTTCTTCAAACTGACCAAATTCTCATGCAGAACAAGTAATAAGCAGGATGGCCGCGCAAGTAACCCACATAGTGTCTTTGTTAATTAAAAGATTTGCAACTACATGTGTCTGCAGATAATCAAAATGACTTCTGCAGCAGCACTCCCACATGCATCGGCACTCCAGAGCTCATTTACTTGCTGGAATCTCATGTTTGTCTAGAATTAATCTATCTAGTCACAATTGAGTTAATTAATTAGTGTTTTATTGCTGCTCTTTATAATTGCAGATGAATCTGCACGCAGAGTAATCACATTAATGCAAATACAACAGATAATTGTTATCCAAACTTCCTCAGCAGTAGCAGGAAACGTTAGTGGGGCGCAAGTCCTGGATGTTTTCAAAAGGTACACTAGATGGCACCATTGAGCAGAGTTTCTCCTCACGCCTGCCTGTACGACCTCAATATTGTTCAATTAACTGTCCTGTCCTGGTGTCCTCGCAAAGAGGGCGTACATGCATTTGAGGAATAGATGACACGCGGAGCTTCATGATACCCTCACGTGTAAGATAAATGTCTTCTAAGAGTTGCTGTGGTGAAATAAAAGGTCAGAATGTTTTCAACGAGTACAAGCAGGATGCTGTTGAAAAAGCCATTGCTATTTCCATGTGACCCGTGTCAATCAAAATGGGATATTTTCTAGTCTCCCCAGTTCCCTCATAATGATTAATTTTGTTTTTCACGACATGTATCGACAGCGCGACCTTAGAGGCTTCTTTCATAAAATGTCACGGATTTGACGTTTCCGTAAACATGTTCAACTGAGGGTGCTTACTGGATTTACAGATTCCTGCTTGTATTTTACCATTTTTGCTTTCATGGCAGAAGTAATTTAATTATTTATTTTTTAAATGCTGTCTGCATAAAAGTGTATAGCAAATTGCTGGAATTTTAATTTTAATAATAATTTATAGAGACAATGCATTAGGCTATGCTTTTTTTGTAATGTAACACTCCATTTATTATTTGGTTCTTAGTTTGGATTGGTATAGAACTGTGTTGCATATTATAAGATGTGTTTTAATTATTTTAACCCACTCTTAAGGTGAAGAAGAATGACTATCGCAAAAATCAACTATCCATATTATGTGGTACAAATATTCTCTACTCCAAATTCCAGTCCCATTTAATAAATGTGTTTTTAAAACAGAATACATTATGTTGTAGTAGAAGTGTTGGTCGTAGTAGATAGGATTGATTATATTCATAAGTGATCATTATTATAAGGTGCAATCTTGGTTTGCATTGGCATTACATGTGAGTGTAGGTGGACCCAATTTTGTAGCTGTGTGGAGTGTTTGTGCAGAATAAGAAATTTAACTCCAAAGTTGCTGTTCTTGTTAGTGAATATTTAAACCTCTAGAGAAACTTGGCTAATCTTTTTTTTTTCATGGTGTTATTTAAGTCTTGTGACTTGTACTATTACGTTGTTAACACATTTACTTTCTGAGGAGTTGGCAAAATGGTGCCAATTTTTTTTTTCAGAGGTTTGTCAAAAGTTTCACTTATCACAATTTGAAATTGATTCACAGCTGTATTATCATTAAAATTACCATCCACAGTTCATTCAGAACTTCAAGGCTTTTGAGACTATTGTTTTTATGGCTCTTGTTTAACCACGTTGCTTGTCTTTTCAAGAATATATTGTACTTGTATCATGTGGCAGCCTCTCAATGTTCCTTTATTCCCTCATTTTGCCAATTTATCTCATCTGATGATCTGCAACATTAGATAAGCCAGTCGAATAAATATGCAAACAAAATGTGCAGCACAACATGACATCACAGAATTTCCATTATGCTTGCAGATATAGAAGCAAACAGTATATTTAATTAATTGTCAATTGAATAATTGATGATTTGGCTATTTGGGGATTTGGCTGGATTTTCTTATATATATATATATATATATATATATATATATATATATATATATATATATATATATATTAGTATTTGAAATTACAGTATTAGAATAAAAACAAAGTACTTTTGACAGTACTACTATAGTGTGTATGTACGCTCTGACATGTGGGCATATGTTGGCTTTTTATGGCATACTGCATACTACATACTGGTGACTATCTGTGCTTTAATACTTTGGGCTTCCGCCTGGCCCCCAGCTCCCAGCATGCTTTGAAACATGTTAGTCTCCTTTCAATCAGTTTTCGAGCATGGCATCGATATTGGCTACATTTGTGGCAGAAGAGGCGCTTTGGCAGCTCTGTTTGCAAAGAATTGCCATGGGAGGGGTCGGCTTGACCCAGCTTTAATGCAAAACTGAAAAGGAGAGGAAACAAAAATGCTACTATATTTAACTAAATCTGCAGCTTACTGGTGAAAACACATGATAATGATATCCTCTTAACACTCCTTGCTGCAGAATTACAGCCCTCGCAGCAGCAGGGGCCAAGATTGGAGACTAGAGCGAAGCCACAGTTATTACAGCACAATTATGATGTTGTGGCTGTGTTTCTGGCCCTGTTCACCTCATTCGGTCAAAAGAGCAATGCTACAAAATTAGCAATTAAAGAAGCAAAGCTCTGTATTTAGAAAAGTGTGCGTTATAAAGTGGTATGCTCGATTTTTCTGCTGGGTGATTCGCAACGAATACCTTTTTCCTCTGCAGCCAGACATTTTCCATGCTCCACATGGAGGTTCTCCCTTACCAAAATTTAGCATCTTAATTGACATGTTTTTTTTCTTTATGTATAATCTTAATTAGCGATTAGTTTGAAAAATTCTCATGCTGATTTTTTTTCCTCAGTGGAGGATGATCTGTTATTCTAATTAAGCAGAGGTCAGATTTATTAACTCAGCAGGAGTGTGTCAGGATTGTGGGAATCTGTAACAATGCAACACTTTGTGCAACTCCACTCCACCCACTGATTCATTTATTAAATCACTTCACTGGGATGGGAAGATGTGTTGGTTGATCACTGATTCACCTTCACTAACAGCTGACTTCAAATGAGACCATTTCTAGGATGTATGAAATATATAAAAGAAATTAGGTGAACCCTACGAGACAAAAAAGAAAGTATAATTAACACCAAGTGAGTGGGCAAGCATCAAGCAGCTCACACAGAAGAAAGACCAGCTTGACCAGACTATAAATCAAAATGGGACTCTGATATCTCATTTCACATCTTTTGACAGAAAGTTGCTTACAACATGCCACTGGATGCACATCAACTGTAGAGCAGAAAGATTCAATTTAAAATGTTCTCTTGGATAGCGCAGATCTAAATCATCAACACCATAAATAAGGTCAAACTAGCACTCAAGACCTTTGCCATTAAAAAAAGAAGTTATGTTGTCTTGAAATATGGGTATTTTCAATAATATAATAATAATAATAATTATTATATTATTGAAAATACCCATGTTGTCTTGAAATATGGGTATTTTCCTGCAGGTTCATCCAAGTTTGGGAGGAAGATGTTTTTCGGAGTAGTGGTTTTCAAGCTGGGGTCAGGGTACCCCACGGGGTCCGCAATCCTTTGCTTGAGGTCCTCAAAATAATTAGCAATTTATGTTGTATTTCATTATTTTAAAAAGTGCATACCAACATAAGGCATCAATAAAACATAACAACCCAATTGGAAGTTTTCCTACTTTGTTCTTCACCAATCAAATGCTCTGAAATAATTGCGACATTGCACTTAAATCTAACGTCCCTGAATAAGTTTTTTTTTTGGGAATTGATTAATTTGAATTATTTCACAAATACACTCCTTTTTTTTTGTTCGAGGACAAAAAGCAACATATTTTTTTAGAAGATAGGTTTTTAGAAAAAACACATCTTTTCCGGAATAAAGTGTCCTTTCATGAGAGTGAAGGTGTATTTTTTTAAATTGACTTGTCAAAATAGGACTTTCTTGCATTGAAATGTTCACATTAATAATTAATGATATTAACTGTCTAACTGTGTGCATGAGCAAAATTGTGGAATTTTCTTCCTTTTGATATTTTCCAGGATTTTGCACAGGTAGAAATGGACATAAGGAGGTGTTTGCGCCGTTTCAGGACGGAACGTAGCGGATTCCCAGCCAAATGTAGCGGGTCCCCTCATTTGCATTAAAATCAGGGTGGTCTCAACGCATGCAGTGCTCGAGGGCCTGACATTGCGGAAGCAGAAATAGACTCTCGGGGGTCTGGCAGATGAGATTGGTGCGTGCAAAGTGCGTTTAAATTGCAAGCTCCGCCTTTACGGATGATATAGTCAGTGAGTAATTGAAGACCCCCTTGCATGTGGATGTTCCGTATGTAAAACCCCAGCCCACCTCCCACAAAATAGCTGTGCCATGTGGTCTGGGTGGTTGTATTGAAATATTTTTAACATTTTAATTCTTATAATTTGTTCAATGAATTGATTTCTACAATGATTCAGAGGAACTGTCCCACGCTGTTGTCATAAGATAAATGAAATCCGATCATCATCCACCTCACACATCTGCGAAATGCATGCGCTTCAATCAAGTATTACAAAAATTGCGTTATCTAAAATTTAGACTGTTTTCTCATCAAATTGGCAGGTGCACCTTGGCTATGTAATCTGTGACCAAATTATAAAGTGTGTTTAGGGCGCGGCAGCTCTGTGAGCCAAAACTCCCAATGAGGCTCACCATGTTCCTGAAAAGAATTCAACTATGATTTCATAACGTTCCAACTTTTTTTCTCCTCTGAATATTTAAATTTGTTATTGTGACATTGCAACTTTTTGACACCTTAAATATAGGCCACTTTTCCCACTCTGATTGCTTTTAGGAATACACATGATAGTTATGTTTTACTGTTGTTAGGATTACTGGGGGATCCATGAAAAAATGACTTCCTTGTAAGGCAGCCTGAGTCCCAAAAAGATTCAAACAAATCCTTGAAGAGGTGATTAGTGCCCTAGGAAAATTACAAAAGAAATTGAGGCATGCAAACGAATGAAAATGTTCAACAACTTAATTCATAGTTTGGTTTTATTGGTCAGACATATTTGCTGTATAATTGAGTCCGACAACAACCACTGCCAGAATGCTTTTGGCTCTGCTAGATATAAAACAAAAATTGTATCAGTTTCAAATGACATGCTGAGAATACCTTAACTTCAGTAGGTAGCTTCATGCTTGCCTGCATGTATCAGCAGTTGGTCTGCTATTTGCGTTATTTTGTCTGTGTGAGGACAATAAAAGGAAATGAGGAGACCTCGGCAGCTCCCTGCAAATCTGTATGGAAATTATGTTTTTTAGTTACTCAACCAACTTTTTGCTTTTATATACTTTTGAATGCTTGATTGTGAGCTCATATTCTCCAGTGGTAATATTAACATCTTGATTTTTTTGGTAAAACATGGTTTTATGTTTACAGTATGGTAGAATGTATATTTTGAAATTTTTTGGGGGTTCCTGAATTAAAAAAAGCAATTTCATGTCACGTCCATAAAAATGTATAAAAATACAGTGATAATGATTATGTTCCATTTTGTATCAAATATACAGTATTGTAGATGTTTTTATTTTCACATTTGTGCCACTAGTTTTAATAGGCTAATGAATGGTAATTTTTAACGGTATACTGGTTCAGAGTCACAGCCATGGATGTATGAAAAAATGTAGCTGAAGATAGAATAAAAAAACAAACAATCAGAAAATAAAGTGCTTTCATCATACTGAGGGTCTCTTATATTTTGTCCCTCAAATGTAGGTAAAACAAGTTGTTTAAAAGGCTCATCGTGATTCAATACAATTCTAAACTTCTGCTAACCACAACGACTCTCCAACAATTTGAATGAATACTTTTTTCCAAACATTAATATGTTTGGAAAGGCAGTTGATTTTTTTCTTGGCTGTAGAGTAGAATTGTTTGTAGAAAAGTGTTGGAAAAAACTTTGTGTGTGACATTTTGCTGACTAAATGTATGTTTGTAAAAAGGTTTCTGAAAGCTGTACATTTTTTTGCAGTGTGGCCTTCCGCAAGCTGCGGTTGGGGGGCCTCAGCACTGACTGACACTGTGAACGATAGTGAAATGGAGCAGGTGCATTTGGCGTACATACCTGTGATCAGTACACCAATGTGCTTGTCTTCTTAACTTGCTCCGTAATAAGCTCCTTCAGAGATCAGCCTCTTTGCGGCCCCTCAACCTCTCCCACCGAGCTACTGATAAGATCTGCAGTATTCCGTTCACTCCGTCCTTTTTATTCCCACCACTTTTGGTATTCCTTAAGAAAATGTCAGTTTAATCATATCTTAATGCTTTAATAATGGGCTTCTTTTTTACGGGCAACGAATAACAGTCACTTCGGTGTCTTTAAAGCCCGTGATGTGGAGGGAAGGAGAGACTGTCTCCAAATTAAATTTGCACAGGCTCTGCCTCAGTGGTGCATTGTGTGTGTTTGAAACTGAAGCGGTTTTCACCCCTCTTGACAATCACACAAAACATGTAATAGTTTCATGTGCGTAAGTGGAGACTATTAATATTCAAATGTCAGCTCGTTTGATTTCAGTAATTGTGAGCTTTAAATTGCTACTAAACAGCCTTTTCAGTGTTCAGTGTCAGGCCAGACCCATTTTTTTTTCTATTTATTGTCTTTTATCGTTGCTGCTTTACCTCAAATAATGAGGCGCCCTGTCATGTAGTGTGCAAGGGATCCTTTGGGAGTATATTTCTATTCTATTCTATTCTATTTTTAATGCAAATAATTTGAACAGCAATTACCAGAAGTACATCTCAACACCAGAACGAACAAATAAATTATTTGTACTGTGTACCTTTGTGACTGTCAGTGCACCCTTTGCAAGTGTGTGTCTGTGTGTCCGTTTGTGTGTGTGCATGTGTGTATTTGTGTGCGTGCAACCCTCCTAAAACAACCCCTGCAATCACCTGTCAATCACATTGACAGGCAGGTGAGATGACAGTAGCACACAATTCTTTGCATACGCAGCAGTAAGTGTGTGTTTAAATGATATAACAAACTCACCATTGAACTTTCCCACTCTTATACTATTCTCAACTCAAACAAAGCCCCCAATAAATATAATATGAATAATTGAATTTTGGAGGGAAAAAAAAACTTGTAGCAGAGCGACCCACTTGCAGCCATTTAGCAAATGCGAAGGGGCCCGAGAGCATATTTAAACAGCCCTGTGGCTCTTCCATGTTGCTGTCAGTCCACTGTGAGACCAGCAAATGTTGGCTGCTTCCTTTGTCTTGACCTACTAGTAACTTGTTATTGCACTGAATTAGAAGGTTGGCTGACAAAACCAGCGCAACAAAGGGAGGGAAAAAACAGCTTAAGAACAAATAACCATTTCTGGTAGAGTTTGGAGTTCTAATCAGCGCCGAAGAAGCTGCAGTGGAGGGAATGGAAGTCTGTGTGCAAAACATTATCTGCGTCTCAAGATGGATCCTTGACTAATCCTGCTGTCTGAGCTCAATGCTCCCAAGATGCTCTGAGAGAAGGAACACTAGAGGAGAGGAAGTCGCAACGGGGAGGGAAAGAGACCACAGATTTTATGAAGAAAAAAACAAAACCAAAAAAAAATAAAAAAATAAAATAACAGTTTTCTAGTCCCAGGCAATATTCGGTCCTAATTGCACTCTATTTAACAAAGTAACACAGTTTTATGAATACAGATGATAGATCATTAAATAAGAGGTAATAACCATTATTATAATGTTATTGTAATTATTAGACTCAAACTCGCACAACAAAAAGAAAGAAGACATCCATCTATCTCTGATCCTCTCATTACTTTTGCATCGGCTGATGCAGCTTGTGGCGGATTTCTTATTTATTTGACAAAACGCAAGCTGTCAGACTATTGTGTGGCTCCACATGGAATGCTGTCCTCTTTGATTCAGACTAATAGAGTCCCACCAAGCTACATAACGTGCTATATGAAAAGCCTCTAATTCTCAAACATCTTAAAGGAAGCCTGCGTACTACAAGAGAGGATGCCTGTGCAAAGACACCCACAAAAACAATTGGATGGGGAGAGAAAAGCCATCACAAAAACATGCCTGGACATGAAACTAATTTATTTCCACAATCATTTTACTGCGACTCAGAGTAAATGATCACAGACATCACTGTGACTGCTCATGAGGAACACAACTGTGACTAAAAGAGAAAATGTTCCTTCTCACTTTCTCAGGGCGTTGAATAGATTGCAAACGTAATGTTTTTCCGACGAGATGTTTTGTCTGTAATCCAATCAGTTTATAATAATTTTGCATTTATGTGTATGGTAATATATATATACACATATAATATATATATTATAATATATATATATATATATATATATATATATATATATATATATATATATATATATATATATATATATATATATATATATATATATATATTTATTTTATTTTATTTTTTACCCAAAAATATTCAACATTTTGAATTAATGTAAATTTTATTTGTAAATAAATAAATATCCATCCATCCATTATCTGAACCGCTTGTCGTCATGAGGGTCGCAGGGGGTGCTGGAGCCTATCCCAGCTATCATCCGGCAGTAGGCAGGGTACACCCTGAACTGGTTGCAAGCCAATCGCAGTGCACACATAGACAAAGAACCATCATTTAGAGTGTCCAATCAACCTTTCATGGATGTTTTTGGAATGAGGGAGGAGACCGGAGTACCCGGAGGAAACCAACGCAGGCACGGGGAGAACATACAAACTCCACACAGGAAGGCTGGAGCCGGAGCCGGAGTCGAACCCACGGCCTCCACATTGAGAGGCCATCATGCTAACCAGTCGGGCCACCGGGCCGCCCAATAAATAAATATTTTATTTTTATATACATATTTTTGCTAGATACTTAACAGCTCCAAACAATATAGAGGGAAATTCATATTGTGGTATTAATTGAATATTTCCGTAGTAATAGTAATGGTGAGTGGAAAAAAAATCATAAAGAGAGTATTTGTGATTATTTATATGTGAAAATAGTATATATTTCCCGTTAATAAAGGGTCAATAAATAGCATATTCATAATTCTCTCTGCTTCTTTTCATTAAAGTTGTGCATTTTTATGTCTGTGTTTTCTTTTATGTAATGAAATCTACTGAAGAATTTAAAAAGATTGTCCCTTAGCACAGTTAAATTGATTAAAAATATATATAATTTTGAGAACTATTATCATGTAGATCTGGAAACTCAATACTCTGTGGTGAAAAATAGAGCAAATAGCGATGACATGATGAATGTTTAATGTATGTTTGACATCAAGTTCTTCATCGTGACTGACATCAGCTATTTCCATGTTATGCTGCATCTTATTTTTTGTCGAGATACGTATTGATTGTAATACAAAATTTCTGTTCATACCTGCTGGCTTTCCACTCTAAAGTTCTAGTCGGACTTTTGTGAAAAGTTGACTATACGCCTAAGCACTTATTTTTGGTCTTTTCCGATTCTGATTAGCACGCTTTGTGACTCCTTGCGCCCTCCTCGGTGTAAATGCTTCTTGTTAGTCAAGTAGAATATTTGTCACCACGTCGGAGTGGAACGCAGCTCGTGGCTGCTGCTATGCACTGTCTTACATATACAAATAAAGTCAATACTGCTGCGGCGCAAGCATTCCAAGTGTATGGGCCGCAACGTAACATAGTTGCGACTTTTATTTTTTTTTAAACGGTTTGTCGCTTGTTAGTGTGACCTGTTCGCATTAATATGCCACCGATTCGTGTTTAAAGAGTTCTTTAAAAAAATGCTGCTTTGACGATCTCGAAATTGGGTTGTCTGAGGCCGCAATTTTGGTCCCAAAACGTAGAGGACAACACGACTATTTATGCTCAAATTTGGAGGCATGCCCCAACTACGAATGGAATCATTCATTCCTCTGCCTGCGAAACTCTGAAGGATTGTCAACCAACACAACATCCCGGTACAATTCAAACTTGGATACTGGTACACTCTAAAGACAAGACACTACATACCAAGGCCATCAGGAATTTCTGGATTTTTTTTTTCCCGAACGGCGGTCCTGGCCATCAAGGGGTCTCCAGCAACCATCAGCCTCCGACATCAACCCAATCTCACTGCCATTTTGCATTCCTAAAGAATGATACCATTCATGGTTGGGGAATGCCTCCAACTTGGTGCATAAATAGTTGGGCTTGCCGCATCAACTCAGGCGGGCGCAGACCTAAGCAAGCCTTGTTCCAAGAAGCCTGCATGGTTACGAGGCAAACACAACAGTCCAATTGCGATCGATTCAGGGAATGACATAATCTCAGGCTTATTCCTTATAACGGCACTGAGTTGTTTTCCATTTTTATATAGTCATATTTTGCATACAGAATCTTCATTAGGAAACTGTATTTCCACATGCACATTAGAATGTGAACATTTACAGCAATTTCATTAGTAAATTTCAGGAGGTGACACTAACAACGAGGTGAAGCGTGTGTAAGATGTCACAGACCACTGCTGCTTATCAGGACTCGGTAAAACTGTCAGGGTTTCCATTCAGATGAATATAAAACTGGCCATGGGGGTTATTTTTAGACTTGGCTGCAGGATAGAAAGTTTCTGAGCTCCATAAGTAGGTCAGCTCAAGTGGCGTTCACTTTGCTGTTATGTACAATTACTGAAAAGTAGCATCACTGGACCAGAGCAACTTTTAATCCATGTTGGAGTAACTGAACAAGTCAGCTCCAGTCCTACTAACTTACGAAATCAGTTTGAGTTGTTACTTTTGCAATTAAACATATTTAATTCACATTTTAACATTGATCGACTTGCATTTTATGAACTGTAATATGGACACAATACACAATGGCCACTAGATCTCGTGACATTTGAGGGAAAAAAAAATACACATATAATAATGAGGAGGTGCAAGTCCTGTGTGAACTAGAGTCACAATTATAAACCAGATTGTTAAATGTATATTTCTCAGTGCAATAAACTTGTGTATCTGATACAGTGTGTGCTGCTGCAGTTAGTTTAAATGTTTTGTTTTTGTTGTTGCTTGGATAAATTATATCATGTCCTAAGCTAATTGGTATGCAACAGTCAAAGTACAATTAAAATATGCCCTGAAGTCAAAACATAACATTGAATGTTTTAAATTGCTTTAATCATGCTTGTTTAAATATTTACTCAATTTCTATATAATTACAGTGTGGCAAATTCTGAGAGCAAGCCGAGTTAAATAGTGGACATTGAGTTGCATTAATAACAGAAACGGGAGCTGGTGACAGTATTGTTGTGAAAATTATGAGCAGCCGTTACAGTTGCCGGCCTCAATTCCAACTTTGACAGGTAAACAATCTAATTGATCTCACCAGATTGTTCGGTGCTGCATTTCTAGTTCTCTATCCTGCTGAACAGACAAGCCCATCATCTGTAGCACTGAAAAAAATGTCAGCGGCGTAAGAGTAATTTATGGTGATGACTGACAAGTGCAGGCTCCTGTTCAGTGGGCTGAGCGTTCATTAGAAAACACACTTTAAGATGTCACCATGCTTTTGGGTTTTGTACTTTTTGGGCGGACTAATTCAAACAAATATTGTTTGAATTCTGCAATGTCACAGAAATGTGCAGAAGGAAATTAAACCTCAATTGACACATCTCTGGGAGCCGACTTTTTTTTTTTTTTGAACATTGACAGCCATCTGTGCGGATTCCTTTCACTCTCCACTAATGAGCTGTGGAATAAGGAGACCCAATCTACACAGGCCGGTCCCTTGGGCCCCGTGCAGCTGCCGGGCACACACAAACTGTAAGTGTGCACACAGCACACAGCTTCAAAGTATGTTTGAAAGAATACTACTCTAAGATCTCAAGTCACAAAACTTCCCATTGAGAAGCTGCCATCATCTTGTATCACATAATGTCCTGCATGTCTACTGCAGCAGTGCCAACATTTAGTTGGGAAGAAGAAAAAAAAGCCCAATATCACATAACAGATTGACTGGAATAAATCTTAGTGGAATTAGTGTGGATAAAAGTCATGCGGGCATTATCTTTGTAATGTTTTCAATATATTAAAATAAATGTTTAAATAATTTCCAACGTTCCAGCCATCCTATCCATTTTCTATATCACATATTCTGTTTCAGGTTGCAGGGAGCATGAGACTCATCAGAGCTAGACAACCACTCCCAATCACAATTATCACAAAATGGGAACTAAAACTGTCACCCCCCGCACAAAAGTCAAGCAAGGGAACCACCAAATTGATAGATGGATACACAAACAACAATTCCAATGAAGTTGGGACATTGTGTAAAATTAAAAAACAGAATGAAATGATTTGCAAATCCTGCTCAAAAAAGCTGGGCACCAAAAGACTGAAAGTTGAGGAATGCGCAAAAACACCTGTTTGGAACATTCCACAGGTAAATTCGTATAAAAGGGGCATCCCGTTGTTCACAAGCAAGGTGGTGGTGGGGGGGTGAGGTTCACCACTTTGTGAACACACTGTGTCAGAAAATACAGTTTAAGAATGTTACTCAGCAAACAATTGCAAGGATTTTCATCATCTACGGTCCATAATGTCATCAAGATATAAAGAGAATCTGGAGGAATGAAAGCACCTAAGTGGCATGAAATGCCTGTCATTGATCCTTTGGGCAGCACTCCATTAAAGAAAATTTTAAAAAAAAAACAGCATTCGTGTGTAAAGGACATTGCCACACATGCTCAGGAACACTTCAGAAAACCATTGTCAGCTAACGGTTCATAGCTACATCTCCAAATTAAGTCAAAACTCTACTACGCAGACTGAAAGCTAATATAGCAACAAAACCTACAAATGCCGCCGGCTTCTCCGGGCCCGAGCTCATCTGAGATGGACTGACGCAAAGTTGAATCGTGTGCTGTGGTCTGATGAGTCAAATTGTTTTTGGAAATCATGGGTGCCGTGTCTGCCAGGCCTAAGAGGAAAATGACCATCCGGTTCCAAAGTTCCAGGGCCAGCATCTGTGATGGTATTGGGGTGTTTTTCTGCCAATGGCACGGGTAACTTGCACATCTTTGCAGGCTCCATTAATGCCGAAAGCTACATATCGCTTTTGGAGCAACACACGCTTATTTCCGCAAGACAATGCCCGTCCCAACTTTTAGCCAATTGAAAAAGAATGACACAAAATATGATAAGGAAGAAGCGGGACGGTAGAGTAACTTGTGTTGTTCCTTGTCAAGCGAGAATGGGAAAGAATTCCACCATCAACAATTAGTGTCCTGGTCCAAAATGCTTTTTGACTGTAGTTAAATGGAAAAGTGATGTAAACACGTTTACATGCAAGCATGGCCCCTGTCCCAGCTTTTGTGGATTGTGTTGCAGACATCAAATTCAAAATAGGTGAATATTTAATTAACAAAATTTACTGGGTGAGCTGTGATGATTTGCAGCCAATCAGCTCCGAGAATGAATCCAGTTGTGCTCTCATTGGTCAATCTCACGGCCGGGAACCAATCATGTGGTTTGCATAAATTCCTGTGAGCATCTACAAAGCATTTGCTGGAGCCTATCTCAGCTGACTTTGGGCGAAAGGCGCACAACACCCTGAACTGGTCGCCATCCAGTCGCAGGGCACACACAGACACCGTTACCACGTGGGAACCGATCGCACGCTGACCGCACACTAGTCAGGCACGTGTACCACTACGCCAACAGTGACTCGCCCATCATGTTGTCAACTTTATTTTGTCCTACAGGATTGGGCATAGCCTGATGTCTCAGTATTGAAGCGTGAGTCGCTCAGTGACACATCACAACGTCAAGATTTCTTTCATGCCTTTGCATCCAGTATTTTGGATGGAAATACTTTGTTTTTTCCACTTCCGTAACCTGTCTGCTTCTGGGTCCAAATTCTGTTCTTCATGTACCAATTTAATGATTTTATATTTATGCATACACTTAGTGTGAATGCAATAGGAGTATGAGGAATTTACATAAATAGAGGCAACGCATTCCAAAATGTCATCAGTCTTTGCATAGCTTTTCACACTTTTCCTTCTTCACCTTCTCAAACCTGTAAATGTGAGAAAATGTGGGAATCTATTTGATCCCCATCAGCACACGGAGCTGGAATGCCACTGATACAGTCTGTGAATAGAAAAAGACAGGAAGAGCCTAATCAATGTTCTCCAGGGCTGGCACATGCCTTGCCTTTGTTTCTTTTTGTAAATACAAGCCTCTTTAACATCACAATATAAGCCATTATCTCGCCTGGCAAGGTAAATTTTTTTTACGGAGGTGGGGTTGGGGGTGGATTGGTACGGGTATGCTGCACAAAAACATATTTTCCCTCAGCTTGGAGCAGATCAGTCAGCCGAGATCTAAAGACATGCAAATATTACTGCAAAAAATACTGGCAAAACTCATTCTAATTATTCCATATCAGCACATTTGCATGGAATGTTTTTTTTTCTTTTTTTTTAAGAAGGGAAGAGTTTATGATCAGGAGAGCCTGGACAAGGGGGCTGTTTAGGAATTCACCACATTTTGATCTAATCACAAAATCAAAATATTCATGAAGCACAATGATATCTCCCTGAAGCAGGCAGCTAGCCATTAATTTTCAAATACAGGTAATTTATTAACACTTATCAGAGGCTGAAAAAGCCTTGCTCTGTGTTCACAAAGTGGGCGAGAGGGAGAGAGGAGTTCAGGAAAACTGATTCCAGATGATTTATAATGGCGTGCAGGGTGCATTTTCAACCAGGTATTCAATTAGAATGTATGTCCAATTTTCTGTTCTAGATCTACAGTTAAAAACTCTATTAAAGTAGTATTTTACCTATCTCACGTTCACAGCAAAGGTGATAACGGTGCTTGAAAAGAACATTATATAGTGTGCATAATTAACATTTTTCACTATTTACTGCTCAATATGAATTACGCAATTAAAAGTATCACCTAATATCAAAGCCAGAAGAAACATTGTGTGCTAGTAGACCGTTTCTGCTATGGCTTACAGTAACTTTTAAATGTCCATTCATCCATTCTCTATACACCCTGGATTGGTCGCCAGGCAGTTGCAGGGCACATAGAGACCAATCACCACTAGAGTCACAATTTAGAGTTTACAATTAAGTTGACAAGCATGGTTTTAGAATATAGGATGAAGCGAGAGTAGCTGGAGAGACACCCGCACAAGTACGGTGAGAACATGCAAATCCCGCACGGGAAGGCCGGAGCCAAGTCTGGAAGCCCGGACCTCAAAACTTCAAGGCATACGTACGAACTCACAAAGGCACCAAGCAAGCTTGCATTTAAAATGTAAAGAAATTGGATTGTGACTTGAGTTCTTCTTCATTGGCAGGCTGAATGAAACAATCTTTTTTTTTTTTTTTTTAAATATGATCCACAGTTAAAGATCTGAGTACTAACCAAGTGCAAGAGCAGGAATCACCATTATTTTTGAAAAAAACAACAAAAAAAAAAAAAAACAACATACATCTCAAAGAGTAACAGCATAAATCTTAGGTGAGGCCAAATCAAAAGTTCGAAAAATTCTTAAAAAGAAGAAACGCTTTGGTGACGTGAATCTGTATCGTTCTTTTACATATTGGTGCATTGTACAATCCAATGGTAACAGGATTTGAAATTCTATGAAGGATGGTGGAAGGACAGGCTGAAAAAAGACATCTTTGTCTCCGCGTTATATTGTGAGGTAGACTCAACCAGCCCCTGAAGCTGAGCCACCCGAGCTGAGCTCTGATTGCGGCGTGATAACAACCAGATGGATCGATCCACATGTTGTAAAGGTTAAATGATGTTATGTTGTTCGTGGCTATACAGCAAGTCACCCAGCATGATACTGACACTTCTGCTGCCCTCCCGTCGTCCTTCCTCCCAGCAGTGGGAAAGTTGATGCTCTTCAGTGACCTCAGGACGAGGGTCAAGTGTTGAAATCAGTCAATGAAAACGCAACACAGCACTGCCTCAAAGCGCACTAAACTTAAGATTGTGACTTGCAGTAAATGCTAACTCTGATAGTACTTAAAACAATAATTCATAATGTTCTAGATTGAAGACCACTCAAGCTACATATTCTGATACTGACTAGCGACTAGTAGAGGGTGGCGTCTGTATAGTTGCATGTTTTTGCACTTTTATGTCATTTGGCATATCAAACAGTAGAATTATGATACGATCAAGCTAACATTTGTTACTGATCTGAGTGAGTACACATCACTTATGTTTTGACTAGGGCTGTCAAAATTAAAGCGTTACTCAGGTGATTAATCCAAATTTTTTTAACTCAGTTAAATAGTTTCACTCAGTTTGATTTACTTCAAAAATAATTTGCATATTTTGCAAATGTTGTGCCATATTAGCTGGACATCTTTAGCAAGTATCAGAACAAAATACTGTGTTTAAGTTACCACTGGGCCTTGCAAACCAACACTGCTGGATTGTGGCGCTTGTGAGAAATGTTTTGAAGAAAAATGCCTGTAAAAATGTCTCCATTTAGATCGCATTCAAGAATCCAAGAAAGCTATTAGAACAGTCTTTGAATTAAATTTGTGATTTTGCACCAATTCCAAGATATTATTCAAGTAAATATCTGTCACAAGCTTTGCAAAAAATAGTAGTTGAAAAATGTGATTAATCGCAATTAATCATGAAATTCTTTTGTGATTAATTAGTTTAAAAAAATTAATCACTTGAGAACACTGGTTTTGACACATTTTCTTCTGCGCAGATGTTAGATTCAACACAATCTATTTTTATAACAGGTATTGAAAAACATTAGATGCTCTCTAATACAATAGAGGCCCGTGTCTTCTAATTCATATTAGTACATGCAGCAATTACCAGCTTAGTCTGTGCTTGCCTGCATGTTGACGACTCTGTCTCTTGTTTCGAAGGTGCACAACTTGCAGTCCTAGAGGATTATCAGTGCTCCAATTACATAACTGAACAAATGAGATACAAAGTCACACAGTTCCAACCTCTATCCCCACTGGGGGAATCACAGGCGGAGGGAAATATTCCCTAATTCCCTGTGGACTCCCTGAACATCCCTTCTTGTCTGGGGAGAGCAAAGCAGAAGGGCTAATGCAGAGTCAAAATGAATTGAGTTCTCTAAAAGGTCTGAGTGGCAAGTACCTAATTTGCTGTAATTGTTAAGGAAGGTACTCACTATTCGACTCAAAGTTAAACATGAATGTTAAGCGTGTGTGACTTTTCATGATTTCGCTGGCCGAGGCCTCATTAACTAAAGCATAAACCCAGTTAATATTCAGTTATCTTTTCTATGGATTTCATCCATAGCCACAAACAATATGACAGAGGACTATTGGACAGTTCTTTATGTACCCATATTTATGTTTCTGCTCTAATTGGAATGAAACTGTGACCGAACAAGCACTTTGCAAAGGCAAAGCACTTGAAGTGTTGGTTCCTTCCACTCACTCACACTGTGCAGAAAATTGAGGTCATGCTGTCATTTGTATTCAAGGTAATGTGGCAGTGCAAATAATAGCTGAGCTTGTTTAACGTAACACGCTCTGGATACATGTTTATGTTTTACAACCTGGCACCCAATTTACTGAGCGCCAACATCCACCCTGCATAAAAATCCCAGCTAAAACCACCCACCATTGATTTATACCAGATAAGAATAAAGCTAACAGATTATTTTGGTCCTATTTCTTCCTAAATATGCTTCCCATGACGTTTGTTTAAACACAATCACTATACCAAAGAATGTAAATTGTCGCTCTTGTTTATCTCATTCTTGAAGTTATTGCTTGTTATGTTCATCGACGTGACACTGTGGTTAAGGCTATGATGCAAGACAAAACAGTCCTTAAATGCATTTATTTAATTTTGTGCAAATGAGCAAATCAACGTTTTAAAGGAGTCCGATCATTTTAAGAGTCGAAACCACTCACAATCTTACGTTGTAAAAGCTACATCTTCAACTACTATGTTAATTTCTTCATATACTATTTATCACACTTACAGGAAGATGCATTAAATAAATGCAAATTAAAAGTCCACTCTCTTCAGAGGACTAAAAAAGACAGACTCAAATCATTTATCATATAACAATGAGCTTGACCTATAATGGCAACATAATTATTTTATGGACGTCAACTCTGTTTTCTCCCTCTCCATCCCAATTAAAACCTACACCGTGTATATCATTCTAACTACTGTATATTAACCCAAGTGCTAATAGCAATACTTTTCAAAGACTTTTACCTAAGAAGAAAAGCTTTTGATGTTTGATTTTGCTGCTTCCTTATCAAGATTTATAGGTTAATTAATTGCACTGACATTAACTATTAAAGGGAGTACCTTATTAATTAATAGACTCAAATGCAATTAAATTACAGATATACACATCACTTTAGCAACCAACTTTCCTTAATCCTGTGGAATTTCCAAGGGATTTCAAAAAGGAGTAATGCTATTGTATTGTTTTGTGCAGTTGCCCTTAATTAGGAGCTAACTAGCGGGTGCATCTATGAACAGTTTGTGTGTTTATATTGCAGAGTGTGTGTGTGCGTGCACATGCGACGCACGTGTTGGCTTGCCTAGTTCTGTGTATCTATTCGACAGAATCACCTCACTGTTTCGCATGTGCACCTCACAACTAAGACCAAGAAAACAATAATGTTTTTCTTTCCTGCATTTTTAAAAAAAATGTGTAATTTGCTTTGAAATTTTATTTCTCTCATATATATTGTAGAGTGTAATGTATTGTATAATAGTTCACTGTGTAATGTGTTCAATTTCCAACTACAAATACAGTAGAGCACTTCAAATACAAGGTGGAAGCAGTCCAGATGGAACTCCTGGCTTTGAGAATATTCTATTTTTATATGCGGTATTTCAGTACCTATTGCACAATTTGCCGCAAGGGTGTTCCGTTCTAGCAGCATTACTGTTTTATGTCAGGAATAATGACAGTAAAATTTGATTTGATCAAGAAAAAAAAAATTCTTCACGCATTTCCTGTTCCCCAATGAGAAACATTGAACCAGATGAAGATGCTGAGGCACAAGCTAGCTGAGTCGGAAGGCCACAGCTTAGTGCAGGAATTGGTGTCTTGAAATCAGAAAATTGTGGCTTCCCTCAGCGTGAGAAACAGCACAACACAATTATTCTACTGACTTCTAATGAGGTGTCATTTAAAATATAAATACAGTATTTTTTTCCACATTTGAAGAGATTTCTGAATGTCCAAGTATCAAAATAATGTGCCTATGATATGCTTTTATCAGAACTGAGAATTATAAAACACCTCACACACCCCATTTCTTTGCATTGTTGCATCAAATTTGATTTCTTGCTAAAGCTCGCCACTTCATTGGAACACTCTGGATTTATCTTTTGATTTTTCGACTGGGCCTTTTATTTCATGTAACTTCTGGTGCACGCAGTTCATTTTCCTCATGTTCTTTTCTTATGATCGTTGACTTCAATCATCCTTGATTTAAAGACAAGGGATCAGAAATCTTTGCATTTTTTTTTATCTTTTTGACTTCAGTTTTCAGATTCATTACAGGCCTATGGGGCACCCATTCAAATACTTGAAATTGAAAACCATGACCCATTACTGAAATCCTTTTAGAATTCATCACACCAGTCGATCTTATGGAATAATATAGAGTCCTCAACTTAATCTAACCGCATGTTTTTTGGAATGTGGAAGGAAGTAGGAATACCTGGAGAAAACCCACACAGCACAGCAAGAAGACAACAAACTTAGAACTTGGATGCAGAATAGCCATCAGACTGGCCGATACAGCTGAAGTGGGAAGAAAAAAAATTGCAGTTATCATGTTGCAGCCGGCAACAGTGTTGGCCTTTATTCATTAATTATCGACGCCTCTTCCCTTCCCCTCCCCCGCTTGTTGTTTGTCAAGCGCCGCTGTCAGGTCGACCCTACCTCCGACTTGCGGCTGATATTGGTCTATATCAATGACACAACTTGAAAAGTCATTGCAATGACACGTTGGGCATCGGAGACATTGGTGGAGCTATATATTGTTAAACCACGCAAAGTTTGGACGCTAAAATAACACACACCGCTATGTGCTGAGTGTGTAATTTTGTAAACGACATCACAGTGCTTTACACTCACTTTCCAAATGATTGGCACACACTTTGCACGACTAAACACATTTATAGCTAATAGTTACACTATTCTGCCAGCTGTCTGGCCACACCGTCCCATCAGAAATCTTTTTTTAGATAATTGATTCATTTTGCAATAAGCCCTCGCACTATAAATAAGACACATGGAGTAAGGAGTGAGAATTAGAAGAGCCTGAGGAAGAAGATGTGGAGGTGAAGAAGCAGGAGAAAAGTAGGAGGAGGACAAGAAGGTGAAGGAGGTAGGTGGCGTATGAAATGGAATTTGTGATGACATCAGAGCTACAGCACGTAATCAACCATGGACGACACAATATCCACTTAGTTTTTTTTCCCTTTAGCTCAGAGTGAAATTACAATTTATTTCTTTATTTATTTGGGGGGGGGGGGGTGTTCTGAGTTCTGACTACTTTGACTGTTTTGCATTTGTTTTTAATGTTTACAGTAAAAACACCTTGCATTTAAATATTTGGATCCCTGTGTGTTAACAGAACTATGACTAAAGTCTCACCTTGTGCACAGAGAAAGCATAAGGGTGGTCAGTCCACACAGATTGTGTTAAATGTTTATTTTTTTTAATATAGCTCTGTGGCTCAGTACTACCACTGCAGTAAGGGGCCTGCGCCCCTGTCAAGCTATGTCTTGCAATGCCCATGATCAACCTACATAAATACTACATGGTGAACTTGAAGCTAGGAAAACAAAAGGCTGCTCATGGGATATAGAGGTACATTCACCATCCATTCCCGTATGAGATTTTGGCAAGCATTGCAGGACACCAGGGAATACCAAAGTCAACATGCACGGTGTTTGATTATGTTAATAATAAATCCAATTATGCAATTAAAATATAATAAGGAAGCAAGAACCCTTTGGGTTCTTCAGCAGTGGGACTACTCCATGCCACATTGCAAAAATTACATTCTCATAAAGACTGTGAATTCAGATATTCTTACCACAATGTTTTGGTTTGTTGCATCACTGCCATGCATTGTTAAATAAGTACAATATTAAATAAAAAAAAACAAAAAACATTCTATGTTTCAAAATCTGCTTAACTAGAGAAAAAGCACATTTAAACTGACAGTTATGTCAAGAGATAAGGTTAGGATATTATGAAGAGACTGATATTTATGTCTGGGGAAAAAAACTGTTAGAGTGTTTTGGTTAACTTACCTCACTTTTGCTGATACCATTGTCACACACAACATCCAAATTTTATTTGTACATTCAGTTGAAACAGGACTTGGCTGATGATGATTCACAAAAGCAAAAGTTCCCAAGAGCGGAAATTGAGAATAGGTTAGGCACAGACCCATTGATGTGTATGCAAAGTGAGAAAAAAACACAAAGTTCTGACCCTACCACGGCCATGCCAAGACCGTTTGTAGGCTGAATTTTTCTTTGAAAAAATTGTCCATGAGCAGACTTGTTCATAAACCAGAATGTAAACTAAGGTTCCACTCCTACGTGTTATTTTAATCAGGTTTTATTAAGATTTTGAGGTGAAACTTAAAATACCAGTAAACACAACTACAAAATATATCTTATTTAGCATTTGATGATGAAACAATTTAGTGACTGTTACCTGAGATCTCTTTGATTGCTTGATGAGAACAGGCAGTCTATTTGTGTACAATTAATCAGAGGAGAGCACAAAAGTGAAGTAGATAAAGTATTTTACAAAAAGTAGCTTTGTTGTCAGCCATCTCCACGAGTCCAGGTCCCTGCGGAATCAAACAATTCCTGTTTTTGCTGCACTAAAGCCCACCCCCCAACTGTCTGTGTCCGCACTAATTAATGTTGACTACACTTGAAAGTGTGCGTAGGCTACAGTGGGAGCAATAATTACAATGTGCCTTGAACAACATTTTGTTTCTTGGGTGACAGTCTCCATAAAAAGTAGGACTTATATGAATGTACTCATTGAACGAACGCTTTTAAACTATTTCAAGCGCATTCGGATCCCCCGAGACATCCTATCAGTAACAAGTCCCTGATTGGACAAGAAACTACGCAACGCAGACAAACCCGCAATTAGTGCAAATTAACAGACATTTTCAAAAATGGCTTTGCTTAGAAAACCGCTGCTTTGTTGTTCAAAAATTCCCACTTTGGCCTTAGAGTGGGAGTGTTTCCAGCAAATGTCTAAATCCTAAAATAAGTACTGCAATCTTCTGGCACAGGCACACTGTAATGCTTTAAAAACAATTTAGCAACTGTCATCGCTGTAATTACAGTAACTAATTACCATCCTCCGCAAACAAATAGCTTAACATAATACGCAGGCCCAATCAATTTTGAAGAAATGGAAATTGTAAACGTTAAAAAAAGACAGAAAACACAGAGAACATTTTGGGCAAACCTGAAAGGACTACGAGAAAATAAAACACTTTGTTTTATCCACACATAATTCCCAGGGAATATCATATCATAAATATTTGCATTCAGTTGTTATCAGGACATTTGCATTTGCCTCTTATCAGTCAGCAAGCCAGGCACCGGCAGATAGAGAAAGCTGCCTCCACACCATACACACATTTCTAATGAGTCACGTCGCAAGCTGATATCATATTTTGGCTAGAACTTTATCACCAAAACGAGGAGGTCATTTTCTCCTAGAGTTGGCTCATCTTGGAACTGTCTTTGAGTTTTTTTTTCTCTGATGTGATTCAACTGAGATTCATTTTTTTAAAGCCCACAAAAAGGATTATTTCCTCTCGTCCCCCATCTGCAACCGTCTCATATCAGTGGCACGTACGCTTGCAATGATTATCATTCTGTCATAAAATATTTCCATTTTATCAGAGTATTATTTTATTTTCCGCAGCATTCGTAGGAACAAAGACTCAGGGGAAAGGAGTAAAAGAAACTGAGCTCATCTGCAATGAACAGCAGTAGTTGTTGGACAGGAGACTCAGCATCTCATTTTCAGGGAGACATGAGCAACAGTTGCGAGGTAACACTTTCAAAAGCATATTCCACAATAACAATTTCATGGTGGATTTCAGAGAGTAATTATAAATGTAGCTATTTTTTAGAGGAGGTCAAGTAAAGTACCCCAGTTAAATTCTTTGCTCATTAGTGTAGAAGTTTCTCAATCCTAATTATTTCCTCCCTTTCTCTCTGGCTCTGTCCATCTCTAAATAATCCGCAGCAGTAGGCACAATGATCATTTCAGGCTTGTGGATTTAAATGTGTTGATTGGCATGTTTGTTTCATTTGATTGAATGTTAATTATTCATTTGATTTTATATAATGATTCCAAATGTGATTATTTTGTTTAAATGGTGAAAATGTGTCTGACCGCATTTGAAAAGAACACTTGTCCATTGTGATTCACACTTACACTCAATGAAATACATAAAATGCTTATGTAATGATAGTGGATAAAAGCAGTGGCTATTCCAAAAATGTAAACTCAACCAAGCATCCATCCCGTTCTCAAGTCTTAGGTTGTCTTATTGTCTCAAGAAGTCATTCTGAAATAATGGGGTCGCGGTGCGATGCCAGAAGGCGCACATGCGAATATTCTTTTTTTTTTGCCATACTAGAATGCAGTGTAATTGCACATCCACTCCAGTAGGTGGCAGTATCACAGTCATTCGAGTGTAGTGAGTTTTTTTGGGTTTTTTTTTGGTGTTTTTTTGTTACGGATCTAGCATGTGCCCACGTAGGACAGGACAGGAGATATGTGAACACACCCTTAAGGGACACCATAGGAAAATATTTGATAGGGATAAAAACAAAGGTAGACAAATAAAAAAGGAAAAAAAAATAATTCAGTTATTCGTTGTTTTAAGTTGATTTATTACTTGTACCTTTTTTTTTGTTCAACGCTATGCAGATGTGTACTTAAAACCATTTTATAAACAAAAGTGTCATTTTTTTTATTTATAGTCTGATCGGAGAGTTGAGGAGGCCTAAAATCTTTTTTTTATAATTGAGAAGCGCTATCCTGATGGAGGCGGCATGCTGGAGAACTGATTACCACCTGTGCCTCATAGGACAGAGGTCCAGGGTTCGATTCTGGCTGTGTCCATCCTGTGTGGAGTTTGCATGTTCTCCCCATGCCTGCGTGGGTTTTCTCCGGGTACTCCGGTTTCCTCCCACATTCCAAAGACATGCATGGCACATTGATTGGACACTCTAAATGGCACCTAAGTATGATCGTGAGCGCGGATGGTTGTTTGTCCTTGTGTGCCCTGTGATTGGCTGGCAACCAGTTCTGGGTGTCCCCCGCCTACTGCCGGATGATAGCTGGGATAGGCTCCAGCACGCCCGCGACCCTAGTGAGGAGAAGCGGCTCCGGAAATGGATGAATATATATATTTATATTGAATTAAATCAGTGAAGTGTATGTATCATTATGGATACATTTCCAGTGTACATTACCTAATTACATATGCTAATTGTTTACTCAATTTGTATTGTGCATCTTTATGTGAGATGCAAAATTGTGGCTCCTGGGCCTGTGAGCTCAGTTATGCCTTATGCATGTGGGGTCGGTACATTAGGGCCATGTTAGCGAGGGCTCTCAGAGGGGGGGCTATGTCCATGCTGACATTTACAACTGGTGAGCTGCCACCACACCAGAGAGCTGATAATCGCAAACTCATGAGCAGCTAAAGGCTTCACAAATGAGCACGGAGACGGTCTTTGCGTAGTGTGGTGGACGGGTGTCGTCCAATCAAGCTACGGGCCAGTGTTTTTGTGAGTATCTCCGCAGGGACTGAGATCCGGCGGATTTGAGTTAAGCTTTAGCAGCTTTTAGAAATAAGCTTGTTTGGAAGGGGGCACAGAACAGTACAACGTCGGATTGTAATGGGACTAACAAGGAAGTTGAGAGTGACTCGTCCATTACATACAAGCTGTTCTTTTCAACAACACTGACTGAATGCAGTAGCTTGTTTAGGCCTATGTATGCGTACTATACTTTTAATTTCTTTTGATGAACTACAATGACTCAGATGAAATGGAAGAAGGATAAATAAGAATATGAAATGAAAATTGGCTTCTCAAATGGAGCTGGGTAAACAGTTACAATCGGAACTGTTGCTGCTGTCATTCATTTTGGGTGCTGATTATATCCTTTCAAGGAGTGTACTCCCAGTAGTGTCAGTCAAAAAAGATTCCCCTCACAATGAAGTTCACATCACATCTTAGAAAAGTAACTGTTTTTGCTATGGCACAATAATGCAATACATTAATAATATTTATTACAATTCAATTAATGTAATACCCATTACAATGTCATTAATGAGAGTTCCAAGGAATTTTAATCGACACAACAATAATAATCACAATAATAGTAATAACAAAAAAATAAATAAAAAGAAGAATTCATTGCATTATCTGTGCCGCTTCTCCTCACTAGGGTCGCGGGGGGTGCTGGAGCCTATCCCAGCTATCTTCGGGCAGTAGGCGGGGGACACCCTGAACTGGTTGCCAGCCAATCGCAGGGCACACAGAGACGAACTACCATCCGCGCTCACACTCATACCAAGGGGCTACTTAGAGTGTTCAATCGGCCTGCCGTGCATGTCTTTGGATTGTGGGAGGAAACCGGAGTACCTGGAGAAAACCCATGCATGCACGAGGTGAACTGAAACTCAACAAAGGAAAGCCGGAACCGGAATCAAACCCTGCACCTCAGTACTGTGAGGCCGTGGTGCTAACCAGATGATGATAATGCTGATTATTATTATTAATAATAATCATGATAATAGGGCGCTCATAATGGATTGATGGATAATCGTAAAATGTTGATTATCCAAAAATTAAAACCGGTTGTTTGTTTAATATTGGATGAAAATGTTTTATTTGTCTACTTTTCTTTAACCAAGCAAAAAATATATATTTTTATCCAAAGAGCGATTAATCGATAGCTGCAGCCCCACTCGTGTTCATGCAATCTGAGTTGAACCCTCCAAAATTTAAGTAAAATTAAGAACGCTATTCAGAGCAAAGGGAAGTAAAAAAGAAGCGGAAAATGGGAAGAGTTTCTGCTCCTTTTGGTTTGTGCAATTAGAAGTCGTAACAGCAAGTCACTGGCACGTTTGTTTAACAGAAACAAAAATGTCAGGAAAATAAAAATGCTCCATTTTATATTTTAAATTGTATGATATATTATTGTAGGCAATGTTAAAAATTAATAAATCGCTGCTGGAGGGGGACAGCAAATAAAATATTTTCCAAGGGCGCCACATTGGCTAGGGCTGGCCTGGCCTTTTTGATTATATTGTTGATTGTGTTATTAAATATAACTATCACCGAGATATATTTATTTGTGTTTTATCTAAATGTTAAGAGTAATTTTGTACCTTTGTATACCTGCCCCTAAAATGTGGCACAGTGATTGCATTTCTACATTCCACTAGTTATTTTATTTATTATTGAATCTCTTTCTTCCTACGCACCCAATCAAGGTACAATGCAGCCCTATTCAATGTTTTTTTTTAAAAATAAATTTATTTATCTATTTATTTTTCTACGATATAGTGTATTTATCCTTTGAGCGTCTCAGAAGCTCTGTTCACACAAGTTGTGGCTTGGTAATGCGAGGCCACCCAATACCAAAAAAACACATCTTTGTATTCTGTAACCCTTTCATTCTGACCACACGCACACATGAATACACACACACACACGCAGCGAATATTGACTATTTGGGTCAGTGGAAATAGCATATGATGAAAGACATGAACAGTGCACGGTGGAGTTGGGCCGATTAAGTGATTGTGACCAATCTCTTACTGAAATGCTTTCTTCAATCCCGCAGATAACATCATCCTTGGGGTTTATCTTTGTTCTTGAACTGATTTTAAACACCCTCAACACACACACACGCAAACACCTACGCACACACACGCACACATGCACGCACGCATTCACAAGAATGCACGCACGTACCCACATTTCACTATTCTTTTGGAGATTTATCTCATGCAACCTATAATTTTGTCTATGTGTGTTTTTTTTTTTTTAATGAGGTGCAAAATGCAAATTTTGCCTCGCAAATTGCAATGTGAAATTGCTTATTTTGAGCCTTGTGAAGTACTAGAAATAATTTATCTGCTACACACACTATGGTTTGTCTGTATTAAAATTTTGACACAGTTTTACTGTCTCCTCAGACATTCATTTTAGATGTATTTTTTAGCTCGTGCCAACCACAGCGAGTCTCTCTAGTATAGGTCCGCAAACGATGTTCGTTTATCTTTTTAATCAAGTTCAAATGGGTTACTAATTGTACTTTTGCCAAAAAACACATCATAGTCCAAAAAATTTAATGTCATAGTTCTTTACCTATACCATGGGTGTCAAACTCAAATACACAGTGGGCCGAAAAGTAAAACTCAAACAAAGCCGCTGGCCAGCATTTAACTTTTTAAAAACAATATAAATGCTGATTTCTTTATTGAAAATTTTTATTGTAAGTGGTTTTATTAATGCAATATAATGCTTAGTTTTTAAAATTACTATTTTCATTTGAATGTTGCTATTATCATGTAAAATGTAAAATGGTACAGTAGTCATTTGGTATAGCCTCACGGGTCAAATATAATTACACTGTGGGCCAAATTTGGCCAGAGTTTGACGTACATGATCAATTCTATATGTTGTCCAAAGCGCTTTTGCAAGCCACAAATTCACATTTTTTGAAAACGGCAACGCAGCATCAACCCTTGGTTTAAAATAACTTACTTTAATATCCAGGATCATTCACTACCCTTCACAATCCCACACACTAGAACTTGCCTCACAGAGTTGTGCACAATGGGCAGTTTCCATAGAGTTGGTGTAAAGTTGGTGAAGACCGAGTTGACAGTTGCATAATTCATATTTTTATGAACTAAACTAAACACTGTGATTTATTCAAATAACAAAAAATGCATTCAGCGTTTACTGTATGTTACAATCCCATTAACAGATTCATTGAAATTAAGCATTTTGTTCGTGAACCCTGTATTTGGGATTGAAGTATTGAACTGCAAAGGGACTTTATTTGATGCATCAGCCTGAACGGAGAATTTCACATTTCAGGGACTTGAGAACACCACCCACTGCTTTTAGAGCAATTAAGGACGTCTGTAACCAATTGCAGAATCTTTTGATCTTATCTGCACAGTCAGCACTGTAGTAGCTGAGATTATGTTTGACTGCGTGGTACCCTTCAGCTGCAGTAACCTCGACGGGAGAAGAAGATCCCACCTGCCTTTCTGATGACATGAAAGCGAAGAATTTATGTAAGGATCACAGACACTACTGTGTTCATTTAGAAGATAAACATTTTTGACATTGAATACATAATTCTGTATTTTTAATCTTGGACATAAAAATAGGCTGCATTTAAAAAGAAAACAGTTTACGCAAAATGCATATAGGAAATGGAATCAATCATCACGTGTCATACTGAACCTACCTCAGGACATGAGCGGATGAAGAAACTGACACCAAGGCTTCACGGTTCTTCCAAGTTGTTCCGTGTCTGCATTGGCGTTCTCTGTATGCTCTCGGATGTCTAAAAGTCCACTGTGAGCGACTGAACACACTCGCCAACAAACTGTACAATGAACTTTAAAATCATCTCCTTTCAGTCAGGTCTGCATTTCTGTTAACATTTTCTCTTTCGCGGGCTGGTATTAGTGGAGTATTTTATACGCACGAGACCGTATCGCCATGACAATTTTGCTGGCTTGAATATTTCCTGTGTTGTATTTTGCTCTTTTATTGTCAGATTTAGTGTATGAAAAACAATTACATTGCACATGAATGGAAAGATGAACATTTTGTTTAGTTTCAATACAGCACATGACTGCCAATGACCAAATAGACCGATTCCGTAGTTTACGGGATGGTTAGCAAACCCATTTGATACCCGCTTTTTTTTTTTTTTTTTTTTTTAATTAAACATTATCGGTTCCGCTTCTCCTCGTGTGGTCGCGGGTTAGCTGAAGCCTATCACAGCTGTCATAGAGGAGTAGGTTGCCAGCCAATCGCAGGGCATTTGCGCTCACACTCACACATAGGGGAAATTTAGGGTGTCCAATCAACCTGCCATGCTTGTTTTTTGGAATGTGGGAGGAAACCGGAGTACCCGGAGAAAACCCATGCAGACGCGAACCCACAATTTCTGCTCTGTGAGGCCATCGTGCTCAAACCTATATATGACATTGCTAAATCATCGACAGTGGCCCAACCTTATATTCTTTGGTTTAATACCTGTAATATTACCTCACGATTGGATGGTACAGATGACTTTTTGATATCTGTAAGTGTCGTTGGCAAAACGCTCGCAGCTTCCAAAGTGATCAAGTGTCTTTTTCATCTACATCCTATCAACCCTTGTCTGCACCACACACATGTAATTGCATCACTCAACAAGCAGGTTAAGAGACAAGGTTGAAGAAAATTAACTTTTTTTATGTTGGCAGATTTCCCCAGTTGTTTTAATAACCCATCTCAAACCTGTGATCTAATCTGCAGGAACAGTGGAAGTAATTAAAGTCGAAATTAATTATCCTCTGTGTCTGATATTCTAATAACGGCTTTGAGTTTTGTAGCAGGAAGTTGATATTTTGTCATCCGTGTTTTATCTCTCATGGCTGTGCGTGATTGTCTGCTCTAAGAGATTATTAATGTAGGAAGGGGAGGGAGCAGGAAATAGCAGATAAAGGCGGAGAGACGTTCCTTTCTTGCACTCTTCCTGACCAAAGTGGCCCCTCTTGACGTCGCCAAGCTTCTGCTCCCGTGTCCCCTCCAACGCTCCTGTAATTTTAAAGGCCGCTTTATCAAGACAGTATTTAGACGAGATACTATAAGACAGGCCTACGTTTGATAGAAATTGCACAATTGTTCATTAGTGGCTAAGATAATTCATCTCTTCTCCGTCTACACTGGTTCAGCTTGGTGCTTCCTTTGGGATCTCATTTAAGGCCCACAGCGTTCAGCAGTGCATACTTTAGGGGCCATAGATGTGACACCACACAAGAACCAACACAGACACTGGAACTGAAAATGTCAAGTTAAGTGAAAGGAGCTCCTCGCCCTCTACACACTCTAGCGAGCAGTGAACAGAACCCTCCTCCCCCCAACCCCCCCCCCCCAGATGTGTGGGAGTGTGGCACTCCCCAAGCTCTGCTTCGTTGCTTTTGCTTCGACTACGAGTGTGTTTTGTATGGCAAATAGTGAACTAAGTTTTGATAGCCTTGGTGCAGTGCCACCTGAAGTAGAATTAATTTTTTTTCTGATCGCTTCAGTCGTAACTCAGCACTTCTTTTCTCCTCTTGCTTTATGTTATTGACATTGGATGTGATGCTGGACATATTCTGTCGATTATTTTCTCTTGTCTATAAATTAGTGCACCTGGACCATCAACATTTACCAAAATAGTTGCGCAGACCTATATTCACGCACAATAGCTTTCTAAGAACTTTGTTTTATTTTTATTAATCCTTCTACTCCATTTTTTTTTTAAGATTGACCTGTTTCCTGGGTCGGGGGAGCTCAAGCGTGTCTTAACAGAATTTAGGTGCAATGTAGGCAACACCTGGCATGTCGCCAGTTAGGCAAGGGACATATAGTGACGGACAAAAATTCACACTCACATTTGCCCAACCTCTTAGCAAGAACTGAACCCATGTAAAGTGCAGGGTGAAACAGGTGAGCGACCATTACATCATCTCTGACTCTATATCATTAAATGACATTATAATTCTTTCAGATTCAGATTCAGATTCAGATATACTTTATTGTCATTCTTGTACACATGTATACAGAACGAAATGTCGATACATCTGACCCGCACAGTTTCCTTAAATATACAGATATAAATATGTCGTATTGAGTAGGAATCTAGAAAAGGGATTTTATGTACAACAGTGCAAAAAAAATAGAAAGTTTGTAGAGTGCAAACACGCAAGTGGGGGGGTAACAGCTGGGTAGGCTTACTATATGTGTGATTGACCGTTTAACAGTCTAATGGCTAGGGGGACAAAGCTGTTGCAGAACCTGGTGGTCCTGCACCGCACACTGCAGTACCTCTTCCCAGAGGCTAGCAGAGTGAACAGTCCATGATGGGGGTGAGAGGGGTCCCTAATGATGTTTTTGGCTCGGGATAGGCAGCGCTTCTGGCCAATGTCCTGAATGGAGGGGAGAGAAGTCCCGATGATTTTCTCTGCTGTCCTCACCACCCTCCTCACACTACTCCAGTCGGAGGCACTGCAGCCTCCACACCACACAGAGATACAGTTAGTCAGGATGCTCTCTATGGTGCTTCTGTAGAATGTGATGAGGGTGGGTGGGGGCAGGTGGGCTCTCCTCATCCTCCGCAGGAAGTACAGGCGCTGCTGTGCCCTCTTCACCAGTGATGCAGTGTTCACAGACCAGGTGAGTTTGTCTGTGATGTGCACCCCTAGGAACTTGGTGCTGCTGACCACCTCCACAGCCTTGTTGTTGATGAGAAGTGGGGCATGGTTGGACTGGTTTTTCCTGAAGTCGACAATGATCTCTTTAGTTTTGTCAACATTCAGGACCAGGCTGTTGACTCTGCACCAGCCCACCAACTGCTCCACCTCCTCTCTGTAGGCCAGGTCGTTGTCGTCCCTGATGAGGCCCACCACTGTTGTGTCGTCCGCAAACTTCACGATGTGGTTTGTGGCTGACCTAGGGACGCAGTCGTGTGTCATCAGGGTGAACAGCAGGGGGCTCAGGACACAACCTTGGGGGGAGCCCGTGCTGAGGGTGATGACATTGGAGGTGTTCTGACCAAGCCGCATTGACTGGGGTCTGTCAGTGAGGAAGTCCAGCAGCCAGTTCCGCAGGGGGGTGTTGAAGCCCAGAAGTCTCAGTTTGTCTACCAGGAGTTGTGGGATGATGGTGTTGAATGCTGAACTGAAGTCCAGGAACAGCATCCGCACGTGGGTGTTCTTCTCCTCTAGGTGTGTCAGGCTCAGGTGAAGAGCAGAGGAGATGGCATCCCCGGTGGAGCGGTTTGTCCGGTAGGCAAACTGAAAGGGGTCAAGTGAGGAGGGGAGACTGGAGGTGATGTGCTCCTTAACCAGCCTCTCAAAGCACTTCATTATGGCAGGAGTCAGTGCAACGGGCCGGTAGTCGTTCAATGATGAGATCTGGGGTTTCTTTGGCACTGGGATGATGGTGGCAATCTTGAAACATGATGGTACCGTGGCTTGGTCTAGCGAGGTGTTGAAAATGTCTGTTAGGACACAAGCCAGCTGATCGGCGCACTCCCTAAGGACCCGCCCTGGAATGTTGTCAGGGCCTGGGGCCTTCCGTGTGTTGACCCTTTTCAGGGTCTTCCTCACGTCAGTTGAGTCCAGGAGGAGTGCTCTTTCGTCCTGATGTGGAACCGCTTTCACTGCAGGGGTGCCATTTTGTGCCTCAAACCTCCCAAAGAAGTTGTTGAGGTCATTCAGGAAGTCCATGCCAGTGTCCCCCACTGGGGGGGTGGTTGGCTTGTAGCTGGTGATGGCCTGAATGCCTTTCCACATATCCCTGGTGTTGGTTGTGCTGAGGAAAAGGTCCTGGATTTTTTGACTGTGAGATCGCTTTGCTAGTCTGATAGCACGGTTCAGGTTGGCCCTCGCTGATCTCAGTGCCTCCTCATCACCAGATTTAAAGGCAAGGTTCCGTGCCTTTAGCAATTTGCGTATCTCAGCAGTCATCCAGGGCTTCTGATTGGCACGGCTACAGATGGTTTTGGTGTTGCTGACGTCCTCTGCGCATTTACTGATGTAGGCTGACACAGACATGGCATACTCATCTATGTTTATTTTGTTGTTGTAGGTGGCAGCCGATTTAAACATGTCCCAGTCTGTGCATTCAAAGCAGTCCTGTAGTGCCTCCATTGCCCCCTCAGTCCACACCCTCACCTGCTTCACTGTAGGTTTTTCTCTGGTCAGCAGGGGCTTGTATGCAGGAATTAGCATAACAGAAAGGTGGTCTGATGAGCCAAGGTGGGGGCGGGGGGCTGCTCTGTGTGCTCCTTTGATATTTGTGTAGGCCAAGTCCAATGTGTTCCTTCCTCTTGTAGCAAAGTCCACATGCTGGTAGAAATGCGGGAGAACTGTTTTCATGTTGGCCTGGTTAAAGTCTCCAGCAACAATGAAAATGCCTCCAGTGTAAGCATGCTGCAGTTCACTCACAGTTCGGTAGAGAACGTCCATTGCCTCCTTTGTATTAGCGCTGGGGGGCACGTACACAGCAGTAACGATAGTAGCGGTAAACTCCCTGGGGAGGTAGAAGGGTCTGCAGATCACCGTCAAAAGCTCAATGTCCCGTGAGCAGTGATTCGAGATTATCCTAGCATTTTTACACCAGTTGTTATTGGTATAAATGCATAGTCCGCCTCCTCTGTTCTTACCGGTGAGTTCGCCGCTCCTGTCAGCACGGAATGCAGTTAGCCCCCCAATGCTAACAGCGTCAGCCGGGATTGATGAGTTTAACCATGTCTCCGTCAGAATTATAGCGCAGCAGTTCGTCATCTCGCGGTTCGATGTTAGCTCCAGTTGTAGATGGTCCAGTTTATTGTCCAGAGAGCGAACGTTGGAGAGAAAAATGGATGGGAGAGGCGTTCTGAAGGGTTTAGCCTTTAGCCTAGCTGTTAGGCCAGCCCGACAACCCCGCTTCCTCCTCCGGTCACATCGCCTACGCTTGCCTCTCTGCTCCGCTGCTCCGTAGGCCGCTGGGTCTTGTCGGCGTAGCACTCCGAGGCTATGTAACCACTCCAGAGTGGTCGTAGCAACGGGCACTTGATTTCTGGATGATCGCATATCCTGCAAAAACCTGCGATCATATGCTAATCTGCGGTTTGAGTTGACTGTGTCCGCCATCAAAAACTGAGTCGAAGACTGAGCATTTTGACCAAGATGTCCAAAACTGTTGCGAGCCGATGTAGCCGCCGCCGAACAGGGCGCCGCCATTTTTCTTAATGATTATCCCAAGAGTCTGGTGGCCGACAGAGGCAAACGCGCTGCAAACTGCAAACTAGACGCTGCAAACAGTGCAATGATGGAAAGAAAAAGGCCACACACCACGGAAAACAAAGGCAACAATGTAAACTTCCAGCATTTCTCTCTCTTTGGTATTCACGGTGCTCTTCTTTTGCATTTGTTTTGTTTGTTGTTGTGTATACATCATTAGTTATTTTCATTTGTTGGCCATGACACTGACGTTTTGCACTGCTAAACTATCACAATTACAGGATGCAAGCTTTCCTTTAACTACTGTATCATGTTGTTAAATGTAAACTCAGATTTAAAAAAAAAATACTGCACACAAAGCGACATTATTTTCTTCACATTTTTGTGTTTTCCTTAGGCTCCGTAGCATTTTGGCAGGCACGTACATTATGTGTGATTTGCGACTCATTTATGTCATGCTGAGTTGCCTTCCGGTTTATTAAGGAATTTTATTGCTATCTTTGCTTCTTCTAAGAACATGTCCAATGCACAGGACATTGTATTGTATTGCAATCGACAGTTTGTGGCTGGAAACAGTCTCGGGTAAAGAGGAAATCAGCCATGAAAGTTAAATGGTCAGTCAGTCAGAATCCCACAAAAAAGGCACAACTTATCTTACAAGCCAAGCTTGAAGTTGGGTGAAAAACAGTCACTTTCCCCCCATGTCGCTATAAGACGATTTCAATGACATGCAGAAGATCAACGGTTGGGAGAGTGAGGACTGCGAGACAGGGGCTTAGAATCACGGCTGGATCAGAATGAGATGAACATACAATCAGAGGCAAAGCCACACGGGTTTATCTGCCCTTTCACGATGGCTGTCATCATTTCCGAGATCCCTCAGCTGCTCCTCTGCCAAGATGAGAGAGCTTTCTGACAAAAACGGAAAGTTCCTCTTTAAATGCGTCTGGAAAAGTTTGGGAGAACTTGGAGTGGCCCACAGGGTTAACACATGAAAGTTATCAGGGAGGGGGTAAAACAAAATTGAAGTCAGAAGTTGTCAATCTGGTTAAGAAGAAAAATATGAAATAGAGGAAGGGTAGCATCACCGCGGGGCACACCTGAAAAGATTAAATATTGCCAAGTGATTTTTCTTTTTAATTATACACTGCACCTCCCTCATGCTTTCCCTCTCTCTCAATTAGATTTATTTTACATATATTCTTGAACACTGAAACCCACTTTGCTTCCAAAGGCCCTCCTGCAGTGATACTTGATGCCCACTTTCAATATGCTGCCTAATATAAACCTGCAGCCTTTGTCCAAAACTGAGCTTCATCCTTTCGGGACCTTTTTGATGTGAGCTACTGATGGACTGCAGACGTACCCAGCATATGTCACATATACTCAATACAAATACCGCACTTGGCATCACTGTTTTCGGGCTTTGTTGGTGATCTGTAACATGAAATGGCTCAATTTCAGTGCACATCACTGAACATATCCCATACCAGGCTGCGGCCAGTGTTTATAGCTTACCCCCTGTGAGGTGCTGGCATCCAGTAGCGGCTCTTTATCTGAGACAGTATGCCGATTGTGTAGTCTTCTCCCATGTGAGGCCTGCCATGCGAGGTGATTAGAGCATCTCTGTCAGCGTCTGAGGGGACAGATGGAGCAACAGAGGACTTTCTGGAGAGGCGATGGCAATTAGGAGAGAAAGGAGAGGAAATGGTGGTTGAGTTCAGGGAGATTCTTTAAACAACAGTATTCGAGTGGCGCGGGGACGCTCATGGCCTTTGTCCACGCAACACGCCATTGTTGTGCTCATGTTAACATGCTTTCACATGCTGTGAGGCTGTAAGTGTCTGTGTTGTCGTACAAAACTTATTATGCTGGATGTAATTGCTTTCATTTATTCGCAAAGTATAGCATAGGAAATAAATAATACTGTATGTATTTGTCCATATGTTAATTTGTTTTCATGTCGATATGTATGTTCTGTATGTTTTTCGCATGTTGATGATGAATTCATCGCTGTTGAGTGACTTCCAAATCGGGGTCAATGAAACTCCATATTTTTTCAGTCTTTTGCTAATTGAAATGAAAGAAAACACAAATTGTGCACAGTACTGCTCCTGCTGAAAACACTGAGGGGATGGTTGTTCCCCTCTGTGATTAATTGCTTTGTCAACCATCAATCTACATAACATTAAGATGGCCACAGGACCTGCACGTTGCTGCCGAGACGTAGCCACTGAAATCCCCACGGGGTCTTTATTAATGAGGCTGCTACCAGAGTTAACATTTCAACATTAAAATGTAATGCGTTCTTTAATTAATTATTATCTCATTTAATAAACACACGGCAATTGTCTTTCACTCCAAAATTGACCCTGTGTGCAAGCATATAATTTTTGATGATGGGTGCATAACGTGAAATGAATATAACATTTAAATGTAATGAAGTGTAAAGGTACTCAAAATGTTATGTAGTAGTAAATAATATGCCCTCTTATTCACTGCAGCTATTCTTACACACCCATAGGTGTATGCACATGCAAAAATAGATAAGGTACTAATGGTATACAAATAAATTATCATCTTCAGATGTAATTTATGTCACTCATTCTTTATGAAAAAAATTAGTATTAAATTATTAGAGGTAACCCTAAGGAAAATAGGTCAACGTTTCTTCAATCCAAACGTCCATTAGTCTGTACAATTGCAGAGTGATATGTGGGGAAGGAACTTGGATTGCAAGAGCAGTGATACATGCTCATCTCAGGTATGATTTTTTTTTTTTTTTTTTTTTTTGCCAACAAGGGAAAAATGTGCTATCAATTGACAAGAAAATTGGTTTCGACCAATCCTAATCGTCCAATCATCCGTCCAGAATGTAAAATTTCTGAGAGTGTTGAGGTTAAAGTTGCTTGCCTACCACAGATGTAGCGTAATTCAGTCAATATGCAAATGTGAGAAGTCGTGCATTCGTGTATTGGTGTGAACTGGTTGCGCTAGGCTGAGCCAAACGGCTTCACCCTAATTATTCTGATGGTGATAAGCAGTGCAGAACTGCAAAGTCAACCCTGATTTAATCACGCAATTAGGGTCAGTCCATTTTGGCTGCAGCTGAGCACCTCAACATCATCATTAAGGCCATGCTGCTCTCACCTTTCAAAGGCAAAGATGAAGATTGCGCTGTTTTTTTTTTTCAGACCCATCGTCATCTTTGTCCGGCAGAAACATGATCCACTCCCGGACTCTGAGCTCAGAGAGAGGGAGCTTCGTTGTGAATTTGTCCATGATTCGAAATCAGAAATGTGACTTTGTGCTTAAGATTTCACTTCCGAGCTCTCTCTGCCTGTGGGACCTGGTCCTTGGGCTTTTCATCAGCTGCCATTTTCGACGGCATGCAGTAATTTCATGGCTCATTGCAAGCGCTGAAAACCTTTGAAACTGCAAATGTTAACTTTGCCTGGCCTGGAGCCATTTAGGAAGCGATTAATTTAGCAAACAGAAGTGAGCCACTTTCTCCTCCTAGTCTGCGCATAATTTTTTTAGGGTGGGGGGGCTCGTCTATCTGTATTTGCGTAAGAGTGAGCAATGTAATGACAGTTCCTGTAATTGTGGAGTGTGAAAATGCTTCCTACCTGCGCCTGCACTATCATCCCCATCTCTCTTGGCTCAGCCTTGACAGTCTTGTACAGTGAGAGCACACGCAAGATTGAGAAAAGCCAGAATCACTTACAACACGCTTGACCTTATTTGTTGTTGCGAGCTGTTGAAGCACATTAATGGAGAATGTTTGAGTGCAGTTTCAGCACCTCAGTGAGTGTGGTTGAGACCATATTTGCAAGCCACTGACTGATTTCCTGATCATGTCTAGGAGCAAAGTGTGCAAAAAGCAGCAGTGAAGACATTGTTGGAAGTGTGAATCTTGTTGGCTGCGACATACTGAAGAAATAGTGCAGCTCCCTGTGAGGAGTTCTCAGTGTTTGCCTAGTATTCCTCGAGGCTTTTTTTGTTCCACACTCTGCGCAGTTAGGCATGGGAGAGGCAGACGGCAGTGGGTCGGCCAGCCTTCCCCTGCAGCTGTCCTACTCCATTCTGGCACCATGCTCCACAAAGCCAATATGAAAACAAATTTTCGGCCCTCATAGCAATTCATTTTCCATTGTTTCTGAAAAGAAATCTTCATCTTTACAACATTAATTATAACAGGTTGTGTGCAGAAAATCTGGTTGAAAAACCTTTTTATGCACACCATTGTGTGTAATCCTGTATAAATATGTTAATAATATATTATAATATATATATATATATATATATATATATATATATATATATACAGAAGATGGATATATATATATATATATATATATATATATATATATATATATATATATATATATATATCCATCTTCTGTACCGCTTCTCCTCACTAGGGTCGCGGGGGTGCTGGCGCCTATCCCAGCTATCTTAGGGCAGTAGGCAGGGGACACCCTGAACTGGTTGCCAGCCAATTGCAGGGCGCACAGAGACAAACAACCATCCGCGCTCACACTCATACCTAGGGGCAATTTTAGAGTGTTCAATCGGCCTGCCATGCATGTTTTTGGAATGTGGGAGGAAACCGGAGTACCCGGAGGAAACCCACGCAAGCACGGGGAGAACATGCAAAGTCCACACAGGATGGCCGGAGCCGGGATCGAATCCACGCCCGATGCTGTCTCTCACTGTACTGTGAGGCCATCGTGCTAACCAGTCGGCCACCATGCCGCCCTATATATATATATATATATATATATATATATATATATATATATATATATATATATATATATATATATATACATATATATATATATATATATATATATATATATATATATATATATATATATATATACATATATATATATATATATATATATATATATACATATATATATATATATATATATATATAAAATATTAATATTTCTATACCATATCAGCTGTATATCTTTAGCACATCGTCTCACAACAAACCCTGCTCAAGTTACACTGGGCCTTGCAAACCAACACTGCTGGAGAGTGTGGTGCATGTGGGTAGAACTAAATGTACTGTATATGTTTTGAGAAATTAAGAAAAATGCTTTGAAAGATGACTCGGTTTGGATCGACAGGGATCAACAAGAGCAATTGGAACTTTCATTGAATTAAAATATACTTATATTTGGTGATTTTTCGTTAATTTCCAGATATTATTCAAGTAAATGCCTGTAACAAGCTCTGCAATAAATAGAAGTTGAAAAATGTGATTAATCACAATTAAATACGGAATTTTTTTTTGTGATTACGTAAAAAATGGAATCGCTTGACAGCACCAATCGCTTAGACAGATAGACAGATAGATAGATAGATAGATAGATAGATAGATAAATAGATAGATAGATAGAAAAAATATACACACACATGACAAAAGTGACGGACTAATAGCAACGGTGATACAAATTTCTACTTGTGCATCCATGCTGTGTGTCCGGAAAGAACTGCTTTTGTACCTGCATGCCCTCTAGGCACATCTGCATCCGCTTTTAACATAGCCACACTGCAATTTCAGACACACAATTTAGTTCACTGAAAGCCATTCACAATAACTATGAAGTACTAGAATCCAATGTTCAAACATTCGGTCCCGCTTCTTATCATAAAAGTCCCACATGTCCTGTCAATATCCGCAAAATGAAAGCAGAAAGATAAATGTATCCTAATTACGTCCCTGGGACAATGTGGTTTGACTGCCCAAGAAGTCAAATTAAATACTATTTTGATTCTTTAAAAGTGGTGTCAAGGCCTTATTTTTACACTGCAGGTACGACGCCTGATAAATAAGAGGGAGAGAACTGTAATTACTGAGTGGGAATGACATCACAAATTAAGCAAATTGTAATAGGTCTGTAAATGGGTTTGAGCCATGAATTAAAAAAAAAACAGTGAGTGCGAAGAGGCAGGTGTTTATTCTCACTGCCAATAACAAACAGGAAGAGCGTGTGTGTGGGTGCGTGTGTGCGTGTGTGCGGGTGTGCGTGGGGGTGTGTGTGTATAGGATGAATAATGTTAAGAAGGGAGAGAGAGTGCAGGTGTGTGCTGTTATCTGCGGACAATCCCAAGTCATTACCAAGTGAAATTGTATTTAGCTGATGTTCCTGAGCTTTAGCACTAATTCGTAGTGTATTGTTCCATAAATAAGCTCTGATAAACCAATGTGTTCTTTAAATGCAAGCTGTCTTTTAGCACCAAAATTGAGTCGTTCTTCGAGAGTTCCTGGCTGCATTGTTCTGCTTTGTGTATTTGATAACTACAAATGTTTCTTAAATTTAAATGTAGAGACGATAAAGTACAAATTTTTATATAATGTTCCACAGAAACTCGTGGAGTTCTTTTTTGGTACTCCAACAAAAATATGCAGATCAGGTTAATTGAATACTCAAAATTGTTCACAGTTGCAAATGTGAGTGATATTGGTTGATTGTCTATATGGCGATTAGTTCAATGCATACCCGCCCTAATGAGGACAAGCGTTTAGGATAAAAAAAAAAAAAAAAAAGCAACAAATAAGCGGATGAATGAATGTTGCCCTTTCAACGTGCCTGAATTTACTTAAATTCACAGCACTAAATAATAACCTACAGCTAACTTTTTGCACCTGTCATTCCACAAGAAAATGATACACGGGCGATCAAAGGCTCATTCAACCCCATTTTTTTTTTTTTTACCCATCAGACAATTGTCTGGTCTTTTAGTGGGCCGAGAGAAATGTAAACATGTGCTTCAGAGAACCCAGTGCCAATATGAGGATTGAAAAAAATTTGAATCTTGTTGCTGTTATTTCCTTCTATTTAGTCAGAGTTCTCTTCAAGTGGGCCGTCGTATTGCTCAACACCTTTGAGGCATGAGAGATTATTTCTGCAGTCTCAAATGCAGAAATACCTTTTGAAGGGGGAAAAAACAAAAACATTTTAGTAATTAAATACGTTATCAGCATGGGGTTAATTTGTTAGACTGTATGATCAAGTACTAATAGTAGCATTGCAACAGACACATTTATTTGTATTTTTCTTTTCAATTGGTGCACATTTCTGCACGATAATCACATCTATGCACGTACACTCACTCTGACTAGGAGTGCTTGATTTCACTGTTTGGGGCTCTGATATTGATTAAACAACTTGGACTCCAGTTTAATTAATGAGAACTATCTGCAGTTCAAAGTTATGTAGTTGAATTCTGCCCTTATGTCCAGTTTTTGTACACAATCAGAACTTAATAGAATTCCAGCATTACTGCACTGAATAACATTAAAACAATCTTCGGTGTCTTAGCCATTATGAAAGGAATTTCTACGAATAAACACACACAACTTGAGAGTTGATATATTGTATACTGTTAAACAGTGTTTATCCATTAACATGAAAGGAGTGCCAAGCTGCAATATCATAATACAGCATGGAACAGCATGGCCACTCGCTATATCTCGCAAATGCAGCTGAGCCTGAAATGGCACATTGACAACAACATATATAGCTCCTGTGTAGAAACAAAAGGCAAGGCATTTATAATTATTGACAAGCAACATATATTTATTCCTCATTTCCTCATTTCAAATTGATAAGCCGTTTCAGCCCCACTCACTGCCTGTATTGTGAAGATGTCCCTATCAAAAACTACAGACGTACCTGTTTGTTCACACGGGCTTGCCAACAGAAGCCCTTCCTTCCCATTCTAGTGCATACAGCACCTATTCACAAACTTCACTTGACTTTTGTTTTTCAAATCACAGGTGTATTACTTCTTTTTTCGTTCTCACTTCTTTAGTTATAATGTTGGGTTAAGAATATCCGGTAGTTGTTATTAGCTGGGTGGTACCTTGATTTACGAATTGAATTCGCTCTGCGGCGAAATGTGTAGCTCAATTTATGCCCCCCCAAAAAACAAACCTAAATTGATTTATTATGTGTTTTTTTAAAAGAAATAGCAGTGTGTATATAAGAGACTGTAAAGAAATACATTGATCAAAAGCAGTGTAATTACTTAACGTCCAAGCTGAAAGTCACAAAAACTGTAGTGTTGTACGCATGCCTTTAAGGGGTGTGGCCTAGTGAGGTGCAAGATGAATATGGCGGGTTAGTCTCGGTGTAAGCGTATGGGAGTGAGTATTCCAAAACTGGATCTACCAGCCAGTATTCTCATTTTGCATTTGCGTGTTTGTGTTCACGTATACCAATGTCTTGTCAAGCATGTGTGCTCACGCACACACACACCCACACACTTACCCAAGCGGACACACACACTCACTCAACCACTTTTAAAATGAAATAAACGAATATGACCATATGATCACTTTAGATAGTACCAAATAAACCAGTAAATAAATTAGTGCCATATTGCCTTCCAAACCTTTTTTTTCCCCCCCGGCATACACTCTCATACTCTCAAGAGCAGGCTTATCTTAAAACCTCCCTCTTTAATAAAGTGTATAGTCAGGGTTGTCTCGGGCTCATCCTGGGTCATCCCTTAGTTGAGCTGCTATAGGCCTAGCTTCTGTGGGACCTATGATGAACTGAGCCCTTCTCTCTTCTTCTTCTTCTTCCTCTATCTGTTCATATTTATTCTCTACTTTCAATCTATGCCACTGACCTCTGTTATAGGGCGGAACGATTTTAGGAAAAAATGGTATTGCGATTTTTCTGACTGATATTGCGATTTCGAGTGATTTGATTTTCTCCACAATGTACCGTGACATTCACAAACATGACAGAAAATACCATTAGACCATTAAAAACAATAAAAGCTATTACTGTAATAATGCAAGGACAGTAAAGACGTTTTGTGAGTGGGCAGTCCTTGTTCAAGTTTTTTAAAATGGTTAAAGCAAGGCAAGATTTACTACTTGCCAAATGTTTTACATTTTGTATAAATGTTTATATTTTTTAGACTTAAGATTATGAAAAAACATTGTCCCTTTGCAAAGTTAAATTGATTAAAAAATATCATTTTGAGATAAATTATTTTCTAAATCTCAAAACGCTGTAATTTGGGGTGCAAAATAGTGCCATTGATTAGATTTTTAATATTTGATTGACATTGAGCATTTCATCATGCTGTCGCATTGTTGGGATCCTTTAAAGTGGTGATTTAGTTTAATATGTAAAAACATTCTAGACTTGTTCCATATACGTCAAGTGCCTTGAGAAAACATGAGTATAAATTTAATTTACTCGCATTTGCTACATATGACTTCTTGTTTTTCATTGAATAGCCAGATATTTTCTAGCCATGGAGGCCACAATATTTTGTGTGACACTCCCAGTGCTGCCATTTTCCACACAAGTGGTGGGACTTTGGGGCCGGTGGGGTAATGTCGGGTGTTGGGTGGTACTGTATTCATGAGGCACCTGCGGCTGTGACATCATTGCCTTATCACACATCATGTATCACCTGCAGCTCCACATCAAGCCCTAACAGACAGATTCCATCTGTCATCTCTGAGAGAATCTCACTTTAATTTACTCCAGGCCAATCTTACAGCAGTCTGTTGTTTTTCTGCCTAGTCATGTCTCTGTGTGCTGCATAAAGGGAGAGGGGCTGCTAAATCTGAAGTTGTTGTTATTTGAAAGCACAACTGTGGCTTACCTGCTTCTATTAATTTAATTCACGTAAACGTGTCCAAGTTTACTCATTGTTCAACTTGCGCCACAGAGACCCAACTCATCTAGGTGAAAAGCATTACATCAAAGACAGAGCTTAAAAAAAATACCCAATTTGTTCCAATGCATACATATATGCACTTCTCCGTTTTATATGCGATAGCCAATTTGCGTGACAACGAAGGCATAACGTTGCAAGCAAATATGCAAAAAAGAGATTATCATACTTAAAAGCCAGAAGGAAAAAAACACAAGTTGTATCAAAAAGCATAACCTAATTAGAAAGACTAATCAACATTAATGTCTGGATATTGAAGGAAGTGGGGAAGGATAATTAGTTGGGGCGGTTCACTCTCATTTCCTCTACAGTCATGCAAGTAACGAGTTGATGCCGCCTTAAATGGCCACCCACATACAACAGCTAATTGCAGGACTTCACCCTCAAGCACCCTCCTAGTCATAGAGACAACAGGGAAATTGGCCATTTCTCCGCTCCTGGGTGTCATTAATAATACATGGCACATTTTTCAACACTTAGACTGTCCCTAAAAACCTGAGCAAGAGTAGTTCTGTGTGTTATGAGGTGTGCCGTCGATTCTGTTATTTCCTATGATGATTGCCTGTCATAGCAGTGTACAGTATACTGCTGGATCATACAGTCTTACTAGTACAGTATAACTATTCTGAATTACCAATATGGTACTTGTGTACGTACAGCAAATTTTTATTTTTAATTCTATTATTTTTCAGGGCATTGCAATTTCAAAATCATCCACCAAAATGTGGTCATTTTGTGCAAAACAATCTAAATGTAGATTATTTTTTTGAAATTGAACAAACCAATGGGACAGTCCCTTTTGACCTAAATTATTTTTCATCCAACTCTTTTTAGAGTGTTAGACTATAATCTATGTAGTGACCATTGGTTATTCTCTGGGGCACTTGGAAACTGCTCTAGACCAAATTTGACATTCAGTATGCTCAGCCTCAGTGTTGTCAACCCCTCTTAAAGTACATTTCTGAACCGGTTTTGCCAATATTGAATTGGAAATACATTTTTAGCTGTTAATATTGCCATGGAAAAACTAAACATTTATACTACACGTTGTGTATAAGTATACAAATTACATTTGAGGACCTCTGTCACACAGATTTATTTCTCTTTCTCTTTAATCTTGAATGTGTTACGATACATGTTTTATTTTGTTTTGTGCTCGCTTTTTAGTTTTTTAGTTGTTTTTTTCACAATAGGGTTTTTGAAGCTTGATAACACTTTTGCACAGAGTGTACAATGTACCTTAATAGTGACTGGATTTCCAGCATGAAAATGTGATTCTCTCTCCTTCCTCCTTTTTCATAGTTCCCCCTTCTAATGTGTTCTAAAAATAATTGTTGTTTGCGGTGTGTCTATCTAGGAATGGGAGCTCCTCCTTTATGCTTTTATTTGTTAATTATTGGTTTTGTTCCAAGCACATGTATGAGGGAACATCATGATTAAAAAAATGGATTCCTGTTCAAGTGTGTCCAAGACACAGTAAATTTCCACTGCCATTTTATAGTGATTGATAAGTTTCAGACTTCTGTAAGTTGCATGTTAACTGATGATAGTGGGATGAAGCCTCATGAGGCATCATATCACTTGAGCCAATTGGTTCGAGAAAAGGTTTATTTCTAAAAGCATTGCACATTAAGCCACCCACTATAATCAAAAGCAGCTGTATCTTTTGTTCATCTGTTTAGACTCTTGAGAATGAATGGGAATTACAAAAAATGCATGATGAAATCATTTCTCGACATAAAGTGTATAGGATTAAAATAGTGCATTTATATTATGGTCCCTTTTTTGGTACTTTTAATAAAAATGTGCTTAAATTAATTTCCGTGTTTGAAGCAGTGTTCCACCTTTCTGGGCAATCGTAGAAATTCACTGCCCTGATTTTGATTCAAATTAGGGATGTGCAAGGATTGCACTAATGGTGCACTAAGGCGCAAACGCCCCGTTAGACTCAATTGTACCGGCCCAAAGTCAAGCAAAATACCAAAATATTCAAAACTCCCACGCACAAAGACTGCGCTTTGCGCTACACTCCAGTGTGTCTGGTTCATTTGGAGTCGCTGCACAACAATTTAATCTTGGATTAATTAATTTTTTAATTTTTGGATTTATAGTGCTTTGCGATTTTAACAATTATCACACTAGCTTTAAAAGGAAACAGGTTTGGGATGAGAAAACCCAATATTAGTACATTCATCATACATCTACATATTTCAATTCGTATTGCTCATGATAATTATGCTAAAGCTAGCGATAAAGAAATTTGTGTAACGGGCGTGTCTTATGCTTGTACCATCCTGCTATGTAATTCTATTGCTCGTGGAATTGATAGCAAATTAAATGTGTCATGAATGAATGCATTAAAAATCGTTGAACATGAAAATATATTAATATTTCTATTTCAACCAGTGTGGAAGAAAACATTTCCATAATGCTGCATAATGCTACTTTAAAGCAAAATACCCAAAGAAAACAAGGATTCAGACACATTCGGACACATTTCACTTCCTTGGGGTGTCATCCAGTGCACTGTTCAAGGGTAACCGACCAATGTCTTATAACTTTATTATTCTTTCTTAATCGGTTTATAAATATTTATGATTTCCCAAAGCCACCCTGACTTGCAGCTCCAGTTCCAAAGGAGTCATCGGTTGGGAAATGAGAGATAGCATAGACAGGAGATTTGTGACAGAGCAGTGCATGAAACCCATCAGTTGATGAGTGGAAATCCCTACTTTCTAATTAATAGAGGTACACAGGCCACAGGGATAAGGAGGATCAGGGAAATGAAATCAGCCAAAAGATACCATCACTCATTTCTGAGGTCCATTGTCACACTTCAGAATCTGCTGTAATGAATCACTCAAGCATTCCACAGATACATTTGAATGGTGAGTGAAAATTCATTGTCCGGTGGAGAACATTCGATAAGGATCTTTTCTCTTGCCTCTTCTTCTTCTTCTTCAGCCTCGTCTCCCCCGCTTTTGTCAAAGTGCCCTCTGATCAAAAAGCAAAATCGAGGCTCTAGCAACAGGTGCACATTCTGAAAGGCCGGCAAACTGCAAGTGGACTAGAAAGCTATCTTGGATGAGAAGAATGATCCAATAAGTTTCAAGGGATTTGCTCCATGGGGTCTTTTGAAAAAATCGTTGTGGGCTGAGATGCTGCAGAGTTTACTCAAAGCTACAAATCTCATGTGATGGAATCATTTTCTTTACCGCTATACTTTGCATATTTGCCCTACTTTGACTAGTTTTAATTTCTCACTAATTATTAACATTACTCCGGAAAACCTTAAATTGAGGGGCGAAACATCACCAATAATTTTATTTTTGTTACGTCCCATTCGGAAGCATCACTTCCGCATTATGCATTCAGAAAGGAGTGGCCATTGACTTTAACATACAATAAAAATAGTAAGCTCAAGCTTGATCAAGAGATTACTTACTCTATATATTATATCGATCTATTTTCTTGATGGGTCTTTTTTCCCTGACATTTTTAAAGCTGAAAGTGCAAATTATATAACATTGTGTACCCGTCAGTGATGCCAGCCTGGAAGTAACAATACATTACAGTCTTACTGCATTTTTTTGATTGGGTGCATAGAAATTTAAGAAAAATGGTTTGGGAGCAAAATATATTAATGGTTTCTACAACATGAATTACATCTTAATGAATTTTATTATCAACCATCCATAATATGTACTATCATTATCATTGTCCTCACAAGGGTCATATATATAAATATATATATATATATATATATATATATATATATATATATATATATATATATATATATATATATATATATATATATATATATATATATATATATATTTATTTATTTATATATATAGCATTGATTAATATAATGAATGGAAAGACAAACAGGCGTATGGATGAATGGCTTGACGGATGGATGAATAAAGTACTTCTGCAGCCGACAAAATGGAAATCCAACAGATAAGAAGCCAGATCTCACAGCAAGTGTTGCAATAAGCAAATCAGATGCAAGGCATTACTGCGGCACCTTCTTCCCATTGGAGCTGCAGCAAAATACCAAACAAAGCCAATTGCAATCAGGTGTGGCTAGAATTGACCGGACAAGATTGTGGGCAGAAGCAAAACGGCATCACTAGCAGGCACAAATGGAACATGAGAAATGTCTCTTTTCAGAGAGCCAAAAAAGAGAGACGGAATTTCTATCCCTGCATCCGTGAGATTGGTGTTAGTGATCTGGTCCGCAGATTCTAAAAGGTAGACTTTGCCGATTTTAGTCGCAATCCAGGAGGTCAAAAGGATCTTGATGACGAAGAAGATAACGGAATCTGTACAATCAATGTGAATTGTCTCTCTCCTTTTGAAGGGTCAGGATTAAGGGCTCATTTAAATTAAGGTTAAGGGTTAGTTCAAGAGATTATAGTTCTGGTACACCCACCTGTTATGGATTTTTATTTATAAAGCATAATACCGTTTCAATGTAATTTTTTCCTTCTGTAAAAACATTTCAATGTGTCTATTTTTGAAAACATTTTTTATTTTCTTGATTTTGTGATGAAATTACGTCAAATGCATTTTTGAAGGAAGGTTAAATTTGATCCCAAACCCTCCCCTAAATAAAGCTCTCAATTGCTAAAAACATTTACCTGGAATGCCCTAAATACAAATTATTAGGTTAAACCTGGACCAGAAATAATATTAATAATAATTTAAAAAAAGCATTTTACATAATTCAAAAAATAGAATAGTTTGCTGAAGCATATGAGCTTTTGTCTTCTGCCATGTCTATTTTGCCTGCCTTGGTTTTCTTTCCACATTGTAAGCAGTTCAATACAATCTTGGTGACCGATAACCTGGAACAAAATACTGTATATATTTTTCAACTTCTTTTTTTTTTCAGTTGAATTTTCACTTCCACCCTTGTATCTAACTATAATTATTAAATGTACAGCCACTCAAAGTCTGCATATGAGATATGAATATAATTTTATGTTACTTTTTAATTACAGGAAAAATCTAACTTGTAGATGATGGGCTGGAAGGTGCCATTGCATTGTTATTTTTTTTCATCCTCGTTTTCTGATTATGTGTGCTGGGCTCCTTTGCTAAGCGATGATAAGCAGAATTTACATGTTCTCTGCATAATTAATCCATCTTTGCCTCTCTTCATGCCAACTCTGGCGTTATCGCCCGCACATGCCTGAATTGCAAAAGAATCCTCTCTTCAATTGGAACTTATTGATATTCTAAAAAAAAACTGTAAATCCCCAAATTTAAGCCACAGATTGTTAAATGGATTAATTTCGCGGCAATCGCAGGCATCTAACAGGGAGACAGGCAAGGCAAATTGAAAGTGTCTCCTGTTTGTGGAGTTTTAGTCCCAAATGATGGGGTTTAATGGCATGTTTTTATTTCTCATGTCAAATTACCATTTATTTGCATGCCATAAAATACTTTTATACGGTTGGAAATTCAGAGAAATTCCTTTCAATGTCTGTCTTTGGCTTTGTGATAACAACTTCAGCTTCCCACATCTGGACGCTTTTGATACTGGGTGAAAGGAATGTCTGAATATTTAAAATGTTTATCTGTTTTCATCAATGGTTTCACCATTAAGGATGGCTGTGCCGTTTGCATGGAGCTTGGCAGATGTAGATTTATTTTCTGAGCTGTCTACGGCCTGCCTTTCTCTGAATACATTGCATTTTTCCATTTTACTGTGCATGGATGCCTCTGCATATGTAATAAACCAGCAGACACACTTATAAAATACATCAACAGACTTTATTACGATGGTGTTTTCCGGTGTGGGTCTTGCATATGAGAATAGGGATAAGGATGGGAGGGATTCGCAACGCATATTGATCTATATCATCTATATATACCGTAATATACTTGACCTTTCGGAAATTCATAATATTAAATAGCAGGATGTTAAAAACACATATACAAATGTAAAAAAAAAAACAATCAAAACCAAACAATGTTATGTTGCAATGGCAAAATACAATTGTTTGGGTGACAGGACAACGGTGAGAAAGTGATGCTGGTATGACCACAGAGTCACACACTATAGAGCTTTGTCATGGACTTTTTCACTAATACCTGATGATGTGTACAGCTAATGGAGAAACGAATGTCATTTATTTTGTTAAAATGATTACAGTAATCCCTCATATATAGCAGTTAATGGGGACCTTGCGAAAGATGAAAAACAGTAAAGTAGAGGTTGACTTTTTTGGTTATTATTATTATTATTATTATTATTATTACTATTATTATTATTATTTATTTTTATTTTACATTTTTATATTGGGGTTATTTATGCCTCTATTACACTGTTGCAAACTCGCCGCCATTGTTCCCAACCTTCTAAATACTTGTTACACACCAAATTTAACATTACAAATGCAAAATGAAGAAGGAATACCAAACTGCAGGCTGTGAGAGGAACATGCTCTACAAGCCTGGCTTTCTGCTTCTTTGTCTTAATTGCCTACTTTTTCTACTTCAACTTCTCTCTTCCCCATTCTTTTAACAGCACGAAGAAGAAGCACTGTTGACGGAAGTAATCATGACTTAACTTTCTCTTGACACAATAAAATCAACAAGGACATTTGGATAAAATGCAGTGCAGGATTCTAGTTAAGGTAATTGCTGTTAAAAGAAACGTTACCAAAGTCTTCAACATTTGATTTGCTGATGTGAGCGAGCCTTGCCTGTCGGGTAGCTGAATGCCCCCGCTCACACCTTCTGAACACAGCTGTTTTCTATCCGCTTATTCAGCTCGATTCTGACTAACTGAATGGTACATTTGAAGAACGTTTTGAGTTTGCAAACAGAACGTTTTTCAAAAGTGCCGTTTGTTTATTAACATGGACGAGATTGGCAAAGGGGAAGATGCTGGGTCATTGCACCCGATCAGCGTGATAAATTCACTCATGCTCGCATTGGTCGATTTGGCGCCGGGAACCAAGCACGTCATGTAAGAGTGCCCGTGAGTATGTACAAAACCTCCAAGTCAAGTCAACTCTTTGACTTGACAACGCATCTTTCCGCAATATGGTTTGCTGATGTGTTTTTTTTTTGTTTTTTTTTATGAATATTTTGGAAAAACCGGCAAAGCAGCACTGGATATCTAGACGTAGAAACATGACAAAAATGGATTGCAAGAAAATAACGACGTAAATAATATTGAAAATAATATTTCCATTTTATTTTGGGAGGTAAACTACATCCTTAAAAGTTACATACATACATAAAATATGATTCCACTATTTCAGAAATCATTTAAAAGAGTTGAATTTGATCGAAATTACTTTTCATCTTTAGTGTGCATCCCTCAATCCCAAAGCATACTATATGGCGCCATTGAGGCCACGTGCCCGACTCTGTTCTGTGTGTCCTTTCATCATCCTGTAGCAAACATTTTTGATCATGTATAAAACCTGCATACAATATTAATTTCTCTTTTTTATCTTAAAAACTTTCTGTAACGGAACGTTCCTTCCCCTTTTCAATACTAAACCAATGTTTATAATATAATTTGATTGAGTTTTAAACTTGGGATCTCAATGCTCTAAAAGCCCCCCCCCCCCAAAAAAAAATTAGAAGTTAAAAGTAATATTTACAGCTCTCTTATCGGGTGTCTTTTAAGAAAATAGGCGGTACCACCATTCATTTGAGTACTTATTATATGCGACAAGCTGCATTCCTTCACTTTCAACTGTCTGATCAATGTTCTTCTCTGTTAATGGAGCAGTATTTATTGAAACTAATTACGTCCTTGAAACTGAAATAGGGTATTTAGTCATTTAATCCATTAAAAGGCAGTTGTTATCCCCTGGAGGTGTTGCAATCTGAGATTTGACCACATAATAGGACACTGAGATTAGCAGCATTCGAATACGCTACCCTGTTTCTTGCTCCCTCCGCATTTCTTTATTTACAGAGTGTCCGTCATTTCTAATGCAATGAACATGTTCTGTTCATCCAAAATATTTTTTTGCGTTGTTGCTCCTGGAGTGCATTGTTATGGTGTAAACGTGGTTGATTAATTACAACGTTGTTATTTAAAAAAAAAAAAAAAAAAAAACGTAAATGCGCTCTTTGTCAGCATTCTACATTAACATTTTATTTTAGTGGCCACAGGCATGATATTGGGAAAGAGACCGTGGGTTGGTGTGGGGGGGTGTGGGTGCTAGACGGTGATGTAGAGAATAAAGCCTCTTGGAAAGAAGTGCCACTGAGGCCTCCAGGCCCGCGGGTGGTTTTAGCAGCTTAGCCAGCAGAGCGGGCACTCTCTCAGACATCTGTTTGCTTGCTGCTGCAGGAGCTGCTGGTCGGCTGGATGGATGGGCTCGAGCGCAAGCTGCATCAGGACAACAGCAAGTTCAGTTTATGATAACTATTAGAAACCACACATTATATTAAAGTAATGTTGTATCATAAACCCAAGGTGATTTCTCGAGACCGGTGGCACAGGCCCACACGCACGTGCGTGTACACACAGACACAAACACACACACACACGCGCGCGCACGCACTCACTCCTTTGGAGACAAACCAATCCCCAACAGCCAGAGGGTGTCACCACAGCAGGCAAAATCATAACACTGCTGTCCAACTTTAGCTGCTGAGGCGACTTTTTAAGGATGGAGTTCCTGTCCAAGGGATAGCTGTCACTCCCACTGCCACCGGACATGTGTGATCTCCTCAAAGACATCAACCTAGTAATTTGTCATGGCCAACACTGACATACATGCTGTACATGCAGCACAGCTGCTCACTTGCATGCAGCTGCGAGTATGTAATATAATATTTAATTCAGGACAAACTGATACAGAATGATGGCATTTTAATCTTTAGCAATTTTATCATTTTGTGAAGTTGTTGAAATGTCAATAGAGAGTGAACATAAAACCTACTCTTTGAAATTAAATTTGTCATAAGACAACTGTATGGAGCTGACATTTTAAACTAATTTGTATTTTTTTTCCAGCTTCATCGTCATATGTCATAAATTGTTTGTCAACAAAACTATGTGTCTGTGGTGGTGTCATCTTTTCCTGTTGTGTCTTGGTAATGTGACATGAAAATTATTGGCCGCCTCTTTGCACTCACCTCATCAGAAAGTATTGTTTGCGTTCTGTCATTAAGCAAACACTGAGAAAATTCATTAGCTTAATTAAATAAAAATGTCTAAATATATAGCAATATTCAATTAAAAAGGTAGATTCTTGATACCCCCTTCGACTATTACATTTTAGCAGCAATATTTATTTCGTTTCAATTTAACCATACTGTAAATTAAGCCACAAAAATATCCTGTTGGCTGGGGTGACTGCTTTTGCTCTTGTCTATCAACTGTGTAATTTTAATAGACACTTCCATCCACTGTGAAAGAGCAATGGGGAAAATAATCATATCAATCACTTGTGATGGAAAAATCACATTACTGTAGTGATATGAAACGCTGTCAATAAATACTAACGTGGTACAATTAGACAGCTGTGGGTGAGCCAGTGAAAGCTTTGTCAAATACCGAGCATGATGCAGCCACAGACAGCACACCTTCCCTGCACTGACACTGACAGCAGTCCCCTGATGTGACTTGGCAGCTGTAATCAAATGATTTAGCACATCAAATCAACCTTTCCCCTAATAATCTGATTATGTGGCTACACTGTGCAACATCCCAACAGCATACAGTATACCTTAACCTATTAATATGACCAACCTTGTGTCAATGATTTCCCCTGTGATGGAAACAGTATCATGTTAATTATCACAACCATCTGGTTTGAGCAGTGAGGACAAAAGAAAAAAATCTCTCGGTGGTGCAGTTTCGTACCTGTCAATCACGCACTGCTTCAAACAAGTCACTGAGGCTCAGGAACAGCAGAGAACAACCATGCTGCAGTCACAGGATTTAGGAGTGGCGTTAAATTAATCTTCAGATGGCAATTTTGCTCCCTCTCGTGCAAAATGCTTTTGCTTTTACAAAATATTATTGATTTGGGCCTGGAAGAGTATGAATATCATCAGTAGACAGTGCGCTCTTTATGGGTCTGTTCACCGTCCAATGTTTCACCTCATGAAGTGTTGAGAAAATTGTGTTTTTAATTGCATCAGTAAAAGACCTGTCATTTTGTAAGGTTTGCGCGAACAAAAACACAATATAAAGTGCACGTAAATTTAAAAAAAATAAATAATCATCCTATACACTATATACCCAGGAATATTTGGATATTCTTGTAAATATATTAATGGATCTCAATTCATACAGTGTGCATGCTTCAACGTTTAACAACTCTCATGGTTTTTGACAGCAACGATTCGCTGTTCATGACTACACCCGGCCATTTGGCTCATTATGTGGCATATGCAGGGGAAGAATTAAAGAAAGCTTTCACTTGAAACTGGAGCCACCAGAGGATAGAGGGAGAGCACAGGATGAGAAGGCTTGCAAAGCAGATGCTCTTATGGAGGTGAACCACCGCTGACCGTCTGTCACATGAATTATTCCGTCGTTTTAGACTCCATTCCAAAGTTGTGGAATTGGGTTATGAGATAATTTCACAGGCCACTTGCTTGTCTTCCTTTGCAGTCCAACAGGCTAATTGAAGAGAGTGATTTCCAGTTTGGGCAACTATTCAGAACATGGGAGTCCATTTCTGAATATTGAAGGGGTTGTTTTATACCCGCTTGTATTTCCTTTAAATAAATTTTGGGCAAACTCTATTTAGCGTGAGAGAAATGTGAATCACTTGCAGCGGCACATATTAAATATTATTATAATTTTTTAAAAATAAAATCCACATCCTCAGTGTCGGAATATCCCTCTGTATACGTTGAAATATCAATTTTAGTGAAAAGGTGCAAGGACTGTAATTGCAATTAAATCTAAACATCATTTTGGGTCAAACTCTGAGAGTGCATTGTATATGGGAACAAATGGCCAAAATGTAACAAAAATATTTATTTTTGTAATTATTTTATACCATGGTACAACGTTAGGTGTTTCTTTATTTTATCGGGCTGTTGGGTGGTCTTCAAATTCCCTGAGTTTGGATTAACAAATACAACAATTAAAAGGTGAGATTGCAATTTCAATTGATCGGAATCAAAGAAACATACTGTATTTATTTGCTGATGTGTTGGTATTGTGAATGTGATAGCGTTATTATTATTTTTATTATTATTATTATTTTCTATTAACCTTACCCTTACTGCTGTCATTCATTGCGCAAAACGTGGGGTACACCATGAATTGGGCACCAACCATTTACATTATTATACAATACATATTATTATTATTATTATTATCGTTATTATTATTATTATTATTATTGTTATTTTCATTGTTATTATTTATTGTTAATGCATGTGAATCAAATATGACACATTGGAGTTTTTATTTACATCTAGGCGCATATCTAATTTGCTAATACAGTAGTGTCTAATGACAATCTATCAATTGCGTATCAACTAAAGTTCACAGAGCCTTGGCTACGGTGGCCGATGAGGGACGCACCTAATCTTCAAACAAAAGCGCGAAACGCCTTCACCTCCACAGTCAGAGCACGCGGAACCGCCGCGAAGCTCAGCAGCCTCATTACCGAAAAGAAAGCGAGAAAGAGGGCGAGAGAGAGAGAGAGAGAGAGAGAGAGAGAGGGAGAGAGAGAGAGAGCATGCGAGAGGAAGAGAGAGAGGGAAAAGAGAGAGGGGCAAAGCCAATGCCAGAGCCAGGGAGGACAGAAAGATAAAGCGAACACAGACGGAACGATAGAGGAAAAAATAAGTACATAGCCGCTTTTTATTCTTTTAATCTACTCAGTTACCTCCAGAAAAAAACGAACAAAAAACAAAACTGCTTGGATGAACCAAAACCACTCGCTCTGTCAACACTACACCTGGATTCACTGACTGGCCACGCAGCAGGCATGTCCCGAAGGAAGCAGAGCAACCCCAGGCAGATCAAACGTAAGTTATTTTTTTATAATGTTTTTTCTTCGGATGTTGTATGTCGGCTTTGTAGAGCTTGCTCGACTCCAAAGTGTCGCCATTCACGTGACAGTAAACACGCAATTAATTGTGTCGGTTCTAAAGAGGTGAGTTCCGGTCCAAATCTCATGGTGCCGCCTCGTGGCTCAAAAGTTTTAGCAAAGGTGCAAACTGACAGAGTGCAGCCGCTTTACTTGGTCCGACTTTAATTTACTTTTCATCTACAAGTATGGAAGTGTCTTGTATCAGAGCATCAGTGTGCGCATCCTCATTTTGGGCAGCCAATTCAAAATTGCATATACAATATATACTCGAAATTGCATATGCAATATATACATGTACTCAAAAATGTTACAAGCAAGTCCTTTGAAAATATTATTCAATTGCTATGCAATTTCACAATTACAGTGGATGCTTTAATTGACATACATTGTCTCACTCACGCGCACGCACGCACACAGACATATTCGTTGACCCTTACATGCAGGTGTGTGTGATACACAGGATTTACTGTAGAGCTTTTTTTTTTTTTTTTAAATGCTATTTGACAGCGATGCTTTCAGATACACATCTCCAGTAATGTTATGTTTTGTTTATTCAATAGGTTATGTTTTTATTTACTAAAGGTATACTTGATCAAAGAAGTATTGCCACTTGTACCCTTTAATAAACATAATTTCATTTCAAGGTGCTAAGTGTATTGGGAAGATTATCTTATTACTTTTTTAAAATTATGTTTTTATGATGAGTGTAAAGGCATGAACCCCTGGCCTGCACTTTGAAACGATAGAATGACAGATCAAGCTATAGATTTTTATAAATTTTTTAGTTACGTTATTCCTTTTATAAATCCTATGTATTGTCGAATTATCTATTTTGACTGTCACACTCACATAATGGCACATAAACATTCTTCACTACGTGTGTGTGCGTGTGTGTTCATGGGGGTGAGAGGGGGTGTGTGTGTTCACTCAGGATGTTTAGTGGTGTGTTCCTTTCAGCACTTCACTGATGCAGGAGGTTGACACACTTTGGCCTGTAGTTGGAGGTCACAGTATCAAAATTTCCCGGCATTTGCTTCTTCACTTTACAACAATTTCGAGCGAGGGACTAAAGACACAGACAAGCACTAAAGAGAAAAACACTTGTTTAAGGAGCGCATGTGTGTTAGCATTTATTTGCATACACATTGCATACTCAATGGACACATGTAAAGGTATTAAATAGCTTTTTATTACTTTTGTACCACATAATTAAGCTCCATTTTTATTTCAAAATATATATGTAAATTCGGCCCTGTTTTAGATTTTTACATTTCCTCATAATCGTTCATCATCACTTTTAATACTTACTCACTGTTCACTATTATTGTTGCATTTTAAATATTATATTTTCCATTCAAACTTTTTTTACTCACTGTAACTTTTTTCCTTATACCTAGAAATAATTAATTGAATATTCATGGACTTTCATCAATTTCAAATTTTACCCTCACTTTCATAATATCAAAAGACAAAAAGAAGTTTTGGGTAAAAGGTTAAGTATTAGTAAGACAAATGTATATTTATTGATATTTATCAGCCGCATAACACATCAGTAAAGTCCAAAACACACAAACGTGTATGACATGATGGACCTGCTCATCTTTAAGCCAATCCAATCGCAGCATCCAAATGTTGTTGTCAAGCGAAGGAAGTGTAACATTTGTGTTGCAGCATTGTGACCCGGCCGTGTGTGAATTAATATGTCATGTGTAAGATCATGTTAATGTGCAGGCGATGTGCGGCTGTATAATCAAGCTCGAGTTGCCACCAGAAAGGTCACGAGGAGCCTAGATCCTCTCTCCCACCCCGGGAACTCTGGGGAAAAAGCCACTGCATAGAAAGTCAGCGGAGACAGTCGTTCTAAAGGACAAAAAGGTTGTTGGGCTCAGTGCCCCCACCACCAGCGCTGCCACCCCCACCCCCTCCTGCATACATTGGACTGTTATCTAAAATTGTGATTTATGCAGTATTTTAATATTTTGCTTATTCTTTCCCCTTGGGTGCTCTCTGAGCGGTGATAAAAAGGCAATGCTGAAAGAGCACCATTAATTTGCTCCGATGACTGGGGAGATAAGGGCAGATAATGGGAAAGATAAGCAGGGAAGATATACCATCAGAAACCCGATTATTACCATTAAAATTCCAGCCTAGCAATCTGCAGCTGCCTGATAATTCCTTCTCCGTTTCCACCACTTTGGATGATAAGGCAAAAAATAGTCACTCAGTACTCTTGATTAGGCTGCCTGGATATCCCGATAATACAGTGATAAATTATGTATTTCCCCCCTTGTTTTTTTTTCTGTGTAATGTTACGCGCACACACGCACCCCTGCACCCCAACCTACACATCCCCACACACCCACACACACACACACACACACCTATATATATATATATATATATATATATATAAATATATATATATATATATATATATATATATATATATATATATATTTTTTTTTATATTACCCAGCCCTTTTCCAAGAAAGCGAGAACCCATACACTTTTATTGTAATAGGAGTTTGATAGAAGAAGGAGATAGTGGTGGTGGTGGTGTTTTGTGTGGGGGCACATATCAATGTTATCAGCTCATCTCCCTGGCCCAGCTGCTCGCTGCTGTTGTTTTTAGCCTTATCACCCCGTGCCAATATGCCAATAAATTTGCCCAGATTGTTAGGCACATTAGTCGGATTGGCCAGGAGTGATGAAAATATCGCTGATGCTCCGCGGATTGCGATTAGCTGCTGTTATATGACGTGTGTATGCCACCAAGTTCTCGTGCATCTTCGCTTCTCACCCCCACCCTTTTCTCCTTCTCTCCCTCCCTTCTTCCAACGGCTGCTGGTGTCCATACCTCTATTGGAACTGAGAGGAGAACATTTTGATGCTTAATAGGAAGGAAAGATATGAACAGGCTGAATTGAAACCAGGCCCCTCGGAGTAATTTTTCTGTAAAATTGCCCCCCCAAAGTTTCACAGCATAAAGTGGAATCTGGATGATGTAGGGGGTGTGCCTCCGCTAGTGTTTATGGGAACATATTGAAGCAGCCCTCTGAGGCCACGCTCAGACATCTAATGTCAAATGTGCTTATTAAACTGACTTAGTGCTTTAGCCTTAACTGTTGTCATCTTTATAAGGACCACCTGAGAATTTGTGCAGCTTCTTTTTTTTTTGGTCCTTTTACTTCCCATTTTCCAATCAGAATGAAGCTGTACTGTAGTGATTACTGCTCTTCAACTGTACGGCTATAAAGCGCCCACATTTGCCAGGGCTTAACACGATATCATGCTATCATTATACTTCATCTACACTTGTGATAGTGATCTCACATCACAAAAAGATAATCCACTGCAGTGTACAATCGTGTTTCTGGTAAAAAAAAAATATATATATGCATAGTACCTGATGGAAAGGTTGAAAAAGATTCATCCTAATTTTGTAGATTAAGATCAATATTTGTATACCGTAAACTAACTTGTAAATCAAGTAAATTATTTTTTTGTTTATTTTAGTTTCTGCAAAAACAATGTATTCCCCGCAGTTTGTTTTGCTTCACTGTTAATCTGCCCAGCCTTTGCATATGGCCATTTACGGAACGCCAGCATACCCCGTCATATGAGTTGACATTTCTATCTTTGAGGGGCATTTATCAGAGGAAGATTACAGTAGTAAAGGATAAGAGAAGTGTTTACTGAATTGGCTGCCAACATCCTGTGTGTATGACTGTGTGTGTGTGCGTGTGCGGGCGTTTTGTATGCATGAGCACATATACTGTACAGTACAAGAATGTGCCCGTGTGTTCTAGCAGAAGGATCGGAGCTGTGAGCTGTGTTGAAGTATTTATTTGGTGGAACTTTAAGAAGGTCCATGTTTTTCACAACTCAGCACAGTATTCTTGTGGTTATTGCTGTATACTACAGGAGTTGTATCGTGCTGCCTCTCACCCTTACCCACAAACACTGGCAACTGCGGCTGTCACATGTTTCGGGGGTGGGAAATCAAAAATTGTCCGTGTGTCTGCCTTGCTGTATGTTTAAGGGTCTGTCTTTCATTAGGTGACAGTATTTTGTGTCTCCCGTGTTTTTCTTCCGAAGCAGAATGGTTGCCGAATGCCAACTTTCACTTCTAACATCTGTTCACTGACAATAACAGCTTGTGTTGTTTCCTTGTCTTATAATGAAGGATACCCGATTGCCTCATTACTTTTGCAGCAAAACATTATATATATATATATATATATATATATATATATATATATATATATATATATGCGTGTGTATATTTATCCGATGGAATGCCTGTGCCTAAAGTTTTCCTCTGTGACCCTGCAGCCTGCAAAGCCTAGACAGTGATATGATATGTGGGCAGGGTTGCAACTAAGGTGTAGGTCACTTCCTCACGCAGTTTCCTCTTTATCATCCTCTTTCCTGGATTCTTCTGTTATTATTCCAATAACTGCTTTCCCAAGGTATCATCGTGTGTGTTTTATTTTGGGACTCGTGCAATCCTAATATTAAATAATAATAATAATAATAATATCTGTTTTAAATATTGTGTAGACTATATATGTAATATTTAAACATACGCAATATCATGTAAATAATGTCTTCTAATGTTTTTGTTGTCATTGTCGTATTTTTTTTTTATTTTTTTTTTATTTCTCGAGGACTTTACTGTGTATTTCTATGTTTATTCAGATTTGATATCTGGAATGTCTATTGAGCCCCTAGGTAACAATGACTTTCAGCCTGCTTTAAGTTAATAGCCTTGGCTCCTGCTTGTAGGGATCAATATTGGTAATAATTAATCACCCTAATCAAGCACAGGATCTAGTTCCATTTGTTGTTACATCAGGAAAATATCAATAAAGAAGTGGACTCCCTGATTGTCATGGCAACTTCATCTCTAAGGTCAAAGAGAGTTTATCTTATCTTGCTGCTGAGAGTGGCAAACTGCTTAGGAATCTAGTTTAGACTCAAAGATCATTGATTTAGGCTTTCTTTTACCCCCACCTTGTTGTTCCAGGACAGGGGGTGGGGGAGAAAGGCAACATTCTAATCACAACAGAGATGTAAGATTTAAATATTGATGTCCAAAGGCCATTACAAGCAAAGAGAGCCTCTGGTCTTGCTGTTGTTCAAGTACGTCCTTTTAAGACCCAGACAAAGCTTTGATTATCAGAGGTGTCACTGTGGAGTATGTCTGTATAGCTGACAGTGTGGGACTGCAGGGGAGATCAGTTTCTTGCAAACACAGCCACAGAATATTAAAAGGTCCTACTCAGCACCTGACTGTATAACTGATTATTGTTCTGGTTCATATGATCCATTATGATAAAGTTGAAAAAAGTGGTTGTAGCAATATTTTGTTGCGTCTTGAGATAAATTAGTAAATAGATTCATAATTGCAGTAAACAATTTTACCTTTGATTATTGACTTAAAAGAAGCCAGTGTATTGATTTAATGATTACCTTTTGATTATTATAGTGTGCCATAACAGATTTCAATACTATTTATCCAGTTTACTTTCCGTAATATTCACATTTGTGTGAATATGGACCTCCAGCATATTTAATGCAAATATATAAATAATTGTCCATGTAGAAATACAAATGTGTGCTGACATTCCTGTACTCAGATTAAATGTGTGTGAAATGCATCATAGCTTGGATTTTAATCAAGTGATCCTCAATTAATTTGTCTAAGTTTTCTTATTATCTTTCTCTTTTACTAATAATTCCCATTTTCAGAAGCCGAGTCAACAAATGAAATTAACTTTAAAAAATGATGCTGTCTGTAGGAATAATGAAAAGTATTGTATGTTCACGTTGGTGGAGGTCCCCGTGTCATTATTATTTATAGGTCTCAATGTGTTTCAAACGTAAGTGCAGGCAAAGTGGTCTGTTTCCATCCTAGGTACGCCTCATTCCGAGCTATTTAGGTAAAACGGCAGGCCAGCGTGCTTGGATGTAGCTCATCATGCTGCAGAATGTTCCTTAGGGTTGGAGCAGGGGCAATGCCTGCTTTTTTTCATCCTCTTCTTGCCTCCGGGACACAATTGCCTCATTTAACATTCTCTAGCTCAGCCAAGAGAGGAAATAGCTAGGCTGAGAAGAGAGGCTGCCACACATCATGAATTCTTCTTTCATTTAACTAGCACTGTTCCTTTCACCTTGGTGATGCACGTAGATTAGGAATGAAGCCATTGCACAATTAAGGGGTTGAAGGGGTATTGCAGTTGTTTAAATGCTACCAAATAGTTTTGATGTTCTCGATTGTTTGTATAGTGGTTATATCACGCTGGCCACGATGGGCCACAATTGTCTTAGATCTGCATGCAAGGAGAATGCGGTTCTGACGCTGTCAGGAAATAAAATACTAAGTTTCACGTTTGACAGTCTTGCAGTACATATTGAAAAATAATTTGACTCAATGTGATTAGTTCTATTTGATTGATTTCAGTCAATCAAAGCACTATTACGCAAATATTTATTTTTCACTGAATTTTGAATAATGAAAAATATTGTGACTGCTGAAAAAAATAACCATTAGGCATTGTCACAATATCATGTGATTAACAGAAAATGCATTCATGTCCAAACTGTCACGAAGGGGATAGTTTAGTGAACAGCATTTCCAAAGAAGTGTAGTAGCTTGCACATTACAGAGTGACACCCTAATAGCTGTTCGGGCCAAATCTTTAGCTTGGCAGGAATTACTGGCAAAGTTTTTTTTTTTTTTTTTTTTTTTTGGGGGGGCGGGGGGGTGTTGATGGGTGAGAGCAGAACTTTACATTTGGATGAAATGCACCAGCCTCTAAGGATAGTTAAGGCATAGGTGGCAACAGAGGATTAAGGCAGCAAGCCTTTCAGTTCAATTTGTACATCAGCATTTTCTACCAGACAAATGGCATGAAACGCATAGCATCTTAAGGGTTCAGTGGAAAATAACGAATGACAAGGCTTTGTAAATAGATAAACAATTTATGTCAAATATGCTTAAAATATAAAACAAACTTCAAAACATGTTAATACTTTCAAAATACTGTGTTTTGATTTCCGCCGTTTGAAAGCTACTAAAGCTGTTGACTGCACAGCTTACTGCTCATGAGATCGGGGCCATATCTTTCTGAATGTGATTAGCAGAAAGTGCAGCAGTAAAAATAGTCCTACTGAAGTTCTAATCGAGACTTGTTGATAACTATTGATTATTATTTTCTATGACATACGAAGATCAGATAAGACTGTGCGTGTGACAAAAGAAGTGACCTGATGCACATCTGCTACTTATTATCTCAAAGCGGGCCCTGCTAAGTAGCTAAGTGAGTAAACATTCAGGGAGAAAAGCAGTCACTATTATTTCAGAATTAGTCAATTTTCTTTGTGCATTTCAGAGAACGCTTATCTAGTAATTACTGAAAACTGTTGACACCGAGCAAGTGTAAGCCAGCTAAAATGGCATTTTTGTTTCATGGTATCAGATTGGATTTTTATCTGTGCTTCATGCATTCCTGAAAACCTAGGATAATGGGCTCAAACTCCCGATTTCCAGAATGACAGCAGAATTAAGTGCCAGACGCTGAAAAGCGACAATCATCACATACAGCGCTCAATCCAGGAAATGGCTGAATCTGTGAGACGTCCATTTGGCCATAATCAAGTTTTTTTAAGCTTCAGAAACAGGGTCAGATGATAAACTTGAGAAAAACAGGAGGAAAAAAAGCCTTCTCTGATAGACGAGGAGAAAATCTGATTGATTGATGTCCGCCGGCTTTGCCACCATCACAAGCCAGTTGACAGTTAGTTTGGGATCAGATGATTTCACTCGCAAGATTGGGGTTGAGGGGAAGCTAGGCAAATATGAAGGACACAAAGGTCAATGGCTTCACTCCTCTCTGTATCTATCTCTCGCTGGCAATAGCTGGCTTTGACAAACTGTAATATGTTGCCGAGCTTTGTGGCAGCAGGACACATGGTCATAGTTTGTACAGTAATATCCTATTGCAGTAATCTCACAGGGAATGATTGAAAGTCGTAGAGGAATCTCGTACCAACAGAGACCCGTTGACATCATCAGCTGCAGTCGACTGGCAGATGTCTCTTGACTTGTTTGAACTGAATGTTCCCCGGGGATGGAGTAAGTTAAACAACAGCTTTGACTTGAAGCGATCTGTTATTGTAAGCAGAATCTGATAAGACGGCACCCCCATATGATGTGTTTGTGGAGCAAAGAGGCCAAAGTGTGTGTGTGTGTGTGTGTGTGTGTGTGGGAAGGGGGGGTAGTTGGTGGTAAGGGGGATCTGCAGTGAATGTTGTTCTGTGGTTTTGGAGAAAGACCAGCATTGAATTCTGACAAAAAATTATTGTAAGTATTTCCAGGTTGCCTCCTACCCTCGGTGTCTCTGTTCCATGCAACATTTGGTCTGTTGTCACTGTTTAGATCATTTTTGTGATGTTGAAGTGGAGCCTTATGTGCCCAGACTGTTGCCTGATATTTAATAGAAAGCGCTGGCCCCTGAGAGGGTCCACGGTCATAACTGACACATCCATTAGCTTTGTATGGAACTGCTTTCAACATCAAGGTCTCACTCGTAATGAAGTGGCTGTGCAAATGGAAGTCAAATTCAACAAATGTGAATCTTCTTTTAATCAAGTTTTCATTCTGCAAAACATAGCCTCCATTCAGCGCCATTAGCCAAACAATACAAACCCTAATCTTCCCATCCCAATGGAACTGGACATCATTTATGTGAGGAGACAACAACTCTTTGTTTGTTTGAAGTGGTGGATATGACAGTGTTCTTGTCAAAGACTCAGGGTGGGTTTGTAATTACCGTAATTATCTCATATGTTTTCAACTAATGATGTCCATTAAATGCTTGAGGCTTTATTGAGAGACTGGCTCGCTGTAGGTTGGCTTATGCTCATAATACAGCATGTTACATTACACTGTGCACAACTAATGAACTTCTTTCATCGAAGATGCTTATCGTACAGTGCCTCTTCGGGGAAAAGCCAATATACTTCAGCCTTTTGTTACAGTTGGATTAGAACAATTCTTATAGTTCTCACTTATCTTTCAAATTTTCTCTACATGTGATAGTAACCCAATTGGCTTCATGTCCAAACAGGATGGCACTCTAATCTAGACCGCTGCTCGCTTCATGTAAAACATCTCATTTTGTGGCTCAGCCTGGTCGCTGTCTTATCGTTACACAATTCACTGAACTCTCTGTCATTTTCTTTGTGGCAATTTATTTAAATTCCCTCATGTTTATATATTTCCTGTCTTCTTTCATTCATAATGATTGCCTTTCATAAGTTCAAAGACTCATCTTCTCAGACTTTTGGTAACTTTGCAGATATGAAGTCACAGTGGCGAAGGGGGCGAGAGAAAAGCCGCTTTGTGGGACTGTTAGTATGCTTGACGCCCATCACTGTACTCAGATGATATCCTGCGCTAACCTTAATATACAAGCCAGATTTAAGCGCTCTAACAGTTTGCACCTCAGCAGGTACAGAGATCATGCTTGAATACGTGTGGGCTCTTCTGTCCAGCGCTAAAGCCTTCAGTCGTGTATGCGGCTTGGCTCCCGTGGCTGCTTTGGTCTTTGTCCATCACCTATCAGCATATCAACAGTGTCTCTGAAGCCCGCTTGTATAATGCACCATTTATGGCTTTGTGGATGGAGATGGCGGTTGGGCGGTGGAATAGCTCCAGGCCTTTCCCTCAGTGAGTGGATTAACGGCGGCCTGCTTTAGTGCACTCTGCCACGGTGTGAAATCGGCCTCGCTTCGGCGCCGGTGCTGCGGCTTCCTCTCTCTTCCTTTTTTCTTTCTGTCTCCTCTCGCTGTTTCCTCACCTCCATGCAAAGCCTCTCACTGCCATCTGTGAAATGTGGAAACTCTGTGTCTAAGTTGAGTTCAGATCCCATCCCCTCCACCAAGCTGAAGCCAGGAAGCAAATGGCTAGCCAGTCGGTGAAGGGGGGCTGCAGAGGAGAAAGTGGGAGGGAGCGCGAGAGATGAAGCAAGGGAGGGAGGGCGATGAGCTCACTGATGTTGTGCCGCGTGTGCAGGAACCCTGCCTGTTCTCCGCGGGCGAGTAGGAGGCGGGTCCAGGCCTGGGTGCTGGCCGAGAGATCTCTGGTTCCTACGAGCAGGTCCAAATCCCCCCTCTGTGTGTGTCTGTGTCGATGTGAGGCGGTGGCACAGCTCCCCTGAGCCCCTGCCCAGTCCTTTGAAGATAAGATGGTGATACAGAGTCCCTTTCGGTACGTTGCTAACTGATGGTCTTTGTGTGACATGCCTCTCTCCACTGGAGCTTGCAGCTAAAACACCTATGGACTTTACTGAAATGAATTGGCTGTATGGCCTCAGGTCAAATGAGATTATGGTAGGGCAGCTAAGTGCTGTTTATTTTGTTTGGGATGTTTCTTTTTTTTCCTTCTTCATGAGTATTTATTCATATAAATGCCTCAATTTCAATTTGTTTTTTTTTCTCAATTTGTCATTTTTTTGTTAAAATTTGAATTTTTTCCCAAACCCTGCCCAACCAATTACAGGATCATCCTACCCTTGCTGATTACTGAGTACTCTATATAGGACTTGGGAACACATTGTAGAGTTTTCATGATGTGAAAAATTTAAGCAAGGGAAGATGTTTTACTTGGAAAAAATAGAGGATGAAGCAAGTGATCGATATCTGGCAAATTGATTGAATTTTTACAAATTGCCAAATAAAGAGTGGCGTAGCAATCTAGACCTACTGACAGTTTTATGTACAATGATCTTCACCTGCCTTGTGTATGGTGTGTCTACATTTTTGGTGAGTTTAAAAATTACAAGGAATTTGTAGTTTACGGATGAATGAGTGCAGGACCGTCACCTAACGGTCATTTAGGCCGAAATACGTAGATTTGTAGCATGCATGTAGCGTACATACCCATTGATTGATGTTAATGCTATGCATATTTTACTAAACCCATTTAAAATGTTTATTTTTGCAATCACTCATGCATTGTGGTCTATTTTTTTCATTTGTATCATCTTCCCTATCTTACATTTTACCGTGACACTTGTCACTGTAAAACCTTGTTTACATTCACTGTGCTTACTCCACCAGATCCTAACATGGCAGCTACATCCATGACGCAACACAGTCTGACCACATAATACCGAACGTGACTGACCTTGTTCAAGACAAGTAAAAACATCTTTCGCATATGCATCAATATTATTTTTAATATTTAGTTTGTGGCACCCACAGGCCAAATTTTAAATTCCGGCCACTTTAAAGTAGCTCCTTTCAGAAGAGCAACTGTCAAAATCATCAGACCTCTTTGGAAAGGATGAACTCAACATTTCTTCTACTTTTTTCTATTCATTGCGGCTTTGGGGTCAAAACGAATGCATAATATCTTGTGATTGCGCTGCATTATGATGGCTTGGAAGGCGTAGTCTTGGTCCAGCGACACATCATCTTTCCGTAGACAATGTGAATCTCTGTGGCTCATCAAGGATGGGGTGTTGATTGCTTTTTGATACCCCTCCAACATGGATGAGGTCCTGCATACATCAGTTAATTAGCATGTACTTACAGTGTGTGTGGCAGACCTGACAGACCCCGCACTTCTCATCAGACGCTCAGTCCAAGTGCTCTAAGCACACTCATTGAAGCCTTTATCGAATGCCTGACAAGAAAAGCTATACAGTACTGTTCACAGCAGGGTTAATGGTGTGTGTGGGTGTGTGGGGGTGTGCGCGCGTGGGTGTGGGTGTGTGTGTGTCTGTGTGTCCTGTTAGTATTGTTTTGGGCTGTGGAAAAACTTCATTGCTGATCCGCACAAATCTTTGTGGCAGCATTCTGACAGCACTCAACTTAATTAAAAAAACGTCTTTTGAATTTACTGAATTTTTAATTTTATCAAGCATGCAATTAAATCCATTTGGATGGAAATACATTTTTTACGTAAATGTATAGTTCGCTTGACAAAAACTTTTTTTCAATGTACTTTCCTACTCAACTACTTAAGTTACACATTTATAGGGTAAGTGACCCTTCAGTATATTTACAGTATATTTTAGGATGCTGGAACATTTCAGTTAAACATGGTGGTAGTAGTTCAGATTACTCGATCTTGCGGTTAATGTTGGCCGTTTTGCTCGGAGCTCTCAATGGATGGTGCCGCAGTGGGCAAGTTGCAGCAGCTAATTAGGCCACACAAATGACTGAGTAGTATCGTTCTGTGCACCTCGACGATAATGTGGACGTAAAGCATCTCATTAGCACCAGCGATGCATCACTGGCATTTTGGATTGTGTGGCATTAAAGTAAGTCATGTTAGTTACTTTTGTTCTGCAAATACACAGAACAAGCAAACACATGCACTGAACTGTGGAAGCTACTGGAGAATGTCGATATATTTCATAACGGTGTCCTGTTACACTCCCTTGGCTTGTGGGAAACAAGTCACTGCGATCTGCTCCCTAGAATAAAGTGGACAATGTTGCAGTACAACATCTAACGGCTTTTTCTACAGGTAATCTTGACTTCGATCTTAGCTCCAATAAAGTGTTTTTTTTTTCTCGGCACCAGCCAGATCTAAGCAGGAACACTCCACTCCATATTTCTCTGGTCATACTTTATTGAATATCATTTCAGATAAGCACTGTAATCCTTTGGTGTAGAAGTGATGTATATTGACCTGCTCAATGGTGGCGATACAGTGCATGTCTCAGATGTGGAAATGGCAAATACTGATTTGTGTCACGGCTACAATCATGGAACAAAGAATTTTGAGCAGCCCTTTTTGAAGTCAGTCATCATTGACCCGAAGTGTTTAAAATATCACCGATATAGATGACCCTGTTTTTATTTCGTATCCTCAGCTGAATACTGCAAATAAAAATGTATGTCACATTAAGTGGTATAATATATTTGTGATTTTGTCCAATGGAACATTTACTGTACCTCAAATTTATGGGTGAACTTATGACATCATCACTGTACTTTAATTACACCTGAAGGAATTTTTCCTGGTGGCTATTGTATCTTTTCTAATTTGTTTGTTGTTTGACTCGTTCCAAAGTTATTTTTTTTCACCTATGTGTTGTAAACCAATCCAACCAATGCACCATCACGTCAAACGTCCGTGCCATCAAGCAATAAGGTGCGTCTCTCAGGTCAATACCACATTGCAACAATCTCACCTCTCCTGGGTTTCTTCCATCATTGGAGAACAGAACTCTCGGCTTCCTCATGGTTCATTTCATCTGGATTTCCTTTATCTTGACCGACCAGCCCCATCACCCTCACTGTACTGATGGTTATTTTAGAGCTTGAAACAGAACTGGGGCAAGTTCTCTCAGTTAAGTTCGGGTCATTGACCTGTGCATGCAATATGTCATGCGAAATGATTGAGTTTAACTTTAAATGTTAAAAATGTGCTTGAATGGAGTGTGGGAGAACTTGCATACCTGGATATGTCTATAGGTCAGTAAACACTTTAGACGTAATCTACTAAATTTCATTTTCAGATTGACAACCAATTAATTGTACTGATATGAGTATTTAAGTAATGGCAGGTGTTATCATTCTAATTCAATAATTGTTTCTAAAAAAAAATATTTATTATATTTTTCTAAACATTTATTGGCAACTGCCACAATGATTTGCATGATTGTCCCAAATGATAAGTCCCAAATGAAGTTTCAGGGTTTGCAACATGTTTTCTTTAGATAATAATTTCATTTTTTGATGTATATAATTTTCCTGTCCACCGGAATCAGCCTCATTAAGGTGTTGCAATACACCAGAGGGATTTGTGAGTTGAAATTCTGGGATGAGGCAGCCATTTTTCATTCACACAATAGCAGACAGCAAAATAAATGGCATTATTTCTGAGATACAGGTATTTATGGATTTGTGAGAGTGTCGGAAAAATTAAATGTCGTTACTGTTATTACGATTGTATATAGACAAGCATGCAATAAATTTAATTAATAGTCACCTTTTAACTCATCCACCCGAAACAAAACACAAATTGAAGCATGATAAGATTAACCTGGCTTTCGCATAGATGTAAAAGGTCGGCTCTGGTCTGAGGTTTTGTATGACGCAGTTTGTAAACATAACATTAACTAGCCAATATTTATTTGCTTTTTAGCAAAAACATCCAGATTATTCTGTAACAAATTGCGGTATGTGTGTTTTTTCTTTGTGTGTTGGTGTTGAGGGATTGTGCCTTTGTGGCTTTGTGGCTGATTTAATTTCTGACGCGTTCAGTCGTGTCTGGAAGCTAGCTGTTGTTAGCACACACAGGTCACTGTGTGTGTTTGACGTGACTTTGTAACAGTCACACAAACACTTTGTCCTTCATGGTTCGCTTACATATTGTAGCGGCTACTATGGATTGAGGAGGCATTAGTCCGTGAACTCACATATATTAACAACCAAAACGGTGTGTGTTTGTCCGTGTTTGACGTCGAAGGATGAACAAAGTGTGTGAGATGCACTCTGTTGCAAGCGCAGTGATGTGTTCATGAACTGGGAAATACCAGTACTCCAATTAACAGAACATACAGTATTTGCCATAAGCCCTCATTGGCATCACATAAAAACAAAACTCATAATCAAAGTTTGTTGAAATATACTGCGTTATGCTGCAAAAGAAGTATGTTCCTCCAAATATAATTCACATAAGAATTTTTTTCTTTTTACCTTGTGCATTAATTGTGTAAATTACATGACATATACTAGTGAAGAAAAGCAAAACATTTTAGATAAAGGTTAAATAAAAACAAAATTAAAATCCAATACAAGTGTTTATTTTAGATTTCTTTAGCACAGTGCAATTTCCTAAATTGTTACTGTTCTCTGATTTCATGCCCTCTTAAATTTGAAAAAAGGCACAGTGCCCAAGAATAGTGAAATTTGTTTTCAAGTATTTATTTTTATATTTAGAGATAGATTTGTAGTATTAGTGCAACTGTGCATTGTGTATAGTTTTGGTCCCATTTTAAAATGTACGAAACAATTACATTTACTAAAAATGTTAAGGCCACGGTATTGCCTTCAATTTAAGCTGCACCAATATTTATAAACATCTCACAAACGCTGGTACAAGCTGTAAAGTTTAATCAAAGTTGAATGTTGTAACATCTAAATAATTTCTACATTTCTCCATACAAAAGAATTCAAGTTGTAAACTAATTTATAAAAGAGCAGCTGCTTGCTAGTGCGACATGTCACAATATACCTAGAATCCGATGAGTGGACTAATCATGATTTGTGGACTACCAAAATAAACTTTAGTGGCAGCCCAAGTGCTCAATAGCCAATCACATGCTGCTTTGTTGAACAAATGTATTGGTCAAATATGTATTTACACTATTAAGTAGCTCATTTTTAATGTACGTGCAAAACAACCTTAATATTTGTGCGTGTGAGTGAGAGAAAGGCTACAGTCAAGTATTTACCCCAAAAGAGGCCCGTACTTATGACAAAAAATATTGCTAATGTTGATATGAGCACAAATAAAACCACAACGTAAAACATATGCGACTGTGTTAAAAAGCTTTGTGAATAATACATTATCCATATATGATATTATTTCTTTTTTTTGGGAACCGTTGAGGTTTTTTTTGCCTGCAGAGTGCAATATAAGAAGAATTATCCAAAGTTCTCTCTGTGTTTATTCTTTTTGTGTAAAGCGACGGTGGTACTGCTGAGCTGGTGTCTGCCATCTGACTGTTGTTTGAAGTCAGCACAAGTTGACACTATTTGCTTTGCACCAATTTCCGTCCACTGCGTCTGAAGGCTGCGTTTTGAAAGTGCAATCTGTGTGGAGCCTCTATCAGTGCGCCGCCTTGAAGAAATGGTTAAAATTTGTTGTTTGGTTTGTCGGTTGCACTGACAATGTGGTTGTTGGAAGTGAAGGTTTTTGCCGTCATGGTTGTGACGGGGTAAATGTGACGGACAGGTGGAGGAGAGAGAGAGTGGACTAGCGTGATGGAGGTTGCAGTGAACCAGATTGGGCCATTAAGAAATGGCAAATTCATAACTGCTGGGGTGTGATTTTTTTTTTCCTTTTTTTAAAGCACCGAATTTGGCCAGTTTCAGTCTACACCCTGACTGGCAGTAGAAGAGGACAAGTGAGAGAATGATGAAAGGAGACAGAAGTGTTAACAAATCACATGCACATCTTGAATTAAAATTAATTCCAATCTAAATGATTTTGTTTCACTTATTAAAATAAGATATACAAATCTACATACAGGATCCAATTCAACGGCATACATTGTCAACTTGAAAACTGAAATCGCCAGAATTGTCATTAGTTATGGATTCAACCCCTACAGGGTATGCCATGAAAAAAGGAAACTCTAGTTTATTGTTGTACATTTCAAGGTTTTTCTCGTTTCATTTACTTTTTCACAACTTCTGCTTTGTACCAATTCAGAGAATGAATGAACGTAATGTGACTTATTACTTACTTATTATTGTATCGGAGACATTTCTGCTCTTCTGCCCATATTATTTATAATGACATTTAAAGAACATTAATTGATCCCCTAATTTCGATTGAATTGAAAAATGGAACGATGATGACAGATGCACCCCATATATTGACGATCTACATTTACTGTACTATACGATATTAACTACCATGAATAATTAGAATTTCTTTCCTCATCTTTTTGCATTTGGCACTTAAAGCGCAAATGTCAAATGGCATCAACGAGGGAATGTGAATGAAAGGTTCTTTTTATTAGTAGAAGTGTGTTTTGAGGGAAGGCTGAGAGGGTTGCAGCTGAGACCCCGACGTTATCAGCACCAGATGCAGGTTGACTTCAGACTTCCAATCCAAGGTAAAGAATGCGAGAGAGGAAATTAATGAGCGCTATAAAGCCAGCAGGATAAATAATTAGCCAACTGCTTAGATCCGTCTCTTCATTTGCAGCGGCAAATAAATTCACCTTGCAGTTTATTCGTCAAAACACGCATACATTATTTTTTTGCATGTGTAGTTTGAGCATTCTTCTGTCTGTCTTGTTTTCATTCATTATTCATGCAGCATACTGTATGTCTGAGTGACAGGTTTTTAAAATCCTGCCACCATCTTTCATATGTGCGCAACTGTCACAACATCACATGTATACTGTATGTGTGGGGGTGCGTGGGTGCGTGTGTGTGTGGGTGTGTGTGTGTGCATGTGTATATATATATATATATATATATATATATATATATATGTATGATTCCAAATCTGCCAAAATTATTAGGCCAATACTCGCAATGTAGTAAAGGGTTGCATAAGAGCCAGTGTAAGGTCAACTAAGATATGTCTTCCATCTGGTGCTGATTGGTGATATTACAACTTCAAACATCAACCGACCCGAGAATATTTGCCGTACGTCACCTGTGAATCTGCATGATCAAGGATTTTATTTCCTCTCTATTTTAATATTTTTTTTATATTTGGGATTTTCCATTTCTTTACAAAATATTTTCACCCCGTTTTCCATGGAAAAAAATAATAAATAATACAAATATTAATTATTAGTTATAATATGCGTTTTCTTTTTGTTTTTTTAAGAAAACACATGCACTCATGCATGCTTTTGTGTAGTTAAGTTATTATTAAAATGAATTTCCCTTGTAGTTGAATAAAGTACGAAACTGTCTTCTTTCGTACCTACCGACCTTCATAGCTACGCTATCATCTGGATGAATTTTGAGAATTTGTATCCTCAATTTTGCCTCATATATTCAGGATAATGTTCCCCAAGAGTGCTTCCAGAAACTGTGAGGACAATAAAACTCTGTACAGATACTTCACTTCAATCTCTATTTAGGTCTTGCATTTTCTCTGAACTGCTGCTTTCCTGTGCCCTCATCAGGATCTAAGCAAATTTCCCTTGCATTTGAGGACACAGCATGCATGTGTGTGTTGGAGCTGGAGTGTTTACATGGAGGCTCACTCCCTGAGGATTTTGTATTATTGTTGTCACACTATATGGAGCACATCCACTTGTATTGTTCTAATACTCCACCGGTACATTTGAAAGGAGCTGAGAAATCACCAAACGACTTGCATTATCCTCCAGAATGAATGCTATTCATGTGTTTTGTGCTTAGTAATCTCCCCCTCTAATCTCATTCAAAGATATAAATAAACAAGTAATGATGTAAATGAGGAAAGCACATGAGTGAACAGCCAGAGGATTATGGTAATTAATGATTATAGTGGTAAAAAATGACTTTCGCCCCCTGATTTTTCCTTTATTTTCATGCATCTGGGTAATAAAGATAGAGTTTTTGTCCAGATTTGCACATGCAACAAAATATGTTGTCAGGTACTACGCTACAAAGTTAATTCACTGTATCTCAAAACATCTAGACATACACTTTATATATCTTGATAGATTGTCCTCTCTATTGAAATGCCAAATCATCAATGAATATACCATCCAAATCAATAACATGGCATAGTAAAAAAAACATTTTAAAGACCCCCCCCCCCCCCATCTCTTCAAATCTGAAATCAAAATTGTCTTTACAAAATAGTTCAATGTCAGCCGCCATCTGGCTTTCATACAGCACATTAGAAAGTGAAAGGAAAATCACACCGTATACCTGATCCATTAAAAAAAAAAAAAAGCCTTTGAAATGGATTCCTGGGAGGGTTGGGGGTGTGGGAGTCCACTCTGGCACAAGTCATGGCATTGATGGCACAGCCCTTGGGCGCGGGGATACTTGGCATGGACAAGATGGTTGCTGGGCTTGTATCAGTGGGCACTGGCCCATCCTTTGGGAGCTCCTAAGCCATGCTGTCTGAAGAAGGACTGATGAGGTTGGCACCACATATGGGCATACTATGGGTTTTTATTTCAGTCAAAGCAGTCCCGATGTTATCATCTTCGCTTCCCAGGATGCCAGCATCACTGAGGCTGACGATTGGGCTTCACGGGGCCGACCCGATTTGTCTAGCACCATTTCTAGTGTGTATATTACACCGAGGTGACAATTTGTTCCAGCTAATTGGAAGTTTGTGTCGGTCTTCCCAGAACAAAACTGCGGCCTATCACAAATTACAATGATATCACAAACATGGATTCAGCTCGCCTCAGCTCTTTTTCCAGTCGAGACAGGAAGTCGACGGCTGCCTCACTTAGTTGATAAGCATCCACAGGGTAATGAAACTTCCACTTTGATGAGAAGTTGAAAAGAGTGTGTCCATGTTGGTTTGGCAGAACATTAGACATGGCTTCAGGCAGGTGGTGCAGGCGAGGGATGGTGCCGCTTTAATAGGGCTCATCCAGAGGTGAAGGGAGCACTGCTTGCAATGAACTGAAGGTGGGAGCTGGGGCTGCCAGTACATGTCTTTTGTCTTTCATTATCTTTATTTCCTTATTATTTTAAATGGCCATCCTCTGCACGTTTTTTTTCTTCTGCACTAGAAGCTTTTTTGATATCCATTTAGATTGGAGCTTCATTAAAAACCTCAGACAATGGGGTGACTTCTAATTAAGTAGCGCCGCATCTGGCCTCTGGCACCCTATCCCGTTGTTCCATCTATTTTGCTGGGGAGAATTCATTTGTTTCTTAATTAAGAAAAACACCAATAGCGTGAAAAATCTGCTTATGGTACCTGAATCGTAATTAGTTAAATAGTGAGGGGAAGGTGAAAAAACACCTACCAGTAGCTCGAGAAATAAACAGAGCTGATAAAAATGAACAAACTAGCCCTGCATAAATCGAAGCTAGGGAGAAAAGTGTATCATCATTATGGCTAAGACAATATGCCAAACTATCTTCAAAGAAATCAAATTGCTAGAATGTTTTCATTTGCATGTATTAACCATTAACATAATGAGAAGAAGTGACATTGGACCCGGATTGCGTGTCTGTTCGGATTGATAACTGCTGCATCTGCAAATTGTCTCCTTTGCCAAATTGCTAGTAGTCAAACCGGTCGGTGTTGAACTGCGAACGGACAGTGAGCAAGACAGCGGGAGAAGACCAAGAATAAATTATTTTGTTCCTTTTTGAAAGAGCTCTGAGCAATGCAGTGTTGAATCTGAGACATTGTCCTATGACAGCTAAGCTGCGAATGTTTGCGGCAGAGGGAGTTTGCATGTGGACGCCGCCACGGTTGGCTCTCTTCCCCTCCCTCCTTGTACATACAAACAGGCGCGCACATAGACTTAAGCCAGCGTTCCTTTGGCAAAAATTAACACATACATCTGAGTGCTAGTGGGCTACCGAAGGCTTATCAGTTCTGCAAAAACTCACCCTGTAGCCCACATGGCGAGTTGGCGAGTAAGCAGCCAAATCCACTGTGTTTTGCAGGCGACATGCAAAACACTGAACTGTATTCAATATTCCGAATACTATAATTTTATATATCAACTTGCCATTTCCCCACATCAGCCTCCTAGGTCAAATTATTCAATTAAGTGTCTGTTTATTACTGATACCAAAGCTGGTTGGTGTTCGTACTTATCACCTTTTTTGCAGATTGGTGTTTTTACTGAATACCATCATAAAGATTGTCTTGGCTGTAATTAAAATGGCACCGAGACAAATTTGGCACATGGCTAAGACGCAGTGAAATGAAGGCGGTCAGGGGAATTGCTGAGGCTATATTCTGTCATTCATTGAATAGGTTTCGGGCTGTAAAGCAGCAAAATTATTGTCAAAATGCGACTGTGCCCCTCAGCAGAGGAGGTATGTGAAAGGAAAAAGACCCCCGGTTGTGTTCCCGGTGCTTTTACGAGCTAGGAAAGGTCATCAAAATGGCTTTTCTTTGTGGTTCTGACTCAAGCAAGTGAACGTTGACGAGTTTTGTGGTAATGCGAGATTCGTTTAGGCATCTTTGGCGCCAGCCGGGCTTCCATCCATTCATCCATCCATGGGTTCGTGTGCTTGATGCGCAATTGAATTGGCAAGCTACAAGCACCCGTGTTTGTATGCCCCGTGGCAAGCATACCTTTTACCGTCTTTGACTCCACAAGCCTGTGTGACTTCTCAGTGAAAAATCAAAGCCCCAATAAGCTGAGGGGGTTAAGCCATAGAAGGAAGGAAAAAACTGAGTGACTTTGGATTTTGACAGAATCTTCTTGCGCTCGGTGACAAAAATTTGCATTGTTATCTCTGATAACTGGTGATGTTTTACTTCGTTGTACATTTTTGTGAAATATGTAAAATGTAAACCAAGCCTCCAACGATTCCCTTAATGACGCGGATCTTGCTTTTTCTTCCCCGAATCGTCTTAGCGAGCTTTTCAGTGCAGAATGTCTGATATCTGAATATTAAAAAGGAGTTTCAAGCTCATCTGCAAATGTGATTTTCACATATCACACTTCTGCAGTCTTCAAGCTGCTTCATCGCCAAGCTTCAGAGCGAAGATGGCTGTGGAAAGGGGTGGGGGAGTGGGGGGGAGAAAAAAAACAAGATGCACATATGGGTTGCGATTGATGTATTCCATTTCTGACCTAATTTAAATCTCTGCCAACAACCTCATATGCATACTGTACATTTGCTAAATTACGCTGTGTTAAAAACCTTGCTGTCTTCCTGCACACAGGTGTAGAGGCATTGTCAGTAAATATATTTGCAACCATACTGCAATAGAACACAAAATAATTTGGACATGAATTTGATTCCTGTGAGGCCCAAGGGACTGACCAGCAGAAAGACGGTGGCCCATCGACATGCTTGCCTCGCCAAGAAATAATTATGGCTGCCTGTCTTTGTTCCTCCCAAGCTTTCTCTTCTCAGAGCAGTCGTAATTTGTTTGTGATATTTGGGTTTTATAAATGACTTATTCTCTGTGGACTGGAGTAGTACATGGGTGCAAATGAAGGCGCATATCAGCGGCCCGATTGCTAAATTTTATCTTTATGAACCGCAGAAATGTCATCACTAGCAGATTATACCGAGTGTCATAAATTATTGTGTCAAGTCTAAATGTATTGAATTGCTGTATTTCGAAAATCCTGACATAATCAAACGCCAACTGGCCATGCGCAGTTGCTGCGGACACTGTGTGGGACATTGGCAGTAGTCAGAATATCTTAAGGGGACGCAATGTGTCAGGCAGCAGTTTGTTGTCATGATAATCCCCTCATTTATAGTGTCGAGATCAGCAGGTTACTGCTCTCCACTTGCATGCCATGTCAAGACTTGGGACAGGCGTAGTGAATTGTCATTTCTCAAGCAATAGTTTGACAGTTCCTTGACTTCACTCATATGCTGCAGCTGAAAGGTCAGAGCCGTGCCACTTCCATTTACTATGAGCATTCAATCTCTGAGGAATGGTGCTCTCACCCCTCTCAGACACACACACACGCACACAGACACACACTCTATTGGTTCCTGCGTCTCACTATATATTTACGTCACTTGTTACAAGCCATTTGCTGTATGTCAAGACATATAGATAGGAGGTAGATAGTTCCACATAGAGCTTTATTGTTACACCAAAATTGAAGGGCAATTACAATGGTATAAACAATAAGACTAATTAGGAAATGCTGCTCTGCATAGTTTTCTTGTATCGATTCCTTATTTCCTCCTCTTGCCATCAGTCTAATTAGAGCATCACAAAGACTGCCACCCTTCTCACTTAGCTGCATGTCACGCTCATTACCAAGTGTCTTTTCAAGTAAAGTCAGGTATGATTGTTGCTGTCTCAATGCTGTAACTGTCATCCACTTTCCAGTGTGCTTAGTGCTGCTCCTCAGACATCGCAGCAGGTTGTCAACCAAAAAAAAGGTACTTGTCACTTGTACAAAAAGTCATTGTTGCTGGCCCATTGTTACCGGCTCTTCCAGCTATCATATGGAAATTGACGGAGTGACGGTGTTTTAGAGAGAGGAGCAGTTCTGAGGGCCCAGGGGGGTTATGGGTGTAAATCTCCCTCATACAGTTCTGCTCCAGGCCACCGACAGCACCATCATTAGCCACAGCAGATGGAGCGGCTCCAGCGAGGAGTTTCGCTTTCTTATTTTAGGATGTTGCTGGAATTTTCTATGATTACAATGCATTGGGATGGGATGGAAGTGAGAGTGATGAAATCCTCTTGAAATCAGATAAAAGGTATAGTAACACCCAGACAAAAGGCTTCTAAACTCATCTGTAACTGGTGAAATATGTAAGGATATATTACCTAATAGTGTGTAATGTGGTGCAAGAATAATATTTTGTTATTATCAAAGATCAAATTCATTTGTTTTTAGTGTACAGTTTTTACAGTCATGGACATTGTTTGACAAAATTAACTCTTGCATTTTTTTCATCCAATACAATGTAGAATGTATTCAATTCAGAAAAGATCATCACAAAAGTTATGGTAAAATCAAATTATGTCTATTAGTGTTAAAGTGAATGTATAAATGATCTTGGTCTTTATACATCAATATCGATTTTAAGTAATAGAAACTTAAAATCAAATTGACAGTTAATAGTGGGGAATAATGTAAGCCTTGTGGCTAGAAAAAATACTGATATAAATTTTTATATAAATCAAAAATATATTCTGTAATTGTAGAGACTGTTTTTCTCTCCAATAATCACTTCAGTTCAGTTCACAACGAATTTCAATGGTTGCATGGCAGCAGGCCTGCTATCCAGGGAGTTGGTGCGCAAATGTGCGTGTGCGTGTGCGTGCGTGAAGCGCTGGCGCAATCGTAATCTTCCAGCAAGAAGTTTCACAAGGCCAGATCAAGAATTAGGAGAGGCTGCGGGTGGGAATGGGGTGCGGTGGGGGGCTGACGAGAGAAAAGCCCATCTCACTCTCTGTTTTAAAGGACAGTGCTTGCTTTGAATGTCATTTGACAATTTCCTTTTAATTAGAACCAATTTACAGGAAGATGCCCAGCAGCTAATCTTAACAGGATAATTAACTTCTATTTTCTTTACTTTTAATTAAAAAGTGGAAAAGATTTAGCTGATCCATAAAGAATTGTTCTTTTGAAATGTTCATCAGACTTCACACTTCTTTTGGCATTGGTAATATTTAGATCATATCAGCAGCTCGCAGTCTCCACTGAGTTATTGCGATGATTTGCTCCCCTTATCCGAGGTATTAAGAATTAGAACTATCAATAGTAGAAATAGGAACCAGAGGCAAATTAGAATTAAATGAATGTATTGCTCAAGACGGACGCCCCCCATCCTTCATAATGGAATGAAATTGGGATCATAGATTTATTAATTTCTTTGAAATTCCTTGATGGAAAATATTGTTTTATCTACATTATTTGATACACTTAACACTCTTTTGGTATATTTCCATTAAAATAGGTCATACTAATATTACGATGACATCATTGAGCTCCATTGCAGAACACATTGACATTGATGCTTTCTCGCCCCCATGCTAACCCCCCCCCCCCCCCCCAAAAAAAAAAAAAACTAAAAACCTACTACGTATAGGCATATAATTCGCTTGCCGTCATTAATAAAAAAATTCCCTGGACAATTGCAGCTGGTGAACAAATATATTTTTTCCCATTGTTAGTGTCACCCAACTGACTACACTTAGTGGAGATGAAGTGAGCCAGTATGAGGTGAGCCTGCTTTCAACAGTGCCTCCACTCGTCTGCAGATGCGCTGATGGCGGAAGATGGATGCCCCCACTTAACCATGATAGCTCCCCGGAGGAGCTGCACTCAATGGCTTCATTAAAAGTCAACGTTTGTGTGAAAAGCTTACTTAAAAAGCCGTAATTAAAGCCAAATATATTTTACCTGCTTTGTTTCAGCTGTCGTGTTAGGTGTCGGGCACATGCTTAACTTTTATTTCCATACAGAAAGCAGAATGATAGCAATAAATCATCCAGCAAGCACGATGGCACCTCTGCAAAGGGAAATTGAGTCCTTTAAAGGAGGAACTAACAAAGTCCGTATTACTAAATTACTATCTCTGTGACTTTTAAGGGCACACGCGATGTACCAAGTCCGCTTACACTTGTATGTGCAAATTGCAGAAAGACAAGTAGAGGCAGGAGAGTGAGGCAGGACCCAGCTAACTCCACAGAGAAACTGCCTGGCATCTGCTAAAGCCTTCGGGCACGCTCAGAGGTGCCTCCAGCATTTTAATGGCATAGTCAAATGCCAGCATGTTTTCAAGCCAGTCCAATTCCAATTCGCTGGATAAAGAAGCAAGCTCGTGTTATTCTCCTTCAATAGACCGTACTGGGCGCAGCAACAGTCGACCTAGCAACTCGGAAAACACGACAGGATCCAACGTTGGGTCTGACTGATACTAAAAAGAATTTTGAGACACTATTTGAGACAGATCATCAATTTCTTTGAAATGATATCCTGCTACATCTGGGTAACACCTTCACATGCTCTCATTTAAGAGAGGCCTCACTATCAAACGGAAGGTATTCCACTCTATGATGCGTTAATATTAACATAGTCGTAGGCCATGCATGATGTCATGTGAGTCACTTTTTATACAGTATATCTCCAGATATCTGTTAAGAAGCCTCCTAGTGTGTTTTACAAGAATGTGAATGCACTCTCCAATCAGTGCTTCCGAGAATAACCGACCACCATCTTTTTCTTATTTTTCGTCGCAGTTTCCAGGCAGGAATGCTTGTTGCTGATTATCCAAACAATTTGTTGACAGTTGATTGTTGCCCAAATTTAGGAAGGCATCCATTTCCAATCTTCGTAATTAGATTGCTTAGCAACTGGAAAATCAATTTAAACAATACCATAACTCCTTCACAAATGCAGGCTGTAAATTTGAAAACATGCGATCGCAGCACACTCACATTTATATTCAAACAATAACTGTATACACACGCGGCATTTTGTTTAACATTCCCTTCACATTTATTGTGATCAGAGCGTACAGCTAAGTAACACTTACGGGAAAAAAAACCTCCTTTTTCGCAAGATGTAAGACTTATGGGGAATGGTTTAATTCCTCCAGGAGTTTCCTGTAACACATTAACCTATTAAGAGCAGCATAAATGCTATCTATTTCATTACGGTGATCAAGGATTAAATTAGAGGCCTGAGCCCTGTAACATATACACTAAGTCTTCTCCAAGGCCAAGGAGCCCTCTGCTTCCCAAAGGTCATTAGAGCTGAGCAGAGAATATGGCCCCAAGTCTCGTCTTGCATTTCTCCTCCTTCACGATCCCCCCTGCTCACTCAAACCCTCTTGCAATTGGAGACAATGTATCTTATATATATATATATATATATATATATATATATATATATATATATATATATATATATTGAAACAGTGACGGAATAAGTCCTGACGGATTTTTTGGCCATCACCCGAATCGCCATAAACTCGGGAAAAAAAATTGTTCATTTTGAGGATGACAAGCAAGAGGAGGAGAAATAATAGTGTATTTTTATTTATTTATTTATTTATGTATTTATTTATCTATTTGTGATGTAAAGACCTCCAAACTGATTCTAAAATAATTAATTGGTGGGCAGTTATGTTTTTTAAAATAGCAGTAACAAAATGTATTTTAGAGATTAAGGAAGCGTGTTAAAAATCACGATGGCGGAGTGACAGAATGACGGACCTGGCCGGTCCAAACCAGTGCAAACCCGGTGCAGACATCCAAGTTCATCACTGGCGAATGACGGAAGTTCACTGATACGGTCACAGCTGCATATACGTACAACACTTTATAATAATGTTCAGTTTTGACGCTGCCAGAGTGGAATTAATTCAACTATATGTTCATGAGTGTGGTTGTAGTTTACACTTGTAAAAAAGTTATCTGCATCATTAGTTTCGACTCTCCCATTTAATTCAAATGTTAGACACAGTTTAATGTACTGAAATGTAATTCTAGACCACTGAAAACTTGAATCACTGAACAGAGAGATCAATAGCCATTTGAATATTGATCCAAAGTGAACATTTTTTATTTTTGCAAAAGCAGAACCTTTTTGACGTGTCACGATATTGTGCAAGAGGTCATAATCAGGTAGATTTTTAAGCGTACCAGACAGAAATATTTTGCATCCTTGTTTAATCTCGTGAATTATTTATTTTTTTTAGCACATATTCAGTCAATGAATTTGAATTTGTAAAGATGAGAGCAGAAATGATTTCCATGTTTATCGAGAGCAATAACTTTGTCCTGTCGGATTCAATTACCTTAAGTCTAATTGGGTGGCTGTAGCGGGGTCTGGAACACACATGACACTGTGAAGCCAGCTGATAATGTGAGGGATAGCTATCACATCTTGGCCCAAAGCCTTTCAGGAGGGAGAAAAAGTATGCCATGAAATTAGCAGTCACTCATGCCACACATGAATTTGTGTAGCAGACTGCACATTACCACTTGCAAAGTTGCAATTTACATGTGTGTCACCCCCCCCTCATTTGCTCCTTTAGAGTTTCCCCTGAATTTTCTTTCTTATTCCACAACCTCTGTCTACAGCCTCCTTCCACGAGTAACCCCTTCCTCTGAGTCATTAATCCTCTGTCCATCATGTGGTCTGCGAGTGTCACCCCATGTTATAAACTCATTGGGGCCATTAGCATAGCCCATGCTGGAGCGCTACTCTGTATGGGCGATCTCTATCAGACAGAGGCCATGCCACGAACAAAAGAGCCACTGTGATCAAGCCTGCATTCAGCGACCAATGTCTCTATTAACATTGGCTGCTCCTTCCCACTGGATGATTGTTAGAACAGGGCTGATATTTCCTCTTCCAAGTCAGAGGCAGAGGAAACCCTGATGAATCGTGGATGATACAGTACAGAGACCATGCAAAAAAAACAGGTCAGAACACTTGAAGAAGGGGAAGAATGAGGGACACTGATTGCATTTTTTAATTCAAAAATCACTTTGATGGTGGCATTGTTTGGCTCTTCTGGCTAAAGCACTTTCTAAAATGGCAAAATGTTTCGTAAATAAGAGCATTTCAAAGTTGTTGTTTTTTTATATGTATATTTTATTGCTGCTTGATTTTTAAGAACCTCTAAAATTTGGTCCTGTTATAGTGCCGGCCATCACAAACTGATGGTGTTGTGTCTTAGATCATACGAAAAACAAACACTTTGCTGTCGCTGGCCAACTGAACTTTAGAGGACGCATGATAAGTGGGAGAAGCAGAAAACGTTGCAAAGCCTATAGAAATGCACCAAACAAGCATGGATCACACACTGAATGTGACAGGATTTTAAACAGTACACAACTAAATATAGCAGAGACACCACTATCAGAAAATGAGTTAGGAGTGTGGTGCTAGTCGTTTAGAAAGTCATTATTCTTATCATTGCTGTCTCTGAAATAATTTCAGGTCTCTCCATGCAATGAATACTGTATAATAAACTAAACGTGAGAATATGAACAAACTTAACTAATCTACGTAGTTGGCAAGAAGTTGCCATATGGCCTCTGTAATGGCTCTGGCTGTATGGAGTAGCCTATTTAATTTTTTTCTTTTTTCATATTCAGATAGGCCTCCAGTATCTCTATCGGTTTGAAAATGCTCCATTTAGTTTTTATCTTTTGGAGAGGGGAAGTGAGATGCCCTTATTCAGAGTCTATTAAACTGCAATTCTATCTCATCTTATCTACCTAATCTTTGTGTCTTATTGACCATGAAGTTTATCTTTAATCTCTTTCCACCCTTATTATCACACAACACTGTGGGTCCATTTTCTATGGTATGCACTAGTGCTGCCGTATTTGTCCGCGACCAAGGAAGAATGGTTTTGCTGTACACACAGCTCTTATTCAGCTGTGTAATAGAATGTGTAGAGAGTGTGGTTATCGAAATGTATTTTCCTGCTTTCTTGCACCTTCTGTCTCCAATTGCATTGGTGGAAGCATTTAATGCCAGTCATACAATCTCCCCTTGATACTGCCTTGTTTATCTCTCCGTATCATCTTAAGTGATACTAGAGTCACATCACGCTTCACTTGACTCTGCAGCGAATCAGCAGAAGGCATCAGATACCATCATAAAACTGCATCCTGATTTAAGCCTGGCATGCCGACTTCTGCAATGTCTATTTGAGATGTGTGCTAATTCTTTTGATGTCCAGGGCTCCTGCCGACGTAGACCTCTACAAAGGAGTCATTTATAGGACGAATGAAAAGAGCAATCAGTTTATGGACATCAGCGGGGGTCTCTTCTGTGGCTCAGATTGCGAGAAATATGAGAGGCACACAAGTGCTTTTGAACTGAAGTGAAATCACGGCTTTATTAGAGCTGAGGGATTCACTTCCACCACAATAGAAGAAACATATTGAAAGGTGTCGTGAGGATATCAGCGCTCTGTGTTTGAGCTTCAGAGTGATGCACAAGAGGCTGCAAGTCAACTTATGTGACAAGGAGAAACTGATACAGCGCCCAAAATGTTGCAGGCAGCGAGCAATGACAACACTTGAAACGATGATTACCCTAAGCTCGAGAGGGATTTTTCGGAAAAAAAATAAAATAAATAATGCTGTTTTTTTGCTTGAACTGTATTCTTTCAAACTTCTTTAGCAATGAATATTTGGTATACAAACTCTGGAGAGATGTTGTGGTGTGAAAGAAAGGTATGTGAGATTATCTTAATGACATTCAAAGGCTGGGTGAGATGTTTTTCACAGCTAATACAATTCAGGTTGCAAAAGAGTAATTCCATCAACGGCCTTGATTGAAGCAAAATGGTAATATGCAAATTCCAAAATAGATGTACAGCTACAAGCAAAACTCTGAAATCATTTAGATTTAAAGAAATAATACTGCACAAGAGGAGGAGGTATGGGGGGTTATTAATCACAGAGAAAAGTGTCTGCTTTAAGATTGCACTGGTGTATTACCTGGAGGCATGAAATGTAAATGGAAAACCTACATTGTACCCTGTGATAAGCCTAACAAATTAATAAAAGTATTTTTTTTATTCTCGCTCCCATGCTGGTGCCTGTATAAAAACTCCGGAAAGGAACTTTATTTCTTTTTCTATGTGACGTTTTGTTTTTCAGGGGCTGTAATTAACATCATCACCGACCTTGGCTGCATTACAGCTTCCTTAGAGAAATAATAACGGAATGCAATTTTCTATTGGTGCGCCAACACAAGACTGCGCAGAATAGAATCTGCATTTGTATTAGTTAAGAAATGAAACAAAGTGGCTGACTTTTTTTTTTTATTTCTTGAAAGCCTGAAGGATCTGATGAAATTGCTTAACATCGGCGTGTGTTTGTGTGTGCGTGTGTGTGCGTGCGCGTGTACGTGCGTGTGTGGGTGTGTGTGTTTCCCTCAGGTCCTCTGGAGGATGGCCTGGAGGAAGAGGATGAGGAGTGTGTCTCTGAGGAGAACGAGCTCCTGGCCAAAGATGAGTTCTCGGTGGAAGAAAACTTCCCTGCCGAGTTTGATACTGAGAACATGAGCTGCGAGGACATGGAGTACTTCTGCAACAAAGGTTAGGATCGTTTACTTATTTGAAACCAAGCCCCCATGATTCTCCACCAGGCGTGTGCGGAGCTCTTTTTGATGCCTAATGCCTGACAATATGCTGGGGAACCCCTGTGCCAAGACATCAAAAATAAGTGGAACGCTCGCCAAAGGCTTTTAATAAAAGTCCTGTTCCAATCAAGCCTGGCATGAATATTTTTTCTTGTACTTTTCCAGCATCATTATCTACAGTGGAAACTATCCATTTTGATATTTTATTCCCACAATCCACCTAAGAGCAGTGGTTTGATCTGAGCGATTGGCAGACTGATAGTGGTGCGAAGGTGCGTTAAGGTGCACCAATGCACTGGAGAGTGTGGCAGTTCCTTTTGAGGTTGTGCTAAAGCCATGTGACTCCGCTAAGCAGCACCTGCTACTGCTTGGAGGTCCATCACTAGAAAGAGCAAAGAGTCGGCAGGCGAGCGCCAGTCTTCTTTGAACTCCAATTCAATTAGATTTCTTCTTTGTGTGTTTGTTTCATTTTGGTCACACCGTGCCATCACATGAACTCATTTGCGGTCTTCTCTAGGTTACAGTGAGAGGATGACAGAGTTGTCCAACCTCATAACAACCACCCCCCAAACACCTCCCTTTACCCCCAGGTCGCATGTATTTGCTACCCCAGGTGTCCCCCTCGCAGATGCCATATATTTGAGTTTTTAATGAAGCCACAGTTCTTTGAATGAATGGCCTTGTTTCTCCTTTCAAATGAAAATTGTTTAGAATTATTTTTTTTCACACCTCAAAACTGATGTGCCTCGTGGGATTACATTACAGAAGGAAAATGAAACTTTCATGTTTCAGGTAGGCTATGCCCCAGTAATTGTATCAATGTCTTCCTTTTGTTCTCTGGGAAAAGTTGAACGGCGCATTTGTTTAGAAATTGCAATTACCAGCAACGCCGCGCCTGCTTTTAGCCTTTGTCTCTGACACGATGTGTCCTTAAACTTCAAAGTGGTGTGTTATATAGGCTTGTAATTGCCCGGTAGCTATGATATAGATGCCGCCGAATGCATTGGAGGCTGCTGCTACCGCTGCAAAAAAATTATTCCCCTTCGGAATATCTTCAAAGCACTTTGTCAAAGCCAGTGATTTTCTTTCCCCATTGTTTTGGGTAAAACCGCGTGACCAAATTTGGCCTCACATCTCATTTTCATGTCCTGTGTTTGCGAATAAAGTTAACCCAAAAAGTAAAAATGTGACAAGATGCTTTTCCTGGTGCAAATTATTAATCTGTTTCTTGTCAAACAGAAGCGCTACATGCCAGATTTTTGTATTACTTCTCTGTCCGCACTTCCAGTGGCTCTAAGTCTCTTTTTCCTCCTAAGACTCATGTGATGCTTTATCCACATTTATTTTTTTTATCGTGGCAAGTTTCACGCCATCATCAGGTGTAGCCTCCATGATCCCTTTCTCAATTAGATCTATTTAAAACTAATGTCAGTGGGGCTTAAATTTACTCCACTTGTGTGAAACTGCCGTGAATTAAGGAAGACGCATTTCAGGCAGCATTAAATGGTTTAAGTGTGTTATTACTTGACTATAGGAGGAAAAGGGACCCCTTGATTAACTAAACCCTCTCAAATGCGATGGCGTGCTGTAATTAGCCCTGTGCGGACTTGAACGTGGATTTTAAAGCAGCCACTCATCCCATGGCCTTTATCTTGTGCTGCTTTCTGGAGAATAAGGTCTCCCGTGTAAGGTTCCTCCACTGAGCAGCGACACTCTGGTCTTAGCTTAGCCTTGTATCTGTGTAGTCACTCTATGAAATGGGCTTGTCAGGGGGACCTAAAACCTCCATTAAAAGTTTCAGTCTATAATAGGTATTAAAAAGCTGTTGGAACACAATGAAGAGTACCAATTTTCATTAACATATGAAGCACTTATTAACTTTGATCAGAGTGCGGTGAAGTAGTAAAGCTGCTTAAAGGCGCAAAGGTCAGGAAGTTGAATGCCACCAAAGCCTTAGCCATTTGCCTTACCCTTGCAGAAAAGAGACTCCCCAGATAAGTGGAGGGAGCACCTTCATGTCCCATCTTGGTCTGAGCCTTGGAGACCTCCACATGAGGCAATGGTTGCCTTCAGAACCTGTTTTGCTAATGGCGGCATACCTTGACTGGTTTAGGGGCAGCAGACAAGGAGTGCAAATTAACACAATTCACCTCTCAGGCTAATAGAATCTATACCTAGCAAGATTTCTGCATGTTGGCAAATGGAACAATTCTAAAAGAAATAGTCCCACATTTTCTTAGCTTCTGAGCCATGGCTATATTACATCAAGCAATTACTCCTGCTAATAGAGATTCATGCTCCATAATTGATAGCTGGACATATTTGTAGATATATACTGAGAGATGTCTTTCATCCAGAAATTGTAAAATTTGAACTAGTTGTATTTACCTTCTGTATTTTGTTCCCTTATGTGACTTTCAATTGCTGCCTGATATCAAATAATGCGCTTGAGATATACAGATTTTTTTTTCATGATTGACCCTTGATTTGTACCCATTTTTCCACTATATGTGTCACTGTTAATGTTCACAATCAATTACTGTAGACAAAAGCACTGTATGTATATAGTGCTAATCATAGCAAAATTACACATCTTGACCAAATGACCTGCAAATTGTCAGAATCAAAGAGGACACTTTTCTCCACAGAAGCAATCTGAATCTCGAGCACTGCACCGGAAGATCTTCTTGGCTCTTTTGCCACAGCTACTAGTGCCCAGAATGGTGATTGTGGAATTTTAATGCACAGTTGATGCAGGAGAATATGGGAAAATGCTAATTTGTGGTGCGATAAGATGAATCAAGTCATCCCTTTAGCCCCATTTGACTCAGTGGAGGAAATTAATCATTAATGTTTGTTAAGTATGACAATCTAACTGGGCCAGATCTACACGCTCAGAGAGGGAGGCAGAGCGAGATAAAGACCCAGGCTGCAGACAAGGAGGAAAACTGCCAGATTCTGTAATGATGGGGAATTTATTGGCATTTAAAGAGACAGTGGCAGAGCATTCCACTAATAGCCTCCCTCCATTGGAGTGGTAGCGCTGCCACAAATTGAAAACAATTTTAACCTATTTTCCTTGACTTTGGAGAAAAAGGTTGCTGAGGAGAAAATGTAATCTGTTACTGCGTAATATCCATCTGCAACTAAATATGCAATATCAACTAACTACAGGAAGGCAAACCGCTTAACGTCACATTCTGAAACAGTGCGCGTGACTCAATTCTTGAAATGTCTTAAAAAAGGGTCAAAGTATCAAAAGTTGAATTTAGTAATGAAGGACGATCATGTACGAAGACTTTAAAATGCTTATATTCAATATTGCTGAAATGGTGCCCTGTCTCTAGCCTCAGTTGTCAGGATTATAGGGCTCTGAGCTCCTTCAGCTCACACACACGCGGATTGACATTTTCAAGGGCTTCCTTAGCAGAGACAATGCTAAAAGGCACAGAAAAAGCCAATATGACTTTGTTGCTACCTTGCTCGAGGAATTGTTTGTGTAAATTGCTTATAAGCTTATTGACCTGAATGCGCGTCGTGCCGTGTGACTGTGATTTGGCTCGAGTGCTGCGCTTTGATAAAGTGGTGATAGGGCTGATGTGAACAGCTCACTGGGTTATGGATGCCCGCCAACCCCGCAACCAACAGGCCACCTCACTCACCATCCTTTCTGTTCTGCTTAGCCCTCTCTCATTCAACCTTAGTTACGTATCTCTGCTTGAGTCTGCCGGGAAAGGAACAGAAGCCAGATGTAAATGATGATGAAAGCGATAATAGTAGATGATCATTGACAATCCGTCTCCCTTGATAAGGCTTCAGTGGGTCTCAGTTCAAATCATGAAACTGGAGTGACCATAGCCTTTATTACTAGTGTCGACCTCTGTCAATAAAATTTAGCACATCAATAAAACTTTTCCAATACACGAGAGGTTAAAATACCATCAAATGATATTTCTCCACGTTCTCTCCTTGTGTGCTGTAAGCAGAGGACTGCTGCCACAGCACATCCTGCTCTGCTTTTTCTTCATGACATTTGTGCAGGAAACTTCATCAAAGCACCTCGACATTGTTCCCTGTGAGGCTGCCTGGACGATTGTGTTTAAAATGCATTGCAAACTGTGTTCGATAGAAGGCAGAAAATCCTTAATCACTCCTTAATTAAGGAATCATCTTGTAGCTTCATTTCCCAGGCTGTAATTAAACACTTCCAATACATTTAGTTACAGGGCTTAACATGTTCGCCTGAGATCAAGGTAGTGCCTTTAATGTTATCTCGTGAGCTTCTTTTTTTTTTAATTCTGTTTCATTGGAAGCAACTGTTACTATGTGCCGTTTTTTATCCCTATCATAATACAAACCCAGTATGCAAAAGAGGCAGTGCCAACAATAAATAGTGAGGAATTTAGTTTAGTGGGCTCTCTGATACCATACAGGGAGGCTAAAGGAGTGAGCATAGAGAGATGTTGGCCAACTAGACACTCACAAAACCAAAACTGGGTCGTAATGACCTCATGTGCTGTAAGTAGGACAAGACTGAAGACAGTGCAATATTACTTTTCTTTCTTGAACACCTACTCAAGTAGGAGGATGACAACTGATTCTTTTGGCAATGGTTACCTCCTTGTTTGAAGGGAACCATGTCAAAAAAATCTAAACAAATGTGTGTGTGTAGACGTGTTTGCGTGTGTGTGTGTGTTGATAGCAAGATTAACTTTGCCAAGGATGAACATCGTTATCTTAAGTCAGCTGTCATTTCAAATTGATAACGGACACCTGCCCAGGCACCGAAAGGGGAAATACCGTCTTGGCGCTAGTTTTTGTCTCGATGTGTTATTTATTTATTGAGGTATTTATTTATTTTTATTACGGACTGCCTACCTTGAGCCACGTTGCTAAACTGTAGAGCGACGCTGTAGTATTTCCTGCAAGGTGATACCGTACTGTGTGCCTGTTAAAAAATTACTACATCAATTGATGTCCTTGAAGGAGACTTGCAGCAGCTGTGAGATTGGTTTAGGAGAGCCAATACATTTGCATGACAATGATGGGGGCCAACAATTAACATAATTGTATCCATAGCATTATCGGATTTTGAAAACATAAATAGAAATCAGATAAAAGCAAATTTGCTTTATATATATATATAGGCATGGTGGGTGAGTGGCTAGCACGTGTGTCTCACAGTTCTGAAATTGTGGGATTTGAAATCACGCTTTGGCCTTCTTATGTGGAATTTGCATGCTCTCCCCGTGCTTGCGTGGATTTTCTTCAGGTACTTCGGCATCCTCCTTCATTCCAAAAAACATGTTTCTGAGGTTAATTGAAGACTAAATTACCCGTAGGCGTAAATGTGATTGTGAATGGTTATCAGTCTATATGTAAGTGCCCAGAGATTGGCTGGCACACACTTCATGCTGTACATTGCCTTTCACCCAAAGTCAACTTGGATCGGCTCCAGCTCACCCGTGACCTTATTTGAGGATAAGCGGTATAGTCTGGATTGATGGATGGATTTTTTTTTTTTTTATTATTTGTTTTCATAAAAAGAGACACTTGCAAAGGAAGAAATCCATTCTTATGTGTACTGTTAACAAAAACATTATATATAGGATCATTTCAAGTCAGCCATTTTATTTTTTCAAAGCACACCACTAGGTGCAATATACAAAGCACTAATTTGTTTTTGTTTGTACCTATAAACTTTGAGCACAAACTCCTACTGCCGGCAGTTAAGCAGTGACATGTGGTGGTATTCACGGCTGGCGAGTCAATGTCAGCTGGTGGTGTGTTCTCGTATGTCCCGTTTAGTGAGGCATAGAAAGGTCCGCTTCACTTCATGCTTTTTTAAAGGATCTGCGGTTTTAGGCAATCAACAAAAATAAATGGGTAAAACACGAGAAACTGGCCATTACACACTAAATTTTGTAGAGTACATTTTACTCTAAAAAATCTACATTTGGTGCCAGTAAACACAGTAAAATCTGAGAGTAAAATATTCAGCGTAAATTTCTCAGAGTAAAGGATTTCACAATTTTGCACTGAATATTTTACTCTCAAATTCTACTCTGTTTACTGGGACCAAATAATGCCAGTAGTATGTTTAGAGTAAACTGCACTCAACGAAATTTACTATTTCCCAATTGCGAGCCTCCTCAAACCAGTGTGTGAGTGATTGTGCAATCTGAGTTGAGGTGAGGCTGCTTGCGGCCCTATCTAATAAATTCAGCAGTTTGGACTCATCGATTGCAAATGAAAATCCAAATGAAGTAAATTTTGTTGAGTACATTTTACTTTAAAAAGACTATATTTGGTCCAAGTTAACAGAGTAAAATGTGAGAGTAAATTATTTAGCATAACATTCTCAGAGTATATTTTACCCGGAAGTTTACGCTAAATATTTTACTCTCAAATTGTTCTGTTTATTTGGATCAACTATAATCTTTTTAGAGTAAAATGTAACTCTTCGAAATTTACTGGGTACTCAGGTACAGTACCAGAGAACTGAAATTGAAAGTAATTTTCTCAAACCATTATTTATTTATCATTCTCCTCCCAGATGACACGCCCTTGAAACCAAGCATGCAAATTTTCTTTCAGTAAATGCATCCAAGATTGCTCACCAAGCAATCCCACTCCTGTCACTGCTGTGCATTTGGAGGTAGTGTCTATTTAACAAGGGCTTTAAGCACTTGCTTCCTGGAGCGAGATACCCAAATATCCCTAAGCACGGTCTGTCTGAATCCAAAGACCGCAAATCAGCCCTACATCCTATAACACACATTCTCACTCGCTCCACAATAGATCAAACGGTAATAAATAGCCACCTCTCCCCCGCACATAGCTTTCCTTCCTGTTTAATGGCACTTACTTCCCCCTTTTCCTGCAGGAATTCATGGGAAATCCTTTTACATAAAAGTGTGCAGCTGGACCTTGTGAGCACGCTCCTAAAGTGCAAACATTACATTCACAAATACATAGTCACGTTATATCAGGTTATTACTGTACAGTTTCTGGCAAACACAATCACATTTCTGGTCATTTCAATGTGGTGTGTCACTGTATTTGTGCTACTCACTTTGTATTAGTTATGAATTTTGTTGGATTTTCTTTTTCTTCTTTCAGGAGAGGACGATGCCAACCGAGAGGCAGGAGAAGCAGAAGCGGACAGCCAGGCTGAGAAGACGAGACGTGCTTCTGTGGGGCCGGATGAATGGGATGGCCCAAGTAAGCAAGGCATTCACATGAGTACTTCTCAAAAACCTTGGAGGGCCATTAAGGTTATTAATAGTGTGCCATGCATTTCACACTAAGAATGCAATGAATTGGATGCCAGTAAGTCAAAGTTATTGGGCTAGGAAAATAAGGAAGCATTGTATCTTCGATTCCATGGTGGCTCAATCTGTCAGACGTTTGCATGCAATGGAACTAGCTATATTGACAACAATGAGTTAGAATTTTAAAGAATGCACATTACTTTTTTTTCATAAGCAACATTCCGCACTTTTTTCTTTTAGATCCAGGTTGAGGATCTCTCAAACTGTAAATGTGTGTTTTTAAAGCACAATTCGTGTTTTGCCATTCTACCAAAGGTGACTTCATCAAAGTGATGGATAATAAGCCTGCATGCACACTGCTGAACGCTGATGTCTAAAATGACCTCAATAATGTATCGCAGGTACAGGCGTTTGCAAATCGAGCGAGAGAGACCAAAAAAAGAATAGAGTGAGGGAGAAAAAGTGGATTTGGGCAAGTTGTGCTCACTAGCGAAAAGCCCCCCGGGGTGTGTATTTTATACTGACAGTGAATCAGCGTTATCACACCTATCAGATAATGCATTTATCATTAAATTTCACATTTGCATTTAAATCTGGGGAAGGAAATGAGCATTGCTGGCTAAAGATAAGAGCGCTGGGACGACAGTAATAAACCATCACTGTGATCAGTCAGGAGACAGGGCTGAGGGGGTCAGCTCAGAACTATGGGGGCCATGACAAAAAGAAGGCATCACATGCAGAGAAAAGACAGTTTGGGCCAAGAAATGCTGAGCTGAAAAATAGGACTTTGAAAAGGAGGAATGGATGTACAGTAGCATGGGCAGATGCACGACTGACTGTAATTATTGCTCGCCTTCTACTTAGCCGTCAGAATGAGTCTTAGGGGCTCAGAAACACCCAGCTCGACTGGCAGCAGAGACACGTAGGACTTAGTCGCTTGCATATTCTCCACAGTTGAACTGCGGAGGAGGTTGTGCGTGTTGCCCATTTCATGTTTTACTAAAGCGCAGCCTGAGTGGTTCTCAGCTATCAAGCGGCCTTTGGTTTGTCGACTTTCACACAGTGCCCTAATCTCTGCTGTATTACAGCCGGCAAAAAAATAGCTGTGTCCAGCTCTTCTACATCGTGCTTGCACCAGCTTCATCTTGACAGCAAGGCTTGGAAAAGAATCCTGTATAAATCAATATGTTGCCACAAATACGAAGCTTATGCCACCATAATAGTGAGTTGACCCTGTCTTTCCTCTGTTTTCTCATTGGGCAGCACAGACGAGGCAGAAATTAATCTTGCCGCATAATAATGCCATTCACGCTGCCATCAAGGCTGCCATGAAAGGTCATTTCCCTTTTTAATTTTTCCCATTGTACTGCAAAAGTCAGATGGGCATGTTATAATTTGAATAAAGAGGCAAATCAGACAATCAGATAGGCCCATTTGAAAAGACATGACTTCCTGTGTGATTAAAGCAAATTTATTTAGTTTGTGACTGTCTTCCTTTTAATCTCTTTGGAAATGTTCAGATAGCTCCACAATGAAAAAGTTCTTTGTTAGTGGCTGGCTTAAGTTAAAGCAGGTGTGATTATGATCACCTGCAGATAATTTTTAATCACTTCACGTGTGCATCTGAATAGGATGTGTAATGGCCGTTCCATAAAAAGAGAGACAAGCCTTTTAATGAGGCGGGTTAACTCGGAACATGCCCACCTGCTTTGGTGATTCTATTGAAACACCTCTGTACACTTTCCCTTTTGCTGAGTAACAACAAAAGCCTTTACAATCCACATCCTGTAATTGAACATTTTTCCTCTTTTTTTTTTTTAGTCGCTGCTTTTCATCACCACTGTGCACATATCAAGTGACTGTCCATGATTGGCCCTTGTTCTCTGATTGGTTCTCACTCTGCAGCAGCAGAGAACCATGCACGATGACTCAATATTAATCTGATAGCTGTCTCTGTTGTTCCGAGTGCCGAGCCTCTGATGTGGAACACCCAGCGAGCTGCCTTTCTCTCCCCTTGTCTTTACAAGTATGTCCTCAAGCAAATCTGCACGCTGATCTTCTGTCTCGTGTTCATTTCTTGTCATGGCACTTTTGCAATCAGCCGCTGATTTGGGAGATAGCGTGTCATGCTTTTCTTGTAATTTTCATGGACGAGTGGCGATAGGAATCTGTCTCGGTGTCTCTCATCCCCCTTCGCTTGCGCTCGTCGAGGCTAATTGGGGAAGGCGTGTTTCAACTAGCGAACTTTGCTAATGAACTTGTTCCCGGCCTTATCTAAGCGCTTCTGGTGTAAACCACACCCACTTACAATGCCATGGGAAGATTGTGAGAGCAATAGTTCTGAATGAGTATTCACATTCACAAAAACTGCAACTCATCATGGGGTGTCAGCAAAACCTCTGACAACAACAAAGTAAATTCATTGAATATCAATGGGTTAAGTCTGCACATTGCTTTTGTGTTTTCTTTTGATTTTATTTTTTCATACCATAGAATATTGAAAATTAGCTTGTTGCTAAGAAAAAAAGCATCATCTGCATCTGGTTCTTTGAACATGACCCTATTCCAGTTGACTCTTGGTACACCCTGGACATGTCACTTGTCAATCATAGGACCTATAAAAAGAAAAAGACGTCAAAGAGTGGTAATGTAGCAACATTAAATCTGCAAATGTTCATAAAGGTGTAAAAAGAACCCTCTTGCAATGGAAGAACCAGTGCAGTGAGAAAAAGGGAATAATTATTTCGTGCAAAAAGTAATTATGGTCTGATCGTATGTCAAAGTGTAGGATTTGTAATTAGGCAAGAAATCTGTATTGTTCCCAAATCATTCAATGCTCATTGTGGTGCTTGAAAAAAAAATCAAAGGGAAGTTCAATACACAGTGTTTAATGTTTACTTAATAAGTCACAAGAGTTGGATGAAGTGGACATTCCCATGACAATCAATGGCAAACTAAAATGTTCCTGGACTGTAAAAATCTGTTATTGTGTCTCGTTGCCATGCAGAAGGTGTAGCAGGAGCAAAGTGTGACAGAATGGAACAGGAGCAATGTGGCCACTTTGGCCAAAAATCTTTTCGCTTGGCTGTCCCCGACGTCAGCAAGGCCCACCTTGCTCAGCTCCTGCTGCCAGTTGGGCATTGGCCAAGGGGTCAGCCAATGGATTCTACCCGACAGCCACACACACATGGAAGATCCATTGTCACCCACTGCCTTCCTTCCATTTTCAAGACATCAAACACGCACATGCTGAAAATGCAGCTTTACTCAGATTTAAAAAGCCTCATTTGTGACTCCATCCAGTCCAGAATACTCTCTGGCCAATCCGCTTTCTGCACGCCCCCACACCCCACACACCTCCAAAAACATTTCAGGTTTAATGCGCATATGTCATACCAGCAGAACAGGAGGACCAGATGGCCACGATACTTTGGCAGGTGGCTCAACAAATGTTTGTGGTTACCCATGCAGCTATTTATGCCATGGTGAAACAAAGACACGCAAATATTTGCTAAAGGACGGTGGGACCTTTTGTTGTAATTCAAAGTGATCACTAGTGTAAACCAGTGGATGAAACCTTAGTGCATCAATCAGTCAGATGAACTTTGAATTCCCTTAGTTCTCATGGGGGAAACTCAAAGTTGTGATAATGGAAAAGACAGGTCTAACAGCCTCATATTGAAGCAAGGGTTGAGATTATTTGTCGAGTTATCACGGTGTCAACTATATGAAAGCGAATTCCCGATTATAGAGCTAAATCAATTGACCGCCAATCATGTGTTGACAAATTAATAACATGATACTGCGTAGAGAGCAACAGGTGATGGCTCCACACAAGAATCTGGCAATGGTGCTTCCATCCAAATCTTTGGAGCAGTGATGAGTCTCACAAGGTCAAAGGAGGGTGCTTTTGCTTGCTCTGTAAGAAGACTTTATTGAAGAAATACAAGAACGAGCACTCAAGCATTCGAAGCAGCTAGTAAGTCATCAAGTTACACTTAGACTTGTTTAGCTAGCATGGCGGAAACCACTGGAAGGTCACTTGATCACTCACATTCAGAGCCAGTGCGTCATAAAAAAGCAACAAAAACATAACCCACAGTTAGATATGACACATTCAACCAACAGGGAAGCGCACAGCACAAGTTCTATGCACGCCTGTCTGTAAAGGCACTAGCTGACTTCAACCCGGCAAAATTCCCTCCTTTAACAGTGACGACAGACAATGTCCTGTGTCATTTGCTTACTGTACACAATGTAACAACGACAAGCAGTGGTTGATCAAGAACCTCTTTATTGTAAAACAATAACTATTTATGTCCCCGAAGTAAAACATTCAATCCCACCGTCATACACACACAAATGCAAAAACCCCCACGCATTTTCCCGCCCACCGATTCACTCAGATACCACAATCATATATCGCTCATTATTTTAAACTCCTTACCATTCTCATATATTGTAGCAAGTAGCAACCCTACAATTGTGTTACGTGAATTAGTGCAAATTTAGCCTTTACCCTTAAAGTACCATTGGATGAGCGAGTGTCTAAATGTAATTGGATGAACGAGTGAGGGGTTGGGCTTGTGCAACCAGGAACAAGTAAACTTTTATGAAACGCGCACACAGTGATTAGATTGGGAATAAAAAAAATTTGTGATTGTCGGCTCGATTGTCATCCCCTTGCCGTTGATTAAATAAAAAAAAAAGAATCTTTAACCCCTATTGCAAGGACTCAAAGTTGCTCGTCTATTTCAAGAAAACATCGGAGTCATAATGCCCATGTAATTTCAAGCCCAAATAATTAGCATTGTCCCTGAGCCCAGGTGTATAATTATTATTATTATTATTATTATTATTATTATTATTATTATTATTATTATTATTATTATTTGTGTAAGATAACCGTACTGCGCTTAATCAGGAAATGAAATTTTCAGTATTATTACAGCCTTAAAAGTGTTTCAATCAAATATCGCCACTGACTGTTGAATTATGAGGCTAGCATGGTCTACTTTAGAGGGAGATTTCCTGTAACAAAGTGAAGCAATGTATTGTTTTTCCAATATGACCTGACGAAACTTAAAGTGAATTTGGTGCAGAGGAGTCGAAGGCCTTGCGATTCTCGCATGGCAACAGTCCAGTCAGGTTGCTCATTCTAAACAAGGCACTTTCCAACTTGGCATTTAACTCTTTTCAAAAGTCCGGGTGCAGTCAAGGGAGAGAGGGATGCACCAAAATGAAGTGAGCGAGACAAACGGAGCACCCAGATGCAGATTAGGCTGCAGAAGATGAGGGTGTAAAAGGGATTTAATGGTAGGATGGATTAGAGAAATCCTTGTAACAATGTTAAATAATTATGGTTCCAGTCGAGATCAAAGCACCATTGATTGAACCCCTCAAGCCTTCAGCATACGGAGTCTTAGAAAGCAAAGATTGGTAAACTAGTGCACAGACCACTCCGGCTGCTCCACTTAAATTGGATTGGAAATATTAGGATATAGATGAATCCTTCAGGAGGCTTTCGCAAAGCTTTTGTCACCAGAAATGTAGCTTGGGAACTGTATGAAAGGTTTGATAGTGTACTGTCTCGACAGAATCATAAGACGAGGGTGTCACAGCTGTCTCGACTGATACCTAAGCTTTTTAAGTAGACTTATAGACACACTTGACTGTTATATCAGCAAACTAGAAACTTTCTCTGCACGACGCCACATAACCCCTACCCACCCTTCCCCCACTCCTTTTTTTTTTTGTGCCAGCACCACCGCCGTCTTGTAATCAAGAAATTTGGATGTGCATCACAGCAATTTTGTCTGGGAAGAGAAAGGTTTTTATCTTCTACCTTAAAGGGGTTTATTCAAAAAATCTTCTGACAAGTCTGACAAAACTTGAATGGTACCGATTTCCGATGCTTATTATGAAAGTCCGTCATCATCTTCTATAAGACTTCCTCAACTGAGTGATTTAAAACAAGTTGTCATCAGAGTGAAACAGCTTTTCGCAAATATTTTCAATGTGTATTTGTTGTTGAAGGCATCACCTGTGTGAAGACTAGCCCTCGTTTAGCACAGCCGCACACACGTTCACAATGTGTGATGATAATGAGGAAATATGCAACAAGAGATTAGACAAATCACTGTACTCCTGTGCTGCATCGCCTTGATGCAAATTTAGTCACTGATCCGCAATGCTAAGAGGCTTTATGGAGGAACTTCATGGTTGTTAGTTATATAATCTAAAATAGGGCAAAATGTAATCAATGTTCTTATCATCTAAGAAAGATGTCACCACATTCAGTTCGAGTTTTATACAGATGTGTGGGATGTAGCCCAGTAAGAATGCCTTTAATAGGATAATTCAGTCCCAGCCATTTTGTCTGCATATCAACCAGAAATTATGTCCACTTAGAAGACAAAACTCACAATACTATCTTCTCACTGTGATTCCACTTGAGCAAGTCTAAAGAATACAGAGAGAAAAATGTGGGTTGTCACTAAATATGAAGCTGACTTAAAATGCGACTGTGGTGCCGTTTCTGCCCCGGGGGCCAGTCACCAATTGCGTCTTTTTTGAGCTCTTTGAATGTGGTTGTTCTGCTATGCGTACCCTTGCAGGCACTCAGTGCTGCACACATTCGAGAGGTATCATTTTAATTGGGTGAATGTTTGATGTGTTTATTTAGTATTAACATGGAGACAATGCAAGCTGAGAGAGGGGAAATGATACTAGGTAAACTCTGGATTGTTCCACTGAAAATTACTTAGTTGTGGAAATGTTCTTTTTTTTGGGGGTGGGGGGGTGCTTTTAAAAGAATAGATTGGAATGCCATTGGTCTGTATTTTCTTTCCACGCATGGATGTGTGAGGATGTGTTTTATTCTATTCAAATAATTCCATAATATATGCCATGATACTGTATATTTGACTTGAAAAATGAAGGGCAATCCTATTCAGTGCAATCAATAAACGCCCCAAACCGTCCCCTCTAGACCACGTGTATTTGACGCCCGTGCCTATGGACTTGATATATACTGATGTGCGTTGGTGACGTGAAGGCCTCTCATTGGTGATGTACAGCCATGCCTACTGGACAATCCTCTTCTTTTCAAGAATGGAAGAGGCGGAAACATCTTGTCAATCGGAATTAAAATACATAATAATTGTATACGATAACAATAATCAAAAGTTCATTAAAAAAAATGCATGTTCCTCCCTGATTGCACTAGTGTTGCACTATTCAATTATGCAGTTTTCATTGGCATATTAATCATCTTTTCAACAAACAAGGTACTGTTAATTAAAGCAAAGCATGGATAAAGACGTGTTGCCGGATCATCACTCCGTTTATCACCACGTACAGACCCAGCAGTTAAGTAAATTCAGGCTGTGCGATGAATTTCAATCGTTCTTGCCGAGTGGGTGTGCGCGTGTGTGTGTGAAACCATTTGTTTCTTCTCATGTTTGAATGTCGTGACGTTTCACACCGGTTTGTGTGTGAGTGAGTGTCGAAAGCATGTAAGCGTGCATACCTCAAATTCATGATGGAGTCTGTAATCTCCTTTTTTTCCCAGTACATCTCAAATGTTAATAATTTGAAAATGGCGTCATTCAGACTGTTCATTCTGTAGTTGTATGGATTTAGATTTGAGTGGGTAAAGGAAGCTGGCATAGCCGTATGACATCTCTGTACACACGGCTCATATCTCCCCCCCCCCATGTCTCCTTCAGTGACTTTTTTTTCTCTTGCCTCCGTGCCTTGCTCATTGATGGAAGGGGATGGAGATTATTCAGGATCTGGGCTTCTCTAATCATAACTCCCTTCCTGTACTGTCATTCAGCACAAGTGAGAAAATGTCTTGGTGACGAGAGTAGTCAGGCAGCAATGCAAGTATTTAAGTTCTGCGGGAGAAAGAAAAACTCGAGGCATCAGAAAAAGCGTGTCGCTTGTCTGCGTTCCACTATGTGAGGCAACATTATCAGCTCGAGCCGTTCACCCACTTGGTGAAGTGGAGGACCGGTCGCCCCTTAACTTTAACATAAAATCTTTGCAGTTGGAAGCACTTGGCTGCGCTGCACCCAGTGTGAATCTGAAAGGCAAATATCACTCGAGTGTTGCCGTTGCCCATCAGAAAAATCACACCATGTGCAAAAGTTACTGCTGTGTTAGTTTGAATCCGAATGCACTCAAACAGACTGTTGCGCTGGACCGACCCCCGCTTCCCCGTCACCCTTTCACATAAAAAAGGTGGCAAAAGGAGAAAGGAGGAAAAGAGAAAGCAAGTGAGTGAGTGGGAGAGAGATGGAGATGAAGGAATGAAAGCGAGGGACGGGGCAGAAAAGTCAAAAACCTCCACATAACAATGCCAGAGAAAAATCAGAACATTTTCCACCGAAAGATGGGCCATTTCCAAATCCTTGTGCCCTATCAGACAAATTAAAGTAAATCAAGCATGAAATGAAGCAGAAGAGCCCGGAGATAAGGCTCCTTTAAGTCGTTTACAGATTAGGACAGAGAGAGAGAGAGAGAGAGGTGCATCTGGTCTCTGGCAGTGAAGGAGGCTAGTTTCTCATTTCACAATAGCAGCCTGTGTATAGGATTACTCTCCCCTGTCACTGACATGAGGAGCAGTGAGGGAAAAGATGTCCACAAAATGTGTCTAAATATGTCCCAGTGGAAAGGTTTTGGAGCAGAAACCTCTCAGCGTTGGCCTGATGTGATATCTGATAAGTAAACATGTTGGAGTTTGACCCTGTGGAACATCATTGACTTGTTTATGTTTTCCGCCTCTTCACCTTTTCTTTGGCTCAAGGGGCTCCATCGCCGTGCGGCTTAAATATCAAATGAATTACAGATTGGCTGAGTAGCGTCATGTGATTGTATGGCTGTCAACTTCCATGCCTATGTTAAGCAAGCCTCAGATCAGTTTTTGGGGAGGTAAAAAAGCAGAGGCGTTGCATGGCTCTGTAAATGGCAACACTCAATTTGTTGCGCATTTCCTGTTTAATATCAACAGATTAATTGCTGTTTTATTTCAACACTCACAAGGAATCAAAACCTAATTATGGAGCAAGTTGTTCATGGGTGATTTTTTACAGTAGACAAACACACAAAGGCAGGCACATACACCCTTTGGTGCATGCGTGCAAGCAGGGACGAAAATGCTCTCTCGCTTTCTCGCTCAGGCACACTTTTGCACCCACACAAGGCGAGGGTGCGCCGCTCTTTGAGCTCTAGCTGGATTTTGTTTCACTCCTTTCGTGTCTCTTTTCTAGGAGTGATGAGAGGTTGCTTCGACTATGGCGCTCAGCTCGCTCAGAGAGAGAGGGGAGCTGGCCTGTCATGGGGTAACTGCTCTTTAAAGCTGCGACCTTGACCTTCCAAGCCCAAGTCTTAGGTTTAGCTCCTTTATCACACTATCTCCAGGCATTTAAAAATACTCCTGAAACTCAATGATTTAACCCGCTTTTACGCTGTTCACATCAAAACTGGATGAAAAAAAAAGCTTAATCCATCTTATCTGTTGGCTGTCAAACTGCTTCGGCTAAAACCTACTCACAAAAGACAACTAGGTCACCCAAGAAAAAAAAACAGAATTCCCGTTACCCAGGGGAAGTTGCAGCCTGGTAATTGACTTGCAAGGAAATTCAGGCACGCTTAAAATAGTTATATTCTGAATTAACGTCATGTCAATATGCAGCGTTTAGCGGCAGTCTCAAAGTAAAGGTGTATCATTGTGCATTTTGTTCACATTGTAAAAATAAATTCTCTTCTAACGTGAGCACAATGCGACTGTGATGCGATCCACATGCGCGCAATACATGACGTCGAGTCACGTGCACAAAAAAAAAAACTGTGTTGGAGCAGTGTTTACAGAAGTAAATGCCGTCCCGTGTAGATGGGCTCATTTTATCATCTTATATTGCAGGAGTGGTGAGGCGGGAAGAGGTAGAAATATTTTGGGCAAATGAAGCAAGACTGTTCAAGCTCTTTATTTCATGGAACTGGCCACTTGCGTGGTGAATGAATACTATCACCACAAATGCACATTTTGTTTCATATTTTGTGTGGGATTTATTAAACTCAAATACTGTATGAAGACAACACTTACTCACACTAGCTTTGCAATTTCCCGGACGGTTATTGTCAATATTCTCCCTCCTAAGCGCTCCCTCCCGTCTGCGCAGAACACGAATTGGGCTTTTGATGGTGTCAAGGTCGGATGTGTACGGATGACCGTTCATTCTCCAGGTGCATAGCATACATCACATATATATAGCCACATACAAAAGAGACCCAGGTTGAATTTGATTGGCCTTCGCCTAAGGCTATGTTCACACTGGAGCTCAATTCTGATTATTTTGCCCATATGTGACATGCACCCTTGGAAATCAGCCATGCAGATGGTTCATTTGTTACAATGGCAATCATTTCTCCAAAATATTTCTAACTCCTACTGCCTCGCTACACGGGTAATATGAGATGATAAGATGAGCCCCTACACGCAGGATTATGGGGTTCCACGACACTCGACTTTGTGCCTTGCACGCATGCGTGTTTTTTCCATCCATCCAGTATCTGAACCGCTTTTCCTCACAACAGTCTACCTCAGCTGTCTTTAGGCAGTAGGCGGGGCACCCCCCGAACCGATTGGCAGCCAATCGCAGGTCACACAAAGACAAACCATCCGCGCTCACAATCACACCTAGGGGTAATTTGGAGTGTTCAATTTACCTACCACATTTCTTTGGAATGTGGGAGGATCGGAGTACCCGGAGAAAGTCCACACAGGCACAGGGAGAACATGCAAACTCCACACAGGAAGGCCAGAGCCGGAATTGAACCCTGCACCTCTGCACTGTGAGGCCATCATGCTAATCAGTCATCCACATTGCCTCCAGTCATAGCCATAGCTTTTTCAAAACCTGCCATGAAGAGAAAGGTTGGTAATGACAATTGCCAGTTTTAAGAAAAACGGGAGATGCGCCGTTGTGGGAAGGAACGTAGCTGACTCCCGGCCAATCACAGTATCTCCCAGCTCATTCTCTTAAAATTCACCTCAGAGAGAGGTGCGTGGTCTCCAAGGCGCAAGGACTTGCTGGAGTCCAAGCAAGAGATGACCGCGCACATTGTAAAAGGATCTGCATGAAGATGTCCACTTGCAGTGACTTGGTCACTTAGAGACCGCTTTCCACCCCCGATCGTGTGTGAAGACATTGCCCACCAATAATTGCATTCTGATTTAATATTAGATCTATTGTTAAAAAATAGGACATTATTTCAAATTGACAGTGTGGAAACATAAATTAGGATGCAATTTGTTTGAACTGTAACGTGAGAAAATTGGAAATATTTGTTGAATAGCGTATTCCAAAGTAAAACCAGATTTTTGCTAATGTCTTATTTTGAAAAACAAAGACAATCTACTTTCATAGATGATGACAGAAATTTGATATTTACTGGAGAGAAGCTGAAATTCCAAAAATTATAATACATTCATATTAAAAAAGATTGCAAAACAATTGATAGATTCTCAAAACGTGTCGAATCATTTGATAATCAATTAGTCGTCAATTAGTCGATACATCATTGCACCTGCGATATGAGGCAAAAACGACACTGGCAGCCAGTCGCCACATAAACCGAGAAGAGTAAGAGCACGTGAATCACTTGTTCGGATTGAAGACTGTCTTCTCATACACAGCTTTTATCGTGTTTTTGATTATCTGGTGGGCATTAAAAAAAAAAGTGCAGTGCGGGAATGGAGAATACTGTGACGTATATTTTTGAACAACACAATTGAATGCATTGCAAACAGAGCAACAACCCACTTCTTGGAAACAGTGATTCCAAGTTCATCCATTTCTCATGCAATGATATAAACATTTTATTTATGACAATACTGAACAGATTGGATCGCAGCTTCCACTTGCCCCTTAAAATTCATCCCAAGTTAGCAGACCATCCATTTCTCAATCATCTTGACACTCCCAAGTGGAGTAATGTCCTTTTGATGGGTTGGAAATTTTGAGCAAAGCATTTAAAAGAATTGGATTGCAGCAGAAGTGGTGTGTGTCCTCTAGATGGTGGCGGCGATATGGGATATATCTTTGCGTGAGGACAATCATTCTTTAAGTTTTTCTGTCTCCCGTTACATGCAATCAGTCGAAATTGCAGTGCTTCTCCAACGATGGATGTCTTGCAGATTGTTGTCAGCAGGCTGGCTGCAAACTTTGCCAGGTTTTTGATGGGAGCAGCTACTTGGCAGCTGGTCTAATTCATCTGTTCAATGACAACAAAAGTTTGACTTCAGTGAAGATCCATCGTTTGAGTATTTGAACCACATTCTTAGCCCATACATGGATTGCCTTCCATTACAGTTAAACTGGCATTAGGAGACACCACGATAATTTGTAGTCTTGGTTTGGAAGCAGCCTTAATTGTCCACAATTAACACAGTGCTGTAGTCCACCAGTACTGCATTTATTAGTTGCAGTAATGTGGGGTTGATTGCTGCATGATTTTATTTTGCCTGTTCTTTGTCCGACCTGAACAAGTAAACCCAGGTAAATGAAATGGCTCCCGCCCCAAAATACACCTGTTGCTTGCTTTGATTTTAATATACAATCTATATACAGCAACCATTACTCTTCAAATGCTATAAAGCTATTGTCTGTATTCTCACACAAATGGGTTGCTGAAGACCAAACGAAACAGTTCCAGTTTGAAAAAAAAAATCTTTGCCTTCAACTCATCCATTTCTGTTTTGATTGATGGGAATGTGACGGCACAATCAGCAAAGGAAATAGCTTACTGCGCTGATGCTCTAACAGTTCAGATGTCACGGTGTCATAAATAGAACCATTCAGATAAAAATTGTTTGACATTTTTAATGATGTTGTTTATTTTCAATCTAAATATTAATTGTGATCCACACTCATTTTGCATTTACTTGGTCTGACCCTAATCTGCAAAACAATCCAAACACAAAAAAGGCCGTATTTTTTTTTTCTTTTCCGAAACTCCCCATTACGTATACATTGCCTGAAAACAATTCTGACCCTTAGTGGGCAGTGCACTACTTCTTTGTTTTTTTCTTGACACACATGTGGACGTAATCATGTTGCTGCCTGGGAACAATCGATCAGCTCCTTCTTCCTGCTGTTCAAAAGGAACGGAGACAGGAGCAGCACCCGTTAGGCTTTTTTGGGGATAATAGAGGTGGGTGCCGAGAGTGAGGAGGAGGAGGAGATGTACTGTGTGGTGGCTGAGAGGTGTTTTAAAGCAAGTGCCTCTCCCAAGAGATAATAGTGTGAGCTGTGGGTTATAAATGTTGCATTTTGCTCAGTGAGACCCGATAATAGCAGTTTGGGTAAGGGGAAGCAGAAAGTTCATCGCTCTCTTATCAAAGCTCTGTGACATTTCTCCTTCAGCTGTAAAATTTCATATCACATAGGCCTATCTGCTATAAAGATGTGACACCTCTTGTTGAACCGATACAGTGCATTCTATTTCACCCCATATGCCTCTTGTGGTATATTAATTTATAGCCCATTTGCTGTCGCTATAGCACTGTGTATCAGCAAAGATGACTGTGATTCAGTGGAAACATCACAATTGCCCTACGCATGCCAAACTTTGAGCGGCAGTCATTTATTAGCTTTAATTCTAAGCTACAGCTGGATATATATGAGTCTGTCTTTTATTCATGATTACATCTGCCCTTTCCCATAGTATAAGCAAGACTTACTACAATGTAGTTGGAAAACCTTTTGTGGATATGTTTTACAATCACAAGGACATTTTCCACCTTGAAATTGGTTCGTTGAACTAGTGAGACAAATCAAAATAAAAAAGTTTATGTGGAAATATCTGAAGCAGGTCCACTGGTTAAAGAAGAAGTCAATCCTCGAAAAATTCTGAAGAATATTTGCATTTGTAGAATTTGTCTTAAGCAGTAAAATTCGCCCATTTTTGTACATCTCATAGGGCGGCCATTTTGCCACTTTCTGTAGACTGAAAATGACATGACAGTTGCTCAGGGCACAGCTAACAACCAATTATGGATCAGCTTCAGAAAACAGGTGAACCGTGATTGGTTGTTACCCGAGCAACAGCCCTGAGGAACTGTCATGTCATTTTCATTCAAGGAAATGTGAGAAAATGGTCACCTCCGTGGGATGGCTAAAAAGTGGTGGACCCCAATAATAATCAGAATGCCGCGTTTCAACTAGTGAAGGCACTTTGAACATATTGTTGCAAAGAACTTTTGGGGCTTGGCTTCCCCTTTAAAAAAAGTTTTCTGCAGGAGCAATTTGATGAAGCAATTTGTCTTCTCAAATCCATTACTCAAGGTCCGAAATTACATGTCAAAAATTCACATTGAAAAAATGTGAATATAGGGGCCTGAATTGCTATCCGTGGCGTCTTTACACTGTTCATATAAAGACCTTCTTTCTATTGAAGAAAGTGATTACTATCAAACGAACAAAAACAGATCGAAACTGGCAGTATGGTGGTTAGTTGCTCTTTCATGGCTTCCATGTGTGAATAGTCTACAACCAGTTCTTCTTTAAAACATACCGAGCTGGCACTTTGCCACCAAGCAACTTATTAGTCTTAAGTCCACTGCAAGAAGATGCATCATTTTCTGCAGCACAATACCAAAAAATGGACACCTAAAAACAAACAGATGCCAGCATGGAGCATCGTTGGTGCTATCTGAGGAAGATCTCTCCACACAAAGGTACATTCATTGGTCTGCCAAGTATCTGTGGAGTGCAGGAACAGGCCCCAGAGTCTAGCGACAGATGATGATCTTATCGAGGGAGTCCAATGGGGTGTGTATGTGGGCGACGGGTGATTGGTAGATGGAGTTGGGAGGTGGAGAGGGTGAAGGTGGCCAGGACGTGGCGGCTGGGAGTTAGAGTAAAGCCTCATTATTATATTTTAGTTGGCAAAATGTTTGGCATTTGGAAAGTGGATCAAGAGAAGAGTCAAGTGTCCTAATAGTTAGTGATGATGTTGTTTGCTTCATGTAGCATACAAAACAAAAGAATGATTATAGGATAATACAACTCAATGGCGTTTGGGGGGCTGTTGACTGGAGCGTAAATCCAGATTAAACAATGTGTCTTGTTTCACTTTACGAAACCTATAAAAGTGAACATGGAACATCCTGACAGTTCATGAAGGCAACTCATTATTCATCAATGGGTGTTTTTTGTGGAGTCCATGAGTACCTGCAACAGATGTGACCAGCCATCTGTGCGCCGAGGTCCTCAGGCAACATTTGTTGTGAAATGCACGCCACTGGAACCCAAACACGGTGAACCACAAAGCACACAAAATGCCCCTCTTATCGCCACCATATCCAACCCCACTCACTTGCACCCACACTGTTCAATACCCACTATGAGCAACCCCAAAAAAGAACGAGACAGGGAAGACCAAAGAAAGGAAAAAGAAAAGAGGCTGGAGGTTGGCTGAGCTGTGTGTCAAGTGGCGCTAAACAGCAACTTGCATCCAAGCGGTTAAAGGCCGCCGGTCTTATCTGAAGACAAACAGAATGCATCAAGCCGTGGCTGTTGATCTCAGTGATGACGACCAGCTGTGCACCAGTGTTTAATTATTTCTCCGTAATGAGCTTACCCACCTTCCACTGCAGCAGCAGGAACACAAGAGGAGGGAGAAAAGATGACTTCAAAATTGTTTAAAGTAGAATCATGTATACTTTTAAAAGACAAAGACTTAACGCCAGACTGTAGCAAATTACCTTTATGCGTGACATTTATGTTCTTCCCGTTAATACACGCCACCACAATTGATGAATCAGCACTGTCGGCGAAGAGGTGATTTGATGCTCAGATTATGGAAGCATAAACGTGTAACTTTCATTAACATTAAACCAGCCAGATGCAATTGCATGCTGTAGATACACATCTGGTATTTAAAAAGTACTGAAGGCCTGAATCGTCCATTGTGGCACAGAACCATTGGAAAGTTCAAATGGCATCTGACCAGTGTCAACGCTACTCTTGAGATTTCCATTCTATTTAATTCATAGGAGTGATTCAATTGCAAAACCAAAGTGTATACATGGTAATGCACAATCGATTCCTCGTATCTTTTTAGATCTGTCCAGGGCCAGAACAACAAAATCTTCAAGTTGACCATATAATCAGCCTAGTGGGTGTGCCGAGTATATGTCATTGTTCTTTTTTCACTGGCCTATGAGTCAATTGAATTCTGCAATTTGGTTTCTTTTCATTGCCGTGGTCACAATTACTTTTCAGTATCGTCAGTCATTCAGTACAACTAAGAATGCTCTTGCATCAACAATAGGTATGCAATAGTTGTATCACTACTTTGTTGTTACATTTGAATTAACTAAACTAGTAGGGACGTTTTTTGTCTGTTTTTTTTTTGTGATGTAGCTTTGTTGATAACCATGATCCTTGCTCTCTCAAATCATATCCAATAAATTAAATAATCGAACTTAATGACGGCTTGGATTATTTCTTGGTCCTACTTTTGGTCAGTTTATCCAACTTGTCTCAGTTCGTAGTTTCATATGTGGAGTTTGCCAGGAGAAGGCCAAATGTTTTCACGGTTATGAGCTGCATTCTCTATTTCTTTGTACAACACACAAACAAACGTGCCCCTACAGGGTAACATCCGCCTCAGCACACTGTGCAGCAGAAGCCTGACTTGGAGTTCATCATAACTATTTGATTCAACACCATTCCTAAAATGTACACTCAATCTAAGAGATAAGATAGCTGGGGGTGTCAGGGAGGTGAGCGCCGGTAGTACTAACAGTGCTATCCGGGTTCACTGTTAATTAAGTGGAGTGCTGTAAAAAAAAAAAAAAAACTAACGAGGGCCCTGCCTTCCTGGAATGACAAAAATAGCCCTGCCGCGATCCGGCCTGCCGCCTGCAATGTCTCATGGAGATTATCTGAACAGAAGACACCTTTCAAGTAACGTTACCACACGATGCATCTGAGGCACACCATCAGATGGCTGCTTGCTTAATTTGTTTATCTATTTTGAAACTGCTTAGCTTTAACCTTTCAATGTTTATACCGCAGGGCTTGGAGTCAATCATATGATGGCAAATGTAGGTTTGACTGAACGTCACTGTGATTTGCCGTGGAACTCCCGGGCAAAATTGAGCCGTGAGGTGAACTGTTATGGTTGTTGTGTGTTTTTTCAGGAGAGCTGGACGCGTTCCTTAAAGATGGCGAGCGTCGCGTCCACAGCCGTCAGCAGCTGCCTGTGGGAACAACTTGGGGACCCTTCGAAGGGAAGATTGAGATGGGTACAGAAAACAGCACACTGGTATGTTCTTGTTACATTACATGAAATTGCATATCAAAGGACACACGGATTCGAACATGGGTCAGAGTGACATGAAATGAATTTGGAGGGCGCGAGGTGAATATGCATTATTATGCAATTACAAAGATTTTCACGACTCTCATCTTTGCGTGAAGGTTTATAATGGCATCGTGGAAAACAGCATTTGAGCATTGACTGCTTACATTTATTCATTTAGCAGATTTAAAAGTCAATCGTAAAAAAATATTTAGATTAAGTGTTGGGATTCTAGTTTTGATGGTGGTACTGATCACGTTAGACATTTTGAAGGTATAGAAGTATGTTTTGATAATATAGTTCCATAATTGTATCACAAAACAGGACAAAATACTAATGGATTTTATGAAGTTAGAATAACACAAGTAACATTTTAACCATTTTTATTCTGACTCAGCACTTACTAGCCTCAACATGTGCAATTGGCCAAACTTGACATAAAAATAAGTGCACTTAAGTGATGAATGTAGCACATGTGGCTATCACTGAGAAGTATTTCCCTCTTCTTGTGTATTGAAATAATGCATATAAGAACTATTTGAAACATGGCTGTAAACTACGACTAGATAAATGTATCACTAACCTAAAACTTCACTGTGAATGATTATCATGTTTTTTCAAAGAATCTGATAGGAATACTAATAAATTAAGTCTTCATTTGCTCAAACTTACTGTAAAACCCAGGCCAGCAGAGCAAAGCAGAAGCAAGTCCCTCATTTGAGAAAGTGCTTCTATTGAAACGATGAAATCTGCAATTCGTATGGAAACACGCGAAAAGTCAACTCAATTTAGACAAATGTGTTCAACCCACAACTGGGTGGCTTTCTATCTTTGGTTTCCAAGATCCAGCCGAGCTGAGTGGTGACCTGTTGCACTGGTGGAGAAAAGAGTCCTCCACGGGTTTGATACGCTGTTCTACATTTGGAGTAATTAACAAATTCCTATTAAAACTGTAACCAGTCCCACATTCCCATTGCAAGACACATAAGGCAACCCATGAGGATTTAGGACTCCGAGTCTCACCACCTCCCGCCCGCTCTATTCCCCGGATTGCTATAACAACACAACTTTATTAAACCATTTTCAGAGAAGTTTCAAATGTTTTCTAAGCTCTCCTCGTTGTTCTGAAGTCATCAGTGGCTTCAAATAGCTTGAGCACTATTATAGCCCTGAAATATGTCTGTTTTCGGGTTAAATCTTGAATTTGACCGAATATCTTCCAAACAAAGATGTATACCCCTGAAAGGCATCCAAAAGCAAACTTCAGCAGTCCCTAACACTTATTAAAAGATAACATTGATGACTTTTCTCACCGTGTGCAAACTTGAAAAAGTACCACCAACCTACTGTACAAACTACTTCAGTTAATTGTTGATTCCTGCTCCTGGCAAGAATGATGTGTTCTTAACTAAGTGCCCTCCAAGGAATCCATCACTACCTTGCAGATCCTTATTCTATTCTATCATTTTGTAGGCAGGTTCTGGTCATACGCTTTAATTGGCTGCATGGGGTTACGGAATATGCCAAACCTTCCTTGCAATTAAAAGCAAAGAGAGAAGCTTCGGCATCTTGCCTTTAAGGATCTCTGGTGTGGCTACTCTCACGGGACCCGTTCAGTGCTTTGCTTCTTGCCCTCCTCTTTTCCTAGGTTCCATCTCTCATAAGGATACAGGCTGTTAGCAGCTCCTCAGTATGTCTCATTAAAGGCTAGGTCAGCACAACTTGCAGAATTGTCTTAGTGAGCTTCCCAAGGTTTAATGCGACTTCTCTTTACAGCGATCCATCAATGGTTGTATTTTGGGATGACAAGGTGCTTGTTTCAACTCGTTTTAAATGGGAAATAGCTGGCTTATGTTTGCTAAATAAGAGGTCCTCAGGGGCAAAACGTGGAACGTTTTAGACCTGCTAATTCAATCTCTAGACTGAAAAACTATAGAGTATGTATTTTGCCTACTAAAGAAGGGACTGAAGGGAGTGACTCTTAAACCTAACAATAACTGAAAGAGGCTGTGGAGAAACTTCGCAATGGAACAATTTAAAACACTGGGCTATCAACGGGTCACAGTTTTGATACTTCCCACTAGTTAAGTGTGTTCGTGCCAACACTTTATGCTTATCTAAGACGTGATGATCTTCAGTGATCTTTTTTGAAGAACTGTCAGCTATCTGCCAAACTGACTTGACATCATTGGTGGAAAAAAGCTCACCCATAAGTTCGCTTTGTACGTATTGTGATTGATCCTGCCCAAACGGCTACCATACACCCAGCTTCCTGTGAGTCTCCACAACAAACATGGCAGAACATGTCAAAATACAAATTATCGCATTCCTAAAATGACAGCTTTTTATGTACTCCCAGATTTTTTACCATTACTTACTATGTTTCTCATCAGCACCTTGACTGCCGGGCATTTTTTTTTAATAAGGCTGCCGTTCCCGCCGCAAACGTATAGTGTAAAGGCAGTATTGGAGGCAGCAAATGGGTGCGTGAGCTCGAGCTAGCATGTCGTTACACACGCAGTGGGTAGGAGGCCAATATGTGCTGGCTGCGAGCGGATGACAGACCTCAGTGGCTGTCCAGACCGGAGTGATGGATGATGCTGAGAAAGAACAAGATGTAGAGTGTCGCATGCAATGTGCAAACCGGCCTGAAAAAAGACATATAAAGCTTGAAAAGGTGAGAATGAAACAAGAGCATGGCAGGGAGAAAAAGAGATGATTCAGGAAAACAAAAGCGAGGGGTAAAAACCATAACAGGAAATCTGATCATCTGCAGGATGAAGATAGGGTCATATCTCAAACGTTTATCAAAGAATAAAAGCAGATTTCACAGCTGATGGGTTTTGTGTCGCTGGTCTGCAGAGTTCAGAGGATCGGCTTGGCATTACAATCACTGCTGTTGTAGACAAGTTGACTAAATCACATTGCACTGTGTGATTAATTAGACTTTTGGTATTGACATGCGTCATTATGGATGCATTGTTTGTCACATTATGTTCACGCACACGATCACATGTGATCCAAAAGGGCTTTACATTCCTTTATGCCAATCATAATTTTAGTTTGCCAACGTTATGGTTATTCAGAGTAGGTCTGCCAAGATTAATTGACTAATCACGACGACATCGACGATCCAAATCGTCAACAATTAATTTAAGTCGTCAACGAGTCGTTTATTTATTTATTTATTTGGCGCATTGCTTTTCCCCTTGAAACAGCCTCGATTCATGCTTTTCCCCGCTGGCTGTTTTGCCTAGGTGTTAGTCCGGGTCATCCGCGGTTCAAACAGAAGCATGATGGGTTAAGGAGTATCGTGGCGACCTGGCGTTAACAACAGAGTCCTTAATTTACGGCTCATTTCAACCACACATACTTACGATGTAAACCTCCCTTTCATGGCAGCATCGTTAATCGAGAAAGGAAGCACGTTGTGGCTGATGCCTTTTTTCATTTCTGACACGTTCAGTCGTGTCTGGAATTTTGCTGTAGCACACACACGTTACGGTGTGTGTATAATGCTACTATATAACACTACCACTAACGAGGTCCTTTATGGTAGGCTAACATATTGTTGCGTCTACTTTGGCTTATGGCGATGTTAGTCAGTGAACTCACATTTATTAACATCCAAAACAGAAAGATCTTGCACGCTTTCTATTGCAAACGAAATGTTTCATTTATGAACTAAGGAATACCACTACTCAAAGTAACTTATTTAGCACAAGCCCTCAATAGCATCACATAAATATAAAATCTAATTCAGTATGTTGCCATGTATGTTCCTCCTAATATAATTCACATAAGGATTTTTTTTGTACCATGTGCATTGATTTTTTTAAAACAATTTATTATAATTAAATTATGCATACTAGTGAAGAAAAGCAAAACATTTTGGGTAAAGTTTAAATAAAAACCAAATTATAAATCAATGCAAGTGCTTTTACGACCTCTTAGATTTGAAAAAATGCTTCGTGCCCAAGGAGAGTGAAATTTCTATTTCTATCCATAGATAATTTTGTAGTATTAGTGCAACTTTTACTATTACAGTACTTTTACCATTGCAGTACTTTTACCATTGCAGTACTTTCATCATTGCAGTATTTTTCTATCGTTGCAGTACTTTTACTATTACAGTACTTTTACCATTGCAGTATTTTCTATCATGCAGTACTTTTCTATCATTTCAGTACTCTTACCATTACAGTACTTTTATCATTGCAATATTTTTATGATTGCAGTATTTTCAATCATTCAGTAGTTTTTATCATTACAGCGTTTCCCCCTCCGTATAATGGACAAACATTAGGAGTGTTTCCTTACACTTAGATACGTTTATACTGTGTATATTTGCATGCTTTTTCTGAATGTCTGCTGCTAATGTTATACATTAACGGCTACATTACGCCGCCGACTCTGTGTGATCTATATCTTTGCTGCTGTAACACCTCAAATTTCCCCATTGTGGGACTAATAAAGGACATCTTATCTTATCTTATCTTAACTGTGCATTGTGTATCGTTTTGGTTTGATGCACTAAAAAAAGTGCACTAAATAATTTCAATTACTAAAAAAAAAAAGTAAGGCCACAGTATTGCCTTCAATCTAAACTGCAACGTCATTTTTAAACATCTCATACCGCGAAAGTTTGATCAAAATTGAAAGTTGTATCATCTTATTAATTTCTACATGCTTCATAAAGAATTCAAGCTGGAAACTAATTATTGTTATATAAGAGCAGCTGCTTGCTAGTGCGATATGCCAGAGTCTCCATACGATCCGATTAGTCGACTAATCGTGACTACTCTTGGTCAATAGTCAACTACCAAAATAATCTTTTGTGTCAGCCCTAATTTAGAGTGCACTAAAAATGGAGGACACACTCCGTCAGTCCGTCAGGCAGTCCAGATCGAAACAGTTCAAGCACGAGCAGTTGTTTGGTGTAGAGCAGGTTTTGTTTTGAACTTAATGAGAGCGGAGTGCGCTCTGCCTCTCTGAACACACATACTATCTGAGTAGTGCACGGGCGTCAGAGTGAAAATACCCCCCCCAAAAAAAATTAATTAGTTAGATTTAGATTTAGAAGAAAAATTGTAATATATATATATATATATATATATATATATATATATACAAATACATAGTGTATTTATTTATTAAATATAACAATATGTAACTCTTATATTTCAAGAAATAAAGACTTGGCATTGCTGTTATTCCTCCTCCTCTCCTTTTGGTCTGACTGATAGAGCTGCCAGCGCACCGTCTCATCCCTCACTTCTCTCTCTGATCAATCAGACCATTAGAGTGCAATTACAGCAGCGGTCGTGGTGCAGGTGAGCGACAAGCACATTCACAGGGCTGCAGAAAACACCTCCACTCAGCTCCTCACACTCTCCAAATTAGCCCAAATTAATAGTGACACTCGGACATAAATGTCTGCAATCGGGGAGCTAAATGAACAGTCTGGGTCGAAGCTATTGAGTAGCAGGTGTCTTTAAAAGCGATAATTACCTAGACTGGCCAGAACTGGGAGGAGAAGGTGGCCCACAATTTGCCTGAAGTAAGAGGCCTGGCCCGCTTGAGCCTGGCTTCTGTTGTAGGTGTTAATAATTGATTTGGGGGCAAGCTATTAATGAGAGGCAGATTTCCAGCTCTGTTGTAAATGTGTTGATGAGGGTGTTGCTGTCTCTTGTAATGCCTTACCAATGCTAATTACAAGAGCTTAGTCAAGGTGCACTGTAATGAGTCTATAGAATTCCAGTCCTGATGTGTTTTGAGGGCCTTTTAGGGTAAATTACACAGTGATTAAATGCAAAAGACAAGCTTAATTGTCGATTAAAATCTTGATATCTCATCTTCTATCTTAATATAATTGTTACACATCAGTAAAATGTGCTGTGAGCGTTACGTTATGATGGAATTAAAATATAAATCAAAGCAGTTTGTAATTAATACAAGGAGCATCTCCTAGTCAAAAATGGATCCTAATATTCATAATGGCGGTTTGTCACCATACTATGACAAAACTGTGAACTAGACATCCTGTTTTTGGTAACTGTGCATATTATTTAAATCAGTTTATATTTAGAGACAATTCAACACCCATATTAGGCAAAGGTGCATTTATACAGTATGCATGAAGGAAGCCATGTTAGTGCATCAGCGTGTGTGTTTGTGTGTTGTGAACAGAGAGCTTTAGCTTGTCAACTACAAAAGAGCAAAAATGTCAAGATACTGTCCTAATTTTCTCCTGGGATAGAGAGAGACGTGGGGACTGTCAGCCATTGGAGTGTGATTATTGTACAATTCACTACAAGGGTAGGAATACGGGCATGTGTAACCAAAAAAAATGCTCTAGAAATTATTCAGCCCATCACTCAAGCCATTTATCTCACCCCTTTTTTACCCACCCTCTCCATCCAATATGTTTATTGTTAGCTACCCCTAAACTTTAACAAGTGGTGGCGGATTTTTCTGTTTTAGAAATTATATTTTTCTTCTTGTCATTGCTTCATTAATCAAGAGGAGGCATTCTGAAAAATGTTTTGTTTTGGTGGCTGCAATCTATTTTGTGTGCGTCTGTGTGTTGTAGTTAATCTGCGCCCGTGGCAGGTTTCCCCTCCGAAACGCAGCGCTAAGCAGCGGTATCGCAGGCCTATTGTTGTAGCCTCTGTCATAGCAAGGAGAGCCTGATGCAGGCCTGGGCTCGCCTGATAAGGAAAAGAGGATTCAACATGGCTGGAAAGGAGAATCAGTGGGACTTGAGAGTGGAGTATGGATGGGGCAGATGCACTCACTCGCTCTCACACACACACGCACGCGCACACACACGTATGAACAGATGCACACAAACAAACCAAGAGATACACACATTTTCTACACACTTTTTCACACATGAGACAAGACACAAATCATTGCCATCATCACACTGGCAAACGCTCAGGCAATTATTTACAGTAACACCCAATTACATATACAAGAAGGCACCCCAGGATAGAACCTATGGAACACAGTCTAAAATGACATAAACGCGTATACAAATATACACTCCTATTCAGGGAAACTGTTTAGCTCAAAGAAATCAAAATGTGGAAGTACCGACCGATTTGTGTTGCCGTGTTTCTTTTTCATGCAACAGTCATACACTCCTCCATCTGGTTGACAAACATCAGACGTTATCAGGACTAACAGGATTTGAATTTCTGTGGTGCACACCAACATTTTTGGCACCAAGAATGCAGTTCCATCTAATGAAATAATGGGCCCAAATTTTCAGCGGAGAACTATTATGTGATTGCGTGCATCAATTATTCCTTGGGCTTAAACCAATATCAGGGCTGAGGTCTCTTCAGATGGTAATTATTTGGCATGCTTTCCCCATCATCATCCTTGCATCGCTTAAAACATGCATTTTAAATCGAAGCTATTATTATAATTATTATTCATATTCAATAATAATAATAAGCATGATAATATCTCTTTATTCTTGTTATTATTATTATTCAATGGCCACCGTCTTTCATACAGTGTATGAACAAGTGACATCGTTCATGGTTTAGTGGCCTTACGACAAGTGCTCTTGTTGTATTTTACAGTGTGTGTCAGATAAAAAGGGGATCCAGGATGTGGCTTTGTCAGATCCTTTGCGGGTTCTAAAGATCATTTATTTTATGAGTTTGTAGTAGTAAGTGTCTCTGCATGGCTGCAGTTTCTCATGCCCACAGCACCATGCGTTAGCTGTCATGCACCCAGTCAACTGAGCAAAGTTGTGATGTTTGAGCTATAATGATGGTTGGCCTGATCTATAAGTAAACCCGCCATTTTGCTGTCCTGACAAAAATTCAACAAAAAAAACAAACAAAAAAAAAACCGATGTAAAAAGAAGCTGCCCAACTACAGGAACCACCTTCACGAGGTGTTGGGCCCAACGAAGAGTTCCTGGCAACAACGGGATACAATTGGCCCGAATTATCTCGTTGCTCAACAACGACAACAACAACATCAACAGCAGCAGCAGCAGAAGCGGTAGCAGCAGAAGAAGAATGTATTTCGGGTCAAGGCCAAATAAGCTCCAAACGAATCTAATGAACCAATCAGCAGCTCATGGTTGAAGTGTTTCCATCTGTACTTCTGGACGTGAAGCACACAAAGTGCACGTCGGCGCTTAATTTTTGCGTCAGTCTGAATAACCAAACGTTACTTTTGAATATCACTCTTTAGTTTCCAAACAGCCAAAATGTAGAAGAGTCCGCTCGGACTGTACTTTCAAACACATCCATAGATAAGGAGACCGTGCGCTATTGTTGCAATGAAAGCGTGCAGGAGGAGGATACTGACTTAAGTAGTGGAAAAAGACGGCGACTTTCAACCATGTTTTAAACACCGACTCTGAGGTGGACCATTAAAACATTGACTCACACTTGTGACTGGACTAAATTTTTAACGAGCTCATACTGAAAAGTTTGTTGCAATTGTGAGCATATTGGTTGCAGTCTTGATCTCGGATTGGTATATTTGATCGGTCTGACATGTGGCGGTTCATGACTGGTGTTCACACTATGCTAGGCTATGCTCTTGCTTGTGTGATTTAATAAATCTGTCACTCCGATGGTGCATTTGTGATATGCGTCAATAACATGACATCGTCGTTAATATAAAATGACGACATCGAGGAGTGATCGTCTCAATTCCCCAAAACATTTCTTCCTCCTCCCACCTCGCTTCTCTTTCCGTCTCCTCGTTCCTCAATGGAATTTCTGGTGGGAGGTGCTAACATACAAGCAGCGAAGCGAGGACCTTTACAATTGAAATTAAGACAAAATAAAACGAACCCACAGTGTATCGCTATGGGATGAGCGCCGTGCTTCTTCTACGCATTGCGCCAATGGAGCGCAGCACTGCCTCCTGCTGGCAGCGTCGTTATACTTTCTTGGCACCACCGTGCACTTTCACTCTCTTTTGGGTTGGTTGGTCCCATACATTCATGAAATATATTAGAGAGACTGTTAATGCCAACATGTGCTGTAAACGAGAAACAGCAGCGTCTCTTGTGTGATGGCATGTGCCAATAACTCCCTGCGTCAATTAATGCGTGCGTGGTACATGGAGTTATATCGGGCGCAACGCCGCTCACAGGCGCTCTTAGCTTCTTGCCCATGAATTTGAACAGGAAATATGTTAATTCAGCTATTCTAATGAAGAAATCATCAACATTATTGGATTGAAAAGAACATTTATGTAAAGCTCGGACCCTTGGTTTTGTTTTCTTTTTTTTACCATTCTAATCCAGTGGAGGGGAGGTTCTCCCTCAATTGCCTGCACTGACTGCACATCCCTGTGTAAATCATGTTGCCGATTTGCGTGTATGTGAGAGGGAGAAGTATTATACAATGTTTTCATGTGACAAACATGTTTGAAAGATTATGTGCCCGCACTGTATATGCTGTATATGACGTGTGCTTGCAAAACCCAATGATTATCTTTGCGCAAGCTGCACTCAGAAAAATGGACATTTCAACAAAGATTTGTTTTTTTAAATGAACAATGTAGTAAAACTGTTTCAAACACCTAAACATATGCATAACTCCAACCACTACTTAATAAATCAGATTGTCTTCCTAACCTAGCCAATAATAAACATACTTTTCAATTACAAATTCTCTGACAGTGACCATTAAAAATATTTTGATCTCGATAAATATTTCCACCTAATTTTGATGTCATTTATTGAACTCAACCAAACTTGTAGCTCCTTTCATGCACATTGCCTGGTTGGACAATATGCAATATGTGTCTCCAAATGAATGATTATTCAACACTTCAATACACAGCAGACCTCCACTGAAGCAGAGGCAAAGCGAGAGAAAAATGAAACGAGTTTGAGCGGTGCCAGCTGCTGTTCCACCTGTCGCCATCGAGCTTTTCTTGTGATATGTTAAAACAACTTCCTTGACAAGTGCTGCAGATAAATCTTGATTGTTTACATTTGAGACCCCCCCTGCTCGTGGGCAGTCACGGTGCAGCGGTCTCCTCACGGTAACAGTTGTGTGATGTGGGCATGATCTTTATGTGTCTGTACGGGTCCTCTTCAAGAGCTTGGAGCAGAAAACATCCTATATTCTGGGGTGCAAATACAAACGTTGGTGTGGTTCTCAAGTGATCACCAGAGGTTGTTGTTTGGGGCAGATTTTTTCCCTAACCCACTGACCTCATGGAGAACATTGAGGCCACATTCAGCCTGTCCACAGTCTTTGCAGCTTTTAGAAAGTCAAACTATAGTGTTGAGTATGTGCTGCTTTTATTATGGATGTGAATAAGTATCAACAGTGCAAGTAAACAGGAGCCGTGATTTGGCTTCAGTATTGCCAATTTATATTGAGTCGCTGTCTGACTCCTCCGAGCATTCTCGCAACTACTTTTAAGGAGAGAATAGTACAAATGCCAACAATCTTATTTCCTGCATGGCGGTGGCAAATATATGTACAATGTATACATTTAATCTTAATATGATGAGATATGCCATTTTGATGTAACTAGTTAATTTCATTCACCAGTTTTTATTTTTATTTTGGATTCATTACAACACGCTATACCAGGGCTAGAAGTGGCAAAACAATTTACAACTTTATAACAAAAAATAATAATAATAACAATAATATAACAATTGAGTTAGCATGACAGTGTGGCCCTCAGAACCAATTTCAGTTTTTCACATGGCAGCTTTGTAAAACAAATCTCTGACTTGTAATATGACACCCCTCAAGTCTAGCAGCTATTTGCGTTACAGCCAACAAAATCAAGCAACTTTAAAATAAAAGCCTCACAAATAATAGTTGAGATGGGCATCGATGTCTTAGTAGGCTTTTATACTGACTTTGACCCAAAAACTAAAAATGAATGAACTACAATTCTTGACTCACGCACTGAGGCAATCCAATCTGGCGCGCACATGGAGAGTTTCACTGTGTATCCGCACCTGTGAACCACTTTAGTGCACCCCTGACTATATTTATGGCAGATGTCACATTTCCTATCATTTGTCTTTGACAATCCTGAGACTGTCGGTCAACTATCCTTGGTATACCTCATAATTTACCATATGTATTTTTTTTGCAAGATATTGAACTTCCCAATATTGCATCATATATGTACAGATGAGCAGCTATCTTCTCTTTTTAAATGAGTCAATATTTTTAAAGACTTTGACTAAGTCAAAGGTAGAACAGCATTGCATATAATACAGGCTGCAAGTGTACTTAATACAAGTTGTGCTATTTTCTTGGTTGGACTGATATGGAGAAATGGACTAACATGGAAGCTTTACTTGCAACGCGTCTTGCCGCAACGCAAGAAAATTCCAGTTAGTCCTTGATGACTCTTTTCTTGTCCTCTGTTCTGGCTTTAGTACTCTGAGCCGAAGAATTCTTGGAACAGGACAGAATTGTAAACGAATGGACAACCAACATGAAAGCCTTCTAATCCCCCCCCCCCACACACACAAAAAAAAGAGAAGATTATCATGGAAGATAAGAAAAAAGATGATTGGTGGACAATATGATCTGGATAGTTTCCATACACTCCCCGGTGGTCCAGCTGAGTCTCATTAGATGGATGAGTATGTGGCTGTCAACTAGAATATTACACTACTGTGTTATCAGCAAACTAATTGGGTAACAAAGACCATTTTCAACCCAGGGATCCAATCTTTTAACAGTCCATGTGCTGAGACACTGATAAGAGAGTTCACGTCTAATGCATTTAGCAAGGGGCAAGGTCTTTATCTTATTTACTTAACTTGGTGTAAATATTGTTGGTCTTTTACAGTGGATTAAGTAAGATGCAATTTCCCTAAAGTTCACCCAGTGATGAACGTATACAACGCTGCAGCACACCGGAGATGATCACTTGCTAAATGGAAAGTAGCATTTTCAGCATTTGTTATTTTTTTTTAGGGGAGGGCTAGAAATTCAGGTTGGAATGCATTCCACTTGTTTCAGTTCTTTGTTTTGAGAGATTTTTGCTGTTCAATCTAATTGATATTCCGTAGATGGAGGACCCAGTTTATGAATCAAAAAGTGAGACTGCCTGCTCACAGAGAGTCTCCTGAAATATAAAAGCACACACGGAGGGATGCAATTCTAATACAACGTGAAATTTCTGAGTCACCCAGAGAAAGAAGGGAGTTCAAAAGAATATTAAACCTAAAGGGGGGCAGAGAGGTTTATCTAAAGTCAAGGACTTTATTTAAGAATCATGCCCACCATTTTATATTTGTCTATATTTACAGCGTCTGACTGATGTGTGCAGTTATGAGGCCAGGGATTTATTATGACCCCACTGACTGATTGACTCCTGAGTTCCCTTTCATCCTCTCTGGGGATATCCACATGTTTATTCCCAACAGGGAAAGAGGAGAGATCATTCTTGAGAATATGTCACCTGCCACCGTGGCCCCCAGGGACTGCGTTAATATCCATACACGTGAACATTACTGGCTCAGAGTTTCCTATTATGGCCCCTCACAGAACTTCTCCCCGCATGCTCTGGCAGGCAGCCCTTACATATAGTACATGCAAAAGATCAAACAACCTTGCCAATTGAATTCAAATGGGAAATTTCTTGTAATTCAAACAGTGAGTCGTGAAGATGTTCTCTGACCAAAGCAATTCAGTAGAAGAACATGTTTGAACATGTACCTCCAAGCCATGATTAAGACCTGCAGCACAAGCACTACAAATGTACCCCTCTTGTTTAACATTTCAAATCAAGTATCATGGCGGGGGGGGACCTGCGTAGCAAACTAGCTGGTAAAGTTGAATTGAAAATGTCGCCGTTGCATTGGTGCATTGTACAAAGATTTGTGAGGGGGAGGAAGGCGGTTGTGGAGGTAGAAAGGAAAGCAGGCATGTTCAATATTGAGCTTTCTGACCAGTACCTAAAAGTGCCTGGAGTGTGTCTTGAAAACAGAGACTCCTGTCCCCTCTACGTTCTTAATTCTATGTATTTAACCTTGATTTATTTACGATGAATCCTTAATCTGTCCGTCTATGTGAATTAACATTTGTGTTTGAAGATAACAATATAATTTGAGATGGATTGTTGATGATTTGTCCTTGCTGTGCAAGCCAAATCTTTGGTACGCGCTCATTTGTCTGCTTTATTAGCACTTACTGTATGTCTGCAGCAGAGTGAACAGCATGCCTTGCCACCCATGGTCAACATAAATACTATCCTGTGTGAGCGTTTCAGTGAGGGTGAAATAAGCAAGAGCTTAATGCTGCATTTGTACTTTGATGCTTACAGTCCAGCCAGTGGGATAAAAGGTGAATTAAATGAGGAAAATATTTATTCCTTATAGCGTGGCCATGATAGCAACTGCAAAAGCATGTGTGTCCCTTCAAAGATTCTGGGAACAGCAGCGACTCTCTCAATTGAATCGATTTTAAAATGAAAAGTCAATTTAAGAAAGTTGAAAAGAGAATGATGGGCGAAGGGAAAGGGTGGGGGTAGCATTCTCTTGCACTCAAGCAGTAAACTAACTGCCGCATAGCGCAGGCAGAGATTTCAGCTGAATTATCTCCCACCTCACATTTGCTCTTAGGCAAGCAGTTTAAAAGCCAAGCGATTGAGCCAGTGATCCAATTTGAAATGCAGAAATGATTAGAGCAGCTTGCCTCATTTCATATCGAAATTCTCTGATATATGACAGGGCACCAGCCAAGATCTATCTCTAAAGGGAATTAGTGTGCAATTCCTGCATATTTCTGTTATTTAGTCTCCCAGCAGCAGATGCCATAGCCTTAGAAAGGGGGTGTAAAAGGAATTGAAGCATTACGTAGGTATCTTTTCATCTCAGCCAGATGTAACCATGGCCATTTATATGAGGCATTTGCCATTTTGTGTCCGCTTTTGACAAAGAACCTTATTTCTGGGAGCAAGAAAAAAAATGAAGACTATGTAGCACTTAACTACGCATGTACATATACACATTTTTTTGGAGTATGAATAGGAGTGAGATACAGGCTGCAAGGTTAGCTTTGGCCAATTATTTGAAAAAAAAAAAAGAAAAAAAGACCCTTGCAACCCATCCATCCTTGAGGCTAAGAAAATATTAAAACGTGCGGCGATAACGAGGGCTAGAGGAAAATCTCTCTTAATGAAATTTCCAGTTGACCACATGCAATTTGTTTCATCGCAGTGAACAACTAATTGCAATGGACGTTATCAAGGTGTGAGTCTGCCGTCTGCTGTAAACTGACTGGTAAAACAGGTACAAATCCTTTATCCTCACTCCTCATGGTTGGAAACAAATAAACCCACCATCACTTTAAAAGCTTGTTTCTCTTATTTTGTGCTTTTATTGTAATCTAGCGGACATTTGGGAAATGAGAAATTCAACTGTTCTGATATAAAGTGTTGTTAGGATACCATTTCAGGTTTGCTTCATATTCCAAAAGACTCGTGAGTGGACGATTAAAGCTCAAAGTTTAAAGACTTATTGACATACATTGAAAAATTGGGTTACTAATTGAGTTTGTTCCATGACACTGTTTGTAAACCATAACATTAGTAAACAGAAATGACGTTTTCCCATTGAAATTTATTTGAAATAATCCCCTTAAAAATGTTGTTGTATTTATTTTTTTTGGTCAGTGCACTGAAAAAATAAATATGTGCTGAGTAGAAGAAATTAGGGGAAACACTCTATTAAAAATGAATAATACACAAAACGAGCATGTGTTAAGTGTTGACTTCCCAAGGGAAACAATGTGGGGACTTGCATGTGTTTAACTTTTCCCTCTGGGCACCCTACCTCCACAAAATCCACACTTGTTTCCAGACAGGACTGCCACTTAAAACATACTACTTTCAGCAGGACAAAATTTTAAAAAAGTATTTCGACAACAAAAAAAAAAAATCCATGAATAATTGATTTCCCCCTTTCCACATGGTACATAACTGACTGTATGCAGGAGTTCAATTATTCAACCCAAACAAACGACCTTCATATAAGGCTTATCAAACAGTGTTAGCTGGCATCCAAGCCTAAATAAAATGTTCAAAATGTGCAAACAAATATAGACACTACATCACAAACGCAGACAAAATTAATTAAACCTAACGACACTAAGACTGCACTAAATGGCATCAAATGAACATTTCTATTGATTTGACCGCACAAAAAAATGCCAATAGACGGAATTAATAATAAATATCAATATATGATTGCCGAACTGCCAATATGCAGTGCTTCACTGTGCGTATTCAGTTACCGTGACAACTAGTGAAGTAGTTAAAGGTGGCTGCATGTTGTGCCCCCCCCCCATTAGTGTTAGTGGGATCAGCAACTGAGCAATCAAGCAAGTGCCACTTATCTGAATCTAATGTTTTTATCTAATCTGTGCATCCAATAATACTCAATACAGCTCTGCTTACCTTTAGGCTTTGATACAGTATATTGATTCAACCCGTGTTGTCAGGTCATGGAACTATGCCTATGCTGTCAAATCATAGGGGGAGAAACTTATTGGAGGTGTGTTTTTGATTGCAAATTAGCAGTTCTGTTATGTCACCTCGGTGCAATTTCGAACGGCTCACTCGCAGACCCCTTTTTGGAAGAAAGCAAATTTAATTTCACACTTGATGGGTGGGCATTGGGCAAGCACCCCAGAGACCCAACTGTTTGTATACAAGAAATTAAAAAGTACATCTTCCGTAATATGTCCTCTCTCAAAGGTTAACGAATGTCTTGAGATATTCAGCCGGAGCGGTTTTGATCTCTCAGTTGTCTAAATCCTGCAGCTCTGGGATCAGAAGACAGATCCAGTGCCAGTCAATGACCTTGGTGGAGGGATCAAGAAAAAAAAGGCATGAGGAAAATAATCATTGCCGCCAAGGTTTGTATCGATTTCACCTGCCCTGACCACGGAGCAGGTTAAGAGCAGCCACTGGTGGTGAAATGGTCAGCGGTGATATCATTAGCTTGTTGTTTACACAGGGAAGCTGGGAGTTAGAAGCAGCCTGAGTGTCACAAGACACTTTCTTCTTTACCTCCTTCAGCTGATCAGAGGATCATGGTATCAAGGAGGGATTAGTAGCGACTTGGGATTTGTGTGATTGGTTAATTTATTGCGGGGATGGCAGGTCTTTCATCTATGGCAACATTTAATCAGCGCAGCCACAGAGGCTATTACAGGTTAGCTCCTTTCTGGAGTCAGTCCGGCTGTGCCATCAGCTCTATCACAATTCCCCTGAAATTTCCAAATTATCTGGAACAGGCTTTAGCTTCTCCGTAATAAAAATTAGAAGAGATTCCTGATAGAAGCTTTTGCTCACACAGGACCAATTATAAATAGTGCAGCCCTGCCTTGGAAGACGGAAGGGGGAGGAAGAAAAAAATCCAACTCTGAGAGATGTGCGCGGAACTTATCGTTCCACCCCTGCTCTGCTCTGATCCAAATCCGTGTGGCTGAAAATTTATATTAGATTTTATCACAGACGCCTAAGTCTCCAAAAATCAATGAAGGTTATCTTTTATGTTGCAGCAACTTGTGGAAATATTGATTTTTATTTTATAGCGAATTTGGAGCATCAGTTTGTAATCACTTCCTCGCTGACTACACTGTTTGGGTGGCTGTATCTCTTACACAAGGGTAGGTAACAGAGCTCAGGGAAAAAAGCAAGAGAGTATTGAAACCACTGAGGTGAAGGCAGAGGGCGGATACACTATAACACACAACTTGTTTGTGTGTGTTTGTGCTTGTGTGTGTGTATGCCGAGAGCTGTCCAGGTTCTATCATCTATCAAGTGTGTTGTTTTTTTTTTTTATTGGCTTGTCGAAATTAGAAAGGGGATCAACCCCGCTAAATCATGTTCAGTTACCATTAGTGATGTATATTACACGTACATTACACGTACACGGATTGGAGGACGAGTTTGTTCCTATAAAACCAGTTCATCATATTCTTCCTCGCTTCAGGGAAATTGTAATTTTCTGCCTGTCAATCTGCATTTCTGTGCATAGTCGCCACTAAGGCCAACTGATCCGGTTGTACAAATGTTTTCATTTGCATTTGCAAACACTCCTCCCTGCAGTGACGCCACACTATCTTAATCCTAAATATGTTGCCCGCACTTGCTCTTGTACATCTCTTTGTCTTTGTGGCGGCTGCTACACGCATGCTTCCGAGGCACACTTTTGTCACTGTGGATGAGTTATGTAAATCTGCAGTAAGAAACTGTCATCACTTGTTTGCTACAAGGGTGAAGCAAAGTAAACTGCAATTGACGGTTCGTTCAGTAATTTGTAATTCCCGCTGTGCAAAAAAATTAAAGCAATAAAATGGGAAGAGTTGTGAGAACAATGTCTAAGACTAAGAAGTCAAGTTAGGTTGGTGTTCAGTCTGTGTCGGCTACATGGAGAGACAGCTGGAATATCATAAATTCCCAAAGGCTCTGGGGGATGGCAGAAAGGCCTCTCGCTGCTGAATAAGAGATGGCTTCAGTCTGGAGATCTAAGAAAGGGTTAATCTGATTCCCATTTCAGATAGTCGCCCTAGCAACAATCGGCCAGTCTGCTCTGCTTCTTTGACAGGGGTGTGAGATTTTCAGGTTAGCCAGATAGAAGACTTTATTGTGAGGCTAATTTGAAATGTGAAATCCAGGATGACTTAAATTACAGAGGTCGTCTTTCTCTCATCTGCTGCCAAGGCGGGATAAGACGATGCCAAGAGAAGAAATAAGAGTATCAACCACGCAATTTACTGTCTGTTTTTTATCATTTTGGCGGTGCAGTTTCTGCAGAGGAATATACTGTGCAGGAAGTGTATATGAATAGAACATCTTCATTTGGAGTGTATATTTATAGTCACAGATTTTCATTGTCTCTGAGATTTTGTCGCCATTTGCTCGCCCCCAAAAAATCAGTTTGTCCTCTAGCTTGTGACTAGATGGAGTTTATGAAAAGAGAAATCCGAAGGGGGTGGGTGGCATACAGGCACACTGCCCCAGCACAGCACTCATCTTACGTGCATATCTGTGCCAATTCAGACCTTTAACATGCTCAAGTGACATTTGCATTCATCCTTGAAGGTTGTTGCCACGCTCCGAAATAAGTAAAAAAGCATGGGAAAAGATGAGTTTATTTTCCATTGCATTATGCAGATGAACAGAGTTGAGATTGCACGCCAACCCATTTTCGCAAGCCATTACTATTTTTGTAACGGCCAAATAAAGAAGGGCCTGAGGGTCGAAAAGTAATGGCATTGAAATACCGACAGTTTTCCTTCAAGTAATAGACTTCAGTACTCACGTGCATTAGCACACACTCGAAAACAGCATTACTCGAAGCACTAAAAGAAAGCGGACACTGGAGAAAAAGAAGCATATGATAGGTGAATAAATGTGGCTAGCACATACTGTGGCACTCTCACACGCGAGCCTATTAAAAGGATGTTGTACTCTATCTGTCTCTTTTCTTTTTCCCCTCCCAAAAAAAAACAAAACACGTTTGACCTCTGACCAAGAAGAAAAATGACTTTACACATTCAGTATAATTTTTCAGCATATTATAAAAGCTCTGACCTCAATCGCCCTTTGAAATAGATACTGATTCTTTAAATTCTTCCCTACTTGTTTCAGGAAATAGTGAGATCCTGCTGATAGCGTGGTACAATGTGCCCAAAGTTCACCACAGAACTCTCCCTTCCTTCTTTCGCAAAGTCATCTCCCCTTTTCTTCATACTTTCTTCATTTCAGAGAAACCATAGAGTCTCTTTTAAATCTCCTTGGAGCTCTTGATTTTCAATCCCGGATGACTTGTTTTTGATTCCACGCAATATAGTCTGTTGCCCATTTTTTTTTCCTCCTTTCCAACCACAAATGCTGCCTTTTGTCAGGAGGCCGCAACCAAAATATACACATCCCATTAATGTTTAGAAAAGGATTGGGATGGGCTCGCTGTATAGTTTCTCAAATTATCTGTATATGAGCGACCATTCAGAGCAGCAGATGCGTAAATCGTTGGTTATTAGTGTTTCTCTAATCACCAGAATAGGCAAATGATTAATGTTTGTTATCTGTCCCCTTCCAGAAGACGAAGAGCACGGTCCCGGTGGTGCTAAGCGCCGGCCCCAAGTGGCTGCTGGATGTGACTTGGCAGGGAGCAGAGGACAACAAAAACAACTGTGTGGTGTACAGCAAAGGTAAGCAAGCAACACTTGAATCGTGTTATCTTTCCACACTGCAACACCGCTTCGCCGCTAAGACACAGACGATCCTCCATCCACTCAACTCCCACCTGCCCGTCTCCCGGTCTTCTTGTACTTTCTCTCTTTTGCGCTCCTTGCTTCTCTGAGCCCCACACGCACTCAAATGTTCAGAGGCGCACACGCAACATTACGTGCACACATTCAGTCGCTATCTGTTTTTCTCATCCAGCAAGTAATTTATATCATTTTAACCCTGATTAAGAACTGAGAAACATCACTTGACACAGAAAGTTAATTGTCCTTAGATTTCACCACCGTAATTAATGCCCCGCCTCTTCCTCTTTTCTATTGTGTCTTAGAGGAGATAAAGAATATGTTGGAATTGAGGTGGGGTTTCCACTGCTTCATTTGTACATTTTTTTGTGTACAGGTAAATAAAATGATACAGTGAGACTTTCACAGTGTTGTATGACAGAGGACCAAAAAAATCAATTGACCTCTATGTGCTTAGATCAAGGAATAATCATCATAATTATAGATTATTCGGGTAGAATCTGGTTGGTATATAGCAGGTGTGGGCAAACTATGGCCCAGGGGACACATGCGGCCCATGAAACATTTTAATCCGGCCCGCCAGACTTGAAAAAAATTAGATGAATAAACCTTGATAATGTTTTAGTTTCCAAATACTCTGGTGTGTCAAACACAGATATTTTGTCCTCATGCTTTTGTTCATTTTCATTTAAAATTAAATGTATTTTTTTTCTCCAATGAGGCGAGGTTACCAAAACACTCCATCCAACTGCTCCTGGTCCGGCCCCTCTGTCAAATTTTAGAACCCAATTTGGCGCACCAATCAAAAAGTTTGCCCACGCCTGGTATATAGGAATTTACTGCCACTAAGAAAGAAACACTTTAAGGCCTACACATGATGTGCGATGACGGCTAGACACGGTGTTGGTAATTTCGTAAATGCGTCCCTATAAAAAAAAAAGGGGGGGGGGGGGGGTTGCACCATTGTGGATGTGAACTTGGTCTGAAGAGGTGTAAGTTTAAACCGACTTGCAACAACTAAATTAGCAGATTCACAATCAGAGGACGCACTATTGCTACGTTGGCGCGCCCAGCATGGTAACAAATTCACAAACAAGTGCGGCAAAGCTTTTCCTGTCACAAAAATCAGGATATGCCAGCATTTCTGCATGCACCGTCAACAAAAACAAAGCCCAAAAACTTGTTGCACATTATACACAAGATGCTTACAAGTATGTAGACAAGTGACACGGAGGGTTTTATTAAAAGCTTATATAGGTGTGAAGTTTCTGCAGTCATAATTGGGTCTTGATGCATGTATGAATGAAATGAATACATAAACAAAGATATGTGTTTAGGATTGCCTTGGGTGAAGGGAAGAGCCTCCATTTCTCACTCTGAAAATGATTACCCCGTGACAATACCCCTAAAGCTGAAATGGAGAGTCGTCTGCCTCAAAGTGAATAAATGGCAGGAGTGGGATTTGCAACCCAGATTTTCAGTCTCCCAATTCTCATCTACTAATCACTAGACTGCACTGGGGAGTTATCCTCTTAACCGGCTACTTAACTTTGTGCTCTTTATCACCAGATCATTAAAGTTTTGATAAGCTGTTAAAGAAGATTACGTATTTCTTTAAAAACCTTCTAATCTTTTTGCTTGCAGACTTACTGTATGAAACAAAAACGAGGCTGCAATAACAGGATTTCTCACTTTTTTTTTTTGTTTGAGTTGGACAATTTACTCTTCCAATCTTCAGACATGTTCCATGAGCTCCACGCAGTCCATGTATGATGGGCATCACATGCAACACACTAACACTCACTTAGCCCGCTGTGTCACTCACAGTTGCTTTGTTTGTCATTTTCATTTCGACCTTATTAAATTAAACACAATGACATCTCCGCACATCCCCGTGTGACAGTTGTTCTGTATTGTACTGTATTAAGTTCATTATTGGGAAATCCTCCAAGCGAATCATTAAGCGCTGATATGTGATAACAGAACACAACGAATTAATTTAAATCTAGTCACAGAAGTTGAATATGTACTACATCACAGAAGCAGTCTGTGCGCGTGTGCGTGCGCGGCTGTGCATGCGTGTGTGTGCAGCCTCTAGAAGGGAGGCTGAAATGGAAAAAAAAACACATTGAAATTAATATAGAATGTTGGTCTTTTGGCGACAATTTGGGAAATGGAATGTTAAAGTGTCACCCCTGTAGTGTGGGTTGATTAAAGGCTTGTCTCTTCCTCTCTTCGGAGTCCAAATGCAACTTTCTTCCCACCTTGAAAAGCTGGGCCCAGATTGTTTATATCTTTACCCTGTGCGGCTTCCCCTCTGTCGGCTGCTTCATTGCTCCTTGAGATGTGTTACTTATGGAAAACAGGGAATATCTCACTGCACAGTATGCTTGCAGAATATGTTTTGGCTCACGTTTCAGTGGTCTCGGCTCTCTTTATAGCTGCTTGAGAAGATAGTAGCCGTTCACTTTGGATGTCTGCCAGTATGAATCTATGGGGGAGTATCTGACTGTTGATTGGTTTGAGTGGTTACAGTGTACTAGTCTGCCCTAGGATTTCTGCTTTACACTTAATACGACTGCTCATCATCTGTCCCCAATCCAGAAGTGAGCGAAATGTGTGGTGTGGCAATCAGAGTGACCGGGATACAACAGAAAAAAATCTTGTGAATTGTGCAGCAGTGTTTTATGTCTAATATATGCAGTGGTGAGGGGAACGAGCAGGAGGATGCTTTAGTGAGGAGCGCCATGGGGCATCCCTGGTGACAAATGAGCTTTATGGTGTAACAAAATAAGCAGTAAATTTTTATAATTATTATTAATATTGAATATAAAAAATAAAGATGAAAAAGATGTCCTTTAATAGTCTCACAAATGGGGAAATTTGCAGTTATGTTATTTATTTTATTTTTACAAATTTGCATCATCACTAGCTTCTCGAGCATGTATTTTTACTTGGGTTCACATTTTTTTAATTACAGGTAATATTTAGAAATTTCCGAAAATGAACTAGAAGCGAAATTTACAGCCTATTCTGTTAGACGTGTAATTGTGGTTGGAAATACCAGGTCGTGTGCAAATTGAGTTGAAGAAAAAAATAGTTTGCATTCTGCCGCCCTCAGTTGCATGCTGAGAGGACAGTGCATATTTATTTGCGGACTCCTGAGAAGGCTTTCGTATTCTGTGTTACACTTGCCGTTGATAAATCAAGTATGATCAAGTACGGAATTAGTATTGAGGCCACACTAATGCAGCGTTGATAATATTACTGAAGTAAATGCAAGTATATGTGATGTAAGGTACATTTTCTGCTTTGTTGCGGCTTATTTGATTTTTTTTTTTTTTTTTGATAGGAAAAGTTTCAGCCCCTAAAATGTGGAAGGCAAAAACCTTCAATGCTTGAGGCATTGGAATGTCTCAAATTCATGAATATAAATTATTTGTGACTAATTTTCATTTGTTTGAAAAAAAAAAAGAGGCTGCAATAGCCCTGAAGTGGCATTGTGGCAAATGCAATATCTGCTTTTCTCAGGCCGTCAATGTGGCCCTGTTTGTTTTACATTAAACTCCCATGAAGAGCCTTAGCAGCCAGCCATTACTAAAACGCTCAACTCTACCACTGTGCTCTTATTATCAAGAAATCCACCTGGAACTCCCACAATGCTCTTCTCCACACTCTGACAATTTCTTTGAAGCACAGAAGTTCTAGAAACAGGCAGAAAGTCTGCAGAGTAATTATGTGTTACAGTAAGAGTGGAGCGCCAGGAGCGAGCGAGGATGACAGACAGGGACCCGGAGAGAAAGATAGGGACCAGTTGGGAATTTTCTCTGCAGATAAACAACAGATTGATAAACTCACTGGGAAAAAAATGGAGACATTTAACAAAGGCACAGTGTATATGCACCCCGATTCGAAGATTTTTGTTGTTGTTGTTGCGTCAAACTGTTCAGGATGGGGTTATTCTTTAGCCTGACTCACAAAATTACTTTTTAGATCATGCTGCTGTTTTTCACTTGGTAACTCATTCCTTAAGCAACTGCTCTCAAACAACTCCAAAAGCCACATTCATATTCATCTATGATTTGTGCAAGTTTACATATTTCAAATTCGCAGTCCATATCTGTGGCATTATCATGACAAGAATATGTTCTATGCAGACCCACTAGTCAATGCATGGTATTTTGATTTATATAGCGTTTGTGTAATAGAAGTTAAGCAGTGAAATTCACCCGTTTTTGTTCATCGGAGGTTGCAGCCATTTTGTCACTTCTGAAAATGATATCAAAGTCGATCAGGGCGTAGCTAATGACCAATCATGGCTAAAAACGGATGGATTTTGCCGCTTAACTCATATTGCACAAACACAATATTAATCAGAATGCTATGTTTCGACTAATGAAGCTAATTATTTAATCTGCCCCGTTAAAAAGTCCTCTGACTTCAGTACCTTCTGACATGAGACTGTTAATATTTAGAAAAATGACACCCTTTTTTAAGTATATTTGACAGTGGTAGGAGTGAGAGTGGTTCATCGCCTGCATGATCTGTCATTGTCCTTGCCCCATTGTTACCTGATATCTACGCCCACTAAAAATAGGCCACGTGACCATATTATTCAGAGGTCATCTAAACTTTTGCACTGTAAGCCTCTTAAGTCAGGCCACATTTAGATCCGCCATGTCCCACAAGTCTCCAGAGCAACTTAGCCCATTGTTCATACAGAAATTGACCAGTGTAACTAGGATGTTTTACATAAGCCCGAACAGAGAAGAATTAGCTAACTCACTCTTTGTATTATTTCATAGTCACTAAGTCCTCACAATCAGATCCTTTTTCATGCCGCCGTTTCATTACCACGGCTGGCCGACTGAAGCCCTCCGAGGCACAAGATGAACTAACATGGCCTGTGTGGACACATGCGGCATTCCCCTTTGTTTCCATACTTTAAATGCCCGCCTGAATGTTTGTTATGAAGCAGTTTGCATTGCTTTCTTTTCATTTGAATGGAGCCCATAATCATATGTTGCGTGCTGTTGGTTAGAGTTGAACATTCCACCCTCTTCTTTTAAAACGACTGCGGCGAACGGGGCATGCAGGGGTTTATGATCTGTTATCTTGGAACATAGCAAAATGACGTGACTGAATAAGAACTAAACAACTGACACAATGTAGAAATTTCATTATCGGTGTATTAAAACAAAATTGTACCCTAAAGGAGTCCCCACCACAGCTTAGAGCAGCCCACTAATTATGTTTAATTAAAAGACAAGAGAGATCAACAGAATCGTTTTCATTAGGAAATTATTAATGATTCCGCTGCAACCATAATTGATTGCACCGAGCCATGCGATAACTCGGTGCGGTCAGGCTCAATCCAGAGCTGTGTGGAAAGGCGCGGTTGGTTCTGAAGCTGAAGCGTGCACATTTGTAATGGAGAAGTTGTAAAACAGGCTTTATGGAGACAAAAGGGGCACAGGAGAAGGAGAAGACGGAAGGTTGAGGGGAGCAAAATCCAGATGAAATAGCAATCAGAGTGGGCTTTATTATAACATTTAAACAGTGACTGTCTCACCTCATTAATACAGTCCAACGTGTGTCCCCCCCCCCCCCCATTCTGAGTCTATATTACATGTACATAGGCACAGAGTCCCACTTTGTCGCTGCTCCATTCAGAGCCATGTGAAAGCCGTCAGCGCCAGACGCTTCCCCCAGCAGCCTTTTATGTGCATTGTTCTCCCGCTAGGCAGGCTGTTTCCCTGCTAGACTCTATAGCGCAGGCACCAGACGACACGCTCTGCCACTGCACCCACATTCGCCACAAACACACACACTAGACGCCATTACTGAAAATTCGCATAATGGCTGCTGACACATAAATGTCCATCTGCATTCGCCGCAGGCTAAACCCCCAGACAAAAACAACAATAGAAGGAGAGCATGTAAAGGGAGTGATGGGCGCTGATGAGTACTAAATTGTTTTTTCATAGATACTAACGCAATATTTCTTTACACCGTTGTGTGTGCTCTTGCATTTTTGGAGGATGTGCTTGTGATCAGCTTGTGTGCATGTGTGCGCGTGTGCGTCCACGAGAATAGCAAGTCGCCCTTGTATCAGTGCCATTGAGGGTGTCAGGCTAATGAGCGTGGGCTGTCCTTCGAGCAGGAGGGTTTGGGTTGTGCCATTCACTCTGCATATTTAAATGCCTTGTAGAGCTTAAGTAGGCCCACTTTTCCATGTCAGGGCAGCGTTCAATCCTGCTGCGGCCATTAATTATGATACCTTTGTGCTCCAGTGTGGCTAATAAGAGTGATGTATTGCACCCTCGTGGCATTATAATCATCTGAGTGAAGTACCTGGACCGCACTGAACTCGCTTTAAGCACCGCATTTAAGGTAAAAATACTGGGAACAAAAAAACAGCCGTTGAAGAGGCAGCTTCCTCCTTGCTCTCCGCGGCTGCGGTGGTTAATGCGCCCACATGAGAGTGTGTCACACATTTAACGTGTCCATAATGGTATAATCAATGATGTGAAATGCTTTGGTATTGATCATTCAGGAAGGCCGATTGTGCGCCTGAGAGCGAAGGCAGCTAAAACACACACACAAAGGTTAAAAGGACGTATTAGTCATTGTTTTGCTGCTCATCCCTCCTTGTTCACACTGGTCCCACTGTCTGCATTAGGATTTACTATGTTACTTTCGTATTACTTTCTCTGTCTTTGAACAGTGAAGTGGTTAACTGGATTTTGAGGAGCTGCTTCTTAATATTTGGAGCATGTCTCTCTGGTATTGAATCTGTTCGTTACAGATGGGGTGTAAAAGATCACATTTTATTACATTAATCACCACACGTTAATGTGATGATATGTGCTTCATATTTCCTCCTCTTAACGGCATAATCAATGACCATTTTTATATTCATTGAAAAATCCCACAGATATGAAAATGAGCGCCGGCTCGGTTTTTAATCTACTGTGGGATCTTGAGTCAGTAATTAAAGAGTTCCTTCAGTGTATATCTTCTAAAAGCCCTTAGCCTGCTTTTCAGGCCTGGTTATGATCCAGCTCGCCGCCCCCATCTCTGCTGTGGTAAGTAGGTGTGAAAAGCATTGTCACTGAGCTTTAGGATAAAGCCCCGCTGTTGGATGCCATTGGTCAGATCGCACACATGCAGACACACGTACAACGCTACTTTATGTTGGGACTGTGTGTCAATGTTTTTCTATTGAGAGACATAACACTGATAGAGAGGGCCCTCTCAGTACATTCAAACTGCTTTTTAGTTGGGGTTTTTTTTTTCTTCTTTTTTTTTTTCTTTTTTTGCCGGCTATACTGGGGGCGTTGGATGGCTGTATGACAGTGTGTATGTTTGCGTCCATGTGGACAAAAAAAAAAATAGAGAACGTGATAAAAGGGTGAATGTGTTTAGATGGTCAGTCATACTGATGGCAAAGCACATGGTTTGAGTGTCTGTGGGGGGTGATTTAGGAAAAATGTAGTGAAGCAGGGGTGAGGGGTGGGGGCTGAGAAGGAAAAGCACATGCAGCACTGGTATAATGCAGACTGTTAATATGAGCGAGACAGTTAAAACAATAGCGTTGCAACAGTTCCATTCAAGCCATCGAAAGATTCACGCGCACCTTTGATAACAAAAGAAACGTAATCCTTGGGTTGGGCAAATCATAATCAGATTTTCCTCAGAGAAATAGCTCAACACATTTTGTGGGGTCGCCAGTGTGTTCATGTAGGAGAACTTGTTGATAACCTTTATACATAGCTTTGCTGTTAATCCATTTTATTGATTGTGCAGCCACCTGCATGAAAAACACCATAGTCTTTAAAGAAGCGTATCAGTGTTATATCACTGTTTTTATTCTCTCTGTCACCTCTAACATTAGTACCTTATCTGAGACTCAGTTTATCGGGTGATCTGGTCAAAGGATCTTAGTAATTGTTAAAGCAGCGAACACACTGCAAATGGCTATTTTGATACATAGAGTATGTAACATTTGACTAGTTTTGTAGCAAAGTATCATTCATATACTATTCAAATCCGATAGTGAAACATGTCCATGCTCGAGCATAATTTTTGCCTTACTTTGGATTTGTTTAGATTTCAAATCTTTCTCAGAGATAAACTGTTGAAGGGTAAAAGGCTATCACATCGTCATCATTCAATGTTTTTTTAAACTGCGCAGGCTATTTTTTGATACCTAACCAATTATGATAACTTTTTAAGATTAGTGTATAAATAAGTTAACCACTGGATATGAAATAATTTTATCAGCCACATTAACATGCAAACTACTGCCTTGGTCTGCTATGTGATCCACACAATTTCATACATTGAAATGTGTGGAACTCCTTTGGGATTTGACTTTCTTCTTGATTAGAATGAAAAAAAAAGAATGGCAATCAGTAAAGTGCAGACCCCTGTCAAGACCAAAAAAATCTAATTTGGATCAGCACCAAATTGTTCAGTCTTAGAGTGTATGCTAAATCCCTGATTACCCCCTGCCAGTCCGCCACAATATTAGGTGGAATTTGAGTCGGTACGTTTGTAAAATCCTTCTCGCAGCTGATAAAAAAAGGCAGGAGTAAAACATAACCTGTTTGGTGGAAGTAACAATCTGTCATGGAGTTCTGAACTTTGGTGGTTGTGAATGGTTGACAGAGAATGTTGCCCCTTTTCCATGAAAAAGAATGTGAGTGGGCATCGCGGTGAGAAGGAAGACAGGCGTGCTGTAGGTAGAGAAGTGTGGAAGAGCAGACATCAGTGTCGCCCCGGTCAGACAGGGCTATCCATCGTGGAGGCCCAAGGGAAGCAAGAGAGCGAGAATGGGACAGGCAAAAAGAAGCATCAGGAAAGAAGTGAAAGAAAAAATGTGGGTGAGTGCGTGTGTTCAAGAGAGAGATGGTGGGGCACTGATGCAGTCTTTCTCTTAACTCTGTCAAAGCCGCTTCATTTGTGCTCCCTTGAGCAGTCAGTAGTAACCAATCTTTCATCGCTCCGGTGGCCAGAATACTAGAAGAAAGCGGGACTGCAAGAAACACAAGTCTATTCAATTTGAAATGTAACTGGAACGTGAGCCTTTGGATGGCTTCTTGAAAGAAAAATGATGTAAGACTTTTGAACTCCGCTCTGCCGCCGACTGTGAAATGGAAGCGCTGGGTACAGTATTTGGGTCTGCCCGAGATAGGTTTCAGTCTCATATCTGCCCTATTTTCACGGAGAGGTGAATGACATGTTTTGCTGATAGAACTCTATCCAAACCATGTGAGGTTTGCATAGGCATGAAAGGCTCAGTTCAAACCTTTGCCAGCCCCCGCTTGATTTCACTCAGCGTGGTTGGCCTTCTTAATTTAAAATGTCATTTCTATTCATGGCATTGGCAATATTTAGACAATCACAGTCTCACAGGGAGCCAGAGCAGAAACAAAGTTCTCGAGTGAGTCTGCGACTCAGGCAATCATAAGAACTTCCTTTGCTATTACAAGTCCAGTTTACCTCATACAAGCGTCACCCAAGCAGCAGCACGCGACTACCTGATGCCCTGAGCATGCTAAGCCTGCATACCGTTGAACGGCGGCCACTAATGCTATGTTCCAACGCCATATAGAGTTATTTCGTTCCATCTCCTCCCAGGAATCCCCTTGCACCATTTCCCCTGTAATCTCCACACTGCTCACTGTCATGGGGTGGCTCGCCCGCTGCTCCCGCCACGATTCCACAGCCCCTCTCCTTCTTATACCCAGCACCTCCACCATTTTAATCCCTTTGACCCAAACCCTGTGCGTTTCCCTTTATCAACAGCTCCTGGAGATTACATCCTGCTTGCTTCCTCACCACTGCTTGCTTCAGTCACCGTGGCTGGCCAGGGTCTTTGTCAGAGACTGCTGGGTGTGATAGCCACTGTGGGCAAGCTATTTGGTCGCTCCGGACGCCATACTTGACGGCCATCTGGGCGAGGAGTGAGGAGGGCGGGAGATGTGAAGCATGTTACAATCAGAAGAGCGTCACATGCTTGTGGCCTTCAGGTTCTCGATTTGGGGCACCCATCATCTTCAAGAGTTGCAATCACAATACATTTACCAGCGTTTCAATCTAATCACAGGAGAACGATGATCATATTTTATATCCATCCATCCATTCATGTTTTATGCTGATTTAGCCTCATTGGGGTTGCGCGTGAGACATTAGGAAAAGGGTAGGTGGGTACACCGTGGACTGGTCACCAGTTAGTCACAGGGTACATACATAAAGAAGGACAATTTAGTTGTCAATGAACCTAGCATGCATTTATTTTAGAATTTTGGAGAATGCCGAAGTATGCAGACATTAATGCGCAACTTGAATTAGTTAAAGCTATTGCCCCTAAATTCCCAAATGTTGACCAATGATTGGCGCATTCTTTGTGTTTGTGAAGGCGGCAAAAGAAAGGAAGAATCTCATCAGTGTCATAATTTTGACAGGTTCCAGTGAGCTCAATTCATACCGTCGAAATATCAGTTTACATTCGGAGGAAGAATCAAAGATGAGAAACGTCTTTGTTTGTTTTGATTGGCTTTATTATTGTGAACTTCTGTGATAGGATTCTCAGCTTCCTTTCTAGTCGCTATTTGGTGAGTTCTTGTATCTCAGCACATTACAAGTCTGATTTAAGGGCCCATACATGTGGGAAGGTTGCAAGTGAAGACAAAAACCACAGACAAATCACACCGCAGGTTTCATCTTAAAGCTATTCAAATGGAGGAAAGCGGCAGAGCAGTGAAAAATATATACACACTCCATCCTGTCAGAACGCTTTTGGCTTATCTTGAGTGACTGTCAAGGCTCGGAATATCAGGGAATGGACAGAAATATATAAAATTAATAAGCCGCTGGATGTTGTCGGGAGTTATGATGCTTCATAAATCCTGGTTTGATCATGGCGGACAAGGCTTAAACCCACAACTACTGAATGCACGCGGCAGTGTTTTGAACTGAATGTTATTCTGTTTGGGAGATAGACGCCCTTAACTGGCAAAAGTAAGATTTATCATCGACTCCTCTACTCCCCTTTTTCTTTTAAGAATGACAAATATTAAAAAGAATGCCTATGGCAAGTTGGCAAGCATTACCTTTGATAGGACAGCATCGATGTAACAAGGTGAAACTGAGGCCAAAGGCAACAAGACACGATTGAGTGAGAAGCAGAAGAGGGGAAAATGTGCGCTAACTTATCAGCTGCACTCACTTTGTCAGGTCAAGGGTCTCGGAGCTTTTGTTTGTTTGTTTGTTTCCCCTCGTGGAGGGATGGAGGCTATCTCTCCTGCCATCCACGCAGGTCTACTCAGTCGAGCGCTGCAGGTAATATTTCATGTCAGGAATCAAGCAAGCGTCCGACTGCTCTCTACAGTTAGGTGGCCGACACATCCATCACCGTCCCTTCTCCCTCTCTCCATTGTTGGCTCACTCTCCTTCCTTACACCCGTTGGTTGGGATGAGTAAGCACTGTATCGCAAGGAGAGACTAATTAGAGCACCGTATGTGCTCTCGGGGGGTTTACCTGTCAATACAAATGTTTTGTGTGACGAAGAAGCCTCTTTAAATGAAAGGCTCCGCCGTTTTGATGTGTAAAGCACGTGTCATACTGTTTCAGTCAGCCACATCCCAATGAGACAAGTTGTCAGCAGAAGTACAACAATGACAACAAAAACAACTTTGCTGAACCCAATCAGAATAATGCCTTCTAATTCAAGAGCTATTTTTTGATGCCTTGTTGTACTTGTGAGTGGTCATGCATATTGAACACAAAGTTATAAGTAAATGTATTCCACTATTTCTTGTTGCTGCACAAAAAAGTAATGAGGCGTTGGTGATAAATACAATAAAGAGAGACAATCAATTATTTTCCTGTAGCTGCTTTTGAGTCAATTAGCACATTGCAAGGACTCTTTGACTTATTTAGCCTCTCCATATTCAGCATCTGACTTTTATCCAATTACATTATGCCAGGTGGGCACACCGGGCACAGTGCACATAATGGAGAATGCCATCTTTGGTGAGATATTCCGCGACACTTTTCCTTTGCATACGCCGATGGCACTCTCCATGAATTATTCAGATGCTTCATCCACACAGAAGAGAGAGGAACTCAGCTCCATAGTAAACAGATTTTCTGCTCACCATACTCCCAACTCTGAAGTGCAGGACATTGTAAGTGCCAAATAATTACACAGTGCCCCTTCTTCCCTCCTTTTTTCGCTCACCTGGATTCAGAACTGCATTTGGTCTGATTAGTACTCGGACGTCGGTGAACTCCTGCAGGGAAGTTTTTAGTGAAACGCTGCAACGACAGATGCATAAAATTGCATGTGGTTACAAGATAACGTTTTACGCATATTTACATGTGAAATAATTGAAATATTAGATACCCTGGGTTTCATGTCTGCACCCTGCCTTCCCTCTGTTGATATGCGATACAGTAATAGACTCCAACCTGGGTCATCACTGGCTATTGTACTGTCAGATAATATATATATATATATATATATATATATATATATGAATATTCTGAATATTTATATATGAATATTACATGGGGTTTAAATCCCGAAAAAAAATTCAGAGTGCCTAACCAATTAACATTAAATCACTATGACTAATACAGAAGAATTTGATATAGTCCGTCAGTATAAAAAGATAAAAAGAAAGGAGGGGCCAATGTAAAATCACCGTCTCTCTTCCCCGCTTTGAGGATTTGCCCTGACCTTGAACTGGTTGTATCTTCCAGTGCAGATCTGTGGCAGTGACACATGTCATGTGTTGGAGAGGATTGAGGAGGAAGAAGAAGAGGAGACAAGAGGGAGTGATCTTGGTGTGTTGCCCGGTTCGAGTCAGAGTCCCCCCTTGTGTCAAAGCATGGGCATGTTTGGCCAAAAACACAGACTGCACCTTGTCCACTAATCTCAGCACGAAAACACCTTCCTGGGGCTGACAGCCTGACGAGAACATGCACATTTTACAATGTTGAAGAACACCGAGAGGCTTCAAAGCCAGCCTTAAATTCTTGTGCTGTTGGGGAGGGACGATCGCGCGGGAAGAACAAGAACAAGAAAAAGAGTGAGGGGGAGGGAAGGATTGTCATCTTGTAAAGCAGACCTGGCTGAAGCTAAGCCAAGCCTTATTTTTTCCTCCTGTTCTGCATCGGAGAGGAAAAAAAACTCTCACCGTGTTTGTTCTTTCCCACTCAGTAGAAAAATACAAAGACTTGAAGCTCCTCATATAGAGAGAGACAACCTCTTAAGGGTGCCATCCTCCTCCTCAGATACTCAGCTTCGCTATCATGTCGTCGAAAGCACATTATCACATATGAATGAAGTTAACACGCACATCGACCTGCAATGCTTGACTGAACGCTGCCTTTTCACCCAGACAGATTGTATGCAGGCAGTGAAGTCATTTGTTATTGACTCAAAGGGGCTCTGAAATAGAGATCACAAATCTACAAATCTCTAAAGATTCAAATCTGCATTTCACAAAGATTCGCAAGTGTTACATGGTTGACAACCACCATTATGTCTCGCTTTCGTTTAAGGCTGTTTACCTTTAATCGTGAAAATGTACCAGCAGGAGCTAATTGATAGAGTGAAACCTTCTTGCTCGCGTGTCAACCATCAAGCTCACGCTTTGACGTCACGGTGTCTGCAAAAAGAATAAATAAGTCATAGAGTATTTTTTCCCCCTCCCGAACCTTTTTCTTTGTTTTGTGTTAAGCGCCTTTAAGCATGAGGCTAAAACACGAAGAGTCCAACATTTTGCCGGGCTTTAAATAGCAGCTCTGAAGCTACATGTGGGCTTTGTCATCACGCTTGAAGAATTTCCTTTTAATGTACTGTAATGTGAAATTCAGTGGGGACAAGTTTAATTGAGTTTTACACAAACCAGTTGGGAGTAGCGCTGGAAGGTAGGTGATGTTGAGGTTTTTAATCTCTGGCTCCGGAGAGGCATGTTGACGAAGTGGTTCTTTCTCTTTGTGGGGAAAAAAAGAGGAAGCCTAAGAAATGATACAACCGTGGATAAAACCAATTGGCAACCCTCAAAGGGACGGAGGGTGATAAGGCAAATCCAGCACTTGTAGAGAAATAAAAGAATCCAACTGTTCATTAAAATGGGAAACAAAACAGGCGATTGAGAGGGAAGGCAGACTGCTCAGTGGTGGAGCGAGTGAAACAAACAGAGCCAAAGATATCAGAGGATAGAATTGGAAAATAATCAAGGATTTGTGAGGAGAATTAATAAGGAAGATAGGCACAAATAAGCATTTTTTCTGAGTCTCTGCAAAATTAGGCAGGATGGACTATAATAATCAAACATGGGAAATGGCATAAGCTACATAAACGCCTAATTATAAGCGATAACCAAGATAAAAGGGTTGCAGTCTTCTATTTTACACACTGCGACTGTGAGGCAGCATGCGCTTTTATGCTCACTAAGTTCGATATTTTTGGATACGTTATACGGTAGTGATATCTTTTTACCTGCCAAAAGTAGTTTTTTTTTTTTTTTTGGGAAAAAATGCTGGCTTTTAATCAAGTAAAGCGCTTAAACCATCTTGAAAAACAGAGCGAAGCACTGGATCTTTCAGACGCTCAGAAATCCACTTGGAGGAAAATTATTATCATTAATTTTTTACTTTGCTCGAGAAAAGTCTTCATTTTTGGTTCTAGTGTTGAGCTGTACATCAGTCACCTGGCCGACGTCGCACTCTGTCATGAGGCTTGAAGTCAGGAGCCGTTTCATAATATTAAGAAAGCAGAGTATGGTTTGGTGAAACTCACAAAAAAAGTACAACTTGAGAACTACTTGAGTTTCTTTATAATTGTTGCAACTGTATACCAACCAAATTATATTCCCCTTTAAGCCATCAGAGAAGAACAACATCCGCGTATTCCTTGCATGCTTGGGATATGCAAACTTTCAATTGGAACAGGACTTGGACCGAGATTGATGACATTTCACGATGTCACAAGGACGTAAGAAGGGAAAAGAAGAGAAGTGGCTCGGGACTTAAGGCGATTTTAATGAAAGACGCAAGCGGGGGAGGTTGAAGAAGCAGCAAGAAAGAGGGACGATGGGGTGAAAGGAAGTAGCAATGAAATAAGCAGCACTTGTGTGATCGGCCACATCCTATTGTTGTTTTGTGTGCAAGAGGGAAAGTCGTTCATCATCATATCAATAAAAATATGCAGCTGATTATTATTATTGTTTGCTTACTATGACTACTATCATAAATAATGGGTCTTCCGCTGCGGCTTGTATTAATTATAATTAGAATGCTGATAATGTGTATGCTCTTTTATTACAGGAGCTGAATCAATTTTACAGTCTAATTCAGCCCCACAAGGTCACACAAAGTTGCCAGGGCGAGAGATGGCTCCTTGTAAAGTGCCTCTGCTATCTGAGCTGGAAGAGCAGAACAGAGAGACACCCAAACTGGTCAGACAGATTTATCAGCATCTTCTCATAGCAGCGACCATGAAGGGTTTTTTTTTCCTCCATCAATGCAGTGAAGCCACGGCACAGATGGAGTGACCGGAAATCTTGTTTGTGTCAATTTGCTATTTTCGCTGTGGCCGCGTAACCTGGCATCATATTCGTTATGCTTCTGTATAAATGTTTTTTTTCTCTCTCTCAGTTCCAAACTCCGTTACTGCATTGATTTAGATTGCTGAGTTATCCATGGTCTAAAACGGCAATGGTTTATTGCCTAAGAAACTGTTGACAGAGGAAGCGGTGAGGTCACATGAGAAGATCGTTGGCCCATGAAGGAAAAAGGTTCACTTGCATTGTAAGCTCTCTAATCTCGTTGCACACTTGAGTACAATGACAATAAAGGGATTTCTGATTCTGATTCTGATTCTGAAAGTATCGTTTAGGCCAGGGAATATTTGAACGCTCCAAATTGCTCGGTTTGCGAGATTGCCAAAGATTAAAATAGGTCATCTACATCCTCAGTAATTTTACACATTTTATTTTCTTATTTTTGAAGTTCAGGAATAAGCACACAGACCAATAACATAGTGACGATTGTAAAAACAAAGTCTGATCATACGTAAATAAGTTTGACTACCTAAGTATATGTAGTAATATGGTAATGAAGGTTGAATCCAGAAATTCCCCAAACTCCATGTATATATATATATATATATATATATTTATATATATATATATATATACAGTGAATTATATTGGTACTATTTCTTTATTGTCATAAAATAATTTTTGGGCTTGTTTTACTTTAAACGTGTGATTTGAGGACACAGGGCTGAATACACAAATGAAATGGCAGCTTGCGAAATGAAACAAAAGTACAGTTCTGCTCACAGTTGACTGGCGAGTGTGTTCAGCCAAATCTCAACTTGCCGTAGTCTAAATTCATGAGGCACCCCACTGTCTTGTTCCTCTGTTTCGTCCTGACTCTGTCAGATGGCCTGACTACAGTGGTGCTCACCAGCCAGGAATTCACTTTCTACCTTTCATCGCCGACAGCGTTGTCTACGAAACTGCGTTAACTCGGATTTGCAAACCTAGAAGATATAAAATAGCCTGCGGATTGTAAATATACATATTTTGTTTGTTCGTTGTGTGACATATAAAATTAGGCTCCTCTCGCTGAGAGTCCTTTGCCATCTTCTATGTAATTCACCTGCATGAGCACAAATAAATCCATAATCTTAACAATAAACACGATCAGCCTCATTAATGTAATGCATACACGGGGATTTGTCCAATTAGAGGTTCATACTTAGATGCAAAGGATGTTTCAAAACAGTATGCTTAAAAACACATGGTACATTTGCATCATATCAACAGCTTATTACATAGCTATCCAACATTTGATATCATTTGTGTGTCTTTGCTTTGCAGTATTTTTTTTCCTGTGTGCCTTAAAATAATGACGTGGGCATTGACTGGATCACAACTTTGCCTCTGTCAGGGAATCTTGATGAGGGATTCATGGATATTGCAAGTGACTTGGTATACCTCTGAATGTTCTAGCACAAGTGTGATTTTTGCAAAGCGGTCGGCACGGCTTATTGTGGAGCCCTCCTTGCGCAGTTGCACTCAAACGTTTTGCATAACAACGCAGATTCTCTGATCAGGTAATCTGTGTAAGGTTTTTAGATGACAAGTGTGCATGTGTGTGCATGCATGTTTTCTTTTATGGTTCAGAAAATCAGTTCTAGTATAAGGTAGACAATATTTTACTCGCTCCTTTCAATTGCACCCAACAGCAGCCCACACGCATTAAATAATAAAATGAATTAAAATGAATACAGACGCTTCCCGCTTTCCAGTGCGGTGAGCCAGAATTTTTTGACAGACCCGAGAGTGGAAAACTAGTTACCGACACTGGTTTTGAGATTATTCCTAAATGCCAGATCTGGCCTGCCCCCATCATCATGCAACCACCTCGCTTCTCATCTCTCGCACCCAACCCTGTCTTAAACCTGCCTCTACCAGTCACCTGTCAGATTCACCCCACCCTTAAGTGGACAGTTATTTTTTCATTGGTTTTAGATGTCTTTCATATCATGGCTCATTAAAGCGCAGCACAGTAGGCACCATATTTACATAGGCTACCGGGAGTTTTAATTTGCGTCGGTACGGAGCATGACCGGAACTGAAGAGTTCAGCACCAAAATGACTTTTTTTATTTATTTTTTTTCGCAAGACACCCCCACACGTCTGCGCTCAGTGTTCCCCCATCCGTTCCCATTTGGAAACATGAGGCTGGGCGTAATTGCTCGTGCGCGGCACAAAGACAGAGAGGACTGAGCCTCCTCAGTGGACTGCAGTTGTGATCAGCCGACAATGCAGCTTCCAAAAATTTTTGTTGGCTACTGTGTGCACGGCTCATTCTAGAATCAGACTATTCAGTCATCTGCACTTCCACTTTCATCCCAGTAATAATATTTTATATTTATTTAACTACTGGAAATTATTTCTTTTTTTTTTTTTTACTTTTCCCAATCACTGCAGCATGAGCTTGGAGCTCGGCCCCAAAAATGCAAATCCCCGGATATATTGTGATTAATGTACGATTATTATTTTTTTTTCCATTTTCAGTTACTTTGAAATAAGTGTTTCAGAAATCTATATTGTGTTTGTGTATACGTCTTTTTATTTTTTACACAACAGATGGAGGAATCCTCTGTTGAATTATTTACATGACAAGATAGTCATGCTGCCAACTTCTCCAATTTTATCTCACATTGTGAATAGCAGAGGTATCACGCAATTTCCTTCTGACAAGATTTTGAGCAGAGATTTCTCCGAAACAGCAGGCCCTTCCCGCTTTGCTGCAGAGAGACTTATATCAGCAGAGATACCATTATCAGCCGGCGGTTCAAAATTCTATTGAAAAAGACAAGGAGGGATATGGGCTAATATTGTCGTAAGATGCTCTGTGTCATTCCCCAAAATACATGAGCCAATGGGAGATTCAGCGTTTGCAGCAGCTGCTCCTGAAACATTTGTTCTCCTCCCACATTTCTCAAAGGACCCGGCACTACAAAATGGCTTCTGTAGTTGCACTCCAAATCGCAGGCTGTTCATCATACGTTGCCATAGAACAGAAACCACCGTCCTATACATATGCAGTGCCATGCAAAGCCACCACGCTAAAAGAAAAACACCTCTTTGTCATGGAATTCCAACTTCAACTACAAAAGCTGCCTCAGGCCCATCATTCCAATCAACATTGTTCTTCATCATTCCCAAAAGCATCACAACGCCCCTTTTCAGTCCAAACGCCCTGACCGAGATGACTGTGAAGATATGGAAAGCATAGATAGAAGCAGACAGACACATAGACCATGTGATTTGCGTGTCATTTTGGAAAGCATATTGACAAATGTTGCCATCTGTCTGGTAGAGAGTGATGGCAATGTGGAGCTCATTTTCCGTCTGCTTGCTTTATTGCATTTATATGGAGTACGATTTTTAGAGCAGGATGCAACCTGCCAGAGCTGACAAGCATGTCCGTACTACCACATGTCTAACGTCCAGGCCTAGATGAAAAATGTAAACAACTGTATCATTGCGTTAGAAGGAAAATGGGCACATTTACTGCAACAACAACTTGTGTATGACGCGCAAGTTTCAAACAACAAATTTAGGGATGGGAATTTCCTTGTAGTTAACAGTTTTGCCTCTGTCTCTTGTGCCACGAGGCCGTTGTTAATTTGATCCAGTGAGCCGCAAATGGTCATACAGACACACACATTGAGGATCACGTCTGGTTCAGCTGCTCCTTGGCTCTGGCATTAATACAGAGCAGATTGGTGGAGATCTGCAGCCCTTGTTGTTTGATCTTTCCTCCTCTTGCCACATTTCCTGGCACTGCCCTTCTGCCACACTGCGTGGCGCAGGCAGGACTGGCATGGCCTCAACGTGTCTGCCAGGTTTGCTCTCTGTCTTCTTCCCCTTCCAATTTATCCCCTTATGGCTGCTCCGTGGATTCAGTTGTGCACATTACAAGAGTTCCCTTAGCCCCAGCAACAGCCTGGATTCAGGAGACCTCCAATCCGCTATGTTGTCGTCGATAGATAGAACGGACGATCTCGCGCATGATTCTTTGTTTGAAAATCTGATATCGGATGTTGAAACCTGAAACATCAGAAAGTCGTTAACCACCAGAGGCCAAAGACTTGCTTTGAACAAATACAGTTCTCTTATCTAGACGCGCTTACTCAAGGTCATGATTTGGCCACTAATGTTTGTAGACTTTATAGAAATTGTGTAAAATGTCCCAATTGAATGTATGAATTAAAAGCAAATACATCTTAGAGGTAAAGAGTGCATCAATGGCACCTATGTAATCTGTAGTATTTGTACAAAGAGTAATGTCGATGTGAATATTTTTCCATCTCATCTTCCTCGAGTCATGAGGATGTGCAGTGGAAGAGAATGACTCAGTAATAAGGTTCCATCTTTGCACTAGTTTACGACAATCTATCCTCACTTGTAAAATACAAAGCAGATAGCAGCTTCACGCTCCTTTATGGTGAATGGCTTCATTTGTGACTAATGACTTGCACGCAGTGATTGTTGCCCTAAATTACTCCAAGCTTAAGATGAAGGATTGGATAGTGCGCAAGAGACAATAAGTTGACGAAGAGAGCAAGTGACACGATAGTTAATGAGGCAGATCATTTTTTGGCAGCTCCAGGGTCATAAGCGAAATTTAACGATAATGACAGAAAGATACACTGCACACTGAGATGGAAACGGTAAAGAAAAAAAAAAAAGAAAGGGAGAAAGATTGAACTGCACAATCATGAACATCAAGACTTGTTGCAAAATATTGTGATCATCTTTAATTGGTTTGTATTTTCCCTGATGGCGTGAGACAATGTGACACTGAAACAATAATTGCATTTACCCGTCTAAAAAAAATGAAAACAATCATTGACTATTTAAGGATTCATTAATTATTGTATGAGTAATTTAAGGGCAACTCTCAGCAATGTGGATGCAGCTTCTCTAATGAGTCGACTCTAAACTTTGTTACTTTATGCCCGCCGTCATAACACTATGAATGAATTTTAGTTCTAAATTTCCTGAAACAAGAAAAATATGCTTTTTTCCCCACTAAGATATGTTAGGAACAGGAATGAATTTTCACTTTAAAAATTGACTGATTACACCAATAAACAGTAATCCACGCTTGGAGTAAAAATGGATGGAACTTTCACTTTTCATGCCAGCCAAGTCTAGTCTAGCATGTTTCGGGGGTTTCATTGCACGGAATTGCCTCGCCACGGCACAATTTGGTAGCAAAAAGTAGTCTGCACTTCATGTAAAAAAATAAGTGCATTGTTATTTTTGTGTCTTTTTTTTTTAATGAATTTAGAAGACACGCTACGCCTGACTGGGCGTTACTTCCACGCCCCCCAAGCGCATCTTTCTATTTGGTGAAAAAAGTGGACTACATTTTCAAATCACTAGAAGGAAGTCTTTCATGCAATTTTGGTATATTTGATTGTAACGCGGGCAGACAAATTTGGCACTCCTCAAATATGTGTGGTGGATATCACGGGAATTCATTCAGAAATATGACACCAGTGTAGGACAATCCCCCTGAATCATTGTCGAATTCAATGGTGCAGATTATAATCATCAATCATCTTAAAAATATTTTTACAGCACGATCAGGGGTGTGAGGTGGTCTCCAATCGCCTACATCGCATGTGCACACACCACATCGTCCATCGAGGGGAGATCTTGCAGCATACCTGCCAATGCCATATTTCTGTTTCCGGCATGTCAAGGATGCCATACTTGGGCGTACCGCACTCCAATCGGGGATACCGCCACGATCCCACCCTACAACGGCACAAAGGCACTGTTCCGCCCAATTCTACCTGTGCAAAGTCTAGCAAAATATCAAAAGAAAGAAAACTCCACTCATGAGCACAGTGAGACGGTGGTTTGTGCTCGAATTGTACTGGGAACAAAAATAGGTCTCTCAGAGTCTCCTGTTATTGATTAAGCCTTTTTTTTTACCCCATTTGAGCCATGAACTGGGTTCTATTTTTGGGGAGTGTCTCAAAACGCACACAGAATTAGCATTCGACTCCAAGGCCTCGCAGGCAACATATGGAGCCCTCCAAGTTATTCTTCAACTTCCCAACTGCTGTTGTGAAAGGTGCACTACAAACTGCCAGCCCTCGGAGAGCTAATTAGAACCCCTTGTGCTTAAAACCTTGCTTAGAAGTTGCTGTGGGCTGCATCTGCCCAACCAAGGCAGGATCTGTACTGCCTCCAAGATAATAAACTCAATTTGCATATAATGTCAACATTTGACATTGTTCAGCAAAGGCTTAGCGGCTCTCAAAAAGTTTGCAACACATCTGATCATTTCCAGCCTTTTGTATTTGACATGAATGTTTAAACTCATGCTTGTAGTTTTCATTAATATTTTGATGCTTTACTGATCACTAATTATCACCTCCACTTTATTAAACTAGTGATTTGTAGCCGATATAAAGCTTGACGTTTGGGTTTCCGACAATGCATATTTAGCTGCAGAGTAATTAAGCTCTAGCAGCCTTCATTCATACCTGCCAGAGTGTACTACTGAACGGTTACACAGTGACGATTTCAATTAATGAAAATGTCTAAAGCAGCATGCACGCGAGATCACTGTGCTGGGTCTAGCTTGACGATATTTGTCATGCGCTGTAAGCCTACACAATTACACAGACCGAACATAGTAATTGCTGTGTAGAAGCTCTCCCAATGTTATAAAATGGAATTGCCTTGACGGAAAATGCTTGTGGGTCTCGGTGGAAGAGGGAGGCGGGGAGCGTAGCGGGGACAAAGCAACAACCTTTAACCGAGCTGTACGTCATGATTCACTTTTAAGGCGAGAAGAAGTAAATAATGTCTGAAAGTGCAATGATTTCTGTGATTTAGGGGAGCTTTTGAGAAGCGTATTACTAGAGGTGACAGCCTGCGGGAGATAGGCAGGTTGTGTTAAGAGGAAAGGATAAGAGGCTATGACATTATGTCTGCAGGGTTAAGGTGTCAGAGTCAAAGCGTGAACCACTATTACTGGATCAATACTTCTCAGTTTTGTACTTAGCTGGTCTGATGGCAAGCCGCATTTCTGGATTTACGCTAGGACTAAATGCGAAGGACGGAATCCTTTCTCTATTTTCGATACTGAAAACAAGCAACTTGATATCTTGGGCCATTAATTTATCAAAGATCAAAGTTGTATAGTGAGGGATCGGAGGATAAAAAAAATAATTTAATGTAAGTCCATTGTTTTTTATTATAGTTTAAGAAGGAAAATTTCACAGAGGCGAAGTCCGTTCTCAGGAAGGAGGGAAAAAAAAACACATTGTCGAGTCAGAGTGAGAGCCACGAAAGTGTGTACCTTCAAGTCTTTCATTAAACTTCAGAAGCTTGTGAGTTAATCCTCGTTGTACGTAGAACAAAAAGTCTGCATTCAACAATTTAGAAAAAGAGAAGAGAAGTGAGAGGGGGAACTGGCCTGATCGCTACGTATTCATATTCCGTTGCAGGCGTTATCACTTAAAAGGCTTTCTAATTACAACAACAAGACAAAAACTCCTTGGATTCCTTCCAGACCCGCTAAATGATAAAATAAGCTTGCACTCTCTCTCCTTCTTAATCTCTGCAAAGCACCTTGGAGCCTCATCTCCCAAATACAGGCGAATGAATGTGAAAATGCCATTTGGAGATGCAGGTGTGACATTTGATAAGAAACTTCTGGATTAAATATGTTCTGCTAATGAGCAACCCAGCTACCCCATCAGGGCAAACTATTGGTGGGATTGTGTGCGAGCTGATAACATTCCACATGCAAACATCCAAATTCATTATTAATAAACAGTCGCAGTCTCTCTATCACACAGAATGTGTGGATCCTTCAGCGGAGAGACAGGGATGTTGCGTCTCATTAAGGAGCCAAAGGAAAAGAAGGGGGGGCTATGGGTGGGCTATGTACAAGCGCAAGGGTATCATCTGTTTTCATATTTAGCCGTTTGGGGCTTTTTTTTTCGGGGGGAGGGGATGGAGACGATTTCAAAGGCTGTGTTAATGTTGCATTGACTGTTGGAACAAAAGGATTGAACGTTTCGGGGGATCTGGCAGCAAATGTACGGATAATTCGGCAAATAGGGCGAGCAGGCTGCGCATTGGGAGAAGTAGACTAGGACGTCCCTGGCCCTGACTTGACATTTAGAATGATTTGGAGAAGATTAAAGCGCTGTTACGTCTGTTGTCGTTAATGTGGCGCAGTAATGAGCGGGGAGTGTGTCAGGTTTAAATGCCCATTTTGGGAGGGCTTACTGAAATAACTTACTAAATGTAACGGCCGAAATAAAACGCTAGCTGAATGGCCAGGAGGAACCAGACACCGTTGTTCATTTTCCTCGCCGGCGGGGGAAAAGAGTGGGACAGAGAGGCCGCGAGCAGCCTGCTCGCGGCCGCCCCATGCAACTCCTCCCCCCCTCTTCTCACCGGCTCGGCTTTTATTAGTTTGACTCAAGAATCACATGAAATTAGAATACAATGAAGGTCTGTTTAGCCTAAACTAAATCACCAGAATACAGGAGATTAATTAACAATGGTGGTCTGTTTTAGACTAAACTAATCAACAGAAGACAGAAAACATCAATAACTAATCATCAGTAACTCTAGCAGGCAGAGAATCACAACTCACAGTGTAAAGGTCAATTTAACTATACACATCATCAGGATACAGTGTCTGTGTGCGTGTGTGCTAAAATAACAAGTAAGTGTCTATGTGTGTGTGTTTAAACATGAATGAGTGTATAAAAACATGATTATAAATACACAAACTGATTAACTATCCTCAGCCCATCTTACATTTCCCCCCTGTTGTGGATTTAAAAATCATGGCCTTATGGCTTTAAGACAGATCATCATAGTGAAATCATACAACAGTGATCAGTGGATGGGCGAAAACCTCTCATTAGGGAAAAATTCCCCTCTGCACAAAACGAGAACCTCATGGTCTGATGACCACTCGGGAATAAAACATAAATAAACATTTCAATATACCTAGTGAAAAATAATAAAATTGTCTCCACGCAGAGCTTGTCCCTGGGGTGACTTGATGAAGGCCCCTTGCCTTGTTGTAAGAGGAGACAGCTGTCTTTGCCTCTCGGATCTTCATGTATGGTGTGTGTGTGCGCACGTGTAGGGGGCAGGTGTAAAAGGTCCATGTGTTTTTACGTTTCAGTGTCCAGTTCGAGTTCGTCATTGTCCAGTTCGAATTCGTCATTCTCAACATCAATCAGGTTGTAATGGTACATTTGGGCAACAAACATGCGATTAACCATCCTCTTTGTCATAAAAATAATGCAACATGAACATACTACACATAACAAAATGAAAACTATAATTATCGCGATAAATCGTGTCTTTCAAATTCTTCATAGTGATCATAACATCAATAATTGTTTCATTTTTATCAAAAAATTTAAATGCAATAATGTTCTCCAATCAAGGCTGAAATTTTGTTATGTACGTCATTAATTTCCAAACATTATCTAATCCTTTTGTTCTGTGGCTCCAACATTCGTATCTGTGGCTGGTTGTGTGGTTCTGATGTGCGTGTGGTCCGAGATTGTGACTCAGGTGGGCTCCTTTTCGAGGGATTCGCGTTGCTAGGCCTTTCAGCTTGCACTGCGACTGGTGGATCCAGTCACCACGCCCCGCGACCTTTGCTGCCGCCGGGGTCACTGCCATCATCTGGCGAGGGCCATCTCAGCATTCACTTGTCCCAACGAAGTCGTTTCAACACCTTGAAGAAGATTTGGTCTCCCACACGGACGTGATTTCTCTGTGGATCAGAACACACTGACCAGTAATTGTGTCTTTGCATCTTTGTCAGTCAAACATGTCTTTCATGTGGACTGAGACCGATGTGCCAGTCGCTGGTGGTTCTGATGAACCTGAGAGTCCATGTGTGAAGCCATATAGGATTTCAAAAGGGGATAGTGTCCTTCCTTCGGCTGGCACTATCCTCATTGCTGTGATTGAAAAATAGTCTGGCCATTGTCTTTTTTTTTTTTTCTCTTGATAAGTCTGGCCTTAATAGTTCCATTAGTGTCCCATTTCGTTACATCATTCACAAAATGCATCATTTTCACTTCAAATCACTTCTTGAAAGTCCAAATGTCAGGATAATTTGATTACACAACACTTTTTCCAACTGTTTTAGCATCATCATATCTTGTTGGAAACAACTTAACCCATTTTGATAACATTAATTACAACCAAACAACATTGCATCTCAAACAAATAACACATTGTCTAAAAAAAAGGTTTTTTGTTGAAAAGTCTGTATGTGGGAACAATTTCATATCATACTTCCCCACTGTTGACACACGACTATCTGCTCGTGTGTCAATCATCTTATTCCTCTAATCAATTAATTAGGCAGCCAGGATTTGCCATCTGCCAATTTGCTGATCCTGTCCTCAGCAATGTTTGCACCTTTGTTCCCCCAATGTGTGCATTCAATTAGTGGTGTATTTTTCCTGGCGCGATATCAAATTGTCAAGTTGACTTGCTGTGAGTGGGGGTGGGGGTGTGTGTGTGTGTGTGTGTGTGTGTATGTGTTCATTTTCCTTTATAGTAATGCAGTGCCGACTTTGAGGTCATGCTTTGGGCTGCAGCCTTCGCTGCATTGTCAGCGAGGCAGTTTCCAATTGTAATTGGGTCATTTCATTAAGTAAGTTTTGCTTTTCAAATAACCATTTAGGCATGTTTTATGCACAACATTTCGTTTCTTGTTGTGGTTTTAAAGCCCTTGTCTGCCCAATGTCGACAGAACACATGAACATTCATCTTGACTGTCAGTTCACATTGTAACCATACAACCCATACAAGATGGGAAACCCTAAATTTTAATTAGCTCACACCTGCTACGCTCTTCCTGCTTATCCTAACAATTTCTCTCTTACAAATGATCTGTTTTGTGACCTTAGTTCTCAAACGCTTCTACTCCTCACCAGTCCGGAATGTGCACCTCATTTCTTTCTTAACAGTCTGGAATGTGCACCTGGTTTTTGTGTCTTACACGCCTGAATCAGTGCAAAACATCATGCTGCTTGTCTTGAACATACAGAATTTAGCATCCCTTGAAACAAAATTTCCATTTGCAATCCCCAAAACAAAAAATGTTCCTCCAGTCGGGAGAAAAATGTCCTTAAAAAAAAAAAAAAAAGTGTCCATAAGGTCAAGTCGCGGTTTGGTGATAATTTGGAGTGGCTTCCACAGTCGTGTGGCGCCTTCTACTGGTGCGGGAAAAGTGACGCTTGGCTGAAACGCACCGCACCTTATCAGTGTAATGTGTCCCTGTGACAATTAGGTCGCCGTGCAATGTGAATGTGGTGGACAAGAATGTAATTTTTTAATTCCTGAAGCAGCAGTCAAGACTGCTTGAACACACTCTGACGTGGCTCTTACCACGGGATCAAATTATTGTGACTAATATGCAAATGGATTCACTTTCCTGTGTTTCTGCAGCAACACAAGTCCATGAAGCCATTTTTGCAGTCACTGTTTGCTCAATGCTCATAGTAATTTGGTAGTGCGTTAAGATGCTTTGTCGATAGAATCTCCTTTTTGGTCTCATGTTCCCTTGAACATTATGTTTACTACACACTACACATGACCTACAAAATTTTTTAAAAAGGTTTGTTGTCCTAGCTGTACTATGGATATCAATCCCCCCTGTTGAGACATGGGAATTTCCATGACTCAATTTAGCAGTTAAATGTCAAGTTGGTAGTGCTAACACATCGTAATCAATGAGTTCATGCTTGACAAGTTCAAAAGCTTTGTCAGCCTCAAGTGTTCAAACAATTATTCTCTTCTTGCAAATATCATTGGCTTATCATAAATGATGTCCAGCAATGGTCGTGTGATTTCTGAGTAATTTGCAAATCATGAATTAAACACCTATAAAAACATCATTAACTTCTCTGTTATTGGTTTTAATGCTCTGGCAATGTTTTTCCTTTTTGTTTATCACCGATAATGCGCCCTTTTAAAGTTTTGACGTCTGTTTGAATTCGCCCTTGCTTATTAATTCTGATATTAAAGTCCAATTGTATTAGTGTATCACAGCCTAATAAGTAAAACGCATATTGATGTAGAACTCCTTCTACACACTCTTTTTATGTTTGTTTTTTATGTCACGTGATCCTCCGTTGCTACCACAACTCGTCCTGAAAAAGTAATGTTTAAAACAGGACTTTCTGCTTTCTCCTTTTTTCTTCCTTTTGCTCAACACGTTCATGCTTTTTGTGCATAATTTAGGATTTTCTTTTCCATTTTACAAGTTGGCCAATTTAAATTAGGTTGTTTTATTTGAAAAGCCTGTATTTTTTCTCATTCCTGTTTCTTTGTCTTTCCTTTGGAGTAGTTTATTGGGCATTTCTTGGAGGTCTTCAGTACTCGATTGTGGTCCTGTGGTTATTAGGTCCAAGCTGTAGAAGGTGAAAGGGCCTCCTTTTCCTTCCAAGATCATCATTTGTTTGACTTCCTGTCCTCGTTTCATCACTGTCATTTTTTCTCCTTCTACAGTGAGAACGAGCTGGAGGGTTTTGATTAAGTCTCTTCCCAAAAGGTTGGATGGACATTCTGGAACTACGACTAACCTCTTGCCTCGATATAAACTTCCATCTTCATCTTCTATTGTGAGGGGTTTGGTATAAAACCGTTGCGCTGCCTTTCCTCCTACTCCTATCACCATGACAGCTTTATTTGACAGTTTGGTCCCTGCAGGTAGGGCCTTGATTACTGAACTTTCTGCTCCAGAGTCAACTATAAATTGTTTTGTTGTTTTCTTTGGGCCTAATTGTAGTGTTCTCATTGGTGGGTCCACTGTAGAGGCCATTCCAAACAAAACAGATAAATCTAGAACGACCAGTGGCGATTCTAAGGTTACTTCTTCTTCATCTTCGCTATTGCTGAACGGCCTCTGCTCAGGTTGTTCTTCGCCCTGTGGCTGGTAACTTACTAGTCACATGTTACCGGTATAGTCTTCCTCTGGTGTGGTCTTCCTGAATGTTTGACGGCAATTTCTGGCAAAGTGTCCTAATTTGCCACATTTGTAGCAGCTATCATCTCTATTAGAAAACCGTCCTCGACCTTGTCCCCTGGCGCCAGAATATCTGCCGCGCTTTTGTCCTCGTCCTCTGTCCCCTTGACCTTGATAGTAGATGGGGGCGGAGGCCGCTGTGGAAAGGCCTTCCATCACGGCAGCCAAAGTGGTTGATGTGTTTCGCTCCTCCTTTTTCTTCTGGATTTCCTCGGCATGGGAGGCATATTCGATGAGCGTGTCAAGGTTTGCAGTTCGCCACCCAACGTGGTGTTTGCAGATGAAGTCTCTGGTGGATTCGTGGATACCATCTAGGAAGGCCGACTCCAAGAGGATTTGGTATGGGCTGTTGTCTGCATTGTCTTCCTGTAGGCCGCAATAGAGCCTGTAAACTCCAGATAACCTTTCCAAATACCGGCGGGCAGATTCCATGTCTTCTTGGTGACATTGTCTGATCTTTGTGTTGTCTGGTTGCTTCTTGAAGATTTTTCTTGCTTCATCAAACATGGCGCGGATTGCGTTTGCGAGCTCGGGAGCTCCAGGCGGGAGAGGCTGGCCTGTGACATCGTAAGGGTTGAAGGCACCTCTGATTCTGCCATATCTATACCCTAAGATCATTCTCATGCATGTTTCAAATTCTTTTCCATTCAGGTGGTAGCTATTCATTAGGTCGTGCATATTCTCAATCCATTTCTCCACATCCGCTTCGATTGGTGGGATTGATTGGCAGGCCGCCTTGCATTCATCTTGGGTCCAGGGCCTGTAGACCATGATGGTAGGTTCATGTGGGTGGCCATTTGCATCATTAGTCCCAAAAGCTGGGTTGGCTACGGCCACCATCGGGTAGGCCTCTACACTGGGTAGCGGTGGGTAGAGGTTCGTGGCTTGAAAGACTTATGCTCTTTCAGGGTTATTGAGTGATTTTTCCATCGGCTGTGCTTGTGCTCTCTTTTTCTTTTGCTCCCTTGTTCCAGCCGCGGGGGGTCGCTGTGTGGAATCGAATGAGGCAGGAGGGGCCGTGTGTGAGGAGCGGGAAGTGTCATTTTTCTCCTCGCTCTCCAGGGGCGGCATCTCATCGTCACTTGGCTCCGTCTCTGGGGCTGTGGCCGCCTGTCTTCCTGCTTGCGCGGCAGTGTGGGTTCGCTCATTGAACAGTGCACTTCCTCTCTTGCCTCTGACTCCGGTCTCGTCATCTTACCTTTTCTTCATCTGATAAACTTTTTAAACCAGCCTAGGCGTCTGGGTTCAATTTTTTATTTTTCAGAAAACGCACATCAGGCCTTTCTTTTAAGCCTATCCCGTTGTATAAATTGTTTAATTTCAAATTTAAATGAATTCATCTCCTCAAATCATCTTCTTTATTAATTTCTTTTGTAAATTTGGGAATTATTTTTCTCAATAAGATCTCGTCACTCATAAGTAGCCTTTTGTTGGTTACTAATTATTAATTCCATTTTATCTTTACTTCATCAATCCTTCTAACACAATTCCAACCACTTTTATCACTCTCCCTGACATTTAGACACACAGACAGACACACAGACATATACACGGGCCCACAAAACGACACACATAGTTCTCAACACTGAACAACTACAAACAACAATAACATGTCAGTAATAACAGCAACACAATCCATCTTTATCTATGGCCCATAATAAGTCCTTCAATTGAACTACTATGTCTCTATTGACCTCTTATTTATGCCAATGGATCCCATATCCACTATTTATTCAATTGAATATTTCCTAAATTTATTTATGCGCAAATTTCTCTATCTCTTTAGAGTTATTCTTTGTCTTGTCTATGGTTAGTAATTTTGGCGGTACTGTATAGTACTTTTATGAGTTTTTAACTAACCTCCGAATTTATATAAAATTTATTTAATTTTCCATTTAACCCAAATTTTTATTTTATTTTATTAAGATCCTATTTTTTTCACATGCGTCCAATCCTTACACTGCAGCATATTCCTGGGTTTTATTTTACTACCTAGTATCCCCATTTTAGAAAATTTGGTCCAGTTTGTCAACACCTAGGGCGTTCTAAAAACTGGTTTCTCATCAGTAGGACAGCAACTCAAATTTTCTGTTTATAACACTTACTGTATTACATGGGATAAAATACCAAATGGTATTTCTAATCCCCAATCACACCATTCACTCACTTTGCATAGTTTTTCGCAAACATTCACAAGCAAAATTATCATTCCACGTCTGACTTTCTTTCTCTGCAAATTCTTTTCTCACTACTTTGCTTACAACTCTTTTTCTACCTTTTGATCCATCTGTGATTGTATGACGTTTGTTACTTTCACTCACCTCACACACACACGCTTTTCGTTCTCACACACACACAGCTGCACAGCGCCACAATTCACGCACACACGTCTCAGTCAAACAAGCAGTCTGCTTACCAAAATAAAAATTCAAATAAAAACCACCGAAAATAATGCCTTATTATTCCCTAAATTTCAATGTGAAATTGTGAGTAGACCTCTAAGTCGTCGATAATTTCTCTATTTATCGACACCGAGGAACTTTTAATCGATGCTACCGTGATGTCGGTTTGAACGAGTTACGACCTAATTTCTTCTTTTTGTAACTCCCTAAACAACACGATCGTGGTTTAGACGTACCTCAGAACGTTCTTTTATACTACCGTGCCCTCCGTAGGGGAGATCCAGCCTCCCGAGAAGTCCAGCTTCCCTTCAGCGCGATGAGTTATGGCCTAATTATTTTTCTATAACTCCTTAGACGAGCACGATCCAGTTTATTTTCTTTTCGACCGAACTACTGCAAAACGGCCGGCGCGCGCTTCCTTACTCACAAAAATCACCCCTTACGAATTCCTTATTATTTTAAATTTTAAAATGGTGGCACAAAATAATTTGAAAACAATACCTGGTTGCTCCTGGGTCAGCCTTGTCCGATCGGCAACCGGCATCCGGGCGGTGCGCCGTCGCAGGAACTTGGATGCCTCGCTTTCTCAATGTTGAAGCGCTGACGTCAGATTCTATGGCGTCCAAGGATCCGAGACGACGCCCGTCCGAGTGCGGTTGCCCGCATTCTCCACCAAATAAATGTCAGGTTTAAATGCCCATTTTGGGAGGGCTTACTGAAATAACTTACTAAATGTAACGGCCGAAATAAAACGCTAGCTGAATGGCCAGGAGGAACCAGACACCGTTGTTCATTTTCCTCGCCGGCGGGGGAAAAGAGTGGGACAGAGAGGCCGCGAGCAGCCTGCTCGCGGCCGCCCCATGCAACTCCTCCCCCCCTCTTCTCACCGGCTCGGCTTTTATTAGTTTGACTCAAGAATCACATGAAATTAGAATACAATGAAGGTCTGTTTAGCCTAAACTAAATCACCAGAATACAGGAGATTAATTAACAATGGTGGTCTGTTTTAGACTAAACTAATCAACAGAAGACAGAAAACATCAATAACTAATCATCAGTAACTCTAGCAGGCAGAGAATCACAACTCACAGTGTAAAGGTCAATTTAACTATACACATCATCAGGATACAGTGTCTGTGTGCGTGTGTGCTAAAATAACAAGTAAGTGTCTATGTGTGTGTGTTTAAACATGAATGAGTGTATAAAAACATGATTATAAATACACAAACTGATTAACTATCCTCAGCCCATCTTACAGAGTGTATTCCTGTCCCGCCCGCCAAAGTTGCCTGCTGCCTCCGACGCACACTTTCAAAGAACGGCGACTCTTGACGGTATCATGGTCATCTTTCTCAGGCTGCGAGGCTCAGTGGCAAGGAGCCGGGGGACTCATGGAAAACTCCGGAGAGGGAAGCTTCCTCCGACTTGTCAGTCTAAACCAGCTTAGTTCAGCCAGCCAGCAAAGTGTCTCGGATTGACAGGCAGCACTTTGTTATTCGGACCAGTAACTGGAAGTCCATGTCTGCTGCATGCCTGGAAATATTTTATATTCAAATATAAATTAGAAATGGAATGTGTTATTTCAGGCCCAGTAAATGGCTGTGCACTCTTTCAAGGTTCACGCAAACCTTCTTCTAAAGGAAAAGGGGGGGGGGGGGACAGCTTTAGGAATTTTGCCAGCGCTCTGTTTTGACAATTATTATTTTGTCCTGTCGGCTTTTTGCAGAACACACGAAATGACACCTCGTGGCGCCAATCCTACAGAGAAATTTCAACAATTTTTTTTCTAAATCCGTGTTATCTGCAGAAATAGAAAGCACAGGTAAATTTAGCAATATGTGCAAATGAAGGTTGCCGGTGTCGTCCATCCGTTTAAACACGCTTTATGATGTTAATTAGTTGTTAGCGTAATTTCCAGCCGCCGCCGTCAAGCGTGAGAAGTTCAGAGACCTGCTGTTAGCAGAGCGCCAATGCAATGGCAGCGTTTCAAGAGCTCCCAAACAGGATGGCCGGTGATAACGAACGGGTGATGGGGCCTGATGCCTATGGCAGCGGGATATTGCAAAGACAATTGAAGGAATGACTCTTGTGAACGGCATATCAAATGTTAAAACAACGCACATTGCATGCAATTTGCTTATGCAGACGGGTGATAAACTGTGGTTATTTAAAAGATAAACAAAGAAGGGATCTAGCGCAGTAAATTGTGCATGTGTGTTTATTCCCGATGAGTAACGCCAGAGGTTTATAGTCCCCGACACAGGCAGCGCTACTTTATTGCCTCTCTGTTTGTGTGATAGTAGTATTTATGATATTGGAATTTATGTTGCTCCGTACTCACACTGTCTGTGTCTCAGTCGTGGTGTGTATTTAAATCTACTTGAGGAGATTTTGTATTTGTCTTGTGTGTGAGTTAAAGTCTTTGCATAACAAGAGGTCAGCTTGATGATACTACATTCCCTCTGAAGGAAATGCAGCCTGCTAAGGTTAAATACGACGTCCCGCGACCGAATGCCATTCATTTTGAAGAGTTTCATCTCCCCGGCCAGCACGGGCTAATCGTAACCCCTCACAATGACATTCTCAGTCCGCTTCACCCGACTCCAGACATATTTGCTCACCCGTGCCACTTGTGTCCTGCTAAGATTTAAACAGCAAACATAAAATGCAGACGATAACCTGTGAAAAGCCAGAGAGGGGCTTGCCTGCCAACATTATTTTAAAGACCAGATCCATGCGCTGCAGCACAGCAGTCGGGAGCGATTATCTGCTGTGATCCTTCTCCGACGCCTCAAAGTCATTCATCTGCCGATCCTTTCTGCCCCCACACGCACACACGCAAGCACACCAAGCTCTATGCAAAAGCGGACCCCTAATCATGTCGACACCGTGTGTCAGTGCCGTGGATGAGCAAGGCCTAGAGATGAGAACGGCTCTGTAAACACGGGCAGGCAGCAGGGAGCTTCTCTCGTCCCTACATTGCTCAGAATAAGCAAACGGGAAGATTTAGGGATTTTGCCACGGCCTAACTTTGTTGTATCAGCTCAGGGTCTTTTTCGACGCTTTTCGGGGGTGCTGCCTATGAGATATTGTTCTTAGCTCGCCAAGTGCCTCCTGCCTCTTATAAGCTGTCTTTTGTCAATAGCATTACAGAACGTCAGAGATGAATGTTTCCTTTTTTTTCTCTCTGCCGTGAATTGATCAGTCTAGTGTGTTGCTCATACGGTATCTCCTCAATCCACTGCCATTGACCTTAGTTGATTGACCACCGTATTCGCAGACCTTTTTAGAGCCCTTGCATTACTATTGATTTGGAACTATCATGACACTCAAATAAATCGATTGTGCATCAGCTGTGCTCCTTCTATAAACAGCGTAATACTAGGACAATTGGCTGTGGGATGTTTATTAACAGTCAGATGTGTTTTCTGCCTTGTCGGGATTCTATTATGGAGCATGCTGCCGCCTCTTGTTTTGATACAGTAGTCATTTAAAGACCGATCTTAATTGACTTATTTTTTCCAGCACGTTTGTCGGAGCGAGTGCATCCACGGCAATAAGAGACGGCTTTCCTTTATTGGGCCACACACAAAGTACCAAGTTCAATTTTACCATTCATAATGAATGCAGCCTCGCCATTCAAATGCAGCCATAAGCACACAGCAGATAAGAATTTAATTAAATGTAGATTAAAACCAAACAGGAAAACACACTTGCTGATAATTTTTTATCACGTCCCCTGGTCATATTTTTTTTTTCCCTCGTATACTTTCGACTGGTTCTTCCTTGGGCTACATCTTTTGAGCTTGCCAAAAGTGGCGAAACACCTCGCACATCTCACCGTGGCGCTGTGAGATTGTGTAAAATGCAAAACGAGGGGCGGTCACACGATTAATCAGAATCCTCGTGTCTGGGGAGGATGGAGGCTGGCGGAGGATTGAGGGGAGGAGGTGGGGGGGGTGTTCCGAGGTGCATGGAAGGAATTAGTTTCTTCATCCCAAATTTGCATCATATTCCAAAGGACAATCCCACCACTGTAGGCAACAGGAAACATATCTTTCTTTCTGCAGCAACAATTAAATATGTTCTACAATGCTGAATAAATGTCACCTTCAGTATGAAATTGTCCCTACTTGCTAAACATGATGTTACAATGAGCTCCTGGAAAACATGCCGGAGCCCAGAGAGCCACTGCTGAGTGTGGTAAACATTCAGATATCTATAGTGTGTACAACTCCACTGGTGACACTCCGGTGAGGCAACTCAGTTCATTTGGGGTTTATTTGAGGACCGTCATGTACAAGAATTATTCACTTAAATTGATTTAATAAGTAAAACAGGAATACTCCCCTGGATGAATTTTCTATCCTGTTCATTATCAATGCCGAATATCACTGAAGGTGCTTTATTGTACCAATATATTAATGACAAGGAAATCAGCCCATAAGAGTTGATTTTAAGAGCTGATTGACACATTTTCTAAAGGTTTTCTTGATGATAATGAAATCACATGTCGTTTTGTTACTGTTAGTCACTTGATCCAAAATTTTAGAGTAAAATATTTGTTGTGTGAATGTTTAAAATTCACCTTATGAATTTTACGCTGCATATTTAACTCTTAAACTTCTTTTTTAGAATAGAATGTACTGTAAGAAATTTACTGTGCAAGAGGCTAGGCTTAAGAGTGAGTGATTGCGTGTGAGTGTGCTTGTTAAATGTTTTTTGATTAAATGTTTATGCATATAATATTATAATATTATATCGTATGCAATATATATATATATATATGTGTGTGTGTGTGTGAATAATGCCTCAGTGCCAAGTGAACTTTATTATAAAACTGATTTTTTTTTTTTTTAAATCTCTTTTTAGTAAGATGCGTTACTTTTTTTGCCTGGATAGCTGGTGCATCTTCTTGATGTGAGCACAGATCAGTTTATTATTCGTCTCCAAAAGGGTACTCAAATTGTGAAGCTGCGGACTGGAGAGGACCTGAAAGTGTAGGTTGCCATTGCATTAATGATCTGGTGTTGCCAACAGGATGTTGGTGATGATGCATTAGGTTTGAGCACATCCACAGTGGCAGCGGCCGTGCCCGCCCGCGTGCTAGCTGCCCTGCTACTGCATCGGAGTTCCACTCTATTACCCTCACGCAGGCGTTTGGCCTTTTCTGTGGGGAAAAGAGCAATTTCCTGTCGCAGTCTGTTTGATCAAGTGCTAAACCCTTGTGATCAATAGAGAGACAGATGTCGGCTCCAGATGGCCGCGTGGTGATACCTGGGGCAGCGCGGGGGCTTGCCAGGACGACTGAATGGCAATGAGCTAGGGCAGCGAGTGTGCTCCCCGATGAAGCAGCTATCGAGACGCAATGTGATGGACGCAATTAGGCCTTTTAGCCTCACATTATTACCTATCCTTTCAAAATGAACAAAAATTGTCATGATCACATACTAAGTAAAATGTAGAAATACAGTAAGGGCAGATACAGAGAGCATCCTAATGCATTACAAACGCCATGCTGATGTATAGAATATAAACGTTTTTTTCATGTTTTTTTTAAAGCCTAAATCAACATAAATTAACACATTCAATGTGCTAATTCCAAGCTTCACGAACAGAACAATAATGTTTGAATTCCAAAGTGGATGACAGGTGCATCTCTGTGGCTCGGTCCTTCTGGAGAATAAGAAAATAACTGCCAGCACCAGAAGGCCAAAAGTAGACCCCTCCAAAGGGGAGAGACAAGGCAAGAGAGAGGCTCCCAGTTTTTAAACGGCAAGCATTTGCATTAGGCTGGCATCCACCATACACCCCCACACATACACCCTCCGCCCCCAACACACACACACGCACACACAGAACGGCCAGCCAGCCCATGTGGTGTAGGGCCGGAGCCATGTTGGAGAAGACACTGAGGCACGTGGCAGTGGCTTTGCTGCTCTCCCAGATTGGAAAAAAAAAAAAAAAAAACTCCCCAACGTGAGCCATTCACATGCTTCTGCCGAGCCGTGCTGGATAACGAGTGTGGAGGGTCGATGGGTGCCACAGCTGGAGGGAAAGGAGGTGTTTGCATCGGTAGTCAGTCAAATGGTGTCCTGTCAACACGGGGTCTTTTGGTCCCATTAGTGTGGCTTGGTCTGGACACGTTTGCGACGAGCCTGCCGCCTCAGCAGGGGCGGCGGTAAACACATGTCGACTAGCCACAACCAGGACATGAGCAGAACTACCTGCAGAGAGGGATACTTAATAGAGTCCTCAACGGGACCAACCTGTCCAAAAAAAGAAGAAAGCAGAGCAGAGTGTGGTGGAGGAGCCAGGCAGAGCTTTGCTAAAACAGTTTTTGTCTCAGCGTGTGTGTGTGTGCGTACGTGTGTGTGTGACAGAAAAAGAGCGAGAGAGAGAGAGAGAGAGAGCAAATGAGAGGAAACAGCTTGCTGTGTAGGAATCTGTCACAGTCTGACTGACAGCACAGAATCCAAAATTTAAATTGCCCTCTTTTTTATGTGCAATGAGAACAATTCATTTGCTTTGAAAAATAAAACAAGAAAATAACTGTAATAACGTCCTTAAAAGGTTTCCGCTTGAGATCGTCATAAATTGACGATGCTTGAAGTGTGAAATATTCCTTTTTCAATTAAATGCATAATTGCAAACAAAAGTATTTTTTATACGGCATTTTAAACGGGAAATTCTCGAGTTGTTTGCACTCTAATAGAGAAAAATAGATTCAAATTCCCGTCTGTTATGTTCTCCTTCAGAATTATTATAAGACTATTAGCAGGCACAAACATCCCCTGCCTGAGTCATTCTCGCTGTACAGAAAATCTCCAGAGACGCGGCTGAGAAATGTGGTTGAATTTCAGTGTCAAAATTCATTTTAACACTTGCTGAATGAATCATATCCCAGCTCAATTATCATCTTTTAATACCTTAAACAATTATTAATAATGCCTTGACAGACATTTTCCAGTAAAGTACAATGGAAATTTCTTCTGAGTCTATACTGTAACGAAGAATGTGAATGTATCGTCTCCCTCAGGGACTTTTTAATTTGCAGAATGTGGCCCGCATGTCATTCGCTCAAGGCCATCTATTAGCTGTCAAGCTGACAAAAATACTTGATACAAAAATGTGTCTGGACATTTGTGGAGTCATGGTAAGCTGTAAACATATTTAACGATGGTAATACTTTTCTTCTTGTGTGTCTGCTTTAATGTTGAATTCAAATCAAAATGTGCACAATGCATCTACTTTGCAATTGCGTGTATTTTGTATTTTAAGAGCAGGATTAAAATGTATTTAATTTAATTATATGCAACTTCCATGTCCAAAATGTGTGTCTAATGGTGTTTTTTTATCCATATGCAGTTCTGATGACAAAGATCTTTACCTACAAGCAAAGATGTAAACGCACACTGCTCTTATGGCATGTGGGCTCCATCTCGCATGCACGAACAGTAGCTTGAACATGAGAAGAGCGCCTCCTAGTGGCCGTCCTCAACCTGAGTAGGACAAAGTGAAATCTGTCAGTGCCTTAGTGAAACTAGCAGTCTGCAAATTTGACTTTGGTGCATCGTCAATAACAGTGAGCTCGTTTAAGTGTGTGAGTGGCATCCTCGTCTTGCTCTAAGTGGGCTCCCTTTCCTTTCTGCTTGCTCTGACTGCGACAATGGCGTGACAGCGACGAGTCACCCGACTGTGTGCAACTGAGCCATCCACAAACAGTCCAAATATTTACCAGTATTCATGAGGACGATTTGTTTAGACTTTGTCACTGCACCGTCTGCTGTCAGGTGCGGATGCAGATGTTAGTCCATCCATCCATTAGAGATCAATCATTGAACGTTTACTTGACCTCCTGTGACGCTTTATTTAAAATTGAACAAAAAAAAAAAACCCTGGCATTTAACAGCGTGCAGCTACTTGATATTCGTAGGTGTGTGAAGCTTGTTCCCATTTGACCAGGAGGAGTTGGAGCTGATTTGAAGACAAGAAGACTAAGGTCTTTAATTACAGCCCTCACTACGGCTTTAGGCGCCACTGGCTTCACTTCACAATTAAGACCAGCGGGTAGCGCACAGCCAATAAAGAGGGGCGCTGAACGCTGCTCGCGCCTGGATAGCCAACACAAAGAAAAATGTTTTAACAATCCTTATTAAGCTCAGAAAGACGGTGTTAAAATCAGAGGTTAGAAACTTTTTTTCCTCTCAATAATTGAACAATTTCTTATGCCCCTGTCCAGATTTGGGGTGGAAAATGTACACTTTGATTGAATATATTCTTTTAAATGTCATTTTAAAATTCTATAAATAGTTTAATCCCTAATGCCAAGACAATAAAAACAGCAGACTTGAATGTTGAAGAATGACCAAGGTATAATTTATTCAAAGCTGATTTGTGCTCCAAATGTGATATTAGTCATGTCATTTCTGTTCTTCATCCCTCCAAATAAGCCTTGTTTTGACGCTTTACAAAAAAAGTGAACCCTCCTTGGAGAGTTCTTTGCTGCTCACTGAACCAAGGTCTCATGTTTTTTGTCTCTCTGAGATGTTGGTGAAATTCCAAATTGTGCATCACAAATTGTTGGAAGTGCAAGCCAGTACACCTTGTTATAAATGACATACGATTCATTCCCGGGCCTCTACTTTCCTCATGAGCTCCATTCAAGCCGTGCTGTCATATGTGCGACTGTACTCCAGATCCATAATGGCCTCTGCAATGTTAATGTGTTTGGACAGATGGGAGAGGCAAGTGCTGATGTGCTTAACTACGCATTTTACAGCGAAACTATTAAAAGAGTTGTGCTGTTTACACACCAACATTTGAATACCTGTCTTCAGGCCAGTTTAATTATCCGAGCCCTTCTGTTATTTCTGCCGCTTTGTTGTCTCGCAGCTTTGCACAAGGCATGAGATTTGTTTGCGACTTCATTAAGATATGGTGGCGCCGAGCTGTTTGCAGGGAGCAAAAAATAAAAACACCCGGCTCATGTATCTCACTTGGCCCTGCCTCCCCCGTAGATACTGTACCTATTCTATTCCGTTTAAGCGTTTTTCTTATAAAGTCATTTAACTTGAGGAAATTAAAACAAAATGCCCTGTGATGTCTGCACTTTGAAATCTCTTGTGGCTCATGCCCCCAGTGATTCATCCTGAGACGTTTGATTAGTTTGTAAGTACTTACAGAGGGGGAAAGGGTTTGCATTATAAATGTGTTTCATGAATTTCTCTCATATGCTCATCTTCAACTGTGTGTTCAAATAAAGCATTAATCAAACGGAAGACGGGAAGAGGGCATTTAGCCAGCAGAGCTATAGTCTCTGGGCCTCAGTGAGCTGGTGGATATGGTATTGAGAGACTTTAGGAAGCAGTGGTTTTTAATTATCTGGACCACGTACAGGATGCCGTTTTGATTGTTTTAATGAGGCAGCTGGCCTATTGTCTCTCCTTAATTCCTCCATTGTTTTTAGAATATGTCATAGTTCTTTATTCTTTTATCAGGTGCTCTGCAGGAGGATTTAGACAATAGCCTTCATTCCAACTGCATTGGCTAGTGCACAAAGGCAGCTCAGCGCAGGCAGTTAGCAGGCAAACAAGTGCAAATCACAAGCTGCACTTTTCCCAGCCTTTTCGCCCACTTTCTTGACTTGCGTTTGGTCTTTCACTCTCACTCTTGACCTCACTCCTCTCGCATTCATTCGCACAAATGGCGCTGTTATCGTGGCCGGCTCACCTGCTTTTGTGATTTAAAATCGGAATGTTTGGAAACAAGGCAGCAGGAGCAAATTACTAACAATATTACCCCCTTGATGAAATGCTCTTTTAACACCAGAAAGTCTTGTGCATCCTGTGGGCTATTTTTTTTTGTTTTTTGTGCTCCAAATTATTAAGCATATTTTTTTTTCCTTATTGAAGCAATCCACCGTGAAGCTGGACACCACGGCAAACAACAACAGCAATAGATACGCTATAAGCAAATAATTATTTTGTATTATTTAATAAATAAAATTTTTGAATTATTTTTTGAATTACTCTCACTTTTGTAATGAATCCAAGAGGTTATAAAATGGTTTGTACATGACACAGTATATGCTGTACCTTTGATTTATAGCAACGTGTAACTTTCCACCCTATTCCTGCAATTGCAACACATATTTCATATTGCAAATGTCACAAACCAGCAGAATGCTTCTTTAGTGTATTGTTTCGCTAAAAAAAAAGTAGTACATGCAGTTCTGACACTCATTTCCAGCATTTGTACATGGAACAGATGGATCTGTCGCATCCTTGGCTGAAGCGACGCAATCTGACTGCATATTCTGCTGTCAAAAGCAGTAAAACATTTCCACACACTCCGCATAATCTGCCTCCTTTTAGCTGGCTGAGGAGAGTCGGCAGTGTCTTTGATAGCCATTGATCCAAAAACACTGATTTATATCTCAGCATGCGGAACCTTGTTCATAATTCTCTTTGTAAGGTATGAGTGTGGCGTAACTAAAGACGACCCATACAGCGAGAAACTTTTGTGGCTATGGCTGTGATATATTCCCCTTCATTGTCAGTCGCCGTTTGTATCTACCTTGATTGTAACTTGGGCAGACAGTAGAGAGGAGTTTTGTTATTTTAATTAGGAGATAAAAATTCAAAGGGCCTCTCCAGGCAGTGTGCGCTATGACAGAATCAAAACGATGAAGTGGAGCGCCCTGAAGTGTGTGTCTCATCACAGTCGATTGGCCGACAGATAGGCATTGCTATTTAAGCGTGTGACGTGTGCGCACACACACACGCACACTCAAAGGGAGTATGCCAGCACACGTGGATGGCATATTTTAATACCATTTCACGTCTTTGACACATTTGCGATGGTCTAATTTTCAATGCTACACATAGGAAGCACTAAAATCACGACAGTGATGTGAAACCTCCAATTGTGCATCAAAATAATAATGTGTCCTTCTTCAAAAGCGTTATGATTTATGGATATAGCGTAATACTGTCAACTCGGGCTTCCAAGGTGTTTCACCACTTCTTCTAAATATGAAGTGAATTGTGTGCATTAAGAGCACCTTGATGCTGTTTACGGGCGGTTTTAAAGCAAGCGTCTTATAGGGTTTATGTAAACATGAGTAATCAGTGTTACACATGTGTGAGGGCTTTCTCACCGCAGCGGCCCCCGCTCCCCCGCCTTCACGCCTCTCCTCAGGACTCTCTTTATTCCGCATCAGCTAGGGCTCAAATCACGTCCCCTCTCAGCCTGACACTGCGATGGTATGTTTGCACATCTTTGAAAGCTAACAGCGTGCTTTAATTAATTGTCCAGCTTTCCGCAGAAACAATGTCCTAATTCTGCCATTTAGTGGGAGCGTATCATAGTTTGTTGTTATCTCTCCAGCCAGATTTCTGTAAATAGTCATATTAAAAACTTTAATCTCTTCAATGGAAAATGGAGTGCGGCTGAAAAACCTGTCATGTGCTGAGATAAATATTATCTAAGCTAAAGCCTTCGCTCTCTTCTTCTACCTCCCCTCATTCACCCCCGGCCCCCTCCTCCTTCATGACTTAATGAATACGTTCTGAAGATTTCTAAATGAATGCCTACTACCAAAACACAATCAAATAATATGGAGGACCTATTTCAGTACTCTAAATGAAAGCTGCCTGGTTGGTTGATTTTGTTAAGCTCTTGTGAGGAGCTCTGATTTATTTATTTTTTTTTCCCAAATTCTGACTCTCAGCTTGATTCTGTGTAAACATGTTTTAATTCTGATGGTATAGTAATATTCTAGTATTCATAGTTCAGTGGGGTATACAGCTAATGGAATATCATTCGATGACTCAGTTTCCTGTAACTTTTGAAGACACAAGGTAGAAATGACAAAAAGAACATGAGCTGACTGATGCTGCAGTATTGTCCAGACTTAGATTTGCTGGCACTGACCTTTGGCCTGACCCCTCTTAGCTTCTGAGACGAGACAAGAACCGGCGTTCTCAGAGTAGTTGGGCCATCCACGAAGACCATTAAGCATCTTTTGTCGTCTCCACACACAATAAAACCAAACGTGACATAATTGCCGCGACCTTTAAGCTTGGGTTTACTCTACGTGCATGCAATTAAGTTCCCCACGCAGCAATCACTTAAAGATCCTGTCTGTTTTGTCCAGGTGGCCAACTGTGGTGCACCACCACCAAGAACATGATGGAGGGCGAAGAGCTTGTGGCGTTTGCAGTTGACTTTGACTCCCGTCTGCAGGCAGTCAACCACATGTCTTTGAGCGAGGGCATGTACCCAGCCAGGCTGCTGGACAGCATCCAGCTCTTGCCGCAGCAGGCTGCAATGGCTTCCATCCTTCCCACTGCAATTGTCAACAGTAAGTGCCCGTGCGCCATCGTTCGCTTACACCGCCCTGCGATGAGATGCGCTTTTGTTTCGACACACACACACAAACACGTGCTTCCTCTTGTACATGCGCATACACGCAGAGCTCGCTCATAGTCACCTGCTTAACAAAGAGCGTCGTCTCCACAAGGCGTAGATTAACCCAGATGAGTCTCTGCATTGGAGATAAGAAGCAACGACCTTCAAGTTTTGGGTTCACATAAACACTCAGAGGATCGGACTAACGTGTTAATTGCAAAATACAGGCCTCATGCAAATAGTGTGTTTGTTTACTAAGCGAGGGCTATCTGGGTTCAGCTCAACGGGGAGGTAAGCAGATGGTCCAGTGTTCTTGCTTGCCCTTGAGAAAGGGCACAAACCCAGTGGTAGCAGTGCACAAATATGCAGCAGTGGCTAAGAATTTGGAGGAAAAGCTTTGGAACACAAGTGGAAAGAAGCATGCATTTAATCTACCCATGTACCTTTTCAGGTATGTACCCTAGTCGTTAATAATGTTCCTGTTTGTGTCCCTCCAGAGGACATCTTCCCCTGCAAAGCTTGTGGCATCTGGTTTCGGAGTGAGAGGAATCTACAGGCCCATCTGATGTACTACTGCAGTGGGCGGCAAAGGGAACCTGAGACGGTTGTTGAAGACAGTGACACTGGAGCCCACCAGACCTCCAGCATGTGCCCCTTCCCACAATGCAACAAGAGCTTTTCAGGGGCCAGGGCCCTGGAGATGCACCTGGCCACCTCACACAGCGGTGAGTCACATCAAGAAGAAAAGATTTGGATTCACTTTTGATTTTTCAGCTTGGAGAGATGGCTCCCTTTGTTTTAATACTGCACAATTTCAAATGAGAAAGCGCCAGGACTTAGACGTATACTTATCCTGTCAGCGAGCATGGTTGACAATATGTATATCCCTCAGAAAATAAAAATCAAGTGCATGGGGATATCCCTGGCATAATACACGAGTGTTTGATGGTTTGTGCGGTTAACTCTAAAGGAGAACTGGGAGGCGAGATTCTGAGGTTGTCCCTTTTATCTCTTTCACAGGTGTCAAAATGGAAGAGAGCCTCCCTCCTGGCACCAGCTTGAAATGCACAATCTGTAACTACACGGCAGATTCTCTTATTACATTCCAGCATCACATCATGTCTCACCTGTCACAGGCGGCCTTCAGATGCAATCACTGCCATATCAGCTTTCAGAGCCACAGGGAACTCTTGCAGCATCAGGACTTACATGGACATGGCAACAAACTTCACAGGGAAGGCGATGCCACCGAGCATTCCCCCAGGGGGTCTGAGGAAAGCCTCCAGCAGCAGCAGCAGCAGCAGGTCTGCGCCGAGCTGGCCAACAGGAAGGATGCTCTGCTGGGAAGCCCCAAAGGGGCCCTCAACAAGGAGACCAGCACAGACGGAGAGGTTGACAAGGCTGAGAAGAAGCCCATGCTGTCTGCTCAGAAGGGAGACGCCCACCCAGGCAGCAAAGCCAGTTTTTCTTACACTAGGATCAAATCGGAGCCCTCCAGCCCCCGCTTGGCCTCTTCCCCCGTGCAGCATAACATGCCTACATTTCCCATGGGCCCCTTCTTGTCTCAGTTCGCTTTCTCCCAAGACATTTCAGTGGTTCCCCAGGCTTCCGAGATTCTCGCTAAAATGTCAGAGCTGGTTCACAGGAGACTACGTCACGGAGGGAACAGCTACCCGCCGGTCATCTACAGCCCTCTTATGCCCAAAGGAGCCACCTGTTTTGAATGCAATATCACCTTCAGCAACCTGGACAACTATTTGGTCCACAAAAAGCACTACTGCAACAGCCGCTGGCAACACATGGCAAAGTCACCTGACTTCTCCGCCCTTTCTGACAAGGTCCCTGAGTCAGTCAGTCCTACCAGCAGCCACACTTCAGTGAGCATGTTGAGTGGCTGCCACCCTGCTGAAGGCGACAGTCACCTCATGCAGTCAGCCTGCCTCAACTCCAGTGTGTTGGACATGATCAACGCTGGGGCCAAAGGGCCCGATAAAGATCTCTCCGGGCAGGTGAAGAAGGTCTCAACACCGACGGGGGTTGAGGACAGGCTAAATGGCAAACCGATGGAGGGGAAAAGCCCCAGTACGGGTCTCGTCGAGAGTGACAACGACCCGAGCAAGACCACCTGTGATGCCTGTAACATCACCTTCAGCCGCCATGAGACCTACATGGTACACAAGCAGTACTACTGCGCCACTCGTCATGACCCGCCCATGAAGCGCATGTCCAACAACAAGGTGCCCTCCATGCAGAGGAACATGAGAACTCGGAAGCGGAGAAAGATGTATGAGTTGTGTCTCCCTGATCCGGACCATCAAAGGCCCCCCATGGGACAGCCGGGTTTCCTCGGCGTTCATCCTATGAATCCTTGTACGTCCCAAGAAGCTGTGGACGGTCTCGGCGACCGCTCCCACCCCCGCTGCGACATCTTTCCGGGTATGGTCCCTAAACACCTGGAGGCCTCTCTGACTGTCACCAAACCTATTTTGACTCCCAAATGCAATACAGCGGAGCCACAGGAGTTGGATGCCCCAATTGATCTCAGCAAAAAGTGTTCCCTACTCTCTGACAAGACGTGTAGCTCTCCGAAAAGACTGTTGGACTACCACGAATGCGCAGTGTGCAAAATCAGTTTTAATAAAGTGGAGAACTACTTGGCACACAAACAGAACTTTTGCCCAGCTACTGCTGCCGCTGCTGCTCAAAAGTCGCAACAGCCACATCAACCGCAGCAACATAACGAGACGGGCAGCCTGGACACGAGCATGTTCCCAGATGTGAAGAACGAAGGCAATAACAACACTGGCGAGACCTACGATAAGAGCCCGAGCAAATGTGAAAAAAATGCCAACGGGAAGGTGATGGTGCAAAACGGCGGCCTGTTCCCACCTCACCTGGGGCCCGTGCCAGGTCTTAAGCCTTTTGCTGACCCCCAGCTTATGCCATCAAAAGACGACAACAAGAACATGTATCTGCCCCATTGCCTTTATCCCGGAGCAATAAAGAAGATGAAAGGTTCCGAGCAAATATCGCCGTATTTTGGGATCAAGCCGACCGACTATGTGAGCGCAGGACCAGTGATGCAGGGAGAGGCCAGCGAACAGGAGCAGAGTGTTAATGGGGGAGGAAGCGGAGGTGAGGCGGGAACAGCGAGGGAACCGACCCAACAGCCTGCTGCTAATGGCTGCCTTCATCCTGGCAAGGAACCTCTCCCCCTGCTGCCCAAAAACCGAGGCATGGTCATTGTCAACGGGGGACATAAGCCGGAAGAACGTTCGGGCACAGCGCCGCAACAGGAGAACCAGCCCCAGCCAGATGGCCAAGCCACTAATCCCTCACCGACGTGGGCCGCGGAGAACCCAGCAGACTCCAACGAGAACATGTCACCTTCTTCCAAGTCCCCCAACGAGGACGCGGCACCCCCGACCAATAAAGGGATGAATGGCTCCGGAAGTAGCAAGTACTGTCGCCTCTGTGACATCCAGTTCAACAACCTGTCAAACTTTATTACCCACAAGAAGTTTTACTGTTCATCACATGCTGCTGAGCATGTTAAATGAGAAGACGGATTCTTCCACTTGAACCTCTTTCGTCCCTCTCCTCATCATATTTTTTTTTTCATTTGTTTTGGTACACTGTTTGTGTCTGGAATAGTGCATCACGCAGTGCTAAGAACTGCTTGTGGACAATCAAGAGAGGCTCCTCCTGTCGTTTTATGACTTAAAAATGCAAAAACCCGTTGGTTGGAAAAGAAAAGGAAAAGAAAAGAAAAACGAATCAAGAATTATATTGGTGCCACTTTCACATTAATTTATTTTACAATCAGTATTAATGAGTAGTGATTTTTACTTTAAATTCAAATGAAATTTATATCAGAGTTGTTTGTAATGTTATTGTATAGTCATTCTTGTGTAGCACACACATTGTTTACATTGTAATGTAGGCTCAATGAAACAATAGACAATACAAAAACGAGATGCATTTTAGACACAAAAATAGCTACTGAGGCACTTGTGTATTCTTCTTTGCTGTAGCAAATTGCGTATACGCCCCAAATGTAGATTGCAGACTGCTACTGATGAATTGTGAACCACTCGGTGGTGACCGACAGGCACAACGCTGCATTTCACATTTTGGCATATACACATGGCTTTGCATTCCTATGTGGCTGTTTGTCTGTCTTTTTTCTTCAAACCATATGTGGATGTTTTCATAAGGATGGCAGCATTCTTGTATAGTACTTGTATTTCTGTTTAATGATACACTTTGGTCTCCCTTTTTGAAAATTTGCTCTCAATGCAATACTTTGTAAATGAGGGAACATTACTGAAAGCAGTATTATGAAATGGGGACTGTGCATATAATTATTTGTAACCCCATTGGGGGGGGAAAGAATTATGTTTATTGCTAACAAACAACATGGGTGGGAGGTCAGTGGGAATACTGATTATCATTCCAGTGTCCTGATAACGGGAGAACATGTTTCTTAAAATGTTGTTGCTATGCATGTATATGGATGGAATTAAATTCCAAATCTGTTGGAAATTTTTATTTTGTTGTGGTGTCATAATTAAACTTAAATCCTCAGGATAAACTACTGATGTCGACGTTTTATTTGTATGCTAACGGATACCATTCAGTGTTTCTTTGCAATAATTCCATTTACAGCCTAAATTGCACACAAGAAAATTGCAGTACCAAAATTCAAAATATTTATTATTGAATTGTTAATTATCCATTTCAAAAGTCTCTGTGTGGCTGCTATCTGACTCAATTCTAATGAAATGACAGATGGCAAAAGAGGAATTCAGTCTCCAGTGGTTATAAAAAGTCTGCACACCCCTGTTCAAATGCAAGGCTTTTGTGGCATAATAAAATAAGACCCCAAAAAAATGACAGTATTTGAAAACTTTTTATACCGTTCATGTGACCTGTACAAATCTTTCATTGGAACTTGTAAAAAAAAAAAAAATTATGATAATAACTGGCAAGTGTGCACATCCTCGTATAAACGTGGATGCGAATGTGTTCACATTTAGGCTAACCAAATACAACCTCATGTCAGCACACACCTGCCACCAATTAGAGTGCCCCTGATTAACCCCAAATTAGGTTCACCTGTTTTATTAGACGTTTTCCTTACAATGTTTTGCTTTTTAGCAAAAACCAGAACAGTTTTTGTGCTAACACTGGCTGGCATTTGGAACTGCTGTTTTAATTTCCTCTACCTTAATGAAGGCCGCAGGGAGGGGCATGCGAAGCACAATCGATGCCCGAGGCCACTAGTTTTGATGCACCCTATTTTTTTTTTTATTGCTGGCCAAAGGAAGGGTGGGGAGCAACATGCAGTGGCATTTTTACTGTTGTAGCATCCACACTACTCGGGAAGTGAACCCGCATCTCCAGTTAGGGAGCGCAACGTGAGGAACTAAATGTGTGGGTGCAGCTCAAAAGCGTATTAGAAAGCACGGCAAGTGAGGTTTTTAATCCAATCACGCAATTCAAGCAGGCATCCGTTACACATGATCAAAAATATTTCCATTGATGCGAAGGAAGAGGTGGTGGATTATAATTTTGGACACACAGTTCAACTTTGGCTTCACTGGACCATTAGGCATTTTTTTTTCTAAGATGAGCCGTCTAGCTTGCTTTGTTCTTATATCTGAAGAGGATTGGTGATTGCTGTCACATGTACCAAAAAGCCAGCACTTGCCAGAAGTTCCTGAAAATTGGTGATTGTTGTCACATGTACTAAACAGCCAGCACTTGCCAGAAATTCCTGCAATAATTTTGAATGAATGTCCTGTTACTGTCACAGTTGTGCCATATTTTCTCCTCATGATAACTGTCCACTGTGTTCCATGACCAACACATTGTACATTCTTTTGTAACCTTCTGCTGCCTGATGCATTTGAAAATGAGATCTACTGATGCTGTAAAGCTTGCTGTAGAACACGGCCTGTGCCACATGAGATGACTGCAAAAATGCCTGGAAGAGCCAACTGAAGAATCTTTACTTCATTGGGGTTGATTAGCGGTAAATTAAAAGGTGGCAAGTGTTTGTTGACTCCCATTCAACACGAGTTGGAAAGTATTTTGTTGATTCGGAACACAGCCACATCCTCAGTTACAAGAGTGTGTGCACACTTGTGCAACTACAATTATCGCAGTTGTTTACTTCACTTCCCCTCGTGATAATGCTTTTATTTTCCATCGAGAAATAGTTTTGAAATGAATTGTCTGCATCTAATTTTTTCTGTTAACACAACTCTGTATTCGAACACAGGTGTATTGACTTGATATGTTGACCACACACTTTACCCTTTGGTCAATACAATATAGAATATTAAGACAACAGCATGACACGACAGCATCAGGGTGAGCAGTACAATGATGAGAAGAAAATGATCATTTCTGGTACTGGTCAATCAGGTAGAGAGGCTTGAATAACAACTTTGATAAGATTTTTGGAGTCCAAGACAGCAAATATTTTATCAAGCTTGAATAGCCTCCAGTTATGCTCAAGTGAAGCTTGCAATACAGGACAAATTGTTGCAAAAAAATGAAAGTAAAATTGACTACATGACGAACCTCACTGGTTTTGTAGATAATCTCGACATTATGCTGGAGGGAAAAGTATGAAAAGATGTTTTACAGGGGAATTTCACAACATTCGATGTATGGTTGTGCCCAAGTATATTTTATATTTATATCTTGGCCATGGGTCACTGGCTGTGCTGTTCAGATTGTCGCTGGCTGACGAGCTTCCTGAGGTAGTGGCTGATGGCAGATGGCTTCTTGTAGATCATTCGACGGTCGACTCCTTTTATGTGAATGTGATCGACTGATGGGTAGGACGCCTCCAGAAACTTCTTTTGAAGCTTCGATACCATCTGGTACAGGAAAAAGACAATTTATTACACGGTTTACATTATTGTCCCAACATTAATCTCAGCATACAATATTCAATATGATGAAGCATAGAATTCCCCAGTCAAGAGACTCACTTGATTGAGGTGATTTGGGATTTGTTGGTCAAAGGAATCCCCAGTGATCACGGTTACTGAGGTCCTGCTTGAGAGGGGCTTATATCGTGTAATGTCCCTTTAAAAACAAATACATTTTATTTTTTCCATTTACGTTGACTTTTTTTTTTAACTCACTTCACCTCACCTTGACAAAACAGGAAATGCCTTTCTCACAAATTTTACCTTACTTGAGCTGCACTTTCATTCAGAAAGTAATGTTCATCCACAGCACTACTCTGATGGGCCGGGTTACTTAAAAGGTATTTCTAGTGAAAACAGAAAAGACACATCATAAACATACTGTAACTGAAAATGTTAATGCGATCAGATCTGGTGATAATAACGTGACGCCCAACGACTGAGCTCCAGTTCAGTCGAACAGTGGTTATCGAAAATGTTCTTTAGATACGAACTGTGTGCTATGCTGAGTTGCTGCGAGCTTGTGTGCACATTGTAACCTTCAGTGGCTCGTCGACAAAACCTTTTCTTTGTCCTTGGAAAATTCAAGCACAATGATGTGCTTATCTCCTTGGCAACAACTGTAATACATGAAAAGCTGAAATCGGTCCCACATCGCAACTGCCATCAAATTGTGGGTGGGTGGGAGTATGGCAGCAGCGACAACAAGGAGATGAAACGAACTGTTCATTTTCACCCACGAGCAGACGTCATTGCGTCATAAAGGCAGCGGATGGAAAATGCTGATCGTGTGGCATGGATTTCCCAAATGGCACACATAAGTTCACGTAATTCCATTGGACATCACCGAAAATTGTGTGTGGAGCATGAGCGATCAATTGAAATTAAAACCGGTACTGTAACTATCAAATAGGATTGAACGGAAGTATCAAAACACTTCCTTCAAAAAGACAACAATGACGTTGAATGACTGGCATATGAGTTGTTAATTTAAAAAAAAAGTTTACTATTTGAGTTATGGCGTCACTTCCTTGTAGATGACATATTACAAGTGTAATTAATGTCGTGGCCAGTGAGTGTGTTGCCTTGTTCTGCACAACATACAATAAAAGCTAATATAGGCTCTCAATACACAGATTGTTCCTGTTTAACACCAGAAAGCATTGCCTTGAGGACCCCATTAATGCAGAAATGTCACAAAACGCAGCATCTCTGACTATGAACAAGATGAAAATACGAAGATTCCTCATTTTCCATACCCAGCAAAGACACCGTTTAACATTAACTGCCACTGCCTACCAAACTTTGCATGTCATCAGCTGACTCTAAAACGAAAATATATCAAGGAGACATCGCATTTGTGGCTCGTGGCATCTCCAGGAACATGTTCTCAGGCTTTTAAAAATGACATCTGGTATTGTCGTCGATCCAAATTCATATTTTTGTGCGCTTGTAAACAAAAAGCCCTTGCTGAGGGGAAGCAATGATCAGTCCTGCAACAGCGTCACCTTGTGGCAGAATGGGAGTACTGAATACGTCGCTTGCCATTGCCTGCCTGTCCTCCATTCGGCTAAAAAGGCACAAAAACAAATAAATAAATAAAACAATCGACGCAGAGGCCACAAAGACATGGTTCGGTGGCATATTCATTCCCACATATGCGGCATTCAGTTTCATATCCATTCCCAAAACGCCTCGTAATCTATTTTCCAGCCTTTTCTTCCCGAGTTTGAATAATCAATATCATGTCCTGTGGGGAATGCTCTTATGTGGCTCGTGTTGTAGTGTGTGTTCAAGAGTGTGCATTAGCCTGACCTGCCTCTGGATGATCTCCTCAGAGACATTTTCTTTGATAGTTGGTTCAATGGCTCCCAGGATAATCAGCAAGCGGCTCAGCCCGGAAGCGGCGGAAAACTGCTTGGCTTGAAGGGATGGCAGCAGCTTACCATACCTGGATGGGGGGGAAAAAAAGAGAAAATTGCATGAAGCTCATAAAAATATCCAAATCTTATTTGAACAACATTTTGGCAATTTTATTTTATTGTTTGCATCAGTGCAAAAGCAAAAAGAAAAATCCATAATAACCATTTTTTCTTGCTATACATGGGGGTCATGGATGACACAGTTAACAGTTAACTGGTAAACAGAAATGAAAAAATAATAATACAGTTTCGTTATAATTGTTCTAACAAATCTATAATAAAAAAAAAGGCATTTGACTTTTTGCATTTGGAAGAGGTCATAGGTTCAACTCCCGCTATGGACAATTAAAACAAACTAATTGTTAGTGAGATGCTAGTCTGCTTGGTGTCTACTGTCAAGGTGCTCTTGAGCAAGGCATCACCCCCAAATCCAAAGTCAAGTGCTGCAGCACTGTCTCGCCCCTCTTTCACAAGCAACTTTTTCTGGTGGTCGGTTACTCTGTCAGAATGCAGAAAGTTCATAAACAGCCAACTTAAATTTAGGAGTTAAAGCTTTGTCAATATTGGCAGTTCAAAATACAGCTAGAAATCATATTCCTGTTATTGCACTTAAAAAAAAAAGCAAGACAGTAATTGGTTGGTGTATGTAGTTGGTCGATAGAAATTACACACTTTCGATTGAATGTTGTGATGTTCACAAATGTCATAAATTTTTTTTAAAAATGTTCATCATGTGAATTTATATCTTGTTAAAATGAGATTAACTGCAAGGCAACAAATTAATTAATGTTTTAATTAGCCCCACAAAACTACTAAATACATCACTACAGTCACTTTATGTGCAATTCTTGCATGCATGTCGTTGGTTATTTGTAGGGCTGCAAGTAAGGATTATTTTAATAATCGATTAATGTAGAAATTATTTTTGTCATTTAATCAATGGAAAAAAAACGTGTTTTTATTCCCACCCTTTTATTCAAAAACATCTCATTTCAAATCGACAGTGCAGAAAAGGAACAAATGAATGATTCGCAAAAATGTTGATCATTGTATTATAAACAAAAAATTTTTTTTATTTTGATTCAACACAAAGATGATCCATCTGCATTCATGAAGGATTACAGAAAGAGGATAATATTTCAATTTAAAAAAAGAAATGTGAATGTTTCATCCATTCGCAGCAATAATAATCAATTAATTTGTTAATCAATTAGCTGCTGATTAATCGTTGGACCTCTAGAATATTGTTTACAATTTCTAATATCAAAACATATATTGGACAGCTGTTTATATTTTTGTATTAAAAATAATATTCGTGTGAGTGATTTTTCAGTTTTTATTGGTTTACTCAGAATTGCTTCAAGACATTATTACAATCAAATGCACATAGTCAACAGAAATCCCAATGATCAATGTAAGAATTTATACATAATTTAACATATCCCTACCTTCCATATCTGATGTTTTGTTTTGTTTTGTTTTGGGGTTTTTTTGCTGGGGGGGTTGTTTTGTTTTGGGGTTTTTTTGCAGGGCAATTACCAAAATCAGTTTTATCACTATCAGCCAGTCAGTTAAAAATCAATGATCAAGTAGAAGAAGACTGCATGAGTAGTGGTGGCTTAGTCTGTTTAGTTGCGTGCTTTACTTTCACTCCAAATAAGAATTGGAAAAACAGTCGAGTTGTAACATTAATTAATCAATTAATACTCAGAGTAATAATAGCAAATAATACTTAACAATTTAATTGACGACTATTTTGATGATAATCAATTAATTATTTCAAGACACTGTTCAACTTAAATTGAGCAAATGCCCAGAATTTCAGCCTGCCAACAGTAAATATTCTCAGATTTATGCAGTCCTCCATGAAGGCTTTTTGTTCAATCAAAATAGTTTACCATCCACCTTTTTTTTCTGACATGTTACGTACCAAATCAATAAATGAATAATAATCTATTTGTGAATGTATATATATATATATATATACACACACATACACCCACACAATCTGATTCATTGATTAATGGATAAAAACAATCAATAAATTAATAAATTAGACTGGTCCACATATTTTATGAAAATCCTTTGATGCAAGTAAACCTTTCTCTGTGAATTTTTTTTTTGCCGATTCCAAATCTAGCCTAATTTTTTCCACTAGCACACCAAGTTTTTATAATCATAATAAAAAACAATTATTATTATTATTATTATTATTATTATATGCAATATGTTTTGTAACATCTATTACTTAAATGTCAGGTTCAGGTACAGGGGGGACATCATCGCTATAAATTGAATTGCACGGTCAAATCCGTATTCCGCAAGCTTTTATAGCTCAAACTTAAAACAAAAATGGAAATGTCAAAAACCTGATGTGCGACAAAAAAAAATTAAGACTTCTTTCAAAAATAACACATAAAGCCATCTATGATTTAAATTTTCTGTTGACCAATGTTACGAAAATAATTGTTAGTTGCAACTTGAAGCCCCCCCCCAAATAAATTACGAATAAAGCAACAGTGGGTTTGTTTGTTTCCCTTATTATGTTAAAAAGTAATTAGTCATTGGAAACGTAACACGTATGATCGATTAGTGCAAAGCAATATTACAGGAGTGATGGTAGTGTTTCTTTGACGGGAAGGCAGTAGTCATACAAGAGTTTTTCAGACCAAAATGCAAAACTTTCTCAGTTGGGAAAGAAAAAAAGAAAAAAAACATTTGCCTGGGGAATGAAAAAAAATCCTCTTTTTCTGGGTGATGAAAGAAGAGCACTGCAATTTTGTAACTCAGGAGACCTAATCGGTCTTAGCTCACTGGTGCTCTGAATTGGCTGGTCTCAGCCGGTGGAGCCCAGTCAATAGTGCCATGCGCTCTCTGTCGCCAACGCCGTGCCAAGCAGCACAGCCTGCCCCTAAATGCTGCCAACACACCGTAGATCATCCACCAAGCACCAGGGGACAGTAGTCCCGGTCTTATTCCCGCACTGGGCCAGACTTTCCACACTTTGGATCCAAGTTTCGAACAATTCTGGGCCTGATTTATGAAGGAGGACGTAATTGTACTCGCTAAATAGCATCGAGCCGCTTGTCTGTGAGTCGCTGCATGGTAGCTATGATGGTACGCGGGATGGAGGGGGAGTATTTAAACAAAGAACAAAAAAAAAATCGTTGTTTGTATTAAATAAGATGCACTTGTTCCTCGCCCTTTTCAAATACACTTGAGTTGAGTATTACGACAGACATCACACCGTGGATTAGGATGGACTTTGTTATTCAGTGATGGCTACTGCTACTTTCTCCGCAATAAGTGTGACAAAGGAGACAAATCCTGCACTGGTCGCAAAGCAAACGGTAAAGTCTAACATTTGTACTGACTTGGAGTTGGAACTGAACCATCGCTGCCTGCACCAAAGTCAGGCCAAGACAAATTCAGGTCAACTGCAAATTCTGCTGTCCATATTCACATGTACAAAGTGCAAAATTGCCCGAAAATATTTGCAAACCCAAATTTTACATGAGGCTTTTTGCTCTCAGACTCAAAAAATGGCCATATAGATCGGCGTTTGTGAACATAATACTGTAGGTCATCAATTATCACTCGTTCTGCTTTGTTGCCTCTTCTTTCAGTCATTCTGCTCCTCGCTCTACTAGTTGGCATTCACATGCACACATAAACACTAAGCCTTTATTATTTCAATAATTCCGAAATACAAAGGTCAAGCATCTTGTCAGAACAGATTGTGTTTGAATTAATGAAGTGTTATATCATCACAATAAAGGAATAGAACACAATGAACAACATTCTACAGGTGCATCGATTTTAACACTATATTCGTTGCACGTGCTTTTCAGAGGCACAAACACGCCACGTGTAAAAAATATTGAACACGTTTCTTACAGCATGCAGATGCAATCAAAAGAACTGATAAAGAATTGACGTTCGGTTGCTGCAAATGACTTTTTTTTCAAAGACAACTTAGCCATTCCTTTCACGATACAGCAAACCCTCCCAATCATTTCAATAATCGTACAGGCAGGAAATGAAACGAGTTGACTTTTGTAATTTCCAGTCTTTCACCGTGGAAAAACTTTTTAAATCAGACCCCCGAAAAATGACACGTTGACATTTTCATCTTCCTTGCCACAGTTTTTCCCTGAAGTCATTCTGGCAGTACAATTTAGACCTGACTCTAAAGGGAGTTTAAAGTGGCTGAGCATTTTCCACCTGTCACCCTTTTCTCACCCCTTGATTCCAAAAATAACAAGGAAGAAAAACTTCAGCCCCCCCATTTCAAATCTGGTCCAATCATCCCGGGGTCTGGCATTGAACCTTATTTCAAGGATTCTCCAGCCACCTGTCCAATTTCTTCATGTTCCCCCCTCCCATTTTTAATTCTGCCCTGGAGTGAGGATTATGCGAAGCAAGGCATGCGTGTCAAAGGGAAATTTAGTGGGTAAAGACAGCCAAGATTGGCGGGATGAATTAAACAGATAACGTGAGGAGACGAAGTGGGGGAGCAATGTAGAGCCAAACGCCTTGCCGTTGTTGGTCATTTCAGATGGGCTTTTTTTTTCTGCCCCCTCCCAACAGGACCGAGGAGGCAATATCTAAATTAATAAAGTGATGAAATGAGTTTGTGCCGTGGACTTTCTGCTGTTTGACTTTCCCATCTGGATTAGTGCAGGCTGAATGGACGCTCTGTTACTTTTGTTACAACTGCGCAATTCACTGTCGGAATTTGGCCCTGTAGTGATAAGCCTCCCCACCCCCCACCCCCCCACCCCTCATTACCATCTCATTTCATATGCAGGGCCTCTATTACCTGAGAGCCTGCTCGCACAAGAAACATGAACTATTACACGAGCTTCTGGCAACTATTACAATGAGTAGAGAACATTTAAACATAGCCTATTACATGGGATCAATAACTATTAAGCATGAGTGATACTAACGTGATTATTGCAAAGTCTTTTGGAAGGAGAAGGAAATCACTGTCTCACTGTAGAACATTTAAATATGTGGACAAAAAAAACACACTTACTGGATGCGCTGCACCATACATTCAGTTAGCAGCAGTCCATTCATCTATCAATTCTGTGAATCACTTTTTCTCACAAGGGTCGCGTGCATGCTTTAGCCTATCGCAGCAGAATTTTGGGGCGAGAGGCGGGATACATTCTGAACTGGCTGACAGCAAATTGCAGGTCTTGGTAAAATTGTATAAAGAAAAACACTCCGTAGTAATAACAACTAGAAAGCTGTTCCCTTGAACTACAATGCGGTGCAACGTTAAAGGCCAGAATTATCAGGGTTTAAGTCATTAATAATATGTCACGCATTCAACAATTGACTTGATTTCCACAAACAATCCAAATGGAATAATTATCTCTCGCGGAAGCTTAAGTAATCATATTTAGAATCCAAATTACAATCTTAGTCACGGCATGGTGCACAAAGTAAATTTTATTAATAATTATTGTATTTGAAACAGTAAAATGTAATGTTTTAATAAAAATAATCTATGATAAATTCAATCAATAATTTATGGAGTTGGAAAAAAAAAAAGCCAGCGCAGTCAACAAGAAGAACAAATGCTCCAACCCACCAGCTGTCTGTAACGCCCCAATGCCTGGACCATGCAACACCCCTCGTCCAAGTGCAAAAGCAATTATAGTCGAAAGAATATAAATCAAAATCTGTGGAATGGCTGTGGAAGAGCACAGTAGTGGAGCGAGGACAGAAAATGTATTTTATAAGAAACCAAGTGCTTTAAGGCAGGAACATGTGTAATACCTTAAATGAGCACAAGATGTCCTTCTTGCACCACAACCGAGTCAAGACTCGGCCGTTCATCTAGCCGTCCGCTGCGTGGTCACTATTGTTTTTGTAGAAATTATTACAGACTGGAACTGATGTAAATACATGCAATGCACGCTGTAACAGCCCAGCTTCGTTAGGAATGCTAACAGGAATTGTTCGACTTGGTGTGGTTCTGACTACAATTATTTGGATTCCCTTACTCATCTGGTAATTTCTAGATTTAACCTTTTTGAGTCAGGGAAAGGAGAAGACCAACTCAAATCACAGTGGATACGTATGGAGCAAATGATCTTAACGTGAATGTGTATATTCGCACAGCCGTGGAAAAAAAACGAAGAGACTGCCATGTTTTCTTCAATTTTATGTTCATTTTGATGTCTGGTGTCACTAAGCGTGTTTCACGTGACATACATGCATATTTTTATTTATACATTCATATTTTTATTTATATATATATATATATATATATATATATATATATATATATATATATATATATATATATATATATATATATATATACATATATATATATATATACACATATATAACAGTTATATATTTTAACTCTGTTTTATTTACTTCAATAATAAAGCCAAATTAAAATATTGTATATTAGCTGTACAGCTTTAGCACATTATCTCAAAACAAACCCTGCTCAAATGACCACTGGACCTTGCAAACCAAAACTGCTGGATTGTGGTGCTTATAGGCAAATTTAAATGTAATGTATAAATTTGAGAATTGTTTAGAAGAAAAACGTCTTTGATCATATTCAAGGATCAAAGAAAACTATTAAAATAGTGTTTGAATTAGAATATGCTTCATTCATATTTGGTGATATTACATTCATTCCAAGATATCATTTAAGTAAAATCTGTTACAAGCGTCACAAAAAATAGAAGTTGGAAAATGTCATTAATCACAATTAAACACATGTGGGCTCATCCTAAAACTGAAATGCTTCAAGGGGATAAAAATAAAAAGAGAAAACTAAACAGGGTTGACGAGACTAGGAAAATAAGACCAAGTGGCGTTCTTGTGAGTTACACTCAACACAATTATGTTCCAATAAATTTGAATAACTTTCCAATCAATCAGCATTCATTAATTTGTAAGGACCAGCTCATCAGACGGAAGCGCTCCCCATTGTCTCTGCTCTCTTAGCAAATATATTCCCCATGGGGTAAATTAGTTTCATGGCCCACACACACTTGGCAGCGGAGACACGCCTGAATGCGAAATGAATTCTTCCCTGGACAAAATTAAAGAATTATCAATGTAATTCCTTGACTGCAAATTACAATACATTTTGACAACAGTTGTCAAATTCCAGCAGGGGTCTTCTTAATAATGGCCAGTCTTGAGATTCTGGATAGCATAATTACTTTTACTGCAATTGTACACACAAATCACTTTGCGACAGATTAAGAGATTAAACTCATGATTTGCAGCGAAAAAATATATATGGTTTAGCGGAAACCCTCACTTCATCTTCTCTCTGAAACTAGCCATGTTAACCTACTCTTAAAAGCAGAGTGGCAGTAAATTCAGTAAAATTCCTCCCCCATCTAATGCTGGCAGCTGATTGGAGGTTTGTGAAGACTGACAGCATGCACGTGGCTGAGCTCAAATGAACTAAAAAAAAAAAAAAGAACGAATCACTTGAAGTGGTCCATTCACTCGCGTTCACTGAAAAGATTTGTTCTTTTGAACAACAGCACACTGCTCTGCACCACTTTGTGTAGAGTCTACCCCAGTCCATTTGGGCCAGGGGTCTCTGTGCTGGTGGCGCTCTACATGGCCATGGGCTGCCATTCTTCGTCTCGTGGATGAACTCCCATTTGGTTGTATTTTTTCCCTCATATCTCTGTACCCTGCCATGTCTTTTTTTCTAAACAACATTCATCACGCTGTGTGCGTGTGTTTTTGAGTGTATGGTAATTCTCATAACTCAAAGTTCAGTTTGTAGTACTTCACTAATTTGAGATAAAGGTTTGTGGTGCATTTAACAAAAAATTGGAAATAATAAACAAGTGCATCGGACTAATTTAATGGTGCATATTGTAATTTGTCACATTGTTTACAATAGCTTAACTTGCAAGTGCGGTATTAAGCTGCACTTCTGTGGAAATTCAGATTCAAAATGTGTGTTGTGGTGTTGAAATGTTAACGTTACCAGACTCTGTAACTATATTAATATTACCAAAAAAATATTAGTAACTCGTATTACGTATCCGTTACTGCCTAAATGTTAGATGTTAGCCCCAACACTGTTGCTAAGGTAACGTAATGTCATCAATTGTGAAAGACTGAATTAGGTGCTTGGGTGACTGAGTACACTTCACAAAGGTCTCGCTGCAACCACCTTACAGCGGAGCATATTCCTCTTTGAACAGCTAAATAGTAGGCAATATAAAACAGTAAGTGTCTGGAGAGAAAAACAATTCAACATAACGCGACACACATCATTAAACAGGAAATGATTGTTATGCTGGTTACGGCCTCCCGTAGGTCAATTGAAACGAGTGGCCTTGAAGATTAAAATTATATTAATATGAAGAACGACCAATTGAGAAAATGATGGCATATAGTATATTAGAAAACATAAAATAACTAGTGTGATTATTTTTCATAATACAGCTCAGAGTTTTGATTTTGACTTTTAAGATATGTATAAATGTTCTCATAATTACTAACAAAAGAAATCAACATTTTATTGTTATTTTTAATCAATTTCTTTCAGAAGCCTTACTATAAGTATGATGATTCAGATTAATATCTACATGTGAGCAAAAACAATTCGGCTATTTTGCTTCTGTTTACGTTTGATTTATTTTTTATAGCAGCACTACTGGATGCATTTTTTGAATGATGCAAACAAAGCTGCAGCATAACATTTAATGACACTTCAAAATAGTGTGAGCAAAGGTAAGCAGTCCCAACAATGTATACTTTTGTTCTGATGCAAAGGCGTTGAGGATATAAAGTTGAGCATCCCGTTGTGTGATCGTGTGAGCATTTTTTTTCCTTATCACCCAGCACGAGTCAACCCTATGATGGAATCTGCCGCAAAATCAAAAGCCAATAGGGAGGCAGATGCAGGGCTTCTCCTGCACAATGAATTCAGCACATAACTGACTAACTCTCATCACTCTTGTCCTGAATGCAATTTGTCTGGACACACACTGGGGGTTGCACAAATCTCCGATGCTAGAGCCGCTGCCTTATTTCTCATCAAGAAACATTATCCATGTCCGGAAGGAGACGAATAACATGCTGAGAAAACTACACATACAAATGCTGACCCCTTTTAAGTCCATAGAAATGAACCCACACCACTGTACACCCACATATTTTATAGAAATACCATTCCTGCGAAATGGTGGCGATTCATTTTGTAGGACGTAACGGAACTAATTTTGAAAGTGAGCCCCGGTTAATGAACAGAGCTTTGATGCATAAATCCTCCAATTCTCCAGGGCTGATTTGCTCTACGCAGATTCCTTCTCAGGTGCAGGCCTGCACTCTATTGCATATATGTCTTGTCTATGGACTACGACAAACAGCTAATCAAACCATATCTGAACAGCCATATACACCCACATGAAGACTTGAGCTATGGAAAGAAATTAATTAAATAACGCTGGCTGCTGCCAGGCCAAAGGCACGGTAATGCTGTGATGCAAAGATCTGTACTGCATTACTACGAATCGTTTTACTGCTTATCCCACTCCTGTTTCTATTTTTATTCCAGCATGCAAATCGGACAGTAATGATGAAATGTCTGAGTAAATAAAGTCTTTGCTTTATTTCTTTCAAACCTTGCCTCCCTACGCAGTAATTGGATTGTGGCGGGACCGCCATGTACTATTCATGTCGAAGAATGCATATTAATCAAAACATAATTGGACACATAAAGCTTATAAATGGTGCTGCTCCACTTTTGGTCACGTGTAAATAAGCCATTTGCAGGGATATTTATTTATCAGACTTGGGTTATGCATATATAATGAGTAAGAGGGCACAAACCCACTTATATAGCGTCACAGTTATAATGGTCCTCCGAGGGAAACCTACAGAGTGTCCCTTGACAAAAATGAGTTTGACGCCTGTGTGTCATATCAACTGTTTAATTGACATTACAGCATCTGTGGATAAATGAATGAAGGCTTTTCATATCCATTGAATTAAATGTCACTTCCAAATGTTTAGAGAATTTTGCATAACGGTTATTCCAAGAAACAAAAAAACCTCCATACTCAGAGCTATAACGGATAAAAGCCACAACCACTAATGACAGTAGTGGTTTAATGAGATAAATGATGTGATAGTGACAGCCAAGACAAGCCAATTGACAAGAAATAATATTCACATGCAGGATAAAAGCAGTTTTATGATGCATTAATATGGTCTATATGAACATCACAACCCTCTCTCACCACTCATCTGTTTCCTGCTAAAAGATTGAGAGTAGCAAATTACTTTCTTTTGTCTCCATTTAATCAAGCTAATGATGCCCGCCCCGCAAAGATAATCAACTCTTTTTACCACAAAGGCCAAGAAAGGAAGAGTATGGAACTAGATTCAAGAAAATCTAGCTCCCCTCCCCATAATCCTCTTTCTTGACATAGCTTTTTTTTTTTTTACTCGTCCCTCTTTTTATCTCCTCTTTTTTGTCCTTCAAAACTGCTGAGTGACCTTGAGCTCCTCGCCCAATTCTGCGTCCGTTATCAATATTTACTTTAGATCACTTTTCCCACATCGCATCGTAGTTTGTTCTTTAAGATCTCGATGATGTACTACAAGATGCTGAAAATGCACATTTACAGGGTACAGCTCCAGATGTTGTGAAATGCGCTTCATAAATAAAGTTGTATATTCAAATAAACTTACCAGTAGTCTTTCCACTGCTCCTCTTCAAAAATGTCCTCCGGGATAGGATCAATCAACACCAGGTCCGTCACTTGTCTGACAAAAAAAGAGGACACACATATAAGTGTAGAAATGTCGATTCTCAGTCATCCAGGTCATGGTAATCTCCAACTGAATGGATTAAAAGGGATGTTTCGCCTTTGATTGAAATCTTTGGTGCGTGCTCTCCATGGAATAAACACTTGTTCAGTGCAGATTCCTGGGGGGATTAATTAAAGCGTTCATCTACAAATAATCAATAATTACTTTCTTGAAACTTACACATCATGTATGTGACTGTAGAACCGGCTGTTGAGTGCACCTATCTCCGAGCCAACCAATATCAAAGGCATGGTGACCTTAGCAGCCAGCAACAAACGGTGCAGATCATCCACCATCCTTGAAGACAACATAAGTCATACAGTATGCCTGTGGTTAAAAATAACAGCAATCTGGAGTAGGAGGTTGATTTATTAATCATGGCAATGATAAATACTCAATATATATGCAATGTGTCCCTGTTGGGCAGAAACCTTAAATGGGCAAAAACGGCCAATTTATAATGTTTTTTCTGAAACCGATACTAATAGGGAGTCCCCATTTGTTTATATGAATGCCCAACTAATCTTAAGTGTGGGAAATAAGTTTAGAGTAAATTTATTAACACTTTTACAGACATGATCCATCTGACAAGTGACATGTGCTCAAAATAATTGTTTTTAAAAAAAGAAAAGAAGACAATTTGACCACAAATATATGTTTAAGCAAGGTGTGTCTTCTAATTAGCATCAAGATTCCTTCAAATTTACATCCATCCATCCATCCATCCACAATGAGTAGTAGGCAGGGTATGCCAGGTTGCCAGCCAATCGCAGGCCTTCAAACTTGAAAGTAATCAGTCAGCCTATTGAAAGGGTGGTAAGCAGTCACTGTGCTGTCTAGGAGAGCGTTGTCTCAGGAGATCAGAAAGAAAATTCGAGATCAAAATACCTGCTGAGAGGGTCAAAAGTCTCATTGGAGGTTAGAAAATTGCTTGATTACAATAAATGCCCCATTTCTGCAACAAACTATTACGTTAAGGGTACCATCATTTTTGCCCAGGCCTGTTTCATGCGTTCGTTTTTATATTATATAAGAATTCTGTTGAACCGCAATTCAAAATTAATGTCTGAAATAAAAATAGCAGTGTGAAATCTAATGTTGGGATTTTTTTCATAACAGAAAAAGTTCTGATAAAAATACCGTGAAGGCACCACAAAGATAAACAGTCTCATTAAGAGTACTGGGAGTGATAAAATCTTATCCATCCCCACCCCTAATGTGGCATGAGTTTCATTTTGCAATACAGATTTTGTAGCCTAATTCACTTAGTCTGATGCTGACTATTTAACACTAGAACTACCAAGGCGCTGCCACTCGATATCTTGTGTCAACAAATCTGGTGGTAAGCAGCTATGAAATGCAATTCAGATTAAAAAAAAAACTCTGAAAAATCAAAGTTAACAATTTTATTTTCAAAGAGAGACAAGTAGGTTTGGATTTAATTTCCCTTCATAAATAAAAACCACCATTCAGAAATTGCATTTTGTATTTATTTGTGCTGTTTTTTTTTTAAATATTAAAACTGGCTTGATGACCAAAGTGTGATAAACATGATAAACACAAATCAGAAATGAAGGGTGATTACTTTTCAAATCACTGTATATTAAATTGTAACTACATTGAAAAGTTAAAAAGCCTTCTAGGAAGAAATGTTATACAATATAATCGCTTGACTCAGTAAAAAGTGAGAATTACAAGGGAGATTTTCAATACTCACCGTCCAGTTGTAGACATCCCCCAAACCTTCTCAGTTCCTGTGGTGTCATTCTGCATCACACGCTTGCTAAATCCCAGTCCCATTCGGTCATAGGTACAAACCTGCAAAGTGTACAAGGAAGACATGGGCGAACAGATTTTTCAGCTGTCTTCAAATTCGACCAAGCATGCCTGTGACCTAACTTTTTATCAGATTTCAGACAAATAACATGAAGCAGGCTGTCAACCCCAACTTTCTGCTGCAATGAGCTTTTTGCAGCAGAGACGAAGGGAGTCACAGCAAGGACAGAAAAGGGAAAAAAAACATGCCCTAAGAAATTGTAGCTCCTTCTACAGAAATATATATTGTCACTGTGAATTTATTCAACCGTACCGTCCAAAAAAATAAAATAAAAAATACAATTTGAAATAAATTTGACTGACGACAATAAGTAAACCCGGTCTTAAGGTCAATGCATTATTTATTTAGAATTAGTATATTGATACTAAAAGAGATCAGTTGGAATGAACATGGCTGTTATATGAAATTACAACAGATATCAATTTAATTGCATAATTAATTCCTCACCTTTGTCAATGTGGCAACGCTCTCTTGGACATAAAACCAAATGTCTGAAGACATTCCAGTTGGTGCGTCTAGTATGACTAAAAAGAGGGGTTAGTTAGTCTGATGGCACGAGGAAGCCACATACAGACATATATGCCATTAAATGGTATCAGAGTTTGATTCATTTTGAAAAACATCAAAGATTACCAACTGGTTTCCCCTGCCCTTTGCACAAAAGATGCATCCGTTGACCCAAGCCGACATCTACAATCTGCCCATCTACATAAGATCACAAACCAAGAAGATGAAAGAGATTTCATAGATGACAAGGAATTTGGATGATTTTTAATTGCAAACCTTTTGGCAGCAGCAGCTGTCCTTCTCTTTGCAGCGATGCATAGTTGAGAAATGGCGGGATGATGATGATTAAAAGCAAACACTTTCCAATGTTGATGAGCACAGAGCTGTGGGAAGGTTGGCTTTTAACCTCAGCTTTGCTGCGTTGTCCATCTTCTGCTTCCTAAATTTAAGAGCGGGAGAGGGGCATGGTTGAGGGATGGAACAGCGTGAGTCTTCAATGAATGGTTAAACGAAATTCAGCATAACACTTAGGTGTAATCATGTATACGATTTGCAAATACAAACAAATCCTTTGTTCGTACAAACCCCAAAACTAATGAAATTGGGAAGTCTAAAATAGACTTCAACAATGTGCATTTTCTTACGTAAATATTCACTCATTTTTAACAGCTTGAATTGACCACTGTGAAACTTTGTGCATCACGTTTCCTCTAAACAACACTCAATAAGCATTTTGGAACTGAGGAAAGTAATTGTTAAAGTGTTGCTCCACAGTCAGGGGTCTCCGTTGTTGTATTTTGCACTCCATAATGCGGCACACATTTTCAGTGGGTGAGAGGTCTTGTTCTTGCACTTTTTTTTTTTTTACTACAAAGCCATGCTGTTTTAACACGTGCAAAATGTGGCTCGAAATTGTCTTGCTGAAATAAGCAGGGATGTCCCTGGAAAAGACACTGAATGGAAGGCTATGTTGCTCCAAAATTTGGATCGGCCTTACAGCATTATTGGTGCGTTCACAAATGAGTAAGTGCCCATGCCAAGGATACAAACACAGCCCCATACATTACAGATGCTGGATTTTGAACTTGGCAATGATAACAATCCAAACTGTCCTTTTCCTCTTTGGCCAGTCATGACATCCATGACTTCCAAAAACAATTTGAAATGTGGAATCGTCAGACCACAGCACACTTTTCCACTTTGCATCAGTCCATCTCAGATGAGTCAGGAGACAAGGAGCCGGTGGCCTTTCCGTGTGATGCTAAAATAAGGCTTTCCCTGGGCATGGTACTTTGGAACTTGGATTTGTAGATAACTGACAAGGATTGTCAATGGTTTTCTGAAACGATCCTGAGCCCACGAGCCAAGACCATTTACACAATCCAGTGGCGCCTGAGGGATAGAAGGTCACGGTCATTCATTATCAGCTTTCGGCCATGTCAATTTGGGTGTATATTTGATACCGTTGTCAGGTTGAAAGTAGTATTGCGTTTTTAACTGTTCATGAGTTCCTCCACCTCAACCAAAGGTCAAAGTGAGACGTCAACACCAACACGGGTATAATTATTATTCATCTAAATACATCATCCATGTCTCCTAAATGCATGTGGAAAATGTATCACAGTCTTCAGAAATCTGGAGAAAAAAAGGGTAAACCATCATTCCAAGAAGCATTTGTCTGAAAACCAACACCATGCATGCTGATGATTTAAATTAAATTTTAACAGGAGGATGTCGACTTAGTGAGCACAGTACGCCCAAGAGTACGGGTAATTTGAAACAAATTTAATAGATAATTTTGATTTGATAAATTACATGTGAAATGAGTTGAATTTTGTTGTTACTTAACTATATGCCAGACAAGAGCATGATTATCCTTCAAAATGTTGAAAGAATATTTCTGGAATAAACTTTCTTGGTGCACATTGACATTTATGAGGATATTGCCTTATTTTGCCGTTTACCAAATGAATAGTTCACGTAACTCAAGAAACACTAATAACCATTGATGTTATGCGTTTTGATATGTTGTATTCTGACTTTTCGGTTTGTGGTTGCAACATGCGATTTGCACGTTTTGTCTTTCTTGGTAGAATATTCAGGTTTAGAAGTTCATACGTCCACTCAAAATTGAAAGCATTTGGCTAATTGTGGATACTGTGCTACATTACCTTTCGAGGAGTACTAGGTTTAGCTTCAGATCGTTTCTTCATCTTTATCATCAATATGTCTGTTGATAGGTAAGTGGAGTGGAGAAAATGAATGGAAAACAAATCATAGTAGCAAGGACCAGTCGTTTCCTTGTTGTGCTACAGAAGCCGACAAAGGACAAAGAAGACACATCGACGCGTTGCTTAGTTGGCGAATATCTAAAGTGCAATTTTGTATGAGAATTAAAATCAGATGATTATTCGAAATTACTCTATGTTACAGTTAGATTGTATCCTTAATCACGTTAATATTCCCTGCATTGGTGACGCTCGCGATACCGTACGATACACACTTTGGCATTTTGACCTGCGGGAGTCGCTATATCCCACAAACTCAAGCTACTTTCAGCAAGAAAGGGCAGTTCTGCACAATACAGGTTTGTTAACATTATGTAGACGACGTCGTGAGTCATAACCGTGTAAAATGCCATCAACTTGAACAGCTCTCATTATTTTCAAGGATTTAGCCATGAGTCACTTTGGATATGGTAAATGTCCTCCCCCGGAAATAATTAGGCATATAATGGTATAGATACATGTTGGGTTTTATTATTATTACAGTCACTGTAATTCCTCAAGTGAAATTCAACTTACGCAACTGTATATTTTTGTGTTACACAGCACACAGAGACAGATCACACAGCAGCAGGGATGTAAGGAAGGATGTCAGAGTGAAAAGAGTGCTGCCCTTTTGAATGAGGGGGGATGGGGCAAGTGCCTTGCTTAAGGGCACCTCAAAAGTAGCTATAGGAAACAGCCAGGCATTTCTACAACTAGCTGCTATTTTCAGGCTGCAAAGCCCAAGTCGTTGACAGATGAGCAACTGCTACCCCATGTTGTCTTGTCTCAAGCCATCTAGTCAATTTCTCCACGTACATTTGTAGTGACCAAGACAGCTCTTACAAGGAATAAGTCTCGACAAATCACTAGTTTATGCATTCATGTGTGATGCACCAAATAGTGTTGTTTCGATTATATTTAGCTTTAGTCACATACTACAGATACCAAATAAGGCTGTTGACAATTTGAGTATTTCACATTGACTGTGCTCCAATTTACACACTTTTGAAACAACAAATTTGCTGAAATTACCTTCAATATTGTTATTATTACATGTAATTAATTAATTATATTCGTGTATGTGAACACGCCAATCTTGGTAATGGTTTATCGCAATAATTAGGACTCAAAATCATTTTTAATGTTGTCACTTTGGCAACAAATTGTTACCAGAAATCTCCGCAGCGTTCAGATTTTCAAATGATCACTTCTCCAAAATTCCAAGAAAATCACAATGTCCCATCACTGGTGAGCTCTTTTTGGAACAAGCCTGATGGCTACTCATGTGGTGCCCCCGCAGCTGTCAAAAGAGAACTTCAAACGGTAAACCCCGTTTAGTAGGAGACTGATAACTGGAGCCATGTTGTGAATTCATTACAGTCATTAAAAAGGTAGGCTGGGAAGAAATGATGAATGTGAAGCACTGAGACACCATCAGACTGGAAAATGATGTGAAAGATATGTGGGTGGTTTTGGAGTACCAAGAGTCATAAACGTGTTTGATTAAGAGTAATGTTTCTTTATGGCTTACATCCAACTTCCTATATTTAGGATTGAGAAGTGATGGGATAAATTGCGTACTGCCAGCATGTGACAATTACTTTTCGGGAAAAAAAAAGAAACATTTTGGGAAAACAAAGTCCACTCATTCCATCAAATTTGCACTTGAAAAAGGTTTTCCCAATGTTGTAATTCTTGATGTTATCCACTTTCAGTTTCAGGCCACTTTTTGACATTCAACAATATTATTGTGCTGCGTAATCCCTTCAATATTATTTTCTTATTGTCAGTTTCAACCATTGAAAAGAAAACCACAAAAGAGTTTGTTTTTTTTTAATAAAAATGATCCTATGTGTCCCTTTGCACAAACAGAAAAGAAGAGAATGTTCTTTGCATTTCACAGCTTTGCACAATTTGCCATTCTAATTAGGTATTTCTCATAAATAATAGAAAAGCTAATCTTCCTTCTTGGCTATGTGTAACATGCTCACATATGGTGCACACGGTGCAAACTGGCAACATTTCCGTACCAGGTCACCTTGACACCATCTTTGCCATTTGTGCCATGTCTGGAGGCAGGAGTCATTTTTAAAGGTGCAGCTGTCTATAAATTATTAGAAATCATATATTATGTAGGGCGGCACGGTGAAAGACTGGTTAGCATGATGGCCTCACAGTTTAGAAGTGGAGGGTTTTATTACGGCTCCGGCCTTCCTGTGTGGAGTTTGCATGTTCTCCCGTACCTGCGAGGGTTTTCTCCGGGTACTCTTGTTTCCTCCCACATTCCGAAAACATGCATGGAAGGTTAATTTGACACTCTAAATTGCCCTTAGGTATGAGTCTGAGCGCGGATGGTTGTTCGTCTATATGTGCCTTGCGATTGGCTGGCAACCAGTTCAGGGTGTACCCCGATGACACACTGAATTGCCTGTAGGTGTGTTTGTGAGCGCGGAAGGTTGTTCGTCTGTGTGCCCTGCGATTGGCTGGCAAAAAAGTCCAGGGTGTACTCCGCCTACTGTCCACAGATAGCTGGGATAGGCTCCACCATGAGTAGAAGCGTTTCGGGTCATGAATGGATGAATATATTGTTAATTCACAAGATACTTATATATATATATTACCCCTGTTTTATACAACAATTGGTTGAAAAGCACAAACTATCTCCCATGAAAATAAGTTATTTATTCATTTTATTTATTTATTTTATAAATACAATGTCTCCTCCACTAAGTATGCTTGAGCCCGGGGTATTTCTAGCAAGCAGCATTGTAGACTTTATGGATGAACCCTTTAACCCTCAGTCTTCAGGCTCCATGGCAGTGCTCATTGATTTTAGCCCCACACTGCTGAAGTGCAACATCAATCAATACACTAACAAGTCTTCATTTATACTTGAGAAATCTAGTTTGCAACTCAGTGGGCATGAAGTCCTATTATTTTCAATGTGACCAGACATGTATTTTCTGTATTCGCCCTTGGGCATCTCTTGCAATGGATACTTCCTGGTACATGCATCAGGGCAAACTCAAGACAATTCCTGTCATATAAATTGTGTATTTTATGTAGGATCATGTACTTACTAAATAGATGTATGAGTAAAATGCTATTTTGTGGAAAAAATACGTGCATACATGTAAAAAAAAGCGATATAGTTGATTTTGATATCACATTTTCAATGTATGTTTAAAAGATCCACTATCCTAACCGAAGAGCAATGGGATTGAAGCAGTTTTCCCCAAACTGCTGAACAAATAACTAATACTAAGTGAAGAACACATTTTGTATTTTTTTTCTCCAAAATCAACTCACTCACCTATTTTATATTATTGAGGTACTATGTTTGACCTGCATCATTTTTAATTCGCAAAAAAATTGTTGACCCCTGCATATTGGCTGTTAGAAACTCATGGATTCACATATTCGTAATTAAAAAAATATATAATTACAATAAAAAACATTTTTTTTTAGATTTTCCCCAGTTTTTCTGGGATTTTTTTCCCCATTTGTTAGTTTATGGGTGTTAGAACTGCTAACGAGGAGTAACATAACTATTCTTTAAATTCTCTCAAATGAAGACACCTTGCGAGGAAACAATTGGAATGGTAAGTTATATGACACACTCTTTTTTATGTGGACACCACAGTTAGGGAAATTCATAATGTTTAAAATTGATTCATAAGGGTGGCACGTACATATACAGTATTTCAATTAAGCTTAGCTCGGGTCAAGTCCAGTCAAGTCAAATTTATTTGTATAGCCCTTAGTCACAGGAAGTCTCATAGGTGACGGTGTACCCACAGTCTTCCTCCACCGATCTTAACCCCCAGGTGGGCAAGGTAAAACTCAAATCCCCATCTTGGGAAAAGTGAGAAACCTTGAGAAGCGACCGCAGCGTGGGCAATATTTGACACATAGAATGAAGTTATACAACGTTAGTTGAAATAATGTGAGCCAACCAAATAGAGCTCTGCAGGAAGATGACTTCAGCAGAGCTGGTCCTCGTCCAGTTGCAGCACCTCCGAGGATGTGGTCAGCCGTCGATCTGGAACCGGTCAGTTGCTGTAAAATCAAAACTGCTACTTCCAAATGGGTCACCATCACCGAATTCCCAAGCTGGAGAACTGTGGGCAGAAAAAAACAGAGCCCTTGACAAAGTACACAGTAGACTTAATTTTCATTTAATAAACATGGAACCTACTTTATTTAATTATTGGGTTATTGAAAATACCTGTTCATAATATATATTTCGTCCCAATGTTTTCAAAATTTTTAATCAGCAAAAATATTCATCAGCACAGTACCGGGATGATGACCACCCCCCTCAACCACCCCCCTTATTTGCCTTTTTTGGTATGATCCGCTCCTCCCCCGTCCCCCGTCTCACCGGTGGTACTTTCTGTTGGTAGAAGGTCAAACGACTCCGCATGTCTCACTGTGTTTATGTTGTGTGCATTCCTGATATGTTCCGCGAGTTTTATTTATTTATTTATTTTTTTATTTTAAACGCCAATGATGTTTCCTGCACGGTCGTTTCACGTCGCTCTGAAAGTAAGTACAGTCCTCCTCTCCACCACCGCTATTTGCTGTCTGCCAAACGGCTGTGGCTGCTTGTGTTGTCATCATGACCGGCTGGTTTCCTTATAAACATTTCATGTTTGTAAAGTGTTGTGTTTCGCTGCAGCCTGCCCGAATCATTGTAAACAACTGGATGGTGATGTCTTCTCGCTGAATTATAGTTGCACTACTTTCAAAAAGAAATTTTGAGTTCCTTTATTTGCTGCTTTACTATTACATTGTGAAATATTTTGGGGACATTTATTGGCGGTATATTAGCTTAGAATAAAGTGCATCTAAAATGGAAATATATGGTTAAGCCTGCTTTTATCTTAGTACGTATATACAGTACACGATACATGCACACGGGCCGATGGTGCAGGTGCATATTCAACCATCATAAAGACTTAAAAAAAGGAAAATGAGAACACACTCATCCTATTATCAACATTTATTTGTAGTGTGTTTGCAAATTAAAAAAATAATTATGAAAAAAAAAATTAAAACTACAAAATCATACAGGTATATGCCCATGTATAATACTTATTATTATTATTATTAGTAGTAGTAGTAATAGTAGTAGTAGTAGTAGTAGTAGTAGTAGTATTGCAACAGCAACAAAATAGGAGGCTTAAAAGAAGAAAATACTTAATACAAATACTGTATTATGTAACATATACAGTGTAAAGTAAATAAATGAAATAATCATACCAAAATCTGAGGAAAGATGTTTTTTTTTCATTGCATGTTTTTCATCCTAATGTAACTGTTCTTTATCAATAATTAATACATTATTTGATTTAGAAATTAATTCCATACCGTAATTTTCTAATTATTCCATCCCTAATTTGATCAAACACTAATACATGACTCTACTATCTTGGAGCAATAGGTATGGTATTTGTCAGTTTTACATTTAGGATGTTGGCTATGCCTGTATTGAAAAAGTGTGAGCTAGCGTGGTGAAATATTTAAAATAGCAAATCTTAACGCTGTTTACAGTCTTTTGGGAATTCCTGGTGTCATTTGGCCATTATATGACACATTTGATCCATCCACTTATTTTCAATACCACTTATCCTGTTCAGGGTCTTGAATTTCTAGAGGATATCCCATCCGACTTCAGGCAAAAAAGCGGCGTGCGCCCTGAACTGGTCGCTAGTTAGCCACAGGTCACACATTGAGACAGACAACCATTCACAGTCACATTCACATCATCACTGAGTGGGAACTGAACCCACATTCCCTGCTACAAAGTCAGGAAAATGTACCACTGCACCAGCCGTCACCATAGTTTTGGGATCTTATTGCATATAGCAATCAGCATGTGTTTATGTGGGAGTAGAAACTTCATTCCTCAGCAAATGGAAAGCTCTGAGGAAGCGAGATTTAATGAACTGAGTCATCGCGGTCTGCCCAAAAGTCCCTGCTGTGAAGTTGGATGTTGCTAAAGCTATTACACTATTACATAATACAATCAGGTATAGACCCATAAGGTGTACACTGAGCAGCCTCATGGGGAAGATGAGGGAAGGTCCTATATTGTCTCCGTAATCTTTTATTGCACATGCAAAAAAAAAAAAGTGCACTGGTCCGCGTGATCGGTTTGCTGAGCTGATATCATAGCAGCATTTTTTGCTCTTTCTTTCTCATGTAAGACTAGTTCAGTCAGGATCAGTGTGACTGACAATATGGGAGGCACAGCCAGCCATCCACACTAAATATACATAAAATATATTTACATGATCTGACAGTTATGCAACATTAGTCCACACATGTACTTAACTAAAATGGAGTAATGCACATACATACAAACACAACTTCAACAACAAATTTCATGCTCATATTATGCACGGTCCTACTGGAATTCATTAATCCCTCATGCTGCCATCATCACTGAGCACTTGCTGTTACCAATTGATTGATGTGTTGATATTAATGCCAATGACACTCGCGAATATTCACACAGAAGACATTATTGCATACAAAGTGTTTCAAAAAGGCTCATTCAATTAGGTGACGGCTAGTAAAGCTGTTTTCTGTTTTTATAAATTTCAAGTGGGACTATGCAATATGGCGGTAAAATACTTGGGATTCTAATAAAAAAACCCTCATATATATTATATATATTATATATATATATATATATATATATATATATATAGTGCATAAACAAGCAACGGAAGTGTGCAAAGAGAACAGTAGATTGTAGACGATAGCTGTTAGCCGAATGTGTCGACTGAATGCTACGACTTATTAATAAAACGCAAAAAGAACCCATGCAGTCGAACCGAACCGTTTAAACAAGTTTCAAAAGGTCGCCAGGCCTAAAAAGCACTGGGGGAATGAATCTCAAGCTGCGTTGATAGAAACCCACATGGGTCTCTTTTGGTTGGCTCGTAATTTCTGACGGACTGCGCGGAGTATTAACAGCTGCCGGCATTACATTTCTCTTTGCAACAATCAATCACTTGTGAACATACATGCACGTACACAAACATACACGCAAGGACAGACGCATGTACACGCACATACACACCCCCACGCACACATGCATGCACACACAAAACACAACTGACTTGATGCCCGGTAGGGCTATTTTTTTCCAAGTATGCCTTTTTGAGAGATCTTTACATTTTTCCTAATTTTGTACCCTTAAATGTTGTAGTGAAAACTGGTTTAACATTGCTGTCTTGTGGGTTGACCTCTTACAAATGTTTCATCAGTGGTTGTGAGAAAGTGCAGTCACCAAGAGAATTATGTGGTTTATAAGTAGTTCAGTTCTGTGTAAAGGATGTGAACTGACGTCGGAATATTAACCTCTCTGAGTCATGGTTTTATTTATATATTTATTTTTTTGCAGCAACAGCAGTAATGACATATTGTGTGTTTCATTCATAATATTGTATCATACTGTATTATATTTAATTTATTGTACTTATCTATTTGCGTATTATGAGTTGTTGTTTTTTAATATTGTATAGCCCGATACACATTTATTCAGTTGCTTTGGGTCGTCGTTGCGGTTCTGGTGCCATCTGCAACTAGTTTGGCTGCAGTTCTACATGTCGGTGTTCTGCAACAGTACAGATGCAACAAAAATTGGGAACAATATAGAAAAATTAGAAAAATGTTGACCCAATTATGGTGTGCACTAGCATGTTCGTTGGCCGACAGAGAAAGGTTGCAACAGCCCCCGGGGAAATCCCTTTTTTTCCTTGACTTTTGCGCTATATTGTTTTCAGTGACATAAATTAGGTGGAAAAAGTATCAGATTTATAATTGAAAAATTCATTTACTGGAACAAAATCATCTTAATCGTTGTTGTTGTTGTTAATATTATTGTTATTATTACTTTATGACTATATATCTGTTTTGATTAGTAATTATGAACAATCAGAATGCAAGTGCTGTTATTTTTTTAAACTGATTGTTCATGTTGTGCAGTAAAAAACGTAAATTATTGTAGAGCAGGGGTGTCAAACTCATTTTTGTGGACGGGCCACATCGTAGTTGTGGTTTCCCTCAGAGGGCCGGTATGACTGTGAACCCATATAAATTGATTGGAAAGCCAGTTTTGAAATCCGAAGCTAGTAAGTAACTGTTCAACAATTTTTCAATATATTTTAAAAGGGAAGGATTGGTAACAAATAAATGGCAATATCTCATATCTCAGTGTTGTTCAAAGTGAAGAAAATATGCTAGAAACAGGAAGTTGATGCAGATGATTTGCCCTTTGCGGGCCACATAAAATGAGGTTGCGGGCCAGATCTGGCCCCCGGGTCTTGAGTTTGACACATGTGTTGTAGAGAGTATTTTTGTCCAAGTGTAGTATTTTTTTGTTATTCTTGCAAATTAGCAGGAAATTGGAAACGCCTCGACATTGAAAGCCGAACAGGGAGAAGAAGCGTTTTCAATGAATAAGATTGCAATAAGATCATAAACCGGGCTGTGTAGCTGTGATTTATTCACCTGTACTGTAGTGTTACGCTATGCGATTCCAGGAATCCAAACGTCACCGCTTCCTGGGAATGCATCCTTGCATTATGCCTCAAGGCCTCATGTTAACTTGGTATAAATATCAGAAGACGTTATTTTGATACTGAATGTGCACAGTGTTAAAGTAAATGGCTGTTGTTGATGTTCACAGGCAATGACCCCACCATATATTTTGCATTGCATTCAAAGGAGCGTGCGACTTTGTAGTCAAACAGTGAAGTGATTCCCTCCTGGCTTTGCTTGTATACTAATGCCCAAAGGAATGATTGGTTTATTCGCTTTTCTCTGGTTTTTGCTTTATCTTGTCTCCCTCACTGTTATCCTGTTGTCTAACGATGATCTCAAAAGAGACTTAAGAAGGATAAGCATCTTCAGCTGTCCTCTTTAATACTGAACAGGTAAAGTATATGAGGGGAGGAAAAGTGGCGGTTGTGTTTTGTGAAGCGAGCATGGTGTGTATTAGCTTTACCTCCATACAGTAAACGTAGCCGTGGAACTTGTTGGAGGATTACTGAGGATTTGCCACGCTAAGCCCCAGGAACCCAGTCCAGTGACCCGCTTCGTGTCTCCTCCCCCTCCTTTGACCAAAACAACAAACTGCCCTTCTCTTTTATTTGGCCCATGTTGCACAGGAGACTGACCAGAATCACATTTTTACAACATCCATCCATCCATTATCTGAGACAAACATTTGCTCGTACAAGTTCATTATGGTCTTACAGTAATCCCTTCTTTTGATGACTCAAGTCTTGTGTTACATTAAGGAGAAACTCAAAATTTCATTGTGAAATTTGTACCTAAATATTACCGATTACCCACATGTGAGATTCATTGTTTATTTGTTTTTTTTACACCTTCCAACCTCCTGACAAAGTAACGTCACAAATATGCGCCACACAAAGACGCATGAATTTATTCTGATACATTATCAACCATAGCATGATGGCCTCACAGTGCAGAGGTCGTGGGATATATTCCTTCTCTGGCCTTCCTGTGTGGAGTTTGCATGTTCTCCCTGTGCTTGCGTGGGTTTTCTCCGGGTACTCTGGTTTCCTCCCACATTCCAAAGACATGCATGGCACGTTGATTGGACACTCTAAATGGCACCTAGGTATGATTGTGAGCGCAGATGTTTGTTTGTCTTTCTGTGCCCTGCGATTGGCTGGCATCTCGTTCACAGTGTACCCCGGCTACTGCCCGAAGACAGCTGGGATAGGCTCCAGTACACCCCGCGACCCTTGGGAGGAGAACCGCCTTAAAAAATGATGGATGGATATATTTGTATGATAAAGGATCCCTCAATCATTTCGGTTGCATCTGTCTTTAAATTGGCAGACAAAACGTTTCTGTAGACTTCTGATTTAGTTTTGCTGCGGCCATCATTTGTTACATCAATGAGCTCATACTACTTTGTAGAATGAGCTATGCAATCCCTAAAAATGACATCGCCTCCACTCCCTTTCACAGATGTGTCACTATCTTTGCTATCATCAGCTTTCATCTTTCTCATCACTTTGTTTAATCTTTGACTCATCAATCCATAAATTCTTCCCCAATCATTTTTTTGACTCTTTACTTTTTGGCTGGCCTTTCTGTTATTCTTGCTAATAACGGCTTTGCATCTTTTAGCCTTTGTACTTTGATTTGTAAAATCGTCCTCAAACTGTAGATTGCAAAACGATTTACTTCCTGCTCTTTTGAGGTTGTTGCTGATGTCACCGTTCTAGGCCTTCATCACTTGTTAACTACAAATGTTTGCTGCATATTTGATTAACTCACCTATTGACGAATTGGGATACGGTGTCTATTCGGCAACATAATGTGCTGAAAAATACGAGAAGCAATGAGTCATGGCGCTGTCAGCCAACTACGCCAGATTCCGTACACATCACTCTGCCATTTGAATGATCAAAAGAGATGTGTATTTCAAAACAGAAGTGGGGCAATGCTATTGGCATCGTGCGTCTATTATGTTTATCTTTGGAAGTTTGCTTTTGGTTCCACTTTAGGACAGTGTTTAAAAGCTGACGCTAAGGAAGGGTAAGGGTTTTTTTTTTCTTTTTGTTTTTTTTTTTTTGACACTCCTCAGGCATTTGCTACTGTCAGCCCATTTCCCTGCCAGAAAAGACTCAGCAGAGAAAAGTCCCCTGCCCACTTGTGTACGTCTTTTAACATGATGTGACAGTGTCCCAGCTTCCTTTTGTACCTTGCCATGAGCTACTGGATGCTGTAAATTCATCAGCCTGCAACATGCATCATCTCATGAAAAAGTTTGAGACTAAATAGTAATGCCTTAGCAGGCTGTTTGTGTTAGAAAAAAATCGTACTACTGGAAACATACTGATTTGAATACTTTTGGATAATCTGTGTATAATCAGTTATTAACATGATGCCTGGGCAAGTATGTGTGCCCATGTATATTAAAAAAAGGACATTTTAATTTGATATAATACTGAAATTATTGTCTTTTGTTAGCCCATGCCAATTAAAACCAAAAGTAAATATTGTGAGTGTGAAAGCAATGCATCATAGTGCTGCTCGATTTTGGGAAGAAAAAATATCATTAATCCGTATTATTTCGGTAATAATTGAATCAGAATCAGAATGTCCTTTATTTATGTTCTTTGCAATATAACGAATGATTTAAGTAAATATATCAATTAAATTAAATAACGATTACTTAAACAATCATATATTTTTTGGAACAAACAACAAACTTTAAACATGGGCTTTTATTAAGACAAATGCAATTCTTTGAAACACTTTCTTTTTGTCATGTTTCTGTTTGTTTTAGTAGTTTTTTTCTCTTTCCACCTGGAGTGGAAGGCATTCCCTCCAGTGGCGCACCTGTCATGCCTTTCAGTTAGTTTAGTATAAAAGGACTCCCAAAATGACAACCAATGTCGGATTATTTGTCTCCAAGTGCCGAATTCTCTAGACGTTCCTTGTTTTCATCCTGTATGCCATTGTCACAATTTTTTTTGCCTGGTTTTTGTAAGTATTAGTTTGATTTCTTGTGATTTGTCTCGGTTAGTCTCACACATATTTAGATTTCCTTCTCCATCGGTGACAACACATTTCCGTTTATATTCATCCTTGCCTTTTGCAAGTGTTTTTGGTTTTCCATCCAATTCTGATTTACCATATTAATTCACTGATTTATTGTATCACTAAGAAATTCATGAATACTTAAACCTGAACCCAGAATTATAACTAAACTGTCTGCTGGCCGAGTAGTCCTACACAACAGTTGTGTTGCGTCCGATTATTTCCAGGACCAATAAACCGATAATATATGACTGCAATGACGGAGGAATAATTACATGTAACCTGCCTCGTTTGACCGTGTGGAAGAACTTTATTACATTTTTACCATCATCATTTGCTCTAACATTTTTCAAAAGTAATACCAAGGTAATGTTTCAGTTTTGCAAGTCTCTCATCTTGAATTTTATTGTTGTCATTTCTTTCACTTCCATCACTACTTTTTCATTGCTTGCAGCAATAATCAAGTCATTACACCCATATTATCATCACTTTCTCGCCTTTGGTTACTAATGCGCGTTTTGCCCAAATATTTATGCAAAATTTTGTTCTAATTTCTGCCAGACTGTTTCAGTCTATAAAGCTACTTTTGGAACTTGCACATAATTTTTCTCCCGTGTTTGATTTGACTTCATAGCCTTTGGGCTGTTCATTGTAAATTTGACAGTTCACTGGTACCTTCAAGTTTACTTTCTTGACATCCATCTGATGCAAAATCAGGTTTTTACATTTACACACTAATATTCGTCTGTTTATGTTTGCAGTGGGTGAAAATGTGTCCTCATAATCTACAGCCATCTTTTTGCTATATCCCTCTTGCATCTCATCATCCATGGCATCGACCCATTTCTTTTTGTGTTGGATGATGTTATGACTTGACTCTATGCTCCCCGTTTATTACACATTAAACGAGAACAGGAATCAACATTGGTGAGAATCTGGTCATCACTTTCCTCACAACTTATGTATCCCCTTCAATACCCTAGTTTCTTTCACTCTCTGGAAGGATGCTGTCTTTGTTTGTTTGGTGACTCACAGGTGCCATTTGATTATGTGCTGTTCTATCCCTTTTGGGCCCACACTGATGTTTGGTGCACATTGGTTTGCCAGTTCTGTATCAAGTTGTCGTCACTTGTCAATGTTGTTGTTTCCTGCTCTGCTACTCCTTTTACCACAAACATCTGTGTTTTTGCACTTTTCCAATGTCTGGCTAGAACACCAAATAGGCAGGGCAATTTATGTCATACCTAACATAGAGTGCCATGTCACATTTGAAGTGTAGTTTCTTTTTGTCCTGTTTTTAGCAAAGCTTCTCATGTGAATGGAACATATCCGTGATGTGACACACATGCGCACAAAACACGACGTTGAGTGATCTGCACAAAAAAAAACCCAAACAAACAAAAAAAAAATGTAACATGGCGCAGTGTTTACAATTAATAAAGGTTCCCGCATGAAGGAGCTCATTTTATAATCTCATATCAATAGAGTAGAAATATTTTAGGGATATGAAGCGATGGCGATGCTCCTCGATCGCCTCATTTCATGCAGGTGGCTACTAAAGATGACATCATGTTATTGCTGCACGTAACAAATTACTCAGGTTTCTAGTGGGATTAAATTCAAGTCAAATATAACATCAGCACTGTTAGTATATTATAAATCACAATGGGTTTTAAACCTGGTTTAAAAAAAAAAGACCATCAACAAATACAATATATTCGTAGTATTATTCTTCCTTTTGTGGTGGCAAATACTGGATTACACCCAATGAACAGAAATTTAACAGTAAAGGGACAATATGGCGAGAACAAAACTGTTGGTAATCAGAATAATGTGAACGTACAGCATTTTTTATTTTATTTTTTTATCTGTTGTGTTTCAGGCAGTTGCAATCTTCCGCGTTGTATTTTGTAGCAATTTGTAGGAGACTACGCCACACAGTTTTTTTTCCCAATATGCTGTCCCAGTTTGAAATCCATAGTATAGTAAACACTTATGTAAATGTTTTGTACAGTGAGGAATTAAAGCAAATCCCATGTAGGATTAGAGAGGGGGCGTTTTCATTCCCAACAAAAACGGCCTGCATAAAGTCATCAACAGTTCAGATTCCAATTTATAGGATTTCTTTTCAATCTGGTTTCTTTTAAAGCGATGGCGGTAAAATGAAGAAACCTTCTTCACTTGAAAGAAGTTATACTTCCTACAATACCACCTTTCATAAAGAAATTGATTCCAAATAAAAGGGCATATCAGTCTGTTCTTCACAGTTACTTATGCAGTCCAGCTTCACAAACTTACAACTCAGACGCAGAGCATTTGTCCATACTAACAAAGATACTTACTCCCACAGCTTCTACAAACTTGAAACCTTCTTGAAACCCATTAAATCAGAACATAGTGCGACAATATTATAACAAGCTAAACGTCAAGGTTGAGGTGCAGTATTTGGAGCAAATTGAAGAACTGAAAGGACTTGACCGACGTCACCACAGCTCCCTGTTGAAATCCATCTATCACCTCAATGCCGAATTGTTTGATTTATTTTCTCACATAGATGGCTTTCATTATTCAACGGAGTGGAAATGCAGTTGAAAGAGAGAATGTTCTTGAAAGTTGTTGAAAGAGCTCTTCAGTTCTACCCTGAAATTGGTATCACACACAGCACTCAATTTCGAACAGGGCTATTGAGGCCATTCCCTCACTTAGCATGAATTTAGGAATACTTGCATGATCCAAGAGGTGTACATTCCTGCATTTAATTACAATCGCCAATTACAATAAAGTTGGGATGTTGTGCAAAAGGTAACTAAAAACAGAACGCAATGATTTGAAAATCCTTTTCAATCTGTATTCGGTTGAGCACAATACAAAGACACAATATTTAATATTCAAAATTATAAATTATAGTAATTTTTTGGGGGGGGGCAAAAATTCTCTCAAATTTGAAGCCTGCATCATGTTGCAAAAAAGTGGTGGTTCAACAGAATTAATAAAACTGGACTCATGAAACAGGTTTAGACGAAAAGGATGGTGTCTCTAGCAAAGTTGTAAAATAATTTGAACGTAAGCCAGGGTCATGCTCAACCAAGGCGTGTCCTCTAATTAGCATCACAGGTGTCTTCAAACTTGAAAGCAGTCAGGTGACATTTAGTCACTGCGCTGTTTGGTGAGGTGTAAACGCACTAAACATGGAACAGTCGTAGCGCAGGAGTAAAGAAAATAATAGGGGCGGCACGGTGGCCCGACTGGTTAGCACGATGGCCTAACAATACGGAGGTCGTGGGTTCGATTCTAACTCCGACCTTCCTGTGTGGAGTTTGCATGTTCTCCCCGTGCCTGCGTGGGTTTCCTCCGGGTAATCACGTTTCCTCCCACATTCCAAAAACATGCATGGGAAGTTGATTGGACACTCTAAATTGCCCCTAGGTATGAGTGTGAGCACGAATGGTTGTTCGTCTCTGTGTGCCCTGCGATTGGCTGGCAACCAGTTCAGGGTGTACCCCACCTGCTGGTTGAAGGCTCCTGCTTCGTTAGGCTCCAGCACTTCCGCAAACCTCGTGAGGAGAAGCGGCTTGGATAATGGATGGATGAATGAATAATCTTGCCAAACTGCATGTTGACACGCCAGAACGCTGGAGATAAGATGCCATTTACAAGCCATCTATCACATGTAAATAACAATGGCTGATGGTGTTTAGCCCATGTCCAGAAATTGAGTGCCCATTTTCAAAATGGCTTTGCATTTCCTTCCGGGCTAACATGATCCCCATTACTGCAGAAGCAGTAGCAATTGGGCCTTGTGTATGCCATCAGACATAGGTGAGGAAATTAATAGTAGAGAAAGAGGAGATGGGAGACTGAAGGCAAATATAAACAATGGGGAGGTGCTGGCGAAGGACAGACTACGGGGACGCTGTTGTAGAGCAGATGAGTCATATTACTGCAGCGCTGCACAGATTGAAATGCCACTGCAGTTGCTGAATGTGCACATCATTTTTGGCTGCATTAAAATGCCTTCATATTTAATTATTCTCTTTGGTTCTTAGAGGCACATATGTATCCAACGAGGAACTTAACTTCATTATTTACAATTGACAACACATTTGCTTTGTAAAAGGCAAGTTTGTTTGTATAGCACATTTCATGTACAAGACAACTCGATGTGCTTTACATAAAACATTAAAATCATTACAGAAAGAAAAACATTAAAACATTATAAAAATCATAATAAAATAATATATAATGAGGAGACTAAAATGATAAAAACTAAGTGCCATTCTAGCTAAATTAAAATATATTTTCAGCCATTATTTAAATGAACTAACATCTTGAGCGGACTTCACTTATCAGGGAGTTTGCGCCACAGGTGGGAAGCCTAGTAACTAAACACTGCTTCACTATCTTTTGTGCTGGTTCTGGGAACACAAAAGAGACGTGTCCCAGACGAGCTGGGGGTGATGCTTCAAAGCTTACTAGTGAATTTTGCACACATTTTGGTCCCAGACCATTTAGAGATTCATAGACCAGCAGCAAGATTATTTGACTCACCGGAAGGTAGTCTAGTTTTATGAGAATAGGTCTGATGTAATCCAGTTTCCTGGTGTGTTTACGGACTCTGGCAGCAACATTTTGGATCAGCTGCAGATGCCTGATTTTTATTAAGACCTGTAAAGATACCTTTACGGTAATCTAGCCTACTGAAAATAAAAGCATGAAGTTTTTCTGTGTCTGGATGAGATAGATAACCCACAATTCAAGTTTTACATGTTGCAATAAGCAGATTCAATTTGGAATTTAATTGGTTGTTAAAATCTTGGTCATTTTGGCTTGATTTGTAGATTTAATGACAAAGTGTTAAGGTGAGTGCTGATCTTGGATCTTTCATTTTTTTGAGCCCAAAACAATCACTTCTCTCTGGGTCGAGAAAATTCTGTTCCAACCACTCATTGATTTGATGAATACACTTACTTAATGAAAGGAAGGACTGTAGTCATGTGATAATGCTGAAATGTAAACTTGCATGTCACCTGTATGAGAAGAGATTTGCTCCATAATGTGAGCTCGGGACATCAAATGGCAGTGGTCCAAGAATGGGCACCTGTGGTACCCCACATGTGATCTTTGTTCTCCCAGACTCATGACTACCAATTGAAACAAAGTAGTACTTGTCTTGCAAGTAATCTTTTAACCAATTTAACACAGTGCCAGTACGTCCAACCCCCTGCTCTACAATTACAATACCAACATTGATTTTTTTTTTTTAGCTAGATTTAGAACGTTAATCTCATTGCTATTCATCAATCTAAAAATAATTTTTAAATGATCCTTTTACGTGTTTTTCAGTCATCTTGTTTGATAGTGAACTGACAGGTTTATCTTTTAATACTCCCTCAGCTGTAACTACCATTGCTTTTGGTCGTTTGTCAGGAACAAAAACTACATCATTTGACCGATGTGGATGCTAACATAGAAGGAATTCTCCTCTCTGAAGTTAATACTCCAGCTATGCTGACCATGACCTGCTCTGTGTTGTTTCCTTTCGTTGCTTTGTACTGCTTGCCAGGTCAACTAATCTGGTCCCCAATCAATAACTCCCCTTCTACATATCGGATTTTGGATCTATCCCTGCACACAGATCAGCAGATATCGCTGTTTTCCTTCTCTTGTTTGGTATTCGCAAATTCAGTGGCTGTGAAAAAATATCAATTATCATGCTGGAATGAAAAAAAAAATGGAATACATTTAGTGGATGTGTGTTGAGTCTGTGCCATGCGTGCGTGTGTGCACTCTGTTTTTATTATGACCTGCTAGGCTCATCTTATTCCGATGTGAAATCACTCAGTCAGCCTTCATCTTAAATCTGTTCAGGCCTGAACTCACCACCTCTGTCATTGATGTTTTACTGTTGGCAGCTTCCAGCAGAAGCTACCTACCTCCTGTCCCTCTGTCTGTCAGAGTGATTTGCCTCAATCCATTATATGCTTGGATGCTGATGGGGTCTGTCAGCATGCGCTACATGCCCAGAGACAATTAAACAGAAACACAAGGCTCGCTTAATGAAGCTCGGCAGGAAAAACATCCTCAAACAAGGTTGTTTCACCATACAAATAGAAGTTGACAAGGTCCGATCCAGTCGTGTCAAGGAGGAACGACATGACTACACCGGTGCATTGTTTTGTTTACGCACTGGCAGGCAGTATTAATTTCACTCCATAGCTCTATTTTCATTATGAGTTGATTTGCACTTTCATTTGAAATGCAGTCGATGCCAGGGGTGCCCATTGTGTCTATCGTGAGCTACTGGTCAATCAAATGGGGAGTGTCTGTATTGGTATTTCTCATGCCATTAAAAAAATAAAAAGTAAATTGCCGCCTATCATCAGTTGTGAAATTTGTCCCTTGATGGATGTACCGAGCAGCCAGTCATACACTTGTCGCATCATTCACTTAACTTAGTAATAAAGTATGAAAATGATTATGGGGCCAAGTCAGACAAGAATTTTCCACACAGTTTTTTTTTTTCTTATGCAATGGCCTCAGTAACGGAGCAGCCAGGAGTAAGTGGGCAATGCGCTCAGGTGCATGCTCGCAGTTTTGGTTTTGGAGTCAATTTTAGCAGAGGTGGTCAGCATTCTACTTCACGCATCATGCAAGATCTTGTCACTACGCAAAAGTAACGTATCAAACCAAAATGGTGGCAGCAGTGAAGTCAGCACCAACAAGCATGAGGGCAGATGTATTTATTGCTTTGATCAGGTCATGTTAAATAAAACATACATGATTAATGTAACTGCACTGGCTTCAATTATTAATGCAAATATTAATATTTTTACTAATGCAACTAGTAGCAATGCTAGTTTTTAGCAAATGTAGCAGTGGTTCTTCTGAGAATGCCTTCCATACGAAAGTAAAATTGGTACTGTGACACATCCTTGAGTGACTCGAAAATTAATCTAAGTGAATCATGAACATAAAATCAGGCCCTTTTGTATCAAATAGAATCGATTTTGGAAATTTGAATCGATACCCAGCCCTACTCACTAACCGTACTAGTTGTTCCTTACAGCAAAAGTACTTTCCTCAAGCACTTGACTCGTTAAAATGTCATTTAGGTTTGGGGTTAAAGTGTTCGACATTGCTTTGGCTTGAGCGTGGCAGCTTGCAAAAGATGTTCATGCTTCTAAATGACACTTGGAAGGAAAACACCAGAGTTGTTTCTGTCTGCAGGCTCCACAATAATAAGCTAATGCTGTGCTACCATATTTTCCAAAATGATTGCAGAATGCATGCTGAAAATTTTCTTGGTCCAATATGCAGCCTGAGCTCTTGAAGATTTATTTATTTTTTTGTGATCCGGCTTAGTTCTGTGAAGCACTCTGTGTTCCGGTTTTAAAGCTCTGATCACAATCACAATTTATGATCTGCCTTTTATGTACATCATATCCATATACTGAGCTCTGAAGCGTTCTCGAGATTGAATAAAAAAAAAAAATCTGTTTAATGAATTGGAAAATTATATCTCTGACCTATTTTACATGTATCCACATTATTTTATGTGATGTCATTAATCAGCTATTGTTACTGTTTTGATGGGATTTTACAATGGTACTTTCCCTTTTATTCGTGAATTTGGCTCCAAAACCCCTTATGCTCCTAACTGTTATGAATTAGATACATCATGACATAGAGTAATGTCGTTATTCGAATAATTAATCTCAACAGATGGCTCCATTTATGTCACCTTTTTCAAATTTGACAAGCCTCATATCATGGGAGCCGCGTTTTCCTCTGTCTTCACATTCTGCTTCCTTGTCACCTGAATGAGTGATCAGATGATTCCGGTGTCAAGCTACTTTGTTAACCTTTTGCCTCCATTCCTCTGCTCCCAGTCTGTGTGTACGAATAAGGAAACACAATACACTAAGTGTAGTAAATGAGCTAATGTGTATGCACATGCAGGCTTGTGCTGCCAACACGTGCGTTGAGATAAAGTTCGATGGGTCTGAGCCGGCCACTTTAATCACCCAAATTCTCCTTTCCTTCCCCCTGGCCATCTACTCATCTCATTATAGACAGGAGAAGGTGAGAAGTGAGGCCTGTGTCAACCTCCCCATTAATTATTGAATCCTGTCTTCTTTTACTCTAGCTTCTCATCTCCAGTCTCTGATAACCTTTACATAAAAGCGCACTGTGGCTATCATATAGGAAGAGATACTGCAAAGAGTTTCTTAGTTTGGAAGACTGTGCCATCTACGAGCGTGCATGTTGCAGACACAAGCAGAAATATTTTGGATGGTAGTTGTTCATTCGTTCTGAGCTTCACAGTCAGTTAAAACCAACTGCGTTGATAATGGCTGCTGTTATGACAAAGTATTCAAAAAGAAGGCGCTTCTTATGGCCAGTCAATTGATATTGCTCAGATGGAGGTCTGCTAATGGAGTTTGCTGAGGTCAGCATGGCAGAGTCATGCACAGAAAACCTGAAGGTGACATGACTGTGATGCTGCGAATCTCACTGCTATATTCTTCTCTCCCGTGTGTGTGTCCTGCAGGTTTGAAAAGACATCAAGTGTAGATCACCTTGAAGCACTGAGGAAGAGAAAGACGACACTGCTAGAACCATGTTCAGCACCAAAAGGTCAGCACAATTTCGCGTTTCGTACATGGGCAAAATAGACCATTTATATAGAGATTAAATAGAGACTTGGTGACTTAATCCAAAGTGTATACATAAGCTATACATGCACGCTACAATTTATTTATAGCTGCTACAGCTCATAATCCTTCAATTGTGTGTAAATACGTCATTCGGACGTGTTTCATAATTCCAGTTATGGCCCTATTTCCCTGTCTGTCATGTTCTATTTTTAATCTATTTTGTGGTAGCATACCATACATGCATGGATCATTTGGCGTTATCATTTCTGGAGCGTTTCCGTGAGCTACAAATGGTTGCATTGCTTATTCAATATGAGCACGGTGGTTGCACTCTGGGGAAACTTGCCCTTGAACAGAAAAGAATTTCCAGAATATTTTCAGTGCAGGGGGTCTGCGCCCCTTTTACAATCAAGTGTTATTTGTCTGTAACATTAATTCTGGATGGACTTTGGAAAAAAAAGAGCAGTTAATGTTTCAGTTTCTGAAATAGAACTACAGGAAAGAAAACTAACCTGGCATGAGCCAGATTGATTTAAATGTGGAACTGTTCTAATGTTATCTGCTGTTATCTGCTGTTCAGTGCAATACTTCAAGCTGATTGGCCAATACGGCAACTTGTGCATGTCTACCAAATTTTTATTTTAACCAACCCGAACAACGGATGAAAATGTCGTCACCTGCACGCGCAGCTGAGTCCTGTTCTTGCCATGATTGGTTATAGTTATAGTTGATCTTTTACAATGTAAATATGCAGATAAAGGGCATGTTAAATAACAGCACGTTGATTTTTGAATCAAGCCGATTGTCGACCGAGAAAGGTTTTCCTCACAGCCTTATATCCAACCCCCAAACACAGTGGTGTTGCTTGGAGGAAATCAGCGGGCTCGGGACCCGACTGATTCTCTGAGTTTTGTGACCTCATAAATGCTGCGAGAAATCAGCCTGCAGATGAGGTTAAGAGAACACACCTTGTTTGAAGAAAAACGCTTTGAACAGAGCTAAACCGTGGGTATGTGTCCGAATGAAGTCAAGTCGCGATGGAGAAAACATTTTACATTTTTCTTTCAAATAAAAGTATTGGAAAATGATCCATTATACATACATAAGGCTGTAACTAGTGTTCAATATGGTCAAAAATGTATATCCCTGGATAGGTAATGCTATCATTTGTATATTATCATAAAATTATATGAACTGGGTGGTTATTTTCTTTTATCATGTATGTATTTGTTAATTAAAAAAGACATAGAAAGAAAATGTCATTTAGAATATTTGGTTGTACAACCAGTTTTCAATGACTACAGTAAAGTGCAAAGAAATAAAATTGCTAAAATAACATACTGCTTCGGTCCTAGAAGGTCAAACATATACTGGCCATTACTGGTGGAATACTGCCGTAGGAGAATAATTTGGCAATAATTGGTATTGGTAGTTGACATGAACCACACAAAATCGAAATGTTTTGTGGTAATGAGGACAGAATGCCATCACAATGCTGCATCCAGCATCAACCTGTCTCCCCACAGTGTGCGATCATCATACTGTGGGTGAGAAGATGATTAAACCAAGCCAGCACTTTGTCTTGTGGGAGCTGTGTCAGCACAGCAGATGACACGGTTATGCTCAAAATGACTAGAATAGGATGCTATCTAGAAAGTCAAAGCCACTAAATCACATTCGCATTTTTGCTGAATACGAAACTACTCATTTTTCAACCTTCTAAACTGCAGATTGAACCATAAATTGGTGGAGAGTATCTGTGTAACTGGCAGAGGTTGCTCTTTCCTGATGTAGCTTTATTTGGGAATTCTCTTATTGGTTTTCGTCATGGATTCCCAGAGGCCATATCAAACATTTGTATACAATGCAGTAGTATAATTAAAAGTCCCATTAAAATTTAATCAGAACATATTGTAATATGAATAGAACGAATGATAAAGCAGAGGTGTGCATAAGTTCTTTGTGCTTCTGACGGTCTTAAACCTGCTAACATAATCTGTTTCACTCTAATGAACAAAATTGGAGAGTGGAGCATTTCCGCAGCTTGTTTGTGCCTAAATGTGCTCATTAAAATGTAACTGGAGTGCTGTTAAGCAGACTCTTTTATTCTGGAACATTTATGAAGTGATGACATTACAGTTGCGATTTTTTGGTTATTCATCTCCAGTTAGTCATCCGTGCGATGGCTGTTTTGGTTGTGTGGTTTCATAAATCTCCCTCCATTAAAGAAGATATAAATCCAACAGAATCTTGCCTTGCTGCTGCTGCTGTTGTTGTTATTGTTGTTGTTGAGCAATGAGATAATTCGGGCCAATTGTATCTCGTTGTTGCCAGGAACTCTTCGTTGGGCCCAACACCTCGTGAAGGTGGTTTCTGCAGTTGGGCTGCTGCTGCTGTCGAAGCCATGTTACCATATAATAGCAGCCCCACACTACTTACTCATGATTTCTTGCTGCCTTTTTAGAGGGATGTAATGATGTACTTTGAAATATTCCAAGTTGATTTGTTTTTTAAGGGCTGTTGAGCCATGCAACTGATGTGTAAGCTTTCAGATCCTATTAGCTAAAGGTCTGTCTCCCCACTTTGTCCCCTCTCATAACCAATATCATGCATTGCTCTCCCACTCGTGGTCTTGTCCAATCACCACTTTCAAAAACTGCAATTACCCTGGAAAGCCCTGGGCGGACCCCAGTAACCTGGAAAGTTTCGACCCATCTCACATCCACCCTTCCTCTTAAATATACTGGGGAGATCAGTTTCAGTGTCAACACTCACCCCTCTGAAAACATTTTCATTGTAGTCAGATCTAAGTTCACCTTATGAAACAATTTCACACCACATCCATCTTGCCTGACTGTCTTTTGTTGGCATCACTGTGACCTTACTCTTGTGGTTCTACCTATCCGACCAAATTCAGTTTTTATATTCGCGCTGATGTCCCTCAAGGTTCCATTGTCGGCCCCAAAAAAGACTTTACTTAGAATTTCTGAGTGAAAACACTTCACATCACTCCCCATTTTTTCCCCAGTGTACTGGTGTAATGTATTAGGCATACAAGATGCACCACTTTCCATAGTGTTAAGATGCCTTCCAAATTGGCTGGCAAGGGCAAACAATGACCCCACCCCGTTCTGTCAGTTTCACCACACAATATTCATGATGTCCTTGGCATAGTTCGTCTTGCACCCTCATGACGTGATGTAATTAATGTATGAGTCCGATATAACTTCACATTTGCTCATGTGGATATAACAATCAATATGTCATGTCCTCATCATATTATTCAAACTTATAATGACATGTTGTAATAAGATCTTTAACAAACTATCAGTCCTGACATTGACCCCCCCCTTTATGACAACCTTTATATAACAAACTTGTATCTCGAACTGCCTGTGCCTCTCAGCTGTTGATTGACATCAAGGGGCTCTGCACTTGATTACTTATGTATGCGCATGGGAAGAAAGTGGTGTCTGGGGACCAAAGTGCGTGCTGGGAAGTGTTAACCCCCTGCAAAGGCCTGCTGATCCAATCATTATTAACAAGCTGTCACCCCAACGCTGTATACTGACTCCTTGGGCTGACCTTCCAGGGTGTGTGACAGTGTGGCTGTCCCCATCTGTTTTGGGAAAATGAATGTCGTCATCCTGTAAATTATTTTTCTGATCTTTTTCATGTTATTTTGATGATGATAAAATGCGCATGTTGACAATAGCAAGGCTTTGAATGGAATAGCAGAGCACAGTTGGCAGTTGATTGTACAAACTACAACGTGGCGTCATTAGCCTTGTGCTGTTAGTTCTTTTGCCCTTATAGTGTCTTTTATGATGAAAGTCAACCTTGGACATACACAATTTTAAATATACTGTTATCACTTTTGCTACTTGAAATGTCTGTTAGTTTGCACGACGTCACAGACAGATCCGCTGTGCAAGCCTGATTTTGATGAGCCTGTTAAAAAATAACAAGTGACAGCATCAGCCTGAGGATGGAAAACTCTGCAATAAAGAGAGAAACACGATATTTTCTGCTGACTAAGTAACGGTCCAAGACTGGACAGATATGTAAGAAGTCATGTAAAAGGAGTCTTGGTTTAATGAAATAGATGTCCTGTAACATCTTTGCCAAGCACTGTTTGTTGTTTTTAGCTTGGTTACTTAGTCTGGCTACATCAAAGTTAGTGGAGTCAATCTTGTGCACATTTGGAAAACAAAACAAAAACCGGAATGTATTATCTCTTGCATTGTTTCCGAGTAGAAAAAATCATAACTATAAGAAAACGATTGACCATTTGTAGGTTTCCATCGGTCTGCGGTTCATTTTTGGCATTCATGCGCCGTGCGTGCCTTTGGTCATGAACAGACCATCAGCAGTGCACGGTCCCATTTCCTGGGTTACATAGTTCAAGGTGAACTATTTCATGGAAATGGAAGAACATATTGGTCCTCTTATTACTGCTGTCTGTTGTTGTGCACCCATCTTTTTTTTGTGCTTCCGCATAAATCTTATACACCCAAGAATCTTGAAGCGAGATTATGTTGTTGATGGAAACCGGCTCTACCTACCCTCGGGAACCTGTTATAAGTCGAAATGTATTGCATCGCACATTAGGTCATTGTACTGCGGTTCAGTGTCAACAAGTGAAATTGGTGACTGAGCCTGCAAGCCATGAGCATGTTTTATTTTCAAAGCAGCGCTAATGTGTGCTGTGATTTATCTCTCAAGCTCCTAGCAAAGCGAATGTTCTCAAATGGTCACCCTCTAATCAGTTTTCCATTATTGTTCATCCCTCTCACATCAGTCTCTTAATCCATAAAGTGACATATGCAGAGTTTGTGGATGACTCTCTTGCTCAGATTAGTGTGTTGGCCATTAAAATCTGAATGGTTGAGTAACCAATGACATTGCATATTGAGTTTGCATTTTGTTGGTAAATGTACATCAGTTATTGTTGCTGATAATTTGGTGGTCTCTCAGGTGAAGTAAGGTTCATAGCATCAATTGTTCCTTGAAATAAATATATTTTTTTTCATATAACAAATTATAATTACAACTATTTATACGTTAAAAAAATGCATTTAATCACACTTATCGATGCACTTCCGTTTGCTGCACTCTTACTTTCCCAAGTGCGCGAGTTGCTGGCTCAGTGCTAAAGATGAGACCACATTACTTGGCATACTGGAATAGTGGAACTACTGGAAAAAATATTGGAACAGATAAAATATTCCCGCTGGAATTGTGGAGATTTTGTACAAATTGTGCATAAATACTTATCACTGAAGCACTTCTAGCCAATGGTATCACTTGTTGCAGCAAATTTTAGCATCAACATTGATACCATAAACAAGGTTAGTTTTGTCCCATTAACTGGCTGCAAGAAGAAAAGAAATAAACTTGGTGGTATTTGGCGGCCAATGTGTTTGTTAATTTTGCATTTCACTAAAATGTGTATCAAACTGTTAAGGCTTATAGTACAAGAGCCGTTTTCCTCACTATCCTGGGAGAATCAAAAGGATTTAGGTCAGTCAAAGGATTTTTTTAGAGAGTAGAAATAGCACTTTATATTAACACTGCTTGGTTTCCTTTTGGCCAAGGACATTTTTACAGTTTGAAATGTTTGTTTTAAATATTGCACTCCTGCATTGTGGCTACAGCACAAAAAAAAGTATGTAATACATCCATCATTCAAAAGTAATATTTTCATTTTGAAAATAAATGTATGATTTTGTCTTTCGTTTCGATAACTGAAATCCGAGAATATATTCCAGCACTAAATGTGTTCGAATGACTGTGTGTGTGCGTGTGTTCTTTCTTGATATCTATTCTGTGACACAACATTACAATGATACATTTAATTACTGTTAACCTTTGTGCTCTTTTTTTATTTAATTTTTTTGATAGCTCTCTCCATCTAAGGCTGACCCCATATGACACCTCCCCTATCCCATTCTCTGGTTCATTCCCTTCTCTTCTCTCATCCTCCTGTTTGATGCATGGCTTAGAGCTCATGTAGGAGCAGCAGCTGGTGCCCTGGGACATGGCTGACCCTCGTGTGAACACTGAAAAAGAGTTAAATTAGCGTTTTATTCCGTTACGCAGTTCGAAACACGAGGAGCGCCAGCAATTCTCAATGTCATCTAAAGGATAAATGCTCTTCAGCCAGAGGGAAATGGAAAAACATGTTTTCAGTTCCTTCAAAATATGTGAAGAGCCAAAAGAAAACTTAGACTTCTTACACCGCAAAAAGTGAAATCTTAAGATGCAATTTCTTAAATTTAACCTAAATTTTATGTTATTTTTGTTTAAAATAAAATTGTCAGACAAGCCCATTCTGATTGTTTAAATATATCGATTACTTCATTATGTTATTTGAACTTACAGTTTTGGCATTGAGTATTAACAGCTAGTTTTAAGTACTGTGAGGCTTTAAACAAACACTTTCAACAGATGACTGCTGACAATCAAACAACCCGAAGTGGGGCTTCTTGTTTTATTTCATAGTATTTACATCCAAATGTGTTAAATAACTTAGGACAGACCCACTTTTCAAGTGAGCAAAAGCGAACGGACGTTAATCCGTTGACGCATGTAACGCAATGATGGTAGCAGCAGATTGAATTCTGAAGTCTACAAAACCTTTTTGTCTAGCAATTTACAGAAAAGAATTTCCAAATTAAGCGGAGAAGCTTCATCATGCATCAAGACAATGACCCCAAACACACTATCAAAATAACAAAAGACATCATCAGGAGGAAAGTGTACGGTCTTAGTCTGGCCACACCAATCACCAGACCTGAACCCAACAGAACATGCATTTTACCTCCCGAAGAAGAGACTGAAGGGACAAACCCACAAAAACTGACAAGAACTGAAAGAGGCTGCAGTAAAGACCTGGAAAATGATTCACAAATTCAGGTAACTCAAAAAACTTCACATATTTTTTCTTGGAGCCATCACTATTGTTGTCAATAGTTGCTGTGTGAAGCCAACAGCAGCTGTGCTACTTATTTGTTTCTTCATGTCTTCTGCTCCCGGGCCACAGTATTATGTCATGCAAACAGACGTGGCCTGAAAGTGAGGGAAATAAAGAGAGAGCACCTCAGGCTGGTTGGCTCTTTGTTAAGCATGGTAATTCACTGCCACCGCTTCAAAGCTGGTCTGCTTTCTTATTTGTTCAGTCTTTGACGACAGTTTTGTCATTCTGTCTTTTTACAGCTTATATAAGAACAGGCTAAGGGCGGGGGGAGAATATCTTAAAAAGGCCACACAACGACATGCTGCAGCAAATGTATGGCTAATCAGCTTCAGCCAACTTTTTTTTTTTTTGGGGACGCGGCATGGCAGCAGAGGCGTTGCTATCATTGCTTTTAATTTGTCTGCAGGGTTTTTTCCTTGCTCAAATTGAGGCAGAGGTGGTACTATTCTGTCTTTTAATGTATTTAAAGTTGAAATACTTGTTTTCACTTATCTCTATACATTCCAATACAACTTTATTTATATAGCGCATTTCTCAACAGCTGGATCTGTAATAAAGCGCTTTCCATATGGAAATATAAATATAAATTAGCGGGAAATTAGAACACAAATTAAAACACATAAACAGTAGATACCAGAAGAACATTGCATATTGAACATTGTATATTCCAATATTTATATTTCGGGCAATTTTTACTTTCCAACTACATTTCCTAAATATATAGTTTTACTCCGATACATTTCCCTTTACCATCTGCAAATTGACAAATTACTGCAAAATAAAATCTGAAGAAATTGTTCATTGACGCAATGGCTGAGCACAATGTGCAAGAAAGGTTCTGTCGAAAATGATGTGGTAAGAGTAACTTTCTGAAAATGTCTCTGCTTGATGTCAGAAAATGCCAGCATCTTATAATGGCTAGGCTAACTTAGCTTACTAACCATCACGTTGTTCTTTAACTACAACACAGAAATAACTTGAAGAAAAATCCATTTTAAATGAAGACAAACATTCAAAATTCTACACTCAATTTTAAGAACATTTTTGTGTTTACTTTCAATACTTGAGTACATTTAACATCAGACAATTACCCTCAGAGAGTATTTCCATAAAAGTAGGAGCGAGTAGACCACGCCCCCTTTTCTTCATCTACCTCAAGGTTTATTTGTCCAATACATTAGTCCATGTAGTAAATTATCTTTTATTCAATTCACCTGGAAATACTTGGGGAAAAAAATCATATACATTTTAATTGCTGGGCAGTATTGGCCCATTATTTATACTCTCTACTGATCCCTTTATTAACTTAATTTAAATGTTTTAAAATTCATACACTCATATGTTGTGTCTTGTACAGTGCATCTTAAAGAATGACAGAGAGTAAGAATGGCGCTGTTGTGAAATTAAGGTGCACCTTTAACAATTAATTAGAAAGCATTTTTGGTGCGCATTGATAGGTTTAGGATGTCAAGTATCTTATTTTGCTCGTGTTTCGCAAATTAGCGTATAGCTATAGATACCTTGCAGTAAATAATTGATTGCCACATTGAAATAATAGCCTTTGTCAGCAATGATTGATGGAGAGCGCAGTATATCCATCAGAGAGACTACCTTTTCAATAATTCAATGACACATACTTCACATTTGTCTTATAATGTCGGTCATTCGATCACTCCAATGTGTACATTAAACCACGGTGAGGCACGTTGCTGATATGTCTACTAGAGTGTGTGTGTGGCTTTTGCTTTACTGATCTCTGTAAAATGGCAATGCCACACACTTGTGCTATATTTCTGAGAGGTAAATTCATGTGACTGGCTGCTTTATGGCTGGCTAGGTTTCAACATTAACAAATCAGTTTTTCAAGCAAAGTAATAACAATGATGTGGAAAAAATATGCATCCGATTGAAAGACCACGCCTTCCAAAAACAAAACTGGTAGGAGTTGCTGGGGAGAGGTCAGTTTTGCTTGCCTAGCACAAATGTCAACAGTTTATCTCAGCACTGCAGGCGAGAGATTTGACATCATTTTAGATGCTGATGCCACGAAAAAATGCTGTTATGCCTTACACTGATAATTTTCCAGGCCCTTGTATAGGTTTATACAATGGGTGGAGGAGGAAATGAAATGGTATTGAATAAGGATTAACAAATGTTCACACTTGACAACCATTCCAGAGGTCTTTGGAACGGTAAGACAGTGACATTGTCGCAGTCGTCAGCCTCCTACTGGAAGAGGGCTGCTTGCTTTACTCCACTATAAAAGCCGAGTGTCGCATTTTTGCAAAAGTAACTTTTTTTCAAGGGTCACTGATGGTGTAGTGGTACACTCGCCTGACTTGTGTGAGGGCATCGTAGGATCGGTTTTCACTTGGTGACGACGTCTGTGTGTGCCCTGTGACTTCTCGCCATCAAATGGTGCGTTCGGAAATATTCAGCACGCTTCACGTATTGGCTTAGATGCATGATGTTTCTACTGGGAAATTAGGGCGCACTTTACATGTGCACGAGCCCATAGTTTCTAATGAATCATGATTCAGTCAAATATGCACCGCGGTGAGAATAAAAATTGGCGGCGCTGCACTTGCGTTTGCGTATACGCTCAAGCTGTGTGCAAAGTAAGACTATTCCTGCACATTTCTGAGTGAATGAGGTCCACAAAACAAAATGATGGAGCATTTACTATGTAGAATGAGGTTTTGGATGTTGAACTGAAGCGTAACGTAATACTTCCTGACAAATCTAGTTGGTGGAACAGAGGAATCTTAAAATAAACCACCCGTTTTACATCACATCCTCCTGAGTGTTGCGGAATTCAAATCACATCTCTAACCTGAGCTCAGCTGCCTCAGGTTGGGCTTGTGACTCATCAGAAAGGGAGGAGAGAACGTTAGCTTACATAGTGGCTTGCTGTTCATTATGCATGCATTGTGCATGCAAAAGATTTGATCAAATAAATTAGTATGTAGAGTACAGGAGCAAGGTCAAGTTCAATAACTGAGTGTTCTTAGGGCATAATGTGAATTCACATGAACTAAACCTCCTCATTTGCATAACTGTGTAAATGAGGTGTTGTGCATGGGAGAATTGGTCAAAAGTAAAACCAGTAATTGCCAGTTGTTTATTATGTTTATGATTTCATGGTTATGTAACACTGTAGAAAGGTTAATAAGCCATGGGTGTGATTAATATGTGATTCCCATCACTTATTAATCGTCAAATACATTATGAATGCACTCAGTCTTAATTGATGTGAATAATCAAATATCATCTGCAGAGGGAAACTCACAAACTTACCGGTAAATCGACCTTTTCCCTAACCTTTATGCACACCGTAGCAGCTTATCCCATAAAAATGACGGGCCCAGGCAGGAGCTCATCGATGTCCACAAGAACAACAAATTTGTCGAGGGCTTCCTAATCACTTACGCGTTTCAGTTTCTTGGAAGCCATTCTGTGGCATGGGGGCTAATGTACTGAAAAAAAAGAAACATACCGGAAGGATGTGATGCACAGGGCGAATAACTCAACTAAACATTCTGCGCAGATACTAGAAAGCTTAGTTCATAAACCCAAAGCAATATTTGTCCGTTTGTGAACGAGTATATTCCAGTGTATGATTCTATTGAGGGCAACCACTTGACAAAATAAAATTGAGTAAATTCAACGCACCATTTTTTTCAGCGTATCAATGACTGCTGAAGGTATGAAAACCTAACTTTTTGCTGAAGGCTATTTATTTAAAAAAAAAAAGAAAATTGTAGCAAAAATGTGAACACAAAAGCCCAAGAAATTCTTCTCAAATATTAAAGATGCAAGTCCTTGGTTACACAGCATATATCAAAACGTTCACATTTTTTGCCAAATGCGAACAAGCAAATCGACATCGATGGTTAGTAGCTCATGACTAACTCTTGCGATTGACTTTTGGGGGCTCCGCTGGAAGGAGTTTTGAACCTGTCTTATCGTTTCAATTGAAGGTGGTGCGCGTCCACTTCTTTTTAGGGGGCTCAAACTCCACTCCTTAAATGTTGCAGGCTATTTCTGTATGTTGTCCGTCTGGTGACTGCTTTGAAAATTATATCTTAAATCTGTGTTGAACACATGTACATGACTCATTTTTATCAACCTCTAAGACACAAAATGTCTTCTCCTTTCCAGCGAACGAATTATGCAAAAAATAAAAACAAGCTCAACATAACAGAAAACTTGAAGATTTCGACTTTCTAATAAAACCAGTTTTATCTTGCTAACCTTGATATTCCTAAGATGTGCGTTTTTGTGATGTGACATAGACTTATGAAACACCCTTTATATTTATCGGTAGATTTTATTGATATCACTTTCAAGGAACATAAATCAAAGTGTTGCTAATGTTGCCCCTGAGTAGGGAGCAATGATCTCGCAGTGGGGCTTTTTATGTGTTTGCAGTTCTTTTATGTCGTTAAAAATGACTTAAAATGGAGATGTGATGGGGCTTGGCGTTGCCTCCTTCCACACTTAGCTTACACACTGTGCACTACAAATTAGCAAATTAGTAGTCGTTCTTCAATTCATACACACATCACACACACACACACACACACCTATATATATATATATATATATATATATATATATATATATATATATATGCATAGAGTGAGCGTTCCTTCATGCGACCTACTTAACCTTCATGTTTGACATTTGAAAACAAACATATAGTCAGTCCAACATAGTCAAGTTGCATAATATCCACTTCCAGCCTACGGCCACTGGGCCACAATGACTATAAAAAGGTCATTTAGTCAGACTGGGGTGGATGTATTCCATTTTGTACATTTTGAAATTTGCTCAGGGATAGAATATGCTCTTGAAACTTCTGACATCTAGTCGTGGTAAATTTATATTTAAACTAAATAAATTAACTTATAATATGATCATCCCCTGGTTAAAAGCAAGACATCTCATTCTCCCTACTGTATAACGCACATGCTCTCGCACACACACACACACACACACACACACACACACGCACACCCCAGCACATACTTGTGAAGTTTCATTCTAAAAGCTTTCAGTTTTCACCTCATGTTTTTACCACTAAATCTTACCTTAGCTATTCATTGATTTTTTTTTTCTGCTTACTTATGAATCTTTTTTTTTATTGTATTGAGGCACTGCTCTCAGCATGGTGTATTGAAAATGCCAGTTGACCATGTGAGCGTGTACATGTGCGCATGCACGCGTCCTGAGAGGGAGTAATAGTGATGATTCAAAGGGCCTAAACAGACGTTTCAATTTTTAACATTCGAGTGCTGGGCCCTAAACATTTGTTTTTTATTCGTCTGCGTGCGTGTGCGTGTGCGTGTGCGTGTGCGTGTGCGTGCACGCGTGCGTGCGTGTGTGGGGGGGGTATGGGTGTGTGTTTGTGCGGGGGTGCGTGTGCATGTGTGTGGGGGTGCCCACGCGTGTGTGTGTGTGTACTAGTTATTCAGTGATTTATCTTGTATTTTGCATTTGGTGAAAGTGTGAGCAGTTGTGAGAGAACGAAAAACTGTCACAGGAAAAGTCACACCAACAGTTCCTCCCAGTTCTGCTCAAAGGTGTAAGAAAGAAAATCCACGTAGTTCAAATGCATGCTTGTTAGTAGAGCAACAATTATTACTTTACACTTTTTTTTTTAAATCAAGATACTGCGAAGAAAGCATTTTCACTACTCTGAACAGACCTACCTGTTAAAGATGCACTTTGTAACGTTCACCAAAAGGGGGCAGTAGTGAGTAAGTGATAGATGTACTCATCAGTAAGGTCCCCTTTTCTCCTTCCCTGAAAATCTATTCTGCACTTGCAAGCTATGAAGCAATGAACTGGTTTTGCCTCTCATGATGTAAGACATTTCTAAATATAATTCTGAAAGATTAAGTCTATCTTGATGCCTGCCAGGATGGCCGAGTGGTCTAAGGCGCCGCGTTCAGGACCCAGTCTTCCCAGGAGGCCTGGGTTCGAATCTCGAATTTCCCCATTGTGGGACTAATAAAGGGAATATTATTATTATTATTATGAATTTTGAATCAGCTTCAACTTATTTATTTAATGCTAGCACCCTGCTCGTCGCCCTCCTTGCACACAAACCCTGCGGGCCTTGGACTTCTTGATTAAAAGCCCATTCTCCTTTGCTCCCTCATCACAGGCTTTACTCAATACATCACAGAGAGGTGCAGCGAAAGCTTTTTGCGCCTGTTAGCCAATGGACAATTCATGTTTGTGATTTCACTAAAAGTTATTTTTGTCTCCAATAGTTGAATCCGTTGGGGGTTATGTATGTAACTACAGTTCTGTGAGTCCCTCTAGTGCTTAAAAGCATGCGCAGGTTGAAAATTCATATCAACAAATGACATTAGGGAGCCCCCCCGCTCCTGTTTGTGCAGTCACAATTGAGACGGTGCAGTGAGATGTGTGTGCAACTTAGGTCAGTACTTTCAATACCGGCAAACAGAAAGAATAAACGGGATAAGTGCTGTCTTTTCTCTTAACTTCCGGCATTCCGTTGTGAGTCTTATTTCGTTTTGTCTGTTTTTTTTTGTTTTTTTTTCATTTGCATAGCTTTTAACAATTTCACCTTTTAGTGTTTCATGTACAAATACACACGTTCATGTAATACATTTCAAGAAAACGGTTATCGCATTGCTCAAAATTTGCTGTGATAGAGAAAAACTGGGATCAGTTTTGGATTCCGCACCCAAAAATGGGCTAAAAACAACTGTCAGTCCAAACTCAAGAAAACGTGTTCCTCAGCGAGTACGTTTGTATGTTGTCGGCACTAAAATCTCCCCCAAACCTCCTGAAAAGCTAAGCAATGAGTTCATGTGTTTCTTAATGACATATATATATATATATAACATTACGACCCACACAATTCCACCCTGTACAGAATATGGATACTCTTGTCTTTGCTGTGCAGCATTACTAAAATACATTAAGATAAGAGTGTCTTTTCCCACCAAGGACCTGAGAAGATCCTTACTGCTTTTCATGGAGCCATTTCAAAGAATGGAGAAGCTGATTGTTGCACTCGCCATAATAACTGCTGAGTCATATAATTCCTTAACTTGCCATAATTTTTGATCAATTATTTATCATATGTTTTTGTTAGCTCTTGCAGTGATGAATTTATTAAGCCTAGGACCAGGAGCAATCTAGGTTTTATTTTACAAAACAAACCAGACTTCTAATTCTTAATATTAAAGCCATGGAGTATTAATATAAATGTGTTGAATACATGTATGCTGAATTAATAAATATTGATGAATAAGCTAAATGTTTTCCAATATTTAGTGTACGATATCTGTCAGAAGGACAATTGAAAATCATGTCATTTTGGAAATTATTTATCTTTTAATTTTAAGGTAAATTTCAGCGGGCTCATTTTGAATGGTGGACCTCCCAGTAAATTTTGCCATTCCGTCATTCATCATTCGACAGTGGCCGGACCTACCGTACAATTCATCACCGCGATTTTAAAACTGTCAGCCAGTCCATCATTGTTATTTTATCTACGCTTCCGTCATCACTAAATTACGTTTGTCTTCTTCTCTTACTTCTTTCACACCTCATTCTGATGTCCACAATCATCGTATTGCTTGCACTTGAAACACCGTGAAAACTAAAACAAAGATATTCCGGAGTATTTACGATCATCTCTTTCACTCAAGCATCCAATAAATAAACAAAACATATCATTTGTAAAGCAGTAGTATATAAATTAAAAATAATAAAAGTCCATTACGCAATATTACGCTCTTGTCTCTGTGTGTCCAGCGATCTGTCTCGCTCTGACTCTGTCGCACCATCCAACATACAGCACATGACCCAAACCGAATGTAAGTGTTCAAAATTTTTTTTTTAAGATTAACCATTTCACGAGGATTGAACAGAAAACCTTCACCATAACGATTTATATGAAGACTTTCTTACTTACATGCACGGACTGTATATAAATATTAGATTCTTAAAAGATTATAGATTTCTGTTGTCATGGCAACCCATCGAAAGTTTAATTAGCGCTAGCGCATGTTAGTGGTGGAACGATTCATTTAGCTCACGATTTGATTCAAATCACAATACTTGTGTGTCGATGAGTTTGATATCACGATTATCGATTATCCTGCGATTTGCAATTCAATACTACGGCCATGGCTATTTTTCTCAAACAATACATTGTTTTCTTATATTCTAACGTTATTAAACACTTCTAAATATTGTAAACCATAAACAATACATAGGTTGAATCAGCTACTTCAGCCAGTGCAGCTTGATGGGTGACTCACCACAACAAATTGACTCAGCGCTGCCATCTGTTGCAGGAAAGTGGTAGCTTCACCTCTGCTTTTTGAAAAATCGGAAAAATACATTCTGAACTCTGACATCGATTTATTGAATCCTATCATATAAAAGCCTGATAGTTCAGTGAATCCGTTTTTTGCACAACCCTAGCGCATGTGCAATGTTGTGAAGCGTAACAGTTGATATTTGACCTCACTTAAAACATAAATCATAAAGTAGACATTTGTGGTGATAGCAATAATTCTGACACGCAGACGGAGCATTTGTGACATGCAGGAGCAATCGTCTCATTACCGCCGAAAGATTTCGACCTCCTCCTGCCTAGCCCCTTCGTCACCTCCTCCTTAGTGACAATTTCAGTGACAAACGAAAACCCGCTTCCATAAGTGCATAGTCCGTCAGTTTTTTTTATTAAAGTTTCCCGTCATTCACAATTCGCCACCAAAATGGGCGTCCGTCAGTGACGGACCTCCCGTCAGTACTTTTAAGAGCTCGACATTGCCACGTACGTTGTATTTCAAGTGTTATCCCCACAAAAAATTTTAATATTAATATTGTCTATTAATTTGACACTAATTGGATGTTGAGAAAATTGGTCTGTGTTCAGATAACTTGCCGAATGCGGGGCATCTTAATAATAATAATAATAATAATAATAATAAGTTAGATTTGGAAGCGCCTTTCGACTGGCTGTGATACATTGCTTTAAACCAACACATTCTGGAATAAATATACAGTATACTTTTCACTTCTTAGCTTATGTACTCGATCCCTTGGTTGATTTGTGTTGTGTTTGCATTTAGTTTTAGATCTCCAACTGGATCCTTGCATCTATGTTTTGTTGCCAATAAAAGCTTGTTGTGGTGTTGTGTTGGATCATTTATAGCAGCTTGAAATAGCGAGACCTTTCACGTGGGACTACATGAATAATGGAAGAAGAAAACATCAGCCACCAGTGATCGCCACATACTGTACTGGAAAGGGCCAAATCAATGGCTGGTCAGTGAATGTCCAGAGTTAGACAATCAGTAGGTAATCTATATTTAATATGGGACACTAGCTTTCAACCCAGACAAGAGTAAGATGATGGTTTTCAGTACTCATAGCAAAAGTAGTTGTTTTTGTGAAATGAACACAAATAGATTTCACTGGTATGTAGGCCATCCCTTTATTGTATATTTTTTTTTTATTGGCTGTATTCTGTAACATAGTCATTCCTGGGACTGCTTTCACAGCCATTAACAAAACCACAACGCACATTATGCTTGTTTCTGTGTAGCGTAAAGATTCTCAGCTGCTTCACACTTGGCTGCGAATTTCTCCATTGAGAGCTGAAGATCATAGCGAGATGAATCCAACAGAACCACATCATTTGCAAAACAAAAAACAAAGGCATTACTGAGGTCATCAAATCAGTCCCCTTCAATTCCTTGACTTAGTATAGAAAGGATTTCCATAAAGATTATGAGCAGAATATTTCGCCTGCTGTCAAAGTCTTTACAACTCTGGAAATGTATGTAGACTGTGACTGTATTCCCTCTTCTTCAAGACAATTCAACTGAGTAAGTGCTGTTTTTGAGCTTCACTAGTTTGAAGTGCGGCCCTCTACTTTACTTCTCATTTGTAAAGACGTAAACTCACTGTCACACAAGTTAATCTCTCTTGAACACAAGTTGTGGTTTAAAAGTCCTTCAGTCAGTTGGGGAGACATTTATGAGAGAAAGCACACTTCCTGTTCAATGCATGTTGGTGGGTAGGGGGCAGTAGAAGCATGACTACGAAAAGCATATTCTACAGTGATGAGTGCATGAACGCGAGTGTGGGGATTTGAGGGGGAGATATGCTCCAACCTCAGACAAATAAACACAATTTGGGTTAGTCGTGGCCTGGAGGAATGGATATGTTGCACTCGACACATCCGCAGCATGCGGGCCCGCAACACCTCCAGCTCTCCCCCGCCATGTTCAATTTTATTTGCAGTTTTGTGGATGTCCAACATTTCAGTTTTGTCGCCTTGAATGTCTAATATTTTATTGTCATTCAGTAATTTCTTCTGTGAGTCACTTCTTTCTATTGTATGCCATCACAATGTGTCAAAATCAAAAGAGTTGTCAAGGTACTCGTCGTAATAGGATTATTCTAAATCAATCCAGATTCAATCAGTGTCAGACCTTTAAAGATTACGCGGCTGCTGAGATAGCGTCACATTAAATTGAACGCTTTCTCGCATGCTCGCATGCATGCGCATACTAACACATCCTGTCATGGGTTACAGTCTTGGGCCTGGTCAGAGCACACCAGAGCAGGGACAGTGACTCATCACCAGATGGTGTTGCACATCCAGGCCACCAGGAGTCCTTATGCTTTTACCAGCTGGACAAGACCCAAAGTGACATGGCCTTAGAGGGTGGCTACTCAGGATATACACAGCAAAGACCACACACAATAACACACTTGCCAAGCTTCTGCAGCTCAACCTCCTAAATTGAACCTAATCTTTGTCATATTGCTTATTTCAGAACCATAAGAGTTAATTACATTATAAATGAAATATTTTACTGCAGTCAAACTGTTGTTCCCACAAAAGTGTTCAAGTGTATAGGCAATGTTTTAACAATGTTTTTAATTGTCTTGACCATCCTGAGCATTTTAATGTTAATTTCTTTATAAATGTAATCAAAATTTATACTCGCCCATATCAAACGTGATTCATGTCAATACTGAGGCAGCATGTGAATTGCCTTGCTAACATTCCAAGCTACTTTATAATTACAGTCAACTTAATTTGTGCTGAGCAGCCTGAACATTTTTTGTGCCAAAGGACTGAAATGGGAACTTTGGACCAAAGCAACTTTGTAAATCCTTCACATTTATGTAACGCTAAAACACAGCTCACATTTCCCTTTGAAGCTGTAATTTACAATATTGTGACTTCAAATTTATTTTGTTTCTCACAGTGCTCTTGGAAATCTCCCATGAGAAAAAAAATAAACAAAATACAAAGTGACCTCCTTAAAATGTTGTTTCATGACATCTGACTTCTTGTGTAACATCAGGCAAAATGATTATTTGACCTCCATGTTCAGGTATATTTTGCCTGAACATATGCTTTTCATTCCAATTTCTAATATCTACCTTTAGATAATCCATCTCTTACCTTCCTTCTTGTTTACCTACTCTCATGCGCGTATACCCATATCCTCCCTCCCCCCTTGTTCTTGTTCTTGGCCAAGGCATCAGTAACAGGCTCACTGTTATAGGCTTAGTCAGGTCAAGTCCTCCTCTCAGCTGCCACCTCCTTGCTTGTCTGTGTTATATTAGGTAAATAAATTAGCACAGGGCTTTTCTACTGGTTTAGTTGAGCACTTTGGCTCTTTGATTCTCTCGTATTATCTTTTCTGCACAAGTCTCAATGGAACCTGCTCAGAAACCTGCTAGGTACGTACCCAGTCTTTTCCCCCGTTCCTCCCTCGTAGCATGAAGTGATTTCTCTCGCTGGGTGGCATTTGGGTTTGCTTTGAAGAAATCTGCACGCATAACGCATTTTGCAGTGCAAATATGAACTATTAATAGAAAAATACTGGAAGAGCCTTTTGGATGTGCTGGTGTTCTCTCAGGAAAATCAACTGCCAATGCTTTTTTTTTGTACCTAAGTGCTTCTACCATGCTCCAGCTTTTTACAGTTTAATAACAAACCGCTGAAATATAGTCGCTCAGACCTGATTTTCAATCAGTGCATTTAGGGCGTTGTAAAAGGGCTTTATGTCCAAATGAAAGTACATGCTGTAGAACATTGTAGCATTTCCTCCCTTGGGGACAGAATAAAGAGATTGGAGCGGTTTATTGAGCTTGTGCGGGAAACAATTAGATATGTCAGAGGTGCCTTTCGGAAACATTCATCAAGGACCAGGTAAATCTTGAGCACTGGATATAGCGTCTTTATTAACAAGCCTTTTGACTCTCATTGCTATTGTTTGGCTTATTTAATCAGGACCTCGCTGCAGCAGTAATAGACACTCTTAAGTAAAAACAATCTTAAATGGTAGTTTTCGGGATGACTTTTTTTTTTTTCATTTATGGTACATCTGGTCACTTTAACGCTTTTGCCTTGAGGCATGCTTTGTGAAAAATTCCATCTAGAATCACTCGTTAGGCATTTGAACAGCACCTTTCATTCCGAATGAAAAGATTGTCATTTAGCAACTTGATAAGAAGCAATTAGATTAGAAAAGGTTTTAATGAAAAGAAAATGGTACTCAAATAAATGTGATACTATGCTACATTATAAAGTATTATTCGCTCTCTCGACAACAACCAGCGTGTTGTGCAACAGCTCAGTTGTTCGGGCCTACTGTCTCTGCTATTCTTTAAACTCAGCAGTTGAACACATTTGCAGAGGTGTGAATGTTCAGATGCTTCCCTGCCATGGTTGCTTTCTCATAAATTAACTGAAATACATGTCCAGGGAGGTTCTCAAGGAACTGTGAATCCACAAATCACACATTTCAAATGATCTCTGGCTTTTGTTATGGGCAGGACTCATTTCTTCTCCCTACACACACAATGAAGCCATCGCTTGCAAAGCGTGTGACGTGTGAGCTTCTAATCTGAACTAATGTACCTTTAATCCACTTTGATCCAATCAAAAAGTTTGCAAGAAGCAAGACCCAAATACAGTCTGATAAGTGCAGTCTGTAGGAATAGGCAAGAGGGCAACGAGGAGGGCAGAGCTTTTGACCTTCGTGTTGCTCCAGTTGTGGCTGTATCTGGAAGCAGATGTATTCTTGTCACCAAGCAATGTATGCAAAGTTTAACAAGGTTTATATGTAGCTGGATAGAGATCATGACCACCCCCTGCTCGTATTAAGGGGCATATTCTCCAATGTGTTTGAGTCCGAAACGGTGCTCTGCTGCGCGCTTTTTTTTGCCGGCACCGAATCTCCCATCGATTTAAGTATGTCACCTCGGCACCTTCATGAAATTTACGCACTCTAGGTGGAGCTGCGATTAAATGAGGGCGTCCCCTGTCAAATCTGGCGGCGCACGTATTCTCCTGAAGACTTTATCATTTTTCTTCCTCCTGAGGAGGCTTTTTTTAAGATTAGCGCCTCTTGAAGGCCGAACATCACATTGCATGTTTTGATTCAATTAACTGCTTCCGCGCTCTGCTGTTGACGGCCGCGTGACCGAGCGCCTGGTGACTTGTGCTGGTGGCTTGGAGTTTGACTGAAAGCGCCGCTCACAACAACTGCAGTCATTCTAATGGCGGCAATGGTGAGTTAGATTTTGTATCATTTGTTTTTATTTGACATGCGTTGGCCCTGAAATCTACATGTGCCGCTCGCCGCAAGATAAGTAGCTATGCGACGCTTAAACAACAGCCGACCTACTTCTTGTGCTATTCGCAATAGGTCACAGACCCTATCTCCAAATATTGGGGGATCACTGTTTGTATCGTTCGGCAAAGCTAGATTAATTTACCAAGTTTGATCCATGTGTGCGTGTTGAAGCAGAAGTCCTAACATTTGTTTGGGAAGTTTGCGGGAGGTTTGTGCTGATGAATTCATGGTGACAGAGCAGTGGTGCAGAAGATGCTCTTGGGGGCAGAGAGAGGCGGAATAAAGAGAAGTTGTTCCTTCATCCTGCTGTGTTCATCTCCGTGCATCTAAAAAAAAAAAAAACTCAGCTGGGGTTGGCGCTCACTGGATAGGAGAAGGCGCTGGGTAAAGAGGGGAGGAAGAGTCAACATGACAAGGACAAAGTAAAGTTGGGGCATTCGCCTGCTTGTTTTTTTTTTATTATCAGTGTGTGTGTGTGTGTGTGTGTGTGTACACGCACGTGTGGTGGAGGGTGAGGTCGTTTAGCTGATGTCATGTGTTTTATGTCAGCAGCTTTCCACATCAGCACACTATGGTCATCAGTGGTGGTCAGTGAAGGAGAAAAGCCAGACTCACTGTTTCATTTCCATCTTTTCAGAACTTGTGAATTGTAAAGCGCTCAACAGTCACTTGTAAACATACATTTCTTTTTTTCCTTTATTAATTGCCAGACCCCATTGTTGAGCCCTTCTGTAATTGCTGCTTGCCTAACATTGACCCTTTTTCCAGTTGAACAAATTTCCCATCTGTGATCGCTTCCTTTAAATCTGATTGTAAAGCAGGTGACGAGACGTCCATTTTCTGCCCCAGGTGTGTTTTTTGCAATGCCAACTGACTTTGGACTGTAGGTGGGGTACACCCTGGACTGTTCAACGGTCAATCCTTTATTTTTAGGGGGCAGTTTTCAAATCCTTATTTATTCATTGATTTTTCCAAAACAAATTGATAAAATAGAAAATGCAAGCTAATGTGATTTTCCTGATAAAATAATACATGAGTTGAGCTTGTTTTTGAAAAATGGGCTATCCTGGTTGGATGATGTCATTGATATACCTGGGCAATGACATTTAGCAAACCAGCAATAATACAAATACATATTTACTTGTAAATATGATAGATTATAGCCGTTGGCTAATTTGTCTCTGTAATCCCTTGGCAGGTTGCAACATTTGTAGTGATTAGTTTACTGTTTGCTGAGCATCAACAGAATTGCTTGATAACATGTCCAGTATTGCTCATTTTCTCCTTGAAGTGAGATCTCCAAGGTGTCTCCGTTATGTCTCAAGTCGGACTCCCCCTTTAATTACTAGGTCTCACCTATTTCTCTTTGGGAATTTTAGAAGCACATGAGAAACAGTTGAGATTAAAGAGCGAGTGAAATGAGACCTTCTCAAATTTGTCTCACAATGTGCAAGCTTTGAGCAATAACATTTTCCTTTGGGTATTCACGAGCATATTTGCAATTGTTTAACAATCTTTGCAATGCCCCAAGGAAGGAAAGTAGAGAAAAAAAATCAAGTAAGTGTCATTTGAATATAAAACATGTATTCATTAACAAATGAGCAGACAATGTAGCGGCTTTCAAAACTTGCAATAGAAAAGAAATACAACCAAATCTTTTAGTTGGAACAGTTTATGAATTATTTTAATGAAGAACTAACCTTAGGGATTTATGAGTCGTAACGCCTGCATGGAAGCTGACGTTATACAGCTATCTTTTACGATATTGATTGACGTGGGCCATCTTTGAGAGCAGTGAGAGTGTTATGAAGAGAGGTGCTCATGTTGCATTTTCAAAAAACATAATTGTGGTCAATGGGGAATGTTCATTGTGTGGAGCCTACCGGAGTATTGTTTGCAACGCAAGACAGGCTTTGTCATGGTCTTCACTCTGAGTTACTGTCATATTTAGCTGTCAATGGTTTAACAGGGTTAACAGTTACTCTTTTTTGAAATACATGTCTGGAAAAATACAAAGTCTTTTCTCTGCATACCAATCAGAAAGTCATAAAACCCTGATGACGATGTGCAGACTTTGTCCAACATTGAGTGGTGTTTCCAAGCCAAAACTCACTTTTAGGCAACAAAAGTAGCACAGAGTGTGCTATGAAAGTGATAAAACGTTACATTTGTAATTGATTTAGAAAAGCCAATCAATGATCAGCGAATTAATAAATAATAATTATGCATACAATGCAAAATATTGTCCAATTCGGATCCAGATGATCCGAGCTGTGCAAATTCACTGTCACAGCATTCTCTTGGCTTCTGATGCACCACAGGGGCAGTTTGTCCCAATGTAAATACGTAAGAATGCACAAAGTTGTCCAGATAAATATTTTCTGCGTCAAAGACCATGTTAGAAAACTACAGTTGTGGAACTCAGTTTACCTGTAGCAGACTCCATCACAGTGTACTCAGCAAAACAAAAAAACAAACGAAAAATTGATTGTTATTGATTGTCACTTATAAACTTGCAAGCAGCTGGGCAGTTCATCCAAATTCCTCTGACGATGCATTTTGTGTTTATGGAGGCCCAACTGCTAGAAACCAACGGATGTCTCAATTGAACTGAACGGTCTTTGCAATATCAAATATAGCAGCACTGGAAGAAAGTTTGGAAGAATTCAATCAGTGCTGCCCATTTTCTCCCATTTTTACTCACTCCTCCTACAAGCTGTAATGAAGTATAATAGTTTATATTTTTTAAAGAAATGCATCGCCATAGACGTATGTATTTTTCCTTAGCGAAAACGCATTTCACTTTCTAAAATATTGGACCTTCTTTTGCACAACAGTAATCACTTTTTTTACCTTCTTTTCATGAATAAGAATTGTGGAAAATGTCGTCTTAATAGTCAAATGTTGTGGTCAAACTGAACGTGAGCTGAGCGTTTCTGGCAGTACAAGTCCAGTGTTATAATGTCGAACCGCAAAGTAAACGTCATCGCCAATTTTCAATAGCTGCTGAGACTGAGCAAAAAAAGTTGGATGCTGACTAGCGATGTTCAAACTCTTTGTTTTTTTTTCATCTGTCAGAGGATCCCCTCAGCTTCTCCACTCCATGCAAGCCCCAGTTGTTGCATGGTGAACGAGACACGGGGCGTGACCCGATATTTCATGTTTGGTCTGAACTTAGCTAAATAGCGCTAAATTTCTAAACATACGGTACAGTGAGAATAAAGTATTTAAAATAAAATTCTTCACAAAGATTACTCAACTGTATTCATTGATATTGTGCCTTTTACTTCGGTTCGCCTAATAAATAAAAAAAAATACATATACAGAGTGAAACTTGATTTGAAGAAAAACATCCATCACAATTGCAATATCTGCAAGGAAAATCACAATGAGGTATTTTCCTGAAATAAACACAGTTTTGAGCCATTAATGAAGATTTTAAAGGGGTTATCAACGGTTTGCTTTTTTTGCTAAACGCAGCAAGGCTTACAGAGGATGTATAAAGGTATTGATAAATTAAAACAAAAAGAAATACATTCCATGATCAAACAGCCATATCATAAAACCGTTATTGTTTAACGCAATATAACAGCCTCAGCTACCATGCTGGTGTGAAGAGAAATCTGACAGGATGGCCGAGTGGTCTAAGGCGCCGCGTTCAGGACCCAGTCTCCCCAGGAGGCCTCGGTTCGAATCTCGAATTTCCCCATTGTGGGACTAATAAAGGGAATATTATTATTATTATTATTATTAATATTGCGTGATAACAACAGAATATGTACTCGCCCTTCAAGAAATGAAGCGATAAATGTTGAGAAGGAGAGAGGATGCAAGTCACTCTGCATAGACTACCGGTGAATGCACTTGTGACTAAGGAGCGTACTTCCGTTCCCTGTCTTGTATTGTTATTGTGGATTTATTGTTGACTTAGCTAATTTGCATATGAGGCCAGGCTAACTCAGTGCTGCATTCTATTCATTGCAGTGTCGCAAAAACTGCATTTTACATGTGGCGTCCAAGCTGCTTCCACTAAATCTCAATAAAGATCAAGATGACCTTATTCAAGATCAATTCTATTCTATGCAGACATAGTTTGACGTGATCGAATAATAAATATCAAGACCACCTAAAGGCACAATTGCCTCTTGCACCAAGTTAAGAAGCAGAGTGCACCTTGCTGGCAAGAAAAAAAAACAAGAAATAATCTCCTTAAATGATATGCAAATAACATTGCCTGCAGCAGTATTATCACAGCCATGCAGCTGAGACCACATGCAACTGTCAAAACATTTTACGTCACATTTGACTGTCAAGTTTAGTCTTTGCAACACACTCCATTGCTCCGCGTAGTTAAGCATTTGCATGCTTATTTGACTGTAGGGCTTTAGTATCTCTTCGCTGTGCCAATTTAGTGAAAGTGAAAAAAAAAAATCACTCCAATCATCCATTAACATCTTTGCTACTAATAGAAGTCGTTAATGGCAACTTCTCTGAAATGAAAAAGAACACATCCATGATAATGAGGCCTCATGTAGTCTGGATTTGAGCAAAAGCAGCCCCATCCATCAACCGTTTTATCAGCGCTGCCTTCAGTATGTATTGATTCAAATTTTTCAACTGATTTACTATTCCATTGATCCCTTCAGCATTTAAACATCATATTTGTGCCCATGTGCAGTAAATCCAGTGTGGTCTTTTTTGTGCATAGTAAATTAATATAGTCCTAATGCATTTGAAGGTATTTTCAACCCAAAGTTGATGCGTTACAGTTTGAATGAGGCCTCTAAGATGTTCAAACCATCAAAACATCAATTTTGTGATCTGATATATGTTCAAAGTAAAACGTTTGGAAAACTGGGTGTACAAACGTTTGGCTGCTTTTGCGTGTGCTCTTTTTAAACAAATGTTGTGTAACAAAGGTAGTAGTAAATATAATGCCTTGTGTTCTGTTTTCTTCCGTACCTAAAGAATATTACTAATGAGCCTCTAATGTATTTGTTTGAATATTTTTATGCGTTTTTTTTTTCAGAGGAAGATTGGTTTGATGACATAAACTTCAGTAAAGTGATGGTTTAAAATAGTCTTTGTGCACCATAAAGTCGCATCTGTAAAACAAGTAGACATCAGATGAAGAATGATTAAGTGCTTAATTTAGTTTTCATTGTGTTTTTGTCAGCTCATTTTTGTGCATATGCCATCTGGTAGAGCTATGCAATCTAACAATTTATATCGTACCATCATAAAAATTACATTTGGAGCACAAAGTAGCTTTCTATTGCTTATATCGTTATTTTGGTCTATTGGGTATGAGTTCGAGAAAACTAACAAAATGAACAAAACTAAAAGGATTTTGTAATTCGAAATATATATTATTTACCAAAATAAAATGATAACTTTAGTTAGATTATATTTTCTTTCACAATAATTCACTCAAATTGTTTCCCATATCATACAGCATTTCCATCCAGTGAATTAGCGCCATAACGTGCACTTCTGTCCTTTGTAGTTTCTAATTGCTTGGGATGTGTGCAAGCTTTTTTGATGGGTGAACACCTTGCCCTGAAAGTGCTGAAAGGCTTTGTCTTCATTTTCAATGCCCATCTCAACTGTCACTCTCCATTGTGAAACTCTTCTTTCTCTAACATCTTAACAACTTTTGTCTTGTTCATCTCCTGTGGGAGGAAGTGATCACATATATCTGTCTCTGTCCCGCTACATCGTGTCTCACCTTACTGATAGCTCAGTTCACACATAAACACACACACACCTACACACACATACACTCTTAAGGTTTGACATTGATGCTTTTCCACTATATGGCACCTACCGTAATCGGCTCAGCGCTACCCTCTAGTGATTCACTTCCATTTGCAAAAAATGGACACAGTGGTACAGTACCTTGACTTTGAAATGCCCCATCTTAAGAAAATTTCAGGATATAACCAGACAATTGGTCTTTCTTTAATGTGTGTGTGTGTGTGTGCGTGTGTGCTGGCTTCGTGACGGAATCTCCTCCAAATAGACAAATTCAACTTTAAACAAAAATTAAAATGTCCAAATTTAAGATAAAAATTAATATCTGTTTTTTGTTTTTTCCTCTCATTTCCACACTTTCTGACAGATTCAAACCATTCCAACTTTAAAATGTTCAGCGCTTCCCTACCACAATTTGGATTTCAAAATTTGAAAATGAAAACCAACATTTATTTTGAATACTCTCATGTTAACTAGAAATTTATTCTAGGACATTTATGTGTAATTTCCCCTTCATTTCACAAAAAGGAAACACCAAAATCTTTGGTCAGTTATCTCATCAAGATGATAGTGTCACACAAGACTAAGCGAATATGGATAGTGTATTTCAGAAAGTAACAGAATATACCAGCTCCTGCCAAATGTGTCTGCTGCAGAGGGGCATTGGGTCACCAGCCTGAGCCAAACAGGCTGCCAACTGACTGCAGACAGGAGGAAGAAAGACGTGCGTGTTTGAGGAATAGAAATAGAAAGGAGGAGTGGAATTTTCAAATCGAACAGACAAAAGAAGGTTGGGAAGCATTCTGTCATTATTGCAAGAAGCCGGCACTATCACGTTCATCACACAACCTGCAAATAATCGCATGACTCCACACATGGAGTCCAGTTGACCTAAAACAGGCATAGAAAATATGTGACCTGTTCAGCTTGTGCCAGTGACACCAGTGGTGGCAGATGTTGGTGCCTCCGGCCTGTCTCGGCTTTCTTTGCAAATGCCAGATGTGCAAGTGAGCACTTTGGCTGAGAAAATATGAACATTCAATATTCAGACGGAACACATCAGCATTGTTCCCACCACACTAATATGTATGTCACTTCTGTGGGAGGCAGTTTGAATGTGTGTATGATCATTTTAAGTAGTCATCATTTAATCTTTCATTCTTCAATAATGATGAAACGTGTGATCGTTCAATACCTAAAATCACTTTATGAAAATGCAGCCATCCTTTTAATAACTGATGTTTACTGTTCATTTGTTTTCAATGAACATTCATGCACATCAATGGCAGTTTCGGACCTGAGCTTTCCACAGGGATTTCAGGAACCAAGTCCACCACTCAATAACACCATCATGTCACAAAGTAATGTACAAAAAAAAACACAATGTGAATATGCATAACATTAAAGAAAGTTACATTCACCTCCAATACAACAGCTCCGAGCCTACGCGACAATATAGCACTTCACAATCAATTTATCAATAGAAAAACTTAATACACACTTAAATACATCATACTCACAAAAGGTGCTAATGCAGAACTCCGCTCGTTTGTGTCTGTGTAGGCTGACTGTAGCGCTCAGCCATATTGCTCTGAAATTTCCCAGGTTGAAACAAGCCAGCCAGCAATGGTGTCATTTTTTTTTTCCTCACAGTAACAAGTGAAAATAGTAAGGTTCTGTGGATTAAGTTGTTCTATCTATCTGTCTGTCTGTCCGTCCGTCCATCCATCTGATCAATGACAATACTTCAAACATTATGGTGCATAATTTCTAAATTGATTTTGATAACACATGTACAATATAATTCACCTGTAAATAATATAATAATGCAAATAATACTAATGTTGGATCATAAAGCAAACTTGTTTTAGCAGGGAGTTTAATTATTCAGTGTAGGAAGATATAATACCCCAGCATCACTGTGCTCTTTTTTTTTTTCATTCTATAAAGACATGCTTGGATACAATTTGAGTGGAAGTTTTTACCTGCCCTCAATCCCATTAATCTCCCTTTGGGGACAAATGAATACTGTGAAAGGCCATCTTCTCCTGCATCAGTGACCTCGCAAATGCTTTTCAGAATGAATGACAAAAACTACCACAGACACACTTTTAAATCTTGCAGAACGTCTTCACAGAAGAGTGGAACTATAATAGTTACAAAGTGGTTGCTTACTGGAGCTCCACTCATCTGTCCATGCAGCTAAAATTTCCTGTAATTGATGTGGCCATATTCATCCTCCCTACGCACTCTGCAATGGAAGCACATGCTTTATGGGTCTTTACTTTCAAACTGTAATCTTGTGAACGACTTTAACCTATGGACTTTGCAGAAATGCGACTTTAGTTTCTTTACTGTTGTGCTGATTTGCAGTATTGAAATGGTTAGATTCAAACAATTACGATGATGTCTTTCCTACAGTTGTTTAAAACATCAAGACTTCAGCCAAAAGCAAAAAAAAACAAAAAAACTTACAACTTAAGTGACGTAAGTCACATATTTGTTAAAGTTTATTTGGTTCTCTTTTGATCTTTTTTCTAGTCATCTTACTGCACACTGCAGCATTTTCAATACGATTTAATTAATGCATGGCCAATTCATTTGATTCACTCTATCCACACAATGTTCAATCTTCTCGTGATTCCAATTAAATGGCAGCATACCAGTTATGTCAGTGTTTTCTTTTTTTTTTAATCCCAAGCATGTTGTTATTTTAAAAAATGAATGTGATATGACAAAGTGTGAAGCATAACTTTCCAGCTTTACTGCCCTTCTTTCTCTCTGAGCCATAATGAAGTCGCATGACGTAATGGACAGGCTGCTGAAAACTGAAATGAAACAATGCATCCCTGATTCCTGCACTACCACAAGCCACACTGTCACTACGAATGCTGACCAATCGTCTCACGGGCTGTCACCGGCACACGGCCAATGATAAGGCAAGAGAAAGATTAAGGCTGGCAACGAGGAGCAGTGCGAAAAAGTGAAATAGGACAGTAGCAGACTGCAGTAAGAGTTCCACGCTCCCCATGGGTACTCAGTGAATCAACCGCTGGAGGCTGTGTGTGATTGAGCAGCTGACTCTGACAGGGTGTTTCTTACCAACATGAGAACATAAAGACAACATTTTCCTGTTTTTTTTTCTCCCCTTCCTTGTGCATGTCTGTATTCCGTTACCTGAGTGATCCACAAACACCCAGAAAGTGAGAGAGGAGGAAACGTGCCAAAGCCAGACACATAATGAGGTTCCCCCACCATCTCGACCAGCTCCATGCCTTTTGTTACAAAACATAATTCCTCTGCGAGTCATGTGAAAAGCTCGGGCCAATGGAAATTTTAATGTTGCATCGATACGCTTTAGAAAATGAATAGCAGCCTTTTCCCTTGGTGGCCTTGATTTATAGACCTATTTTTAATAGAGCAGTTTGGCAGTCTTGTTGGCAGATACCGCTCAATGATAGAAAAATAGTAAGACATTATTCATCTCAAGGACTGGTTGACGGGTGAGACGTGTTTCCTCTTGTGTTCATCTGGCATTGTTTTGCTGCAAATGCTGTTTTTGAATTAAACTGGCATGATTTGCATGTACAAACTACAATTTATTTTCCCCCAAACCGTTACTCACCTGTAATTTAAGATGAAAGCATCAATGCTGATGCTTTAAAAGAAAAGTAAAACATCATCACTACATCACCTGAAAATAATTAAAAAAATAGAATTGTAAATTAAAAGTTAGACATGACATTGACTGCCTCAAACCTTAGAAAGAAAAAAGTATTATGGGGGATGACTACTGACTATCTTAAGATAGCAGTGACAAAATGTAATTTAGTGATGAAGGAAGTGTGTTTAAAATAACAATGACCCAGTGACGGACTGACATATTGATGAGTTGGGCTGGTCTGAAATAATGACTGTTGATGACAGACGACTGGGTCCGTCGCTGGCAAATGACCGAATTTCATTGACGCACCCACCCACCCATAATTTGTTTTATTCAAAATCTGTATTTTTTTTCCATTTTATGTAAAGAAGCTGCTTTTAAGATGAAATTGCAATATCTACAATGTTTCTTTAGATTTTCTTATGTTTTGCAAACACAAGAGCAATTCATTATTGAACTAACCTTGCCAATATACAATTTGAAAGACAATCAATTTTCTGTACCGCCTAATCATCCCAGCTGTCCTCATGCAAAAGGTGGACTCTGTCCAGGATTAGTCACCAATTTGTTGCTGGGCTCAAATTGAGACAACCAGTTAGTCTCACATTTACACTGTCACTGAGTGAGAAGTGAACCCACACAACCTCCTCGGAAGTCTCGCGAACGTACCACTGCAACTTCCAACGTCGAATACTATATAGCCCAAATCAAAAGGTAGTAAAAAAATGGGCGCACCTCAAAACATTTTACTTGCATTAATCTTAATGTGAACATTATCAACCCGTATACAGTGTGACAATCACTGACAGGTGTCTGTTGTTGTGAACTGCAGAATGCCAGTTCTGCTCTCTAAGTGGCACCTCTCACAACCGTATAACAGTGCGACAGTAAAACAGAAATCTCTTTCATTCTTTCCTTCACACACTTGAAACTTTCCATCTCCTTATCCCTCCCATACCACAAACCGGCAAATGCGTCTCTGATTTAGCTCAGAGGAAAAAAAAAAGACCAAGTATATATGTGAGCCTTAAGGACTCGAGGCTGATGGCAGAAACGCACCTTGAGCACTCAACCATTCCCAGCAATTTCAAGTAAGATACAAAATATAATTTTGCTTAATATTGCTTGATTGCTTTGCTCTTTTCCACACAAGACTAATTTAAGCTTAAGTGCTGTATTTCATTTGCAGATGCTTTTTAAACTATTCATTCAAATAAAAATGTCATGGCTCCTTCTTCCTCTCCAACAGAAGAAAAGAAAAGTTTGAACATCACTAGTCAATCTGGAGACCGGCGCTTGAGTTGTTACTTTGCTAGCTAACTGCTATTTTGGTTGACAGTTTGACAGCTGTGGAAAAAGTTAATACAATTACCCTTTATGGCAATTTCCTCTCTTGAATTGCTCCAAGCCTGCTTTTTTTTGTCCAGATCCCGGTCGTTATTGAAAGGTGGCTGTGTTGTACTGTATACCTCCCTGTCCCGCAGACCGCAATGATATTGTCCCGCGTTGTTTTTATTTTACCACGCAGTGTGTTTTTGCCTTTTTTTTCTTTAACTTTATTTGGCTGTGGGTTTGTCTGTTTACAGACACTGCTGCCTGACATGGAAGTACGTTCTCGACACAGATTATCAGTCGGCCACACGGTTCACTTCAGCCTACCATGAAAAAATGGGTGAATGAGCAAAATGTTCGTTTTAAGCTCGCGCGGTACGAAACTGCACCAAGCTGTGCGAACTACATCGACTGTTTATGGAAAGACTCAGCTCACATTCTGACCCGAGCATTAACATTAAGGTAATGGAATTAAAAATTAAGCTACGTGGCTGGTTTAAGCACACAAGGTGAATTTCTCCACGTTTTACGTTGAGTTTGCTTGTGAACTTAAAACGGGAGTGGCAATAAACATCCTGTAGTCTTTTTCAATGTTTGCCAAACTGATGCTTATTTTAAAGTGAGTTGAGTCACTGCCACCACCATACAACGCTTGTATATCTGCTCGTCTGTCCTAGTAAAAAAGAAAACAGTGTCTCTTATCTCAAGGCACCACTGCATGACAATTATTGAATAAAAGATATCGCTGATTTCATACTGTTCTGTTTTTTGGGGATTGGCGGACAAATGAATCCATGGTTGGAGCCGACTTACCTCTTACCACGTTTATCGTTTTTGAATCTTGTGATTCCTTTCATTCAGTGTTGTCGCCAGCCTTTAGCTCCTGTTACATTGACATGAAGGTTAAAAGCCTCATTGGTCAAAAGTGCCCAATCACCCCTCAACAGAGAATTGCTGCTGTGGCATTTAGCAAGGGCAGATGAGTGTAATGTGGCGTGGTGCTCTATACATCATTATGCGGAGGTGTCCGACAGCAGAGCAGAGAGTGTCGAGGTTCAGCCGTATTTCATGATGCTCCCGGATGCAATAGAAGGCCTCATTAACATGTATGGCCACAGGTTGTTGTTGCCCTCGTTCTCTGGGTGTCAGAAGCAGGAACGGAGCTTTAGTCTGACTGCATCAACCATGACTTGCACATTCCTATTAAGCTTAAACTAGTCACAGTATTCCAATGGTTTTGTAATAATTGCCTCCATCGCTGGCAGCACCCATTTAAATCCCTTCAATCCATTTCAAATAACCGGTTTGATACATGTTGCATAGATGGATGTTGATAAGATTATTAGCAGAGATTATACCCACGTGTTCTTATAATGAAGTACTCCACACATACAATTATAGCAGCATAATGTGTGGGTACACTTTAACAGTTGAGTAGAGTATCATTGTAATAGGTGACCTTGTGTATTGAACCGAAGACCCAATTAAATAGCCACTTTTACTGCTATTACTCTGGCTGATATTGACATCATTCAGCTAAATGTGTTATGCAAAAGTACTAGAAGTGTGCCAAGAATAGCAGTTCTGCCATATGCAGTCACATTTATGTTGAAGACTATAATTTTAGCCTGCTAATAAGTTACTGAATTTCTTAGTGCAGAGCATAAATGGTTTAGGTTAATGCCCGTGCCCTTGAACACCAAGAACGAGACTCACCTGCTGCGCGTTATCCAAGCTACTAACTTGCACCAGTTTTGGAATTTATTAAAGTTGTGACTAGATAGATGGTAAGCTATTCATTATTAGTTTTTGGGGATGCATTGGATGTGTGTAAAACAAAACCAAAAAAATGGTTTCTTATGGCTCGGTTGTCTGCACTAAAAAGAAAATGTAACATTTTTGGGAGGAAAAGTGGATGTCTATTAGTCATAGTTTAAAACTATAAGCCAAAAATACAAAATTAAAGGATGCCAGAGCAATTGGCTGCCCTGGAAGACTCGTTTGATGAGTTCGATGTTTTAAAAGTCACCAAAGAGTTACATCTTCAGAGTTGCATCATTCAAACTGTGGTGATGCTTAAAGGGGAAGTCAATTATTTTTTTCTTCTCCCATCATTGGTCGTTTCCTCAGCTCTGAGCACCTGTGATGTAATTTTCAGCCAACAGCAAGAGGCAAAATTGCCATCGCCTGAGATGTATGAAAACGGGTAGGTCCTGCTGATTAATTCATATTCGACAAAATGCAATATCTATCAGAATCCCGTGCGTAGACTATTGGGGCCGCATTGGACAAATCACCGAAAAGACATGTTTGAGTTGAGTTTCCCTTTACATTTTTGTTACTGTCTAATGGTCATTGTGCTGCAAACACTGGCAATTACATCATTCTGTCACCATCAGGCTTTATATAGCTCAGTACCCTATCTGAGAAAGACCCCTCCCGCTTTAAAATTATGTGACTGCCACTGCAAGGTATGGGAAGCAACGCAAAGAGGATGAAAAGACGCCATTGCGAAGGCAGCCTCTTTTTTTCTAAGCCTAATCCGTCTTAGTAGCAGTGTGATAAGTGTGCTTGGACTTAGCCTGAAATTTCCTTTTGTTTATGCATCCTTTGCCAAACCACGTGGATCCCTGTGGAGTCTGATAATCTGAACGATGCCAGTTTGGCAGAGCTGCGCCACAGCCTCCTGGGCTAGGTCAGATCACAAAAGCAGAGTCGAAAACAAAATGTCTGTGCCTGTTTTCCAGCATTTTGGCTTCTTTATTATCTGTTGATAGCAATCAGCCAGACTTGGTGTCTATGTTGATGTGCATCTCTCATTGCTTGCAGGAGAGATTGGTGCAATCAGAGATCGTGACGAAGCTTATTTAATTTGCCAAATGCGGAAAAAAACTCATAAACACCCTTGCGCTAAATCAATAGCGTCCCAATTTCTCACTGGTGTAAAAGGGAAATGCTTCTTTAATTTGCACTCATTTTCTCAGTGGGGTCTTTTTAGGTTTTGGTGATGAACAATGGTACAAGGTTTTCAACCGCATTTACAGTTTACAGTCAAGTGTATAACTTCTCACTCAGTGCAAAATGGACGTTTTGCTTTGAGAGGTGGAAGCTAAGGACCCGCACATACAAAGACAGTCAGGCATGTTTTCCTTTGTCGTGATTTGGTCCCTTCCTACCCTAGAACATCAAAAGATTGTCCATAAGGTAACACTTCTGACTAAGCCTAAGGTATGAAAAAGAAAGGATTTGTCCGGATAATAGGGTCTGAAACAGGTCAGGGCCGACAATCTTAAATATTAAACACGTTGAATATTTATGACCAAAAATGTTCACTTGTGTGGGGGGAAGCTAACTGCTCTCTAATCATTTGCCTCAATAAACGGTGACAGCCAATCAAAGAAGCACCCTTGATGTTGTTTTTCTGTGTGAAGGCGGTTCCCAGGATTATTTGCATTGCCTTTGCATTTTAGAATATTGTTCCTATTTCAGGATTAGGTTTGCATTTCGTTCCATGTCAGTTACATGCAGATCGGAGCATGACAACAGAGAGCAAAATCTGTCCGTCATGACATGCTTCATAAAGCCATGATACCCGAGAGAGTGTTTCTGGTTCCCTTTTTCCCCACAAAAGAGATCCACAAATGAAACATTTAGTGTCATGTGCCCTACTCTAGTTCTCACGTCTGCTGGCTGCCTGGTGGTAGTGATCTTGTGGGATGAATTTTGAAAAGAAAAAAAATTGACATTGGAGTAGAAATTTCTCTGGTTGGAAATGTGTTACTGCTTAAAGGTTGTCCATCAGAATTCTAAGGTCAGAAACAATTCAGTTCACCATGATGTTTCTATTTGGGAAAGGTAGATAGCTGCCAGGAATATTAGATTACTATTTATGCAACAATGATTTTGGCCCCAATAGTCTACGCACGGGATTCTTTAATGACCTTGTCATACTGTCAGTTGTTTTTGTTGAATTTGATGGACTGTAGCTTACAGTCTCAATCCACTAGTTTGGAACGGTTCCATAAGCGAGGGTTATGTGAACACTTAATTTTCTGAGGCAGCGGTTAACAGTATAATCAGCAAAATCCATCTGACCAAGCTTTAACTGAGTGTTGACGATTCTATCCTTTGAAGATGTCCGGACCAATCAGAATCCATTGAGGAGGTACAGTCAGCAGTGATTTAGCTATTATGATAGCAAAGCTGAAGGCTTCTGAACGGTCCATGAACTAATTTGCAAGCTACCAAACAATTCTCTCAAAATAATAATAATAATGATAATAATAAAAACAACTTTAACACAACTATATAGGAAACCCTACACCTTGTACTTGTGACCAGAGGTGTCAAGTAGCAACGTGCGATTGCATTACCATACTTTTGAAGTAGGAATTTGGTATATCTTTCCTTTTCTGGAATGAATTTTACTTCTTCTCTTTACATTTACCCGAATGACAAGTCACCAAGTTAATTCTTTCCCGCCTTCAAATTTTGTCACTGAAGCATGTACACACACACGCACGCACCCCCCCCCCCACACACACACACACAGTTTTGATACCAGTTAGCCTTGTAGCTCAATGAACAGAGAAGACAAGCTATAGAATAAGGGCTTCCGCTCTACTTATGAGACAGTAATTAGTACCAACTCCTAAGAGAGTGGAGATAGACTTCACACAGCTTGGCACTACCCCTCTCTCTTTTCCTCTACAGGCAAAAACAACAGCTGCAGGTCTCTACTTTTCACTCCTTCCCCATCCTCGTTATGCTGCATCTAAACAAACATATCTCCGTCAAAATAGTCACTAAAGCAGTCTGCTAGAGCTCGGACTTGTGTCCGAAATCCTGATTCGCCGTACTTGTTGACATTAACGAATAACTTCCAATTGGTCTTGAATGTGTCATTGTACTTGTCCGAGAAAAAAAAAAAACACATTATAGTCCAACAACCACTCCTTGATCTATCAACTTATCGTGTTGGATGTTTTTTTCTGTCCCCGTGACAGAAGGAGCTAAGTTGTCTGGATCTTTATGCCCCTGGAGGGGTCACCTATGGCAAACAGGTCCTAGGTGAGCGACCAAACAAAGCACGGATCAAAGAACCCTTATGATGATTGAACTCATTAGACTTGGTTTTCCCTCTCTCATTCACGAGTGCAGTCATCATTGACTTCCAAACGTCCTTTTGTGATGAACAGTGAAATCTGTAGCCCGGTCTAAACCCGTGTTGAAGCTATTAAAAGGTGCCCCATATCTACCGACGTGTGAAACTATTGAGCAATAACAGACAATAGCAGAAAGATGGTCTCCAATTTGGGGATTTTGAACAAGGAGCTTGTCCAATCTGTCTTTTCCATTTTATACTTTGAGACCAGGCTGGAAAGCCCAGTGAGGTGTAGCATGTCTGTTAAATTCACAAACACGTTTCATGCCGAGCGCAGACTTCTTTCTGTTACCAAATAGTTGGATGAGTCGGGAGCGAGGCGACTGTGCCTTAACGCCCAGAGAGGTGCAGCATGGCCCTCAAACATGCTGGACTCTGAAAATATGAAAATGTTTAAAAAGTTATACCCATTTTTATTCCAAGCACACGGACACTTATAGGCCCATTGAGTTTTGAACCTTGAATAAGTTAACCAAACATTTGGAGGAACTGGGGAGGGACAGCCGCAATCTTATAAATGCCCACTGTGCCTCGATGAAGATTAGAGTTTTTCAAGCATTACTGTTTTTTTTTTACAGTTGTAAATTCATTCCATTGCATTTTATCCAATTTTATAGAGTATTGCTTATTCAAACGAGAGAATAGTATGACTCCAGTTTTAGGTGGTGCTGTTCATTGTTTATTTGTTTTAGACTCTGAAACTTTGTTGTCTTTGTGATGTCCTGCTGTGTTCCCGCTGAGATTCTGTGTTGTACAAGCAATGTGGCTAATAAATTCCACCTCAACAAGTGCACGATTAGCTTATTGATTCTTTCTCCAGATTTCTGTGCCACTAAAAAGAAAAAAAAATATAATACATGATCTAATTTCTGTGCGCAAAGGTGATTTCACAATTTGCTGTATTTTAACTAAATTGTCTCAGACATCATATCCATGTAAACATTGTTGGTTCACCGTGCTTTTCTTCTCACTACAGACTGAAAAAGAAGTCTCAGTCGGTGGACATTGCCAGCCAAGGTTTCTCCCCGACTCTGGTGCCAGCCTCGCCCCTCAACAAAGCTGCATCACCAGTTGCCAAGACAACCACCGTCCTCGCGGTGCAAGAAAACAACACCACAAATTCCCAGCGCCGCAGCCCACGATGTGGCGAACTGAAGAGAGGCTACACCATTGGTAGGCAATTTGTTTTGTCACCAATATGATGGAGGCCGTGAAACCAAAACCTTCCAAATGTTTTTATTTAAATACAACTCTGAGCATTATTATCTTCGTATATGTAAAATATTTGATACACCTCTTGTATTCAACCGCCAGTCATTGTGGCAGTCATCATAATGGCCCGTCTGTATATACGCCTATTCTCCACATCACACATGACACATTACCATGACAGCATGGCTCCATATGGAAAATAAATTGCAGTTCCCAGAAGGCTGTCGTCAGGCTTTTATTGTATGTCACCATGCAAGCAGCCTGGTCATCCTGGTATGTTGTCAGCTCTGTAAATGAAATGGGAGCATTGTTTCAGAATGAAACGAGCTAATTCAAACCACACTAGATGTGGGGGGGGGAATGCCATATGAGATTTTTACAGTTCAAGATTTAACATTTGAGTCTTTGATCATTTCTATAAATGTGCCAATGAACCAAATATTTGAAAGATCAACGGGCTACCAGCAATCTTCAAATTGCCACTCCTCCCCAACGATCATGACCTTTTGATCTTTATAGATTTTAGAGTCATAGATTCAATACATTTCTTACATTATATCTCATTTTATATTTAGCGTATTGCTTACTTCACACAAACAAATACCATGGCTAAATGTTTGCCTGCATAATGTATAAGTGGCAGAGCTGCGGCATATCACATTGTCCAATATGACAACAGATTCTTTTTTTTTTATACAAATTTTGCAAAAATGGACCACTGCAGTATTGTGAGTGGCATATACTTATATAGGAGCATGCATTTTTGTGTGTAGATCCAACAAACAGACAAGCCACAACATGTCTGAGAGCAGAGAAGCAGCATGTCTGCATTTACAGATAATAATTTGGTCCCAAAAGAGGGAGCTGTTCACAAGGCACTGTGGAGACCCATCTATAAATATCTCTATCTATCTATCCATATATATATATATATATATATATATATATATATATATATATATATATATATATATATATATATATATATATATATATATATATATATCATTATTCAATGTCTAATACCATAGTGCAGAGGTATTCAATTAAAAGTCACAGAGGTCCACGACTAAAATTTCTTCCAATTAAAAGGTCCGGACCAAAGTCCAACTTCCCTTAATGTCTAGCCTACGTTCACATTTTTATATGGTTTCAATATTTAGTCATTTTTAACAGAGCACACTTGTATACTAAATATTTAGCAATGTTCCCATTAAATACCTTCGCCAGTCAAACAAATATCAGGCGTTTATTTCACATTCAAGAAAATTTGGCTCCAGGAACTTAAGTTTGCCACTTCCAGAAAAAAACTGTAAAATATCTCCTGCAGAAATATATCAAGTCCTAAGCATTGAGTTAACATCTTTTACCTTTTTGTCTTAAATCAAAGAGTTATCAGCCTAAAAAAACGGAAAGCCTTATTATTCAAGTAAAACAGGTCAACATGTTCAGTACACAATCAATAAAAATGGCTGTCCTCATGAAAAACTCATTCAAAATGAGCTTTGACACCAACTTTTCTTTTGAATATTTTTTTAACTTCTCTTAATGAGAAAAATGAGTTTGTGACTGCCCTGCCAGTGACTTAAATCTGCGTTGGAACGAAGTCAGGGCCATTAGGATTTGGTAGATTATTTCACACATCTGGGTTTTTTGTTTCCCTTTAAATAATGTTTGTGCAACCGCATTTAAGCACTCCTTCACAACTTCCCCATCACTGAAAGTTTTTTTATGTTTCCCCAAAATCCATGATACTTTTAGTGAACATTCGTTTGCATCCCGCTGGGCTGTCAACGAAAATGTAAAAATCTGTTGTACTGCAGTCGAAGTTTGATGTTTTCGCGTGCGCTCACCTCAAACTTCAGCAGATAACTTTGCACAAAAGGACGGTGCTTTGTTTCGTAGTGGCGCTTCTCAATGTTGCGACGGTTTCGGAGCATATGATGCACACTGGTTTTGAATCGGCTGCAGCCAGAACGAAACTAAATTTCTCCGTCCATTCATTTCAAACAACACGCATCGACCTCGCTAACTTTTTAGCAAGGCATACTGTCAGCAGCACTATCCTCCGGTCTGCTGCGCAATTGGCAGTGGATCGTAAACAAACGATTCGATTGGCTCAAATCAGTGACGCCTTTTCCGTATTAACTAGAATTGCAGCGTCAACGTTTGCGAATGCGCCCTGAAAAAAAATCATCATAGATTGGTCATGGGTCCGGTCCGAACCATCTGTTGGTCCGGATCCGGAGCGCGGTGATGCCTACCATAGTGTGTATGCTTTAGTTCAGTTCTCTGGCAATTTACAAGTGTATAGCACATAAACTCCAATACTATACTCCAATACTCCAATACTATATTGCTTTATACAAGGAAACATACTCAATTCTTACATTTGCTCCTTTTTACTTATATTTAGAATAACTATTTTTACAAATGCTGTTTGGTCCAAAAGGAACTAGCAAAATCATAGTGTTTATAATAATTAGATTTTAATTAATATTGATTTTTTTTTAAGTGTAACAAAAAATGAAAAATAATCATTTGAATATTCATGATTTTAATTATGATTAAAATAATCGAGATTAATATTTCTTTTATCATGGAGCAGCCCTGTATATTCATTCAAGCTTAAAAAGTTGTCCTTTACTGAAGCTTATTCCCGTGACTAGATCTAATGTCATAAATTTAGATTGTGTTCCATGTCCTTCATCAGACAGTGAGTCATGTAAATACGCCTCTTGTAATTTCAAGGTTAGGATTTCCAGAGGCCCGTGGGGTCATAGGTCAAGAGTTTCATCGGTAAGTAGAGAGCGAGAGAGAGTGCCTCAAGCAGGTGAAGATGTGCCATTCTGCTGATGTCTCACTTCGAAAAGCTCACTTTATACAGCGTCATCATGTATCGACTCTGCTGCCTCGGCAAGGCTCTGTTGTAATAGCGGATTGATCTACCTTCATACCTATCAGTCCAGTCGACAATAATCAGTGAAAGGAAACTGCAGGATAAAGATGAGGTAATGGGCCCGCTGTTGACATTTTTATCTTCTCTGATCATCCATTATGTGTTCAATGGCATATGCAAGCTGTTTGGAATTTAAAAAAAAGATCAAGGTAGTAACAGCATAGTAATTCAGCCATTAAATGAAATGTGGTCATTTCTCCTCCTCTCTACGGCATTTAACTGCATAGGCACAAATTGTACAATCTTTTCTAAAGCATGAGTCATAACAGTTAATCATTTGCTATGGCTAATGTTGGCCTAGATAAAACTCTCTGAGTTCAAGGGCAGGCTTGTGTGCACTGCCGACAGAAATGTAAGTACCTGTAATTGTGTGTCATATAATGAACAATTGATTACTGACTGCCTCTCATCTATATTTTAAAATCTGAGACGAGCTCTGCGGCCTTTTCTTGCAGACTCACCCCAAACTAGACGAGCTCTAATTTCAGGCTTATTCTACTAAATTAACTTTATGGTAGATTAATAATGTGTAGTCAAACCTGTCATGAGTGTCAGGTGGTTACAATTCTGATTTTCATAAATAAATGATTCTATCCCAATTGATTGCTGCAAATCTAAGGTGTCGTTCTACGACTTGACTTGGGGAAAATAATTTCCCCGAATCGATTTTCCCAGAAAAAAAGGGGCATACAATAGAAAAGAAGAAGCCGAGATTTCCTGGAATCTCCCTGACGCCTGCAGTGTTGCCTCCCAAGAGGATATGTTGCAGCTTTGCCCCTGATTCTTAGCTTGTGACAGCCTTTATGTTCCAGTGCTCAGCTGACATTCACATCTTTATATTCATCCTTGAACTCAATCGCTATTTGAACAGCAAACTGCAGTCAGCGTGACCATCTCACTGAGCCTGACATCTTTTGCCCCTGCTCACTATCGAAACCGTTTTCTTAGTCTTTACTAATTATCAAGTGGATCCATGTCTGATCCAATGGAAACAAGAATTGTTCAACATTGAAGCACTAACTTTGTCTGTAATCTTAAGGAGTCTCATTTGATCCTGTCATGATTTGAGCTGATTAACATCTTGATTTGCTAAATCGGCAACAATCTCACATGCAAAAATATGCAGGGCACAAACAGTAGGTTTGATGCCTCAGTGCAATGACTATCTCCTCTTGTCACACTCGATCTAACTCTATTTTTCCTGACTCGGTGTCCTGTGTAAGGGTTCGATGGGGGCGGGGATGAACTCGACCCAGAAATTTGCCAGCTTTCAACATAGTGCCAGAGGTGTAATAGACATAATGCCACTAGCTGCCATTGTGCGAGTATTTTAATACGTGGGACTCGTATTGAAAGCAACTGTTGTCACACTGATGTCACCATGCATTTATCTTTATGTTCATTTGGGAACTCGCATGTGCTGTATGAACGCACACATTGGACTTGACATTGTCTAGCTTTAGCAACTGCAGTCTAAAAGGAAGAAGCAAATAAATCTTTGCTCTACTGTTATGCCTGTGTTGTCCCTGCAGATGTAATAATTTTGGAAAAGCCGATCTGAAATGGGAGTACTGTACTTTTAGGGTTCACAGTTGAATATGGTTGTGCACCACCATCACTAGCGTGTAAGACTAGGGATTACGAGTAGTGGCACGAAAAACGACTGGTTAGCATGATTGGATAGCACGATGGCCTCACAGTTCAGAGGTGCAGGGTTTGATTCCGGCTCCGGCCTTCCTGTGTGGAGTTTGCATGTTCTCCCTGTGCCTGCGTGGTTTTTCTCCAGGTACTTTGGTTTCCTCTCACATTCCAAAAACGTGCATAATAGGTTCACTGAACACTCCAAATTGAGTGTGTGTGAGTGTGTGTGTGTTTGGTTGTTCGTCTATGTGTGCTCTGCAATTGGCTGGCAACCAGTTCAGGGTGTATCCCACCTTCTGCCCGAAGATGCCGGGATACGCTCCAGTGCTTTCCATATGGTGCAATATAAATTAGCGGGCAATTGGAACACAAATTAAAACACATAAACAATAGCTACCAGAAAAACAGCAACAGTCTCATGTTGAGTCGAGAGCTAAAGATTAAAAATGTCTCTTCAAACGACTTTCTCTTCGGACATTCGCATTAAGAAAAAAATTAAAGAGAAAACTTCATTTACGGCAATTGCAGTCACTGCCGCTCCGGGGATCTCCATCAGGGATCTCATTTACAGCATTTCACATGTTAACATTCCTCAATGACTTAAGATGGTATGGGCGCCCTTCATTGGAATGCGATACCTTGAAATAAGAACAGTATCGGCACGATACCAATACCTGTTACACGCCAATCTTTAATGAATAACTTAAAAAAAATCTGCCTGCATAATGACCTTTGAAAAGGCCAGTGTTTTGCATTAGGCTAAACTGATTCACGTAATGAGTGGCTGACTACGCATACTCAGCAGAGTTTCTCTACAACACCTGACAGAGCAAATGCTAATAAAAAAGACACAAGCACGGCTTACCCTTACGCATCAGGAGCGGTGGTGCTATGGCAGCCGTGAGACTGATTACTCCCCTGTTAGTTATTCATTGGATTTTCACTGCAGGGTCGAAGAGGGGAGGCGTCCTGTGCTGGGGGAGCAATATACTAACTTGCCGAAGGCTCCCATCAAAGTGTGCTTGATATGCACTTTCATGCGTGCGACTCAGAGGTCGGAATTAAATCAACAGCTTTTCAATACATCATTGGGGTTGTCAGGGTAGATGTTAATTCGCTATTCTGTTGGCTCTTTAGTTCCGATAGTAGTTTAGTTTGAGTGTGAGCGCACGGCAGGAAAAGTGTTCGCCACCACAATGTCACATGAGAAACTAATCAGTGGGGTGTTTGACAGTTTTAGCCAACGCTACAGGGAAGACATCATTTTTTTCATCATGCATGGGTTGTTTGTGTCTCAGGTGGCTCTTGTCTTGTGTTTACATATCAAAATAGTAGCCAGAGGTGCCAATTATATGCATGTCACATTGACACCATTGTACATAAACAGCAGCTTGCATATATGGGTACATCAAAGGTCAAATGCTTTTAGACTTATATAATACGGACTTTGACCAAAATTTCAGGAAAAATTGGCCTTAAATGTTGTGCACACTTTTGGCATTTAACTGCTTGTCCTAAATGTAGCGCACTCGCCATCAGCAGATGTCACTAGACCTCATTCCAGCATTTCAACATGTCTTCATTTTCTTTACTCTGCGTGTATTTTGCTTTGTCCTTTGGATTTTTTGTGACATTTTCTTGTGGAAGGGTTCATCTAGCAAAGAGTTGTACGCAAAAAAGAAGGCGACAGAAAGGCCGCCAGTTTGAATCCCGGCTGTGTTTTGGCTGTCAAAATGCCCGTGTGCAAGACACTGAAACCCCAATTTGCCTCCAAGTCGGCATTGTGAATGAGAAACTGTTCTCAATTGCCTTACCTGGTTAAAGAAAAAATATACAACGGAAGATACTGTAAAGTAAGGAGACATACTGTATTTAAAGATGAAATATATAGTTCGAAACAGAATGCTTAACTTTAAGTTGTAGAATGTAGATGCACGGCAATCAATAATGTTGCAAAAAATATGGCCTGTACAGTTAGTAAAGTTTTTTTTTCGTATGGTGATGGTTTGAGGAATCTTTGTATTAGAATGCATCTACACGTATCCAAATGTGGCCAGACTGAACTAGAAATACACCAAATATAATATTCTCGGTGCAGAATAGGATCACTGCGGCCGACAACTTGAAGACACTCACCATCAAATCTGATACTGAAACTGCATTGAAAATGAAAGCAATCAAATCCGTTATTAATCACCATGTGGGATGCAAACGTAGATGACATTGCAGCCGGCCGCTCTCTCGAAATCCTTCTTAAGTTTGATTTGTCTCTACAGTATGCGGTCGATCGGCGTGCTTCTCCTCATTGACTGAATGAGCACAAGGGAGGAGTGGAGTGAGAGCTATCTGCACTTGTCTGTTAGCAGCAGCCTCAGCCATGCCACAGTGCTTTTTGCCAGCAGAACTGCTTGTGTGCACAGAGATAAGCCTGAGCTCTCTCGCCTTGGTGCTACAGGCTGGTCACGTAGCCCCACAAGACAGCTTAGCTTCACAACGTGATCCAATGAAGGGCCTTTTCTCTTATCCCCTCCTACTTAGGTTTCTTCCAACCCTGCAACTTTCTCTTTTTGGTCTTCACTCTATTCTTTGTCTCCTGTATTTCTCCTTGCTTCCCATTTTTCCCTCTTATTTTTGTGTTTCTAAAAGATATTCCATGTTCACTGTACTTGACTCTTTCAAGCAGCTAGTGAAGGAGTACGCGGTTGCACATTGTCTGTAATATAGCCAAAAGCTAATTTGCATATTTCAGAACAGATTACCCTCGATTCATGAAGGCATTCCAATTCGACAGCAGCGACATGACCCGATTTTGAAGTCCAAACGCACCATCATTTATTGCAAATCTACACTCATGCAATTAGATGAAAAACAAGTAAAGTTGTGGTTGAGCATGCCCTCTTGTGCCTTGTTGGGTGCAGTTTGTAACCTTGAAATGTTTCCATTGAAATAAATATTTGTTTGAAAGCATCTGTAAGCCCTACACATAAAATGTGAAATTGAAAATCTGCTCACATTGTCAACTGAGCATGTGCGCGATTGCACAAACTACTTAGTTTTCTGCTGTTCTTAAGCTCGAACCGTCATTTATTGGCACTGTATGTACCGAATGTTGGGACCTGGAGAGTAATCATATACTCCATAGGAACGTGAACGTGGCCCACTTGAAAACATTTTCCAGTGAACTGTACGCGTAAATAAGTCAACCCCTAAAAATTCTTTGCAATAAAATATTCTATGCGCCTTTGCTTGTCTAAACATGGCTTTCTGATTAATATTGCGTTTGTGGAATATGAGTTAAGCAGTAAAATCCACCCGTTTTTAGCCATCTCAGATGGTGGCCATTTTGTCACTTCTGTCACCCGAAAATGACATAACAGTTGCTCAGGGCTCAGATAACGACCAATCATTCCTCAGCTTTGATTGGTCGTTACCTTTCAGCTTCAGAAAACAGGTAAGCCATGATTGTTTGTAAGCTGAGCCCTGAGCAACTGTGATGTCATTTTCAATCGACAGAATTAACAAAATGGCCGCCTCCTGAGATGGCTACAAGCGGGTGGATATTGCCGCTAAACATTTATTCCACCATCTTTGGGCTAGTGGGCCTGCATAGAATATAAAATTGTTGAGTTGACTTCCCCTTTAAGTCCTTCCCAGATTGCAGTAACTCATATTAGGTTACAGGCAGAAAATATCACCTCTGTTGTCTACTGTATGTTTTCCATTCCGTTATAATTCTCTCAGCATCTTTGATGCTGTTATCTGATCCAAGTCAACAATTTTGGCTGGTCCTGTTTCCGCCTCGGAGAAGCCAAAACAAACAATATTGAATCAACTGTGCGGCTTACGTACGAGGTTTGGTACTGTAACAGACTGTTCGAATGGGTATTTACTCTCATTATTAAAATGCACCAGTTGCGTCAGCAGCAAGGTCAAGATTTGTGCTTGCCAGACAGACAGGCACACACATGGAATAAAAAGCAACTCTTCTCCACAGACCTCCATGACCATCTTTATGATGTGAGCTCTGCCACACATGTCCTTTCGATATTTGCCTGGCATTTGTCGTTTGTAAATGTCCCCAGAGATGATCCATATAGCCCTTAAATCAATTCTGGGCTTTTAAGCAGCTCTTGTAACCTTCATGCTTTCAAAGGGGGATGATATAAGCCAACATGTAAGAATGCTTCACATTTACCTGTTCCAAGGTTAAATGCTGATTTTTATCCGCAACGAAAGAAACATCATACATAGTGTTGGTCTAAATCCCTTCAAGTACCCACTCCAAGTTTTGTAGCTATTTCCCCAGCTAAATTAATTCTCCTTTTGTGAAAAAAAATGGTAGGAAAGAAGCCTGCTGCAGAATTCACTGCAGTGCTAGAGTAAAAGAAAGATTTGTACACAGAATATTGGCCTGCTGGTATAATTATGTGTGTGGGGGGGTCTCTTGGTGGCCCTTTTCTTGATGGGTTCAATTTATAAATGCCACAGAGCTAGTAATCTCACCGTTTCCCCACTTAGTTTGAAAAAGGCTCCTGCTATCCTCTACCTAGGATTGATTACATACACCTCAAATGAAGAGTAAGCAGTTTTCCACAATCAAACGCCAGGTCCAACCCTTGTATTGATTCATTTTGCAGCGCAAAGAAAACAAGATCTGCCACTTCATATCACCGTTCATATTTGTTTCCCTTTTTCTCATGAATTTATGGGTTCTTCTGGCTCTTTCTGCCAGCAGTTAAGGCTCATGTGTAGACAACTGTTTTAAAGTTAGATACAAATGGACATTGTGGTTATTTTATCAAGCTAAAAAGTACAGTATAGTAGCTTGCTGCTTATCGAACGACTCAAACAGTTGCATCATAACTTTGCCAAGATCTTACCTGTCTAGTTCCATTTCTAACTGCGGGGCCTTATTGTTAGGAACAAATAAATAAAGAAAGTACACAAATGTATATAAATTGTAAATTACTTTGTCTTGTAATGCGGTATCATAGCTCTTTTACAATAATTTACAGTTAAAGGCCTCCTTCCATATAAAGTACGTAACTTCTTCAAACAAACACCTCCTACCGGTTGAGTTAATACTGCAAATGCTTCTGGACGCTGAGGAAATAATAATAAAAATAAAGTTGTTGAAACATACATTCCTTCAATGAGATAACATTATATCATTAGAAAGAGATTATGAAAAGAACAGTGCCCTTGAAGGAAATGCTTTTTTTTTTGTGCCGCTATGTCTGTTAAACAAATATTTTCAGCGATTTAAGTGACAAACAGACCACACTTATGAATCATTCACGAGCACCTTGTGCCTTGTTTTGCTCGTTCCACATTCTCTTCTAGGCCCCGTTTATTAGAATGTCCAAAGATGTGTAATGCACATGCTTCAGGGCCACATTTGCTATGCACTGGTTTATCCAAGAGGAAGAGTAGCTGGAGGACTGGATTTAGCCGGCCAGAGCGCTACGCTGTCTTCTCATACGGGTCATTGCTTTGGACATTCACTGGATGGCGAAGCTCTGGAAAACTGTGACAAAGAAGCGTAATGGCGAAAGAAACATTCATCAGATTTGAATGATTCCCTCTTGTTCGAATCGGTGAACACCAAGCTGAATAGATGTACAGCCGTGTGGAAATAAAACAGCCGTTAATGAACAACCCACGCATTTCACATTGGAAAGATCTGATTTTTTTTTTTTTTTCAGTTGTTGCTTTCAAATGTGCCGCATTTATTGCATTGGCTGCACAAACAATACGCAACACTGATGTATACTGAATGTAAGGTCATAACTGCTGCCCTCAAGTTCTTGACAGTTTGTATTTGGGGACTTGTATATCAGGCAGACATGGAGATGGCGGGCTGTGTGCACGCCGTGGGCTCCATAATGCCACGTTTAATTGGCCGATGCATGTGATGACAGCTTCTGACCATCTACTGTATGACCCCTTGCAATGTACTGAACACGGATGATTGTGATAAATTTCTCTTTTTATTAGGACTGCTAAGTAAAGCATTATTTTTTTTGCAAGGATTATTGCGTAAGGTCTCTACAATGATGTAATTAAAGGAAACAAAAATGTCCTTTGAGTTCCTGGTTAAGTATAAACTGTCTTCTGTTAATGAGTTTAATTAAACAATAAGAGTATCCAATAACATTTTAATAAAATGTCGATTACATCCCTTTATTCTAATCACTCTCAAATGATTATGCTATTAAATGCTAGCAAGTATACTGATATCAGAATCAGAATCAGAATGCCCTATAATTGTCATTGTACTCAGTATGCAACGAGATTAGCGATCTCCCCGCTCCAGTGCAATAAAACAATAATTTAATTATATACATATATATATATATATATATATATATATATATATATATATATATAAAATAGATGAATTAAAGATGAAATGATTAAATAGAAAATAAATACGAAATTGGATAAATAAAAACATGTCGTTGTTCTGCAAGATAAGGGTAGTTGTGCGTGAGAGTTCAGCATGGAAATGGCTCTCGGGAAGAATACTTTTAATACGTTTTTATTTCTACGTGCCATTGAATGCACTCAATTTTACCTTAAAAGTCATAAAAAAATAGTGCCATAATAATTTTAAAAACCTCCCATTCGGCTCTCCGATCATCACAGCTGCTCACTCTTGTTATAATACACTGTAGTATTTTTTATTTTAAGACTACTTTCGAAATTTGTTTATTGATTTGCGGTTTGATCCGCCCCTTTCAAAATTGTCCATTTACTTTTATTGGAATTATAATTCTTGATGATCGGCCCAACCTGCACACCCTTGAAAGGATTGTCCCTTTTAGGTGCATTACCGGATAACACCTTGGATGATGCAATATGTCCCCAACTAATAATTTAACCAACAAATTATCCATTTACAGCACCTCCGGGGTGGGGGGGAATTCATTATCCAATTTAGTGTACTTGTGGAGCTGACGATATCAGGTGATGGATGCGGAGTGTCCAGAGTGAGGACAGTTTTACAACAGACAAAGAGAGTGCAGAACCTCTTGGCACCTGTCTGTTTGGCTATAATTTCCTCTGATCCCACAGTGCTCTTGGATTGGATTGCCTTTGGGGAAAATGCAGGGTGAAGAGGCTTATGTTGTGCAGACATGGTACTTTCGTGCTCCTCTTCTAGCTTCCTGATTCATGGGAGGCTTTTTAGTCTAGTGATGAAATATATGACAATGTCTGGTCTAAAAAAAACAACAACAATTAACTATCTCCCAAGAGTTCAATGCAGATAACAAATGGGCACTGACATAATGGCGCATTTGTTTTGAGACTTTTCCTCGGTCACATGGCTACTCTCTCTCTCAGTGTTATCGTCAAGCCTTGAGTGGAAGGCTGTGTTTTATTATTTCAATAAAACGCCCATATGACAAGAGCTATCGCCTATGGCTAACGTGTCTATCCTCACCTACCTCTCACTTACAGTACATTGGCCAACAGTATAATTATACTGTTGCTATTCCTGTATTGTACTTGTAATGAAATTGGTTCTGTATGCATTTTCACTTTTATTCCTGAACACCATATTTGCTTTGTAGTCAAATAAGATTGAAGTTGGGATGAAGGGAGTCTGCGTATGGATGTGTTCTTCGTCCAAAGACAGTGGTCATCATTCGTCGAGGTGGCCTGAGACAGCGCCGACAACCTCAGAGGATAAATGACCGTGAGCGGGGGCTGTGGAAGTGGTGGTGAAAGATGGCCTGCTCGAACACCACCAGTGATCGATCACCTCCAGACGTTGCAGACCAATCCTAAGAGGGAAACGTGGGCAACAACAGTGGATTGAATTGTTGCAGGAGCGGGACATTGTCAGACCTGATGGCACAACTAGTCAACCATGACTTTCTTGTTCTCGATTGCTTCTTAACATGAGAACAAGTAAATGGTTTCCACACCTATTTGCATATAGCAGTAGTGAATGTTGAACTTCTTTTTCTTTCTCAGAAGGATCACTGAGTCTTTATTTGCTCAAATTATAGCCCATCAAATGCACATAATTTTTCTCACAGATGAAAAATCAATTTCCGGGTTCAAGCAAGCACAACACAGCCACCCGCCGCTGATACACAAAAATACTGACTCTATACAGTACAGATCAGGATTGGTTTGGCTAATCTGCATGATCTGGCAACTACCCGCGGGACCGGGCTGCATTATAGACTATTCTGGCTGCTTCTCCAGCTGGCAAATATATTACGATACCAGTAAAAATAGTTTATCCATAACACTTGAATCTCCTTGTTATGCAAATGTATTTTCACCAACATAATCTTTGGCCATTATATTATATAAAGCACTGACAACTGACTGCCTACCTTTGTTTTTAAGGGTGTCACCAAGTCACAATAATTTAATACCAAAACTATTAAAAATGGAATACCTGACCACAAACAAAAACACGCGACCCTGTCTGTACAAAAATAACACATTAACCAGGCAGAACACAATCACGTGTAAACTGTAATGTCAACAAATCATGATGGGATAGTCTCCTGCGATTACCCTTGCTGTCTTCAAGTTAGCATCAGTCAGTTAAGTAGTGCACCAGAAGTGGTGTGAATCGGATTCAAAATAAGAGTTTCAACAGGAAGCGGTTACACTGGTAAGCTGCACTCATCTTGAAGCGTTTATCAGCGTTTGGTAAATGCGCCTTGGTAAGTGTAAAAAGCCTTATCACTTGGATGTATACTTGCTTATAATTGCTCCCTTTTTGTCCTTTTGCCAATAGTAACTATTTATGTTCTCATACTTGTTTAAATACACTGATCATGGTCTTTTCAGCATATTGAGTTGGAAATTACGTAGTTGATCAAATATGAATGTAAATTTGTGGTTTGTCATTAAAACGCGGACATAAGTAAGCCGGCCTGAGCCCTGATGCTCCAAGGCTGAAACTGATTCCCACCCTGGCCCTGTTACACATACAGTGCATTTTACAAAAATACAATTTCAGTATATACCTGTGGATAAAATACTGAATATTGTTGGTAAAAATTTTCTTGAGGGGCATGCACTGCACCGGCCCTCTTTTGAATGGGGTGAATAAGAACAATATATTTCAATATAGCTCCATCTTTGTCTTCATTGTAGAACACATCCTCTTTCCCAAATCTATTTGTGTGTGTAAATGGTTGAATGAGAGGCATTTACCTTTGTGTACTTTGAAGGTTGTCGCCTTATGACGTTCACTGACATTTTCTACTATGACTGATTTAGGTCGGAAAAAAATAAAATTAATTCAATTCACTGACTGTGGATCACTCAGTAGTAACTAGTGCGAGCAAGGGACGGCCCGTCAACGACTTGACGTCACATGCGTTTTTAACAAGACGCCGTGCATTAAAATTAACCAGGGGGATTTTTTTGAAAAATATAAGACTAGACCCACAAATTGTATTGTCAGATATTTATCATACTCTACAATAATGCTCGATTTCCCCATCAATTTCTCCAAATGGGCCACTGGAGGTACACTTTGGGAAAAGAAAAAAAAAATTACAAATATTCGCATAGATGCTTTGCCCTGCATTTGGTAGAACATTTAGAATTGAGTACAGTGTCATTTTTTTTCCTTTTCAGTTCCACTTGTCAGATTAGATGCAGAATGTTGGCGTGCAAAATTGTTCTCCTGATATTTGGATATCATCATGCAAAATTGGAAAAATTAACCAATATTTCCGGCTGTCATTTTAGTGACACCAGTTACACTTATATAACCAGTGTTGAATAATTATTCCCGTAGATGATGTGGTGAATCACTAGCAGCACACGACATTTGATTATTTTATTCATTCATGAATATTTGTGTCCGGCTGTTAAAGCAGAAAAACATGCTCAGCTGCTGTAGCACTGACAGCTTTTGAAATGAAGCTTGACTTCCCTGAAGGTTGTCCACGAGCCTCTGACAAGGGCTGTTAAACGCCTGTGATTGCTACCATTGTATGGAAGCCGTAGCCTGCTTCCTGTACTACCGAAACGTCTCCATTAAAAAAAAAAAAAAAGGAATGTCACGTGAGATCTCTCACTTCTGTAAAAGTGACCTCAAATCATCTCTTTTCCTCACATATGACAATGAAAGTTTCCATCTTGGAATTTACATTTATGCTCTTTAGGCAGTTTGTCTACTACCAGTAGAAAATGAAATCTCTGGTGGTGGCTACGTTTGTTGCTCTGTAATATAAATTTTCCTTTTCTCGGGCTAAAGATGCAGCCCACCTCGCTCTCAATGGGGAACTGCTGAGATTAACACACATTCCCCGGTGCTGCACTCCTAGTTGATGACAAAGCGTCCCAAACAAGACCCTCTCAAAGCTTTTGCTGGCAGCTGTGACACTTTGGGGAGTTCAAAGCGGATATTTGTACAACAGGCTCTCAACACTTTCAAGTCATTAAAAATAATTTCTGCTGTAGATCTTTCACACTGTAAATGGCACACTAAAAACAGATGCATTATAATACTACAAGAGGCTTTATTGCAAGTAAAAAAACTAAACAAAAAAAAAACCAAACTATTTAATATTCCCTTTATTAGTCCCACAATGCGGAAATTCGAGATTCGAACCCAGGCCTCCTGGGGAGACTGGGTCCTGAACGCGGCACCTTAGACCACTCGGCCATCCTGGCAGCCAATATCACAAGTAATAATTAATGATCAGAGCTGGGCACTTGACCCCTTTTGACAGCCAGATCCCCACCCTCCGGCCGTGATCTCGGTACGGTTCCGGCCTCGACCCTCCGGCCTTATTCATAAAAATTGTGTGCCTATGACCCCGTTGATGACCACATTTTAAATGATATACTGTATGACAAGTTTGTGGAAGACAGCGGTGATCACCGACTAGTGTTTACATTTGTGTGGGAATTCACTCATTAAAGTGACATCTTTATTGTTGCAATATTTTAACACAAAAACAACACCACTGTAGTTAATTCGTTAAGTTTTCCCATAACATTCCAACTTCGGTGCATTTTATCAGACATTTTATCAACTCCTTCATACATATGAATATGTATTTGCCTGAATTCAATGAATCATAACCCAATAAAGCAGGTCATCGGTTTATGACAAAGTTCCATTCAAAATTAAATTTTTCATGAACCGAGGAGCACCTGTAATAGATGCCATTTTAAATTGCTTTCCAAGTCTTTTTCACTACCTAACATGTATATTTGAAAAGGAAGGGGAGGCCCAACTCCCTTCGTGGATGTTATGGATGATTTGATGAGCACTCTGGGCAGCTGGGCAGCAACGTAGTATATCACGCTGCTCCAAGGTCCTGTGGGGTGGCGCTGGGCCAGTGTGACACCCATCAGATTACACTGTCCCAGTGCCAAGTGTACCAGCGGTGCCCCGTGTAAGGTCAGAGAGAAAGCACAAGGTCAGATGAAGTCATTGCAATCCTCAACAATGTTGTTCAAATGTCAGTATTGCCCATCCATGTTAATATTGTGTATGTTGCTTGATTTGTCCGTGGAGGATAAGAATTACTCAGTTTTCAATGTTGTTTTTTATTAAACAGGATAAATGGGTGTCGTAAGTTAAATATGCCCCCCAAAAAGTACGATATAAATAGTCGTGCTGCACGATGTGGTTCAATCATTCATGCGCAGCACTCTCCTCTAAGAGATGATGCCTTGATATTGGTGCTCAAGGCTTTTAGCTGCATTGATGTATTGACATGTGTGTAGTCTATGTTGTGTGAGTGTGTAGGTGTGTGTGTTTCAACTTTCCTGGATATCCCATGGACCTTGAATTGATTTGTGACGTTTAGATAGTCTCTCACAATCGTAAGAGCTTTTTGTTGATGTTAGAGGAAACCTTTGGCAGAAGGCAATATTATATTGTGCTATATGCAACCTGATTGACCGTAAAAGTTAAGAAGTATTTTTTAGATGACACTAACCTGTGAGCAAACTTCCTGGGTTTAATCATACTGGGTGACAGAGACATGTAATCAATTAACCTTGTTCTGATTAAAATACATATGTGAAATCTTTAGTTGAATTGTGTTATTACAAAAGTTTTTAATATAAAAATGCCGATGACTTAAAAGAGTTAAGAAAATCATCAGTTTTTTTCCCCTGGATGGGTGGTTGTGGTAACATTCATAACGAAATCTATGAAATTGAAGCTGTTACTACAGATTGATTAAAGCCATTATCAGTGCACATAATTTAGTGTTCTACCCTGTTGTTGGTTTGTTTGGGTTTTATTACAACACAATAGCCACCACTTTTTGGAGCTGTGAAAATTATTGATTGTAAAGTACTATTTAGTGTTAAATATTACACATACACAGGTGCACTATTATAAAATGATTCGACTATTGAGTCATATCTTTTTCATTCCTCAGGTTGTGAAACACGTTGAAAAATTTAGGTCAATAAGGCCTTCACTTCCCACTGTATCCAGCAGATGGGGCAAATTAAGTATTGAACTTGTTCCTGACTCAACTCTTACTTTTTCAATTGTTAGCTATCTCTTATCTTTGATGACATGAATGAATAATTTTGTGCAAAAAAAAAATACTATACAAAAGACTAAAGGTATTGCATTACCGTCATTTTTTGTTCACTCCCGACAGGAACAACATCTGGACTATTATTTAGTGGAAAAATCTTGTTCGTTTTTCTTAGTTTGCAGAATTTGATGTAGATTGTTTTTTAAATGACTGATAATAACTACAAGCAAAGAAAACTCTTAACATGGGTTTATTATTTTTGTCAAGTCAAGTCAAGTCAATTTTATTTGTATAGCCCTTAATCACAGACAGTCTCAAAGGGCTTTACATAGCCACAATCGACATCCCCGATCTTAACCCCCAGGAGGGCAAGGAAAAACTCACAAAACCTCATTAGGGGAAAAGTGAGAAACCTTGAGAAGGGACCACAGATGGGGGAATCCCCCTTCCAGGATGACCAGGCTGCAATGGATGCCAACTGGGCAACATTTGACACATACAATGATGCTATGCAATGATAGATGAGATAATATAAGAGTCAATTGAATGAAGTGCTGCAGGAAGATGACTTCAGTGGAGTGGGTCCTCATCCAGGGCCGTAATATCCATGGCAGCATATCCGAAGATGAGCCTTCGATCTTGTACCGGTCAGTTGGTGTAAATTCAGTACAGCCACTTCCAAGTGAATCGCCATCACCTAATTCGGGGAATTGGGAACAGAAAAGAAAGAACAGAAATAGCAAACAGGCCAACAAGTAGTTCAATGAAGTGCTGAACTATAAGGAAATCAGAAAAGGCGCTGCATGAAGACGACTTCGGCAGAGCAGGTCCCTTCCCGGTTCGTCAGTGCCGTAATCTTCAAAGCATGTCCCCATCACCTAATTCCCAAGCAGGGGAAGGAGGGGGCAGAAAAGAGAAGAAGCGGCAGTAAACAGGCCAACAAATAATTAAATTAGATGCTAAAGTATATAAATAAATTGATCAAATGTCGCGCTGCAGGAAGACGACATCACTGGAACAGGTGCATGCCCAGTTGGTCAATGCCTTAAACTTCCTAGTGGGTCACCGTCACCTAATCCCCCAGCCGGGGGAAAAGGGGGCAGAAAAGAAAACAAAAGAAAAGAAAAAAAAAAAAAAAAAAAAAAAAAAAAAAAAAAAAAAAAAAAAAAAAGCGGCAGTAAACAGGCCAACAAATATTTCAGCTAAATGCACAAGAGTATAAATGCGTCTTTAATAGTGTTTTGAACATTTCTACTGAGGTGGCGCCTCTAATATCTGAGGGAAGTGCATTCCAAAGCATTGGTGCCCGAATAGAGAACGCTCTAGAACCTGCGGACTTCTTTTTGGCTCGCGGGATCACTAAAAGACCAGCATTTTGTGAGCGAAGGTTTCGGGACGGAACATATGGTACCACGAGGTCAACGAGATAAGAAGGTGCTAAGCCGTGCAATATTTTAAAAGTAAGTAGCAGAACTTTAAAATCACATCTCAAGTGGACCGGAAGCCAATGCAAATTGGCTAATATCGGGGTAATATGATCAAACTTTCTCGTCTTAGTTAAGAGTCTAGCTGCTGCATTTTGAACTAACTGCAGACTTTTAATACTCGACATGGGGAGACCCGAGAGCAAAGCGTTACAATAGTCGAGGCGAGATGTAACAAACGCATGGATTAAGATTTCCGCGTCACACGTTGATAGAATTGGGCGAATTTTAGCAATGTTACGCAGATGAAAAAACGCAGTTCGAGTAATATTTTTAATGTGCATTTGAAAAGACATAGTTGCGTCAAATATAACACCGAGATTTTTTGTTGAATCCTTTTGGATAATATTACATTTATCGATATTCAGAGTGGTGTCTTTGAAAAGGTACCGATGACGCGCTGGTCCAATGATGAGCATCTCGGTTTTATCTGAGTTAAGACGCAAAAAATTGAAAGACATCCATTGTTTAATTTCGGCAAGGCACGCCTCTAATTTATAGCAGTCGCGGGGATTCGTTATATCCAACGGCATGTATAATTGCGTATCATCAGCGTAACAGTGAAAACTAATGTTATATTTCCGTATAATATCACCAAGCGGTAGCATATAGATGCTAAACAATAGAGGTCCAAGTACCGATCCCTGCGGAACTCCACATATGATCTTACAAATATCCGAAGTCGTATTGCCATGAATTACACGGTGCGTCCTCTCCGACAGATACGAATTAAACCAAGAAAGCGCTGAACCTGAAATGCCAACACACGTTTCAAGGCGTTTTAATAATATGTTATGATCAACGGTATCAAAAGCGGCACTAAGATCGAGTAAGAGTAATATTGATGAGGTGTCGGCGTCCATAGCTATGAGAAGATCATTAGTAACTTTAGCAAGGGCCGTCTCAGTAGAGTGGTCGGCTCTAAAACCCGATTGGAAAGGTTCAAATTGATTATTAACAGTCATATATTCATTAAGTTGTTGCGCTACGACTTTTTCAAGAATTTTTGCAATAAACGGAAGATTTGAAACCGGCCTATAGTTGATGAGACTCTCTGGGTCAAGGTTTGGTTGCTTAAGTAACGGTCGGATAACGGCGGTCCTAAAAGCTGCTGGTACTACACCCGTGGTAAGTGATAGATTAATTATATTTAAAACAGACGGTCCTAGGGTCGTAAACAGTTCTTTAATTAGTTTGCCAGGAAGCGGATCGAGCACACAAGTTGTCGGTTTTGCCGCACTAACCAATTTTGTTAGGCTCTCAAGAGATATTTTTTTAAATTGACATAAGGTTATCGGACAGTTATCAGCCCTAATGTCCCTATTAACACAATTTGTCGCGGAATTCGACGGAATTTTAAGAACAGTGTCTTTAATCTCATCACGAATACATTCTATCTTCTGAGTAAAAAATTGCATAAAATCGTGAGCTGAATAGGAAGAGCTATCCGAGGTTGGTCGCTGTTGCGTTAGCATTGCTACGGTATCAAATAAATATTTAGGATTGTTTTTATGTAAGACAATTAATCTAGAATAATAATTAGTTTTGGCTAAATTAAGCGCTTCTTTGTATATTAGTAAACTATCGCACCATGCCTGACGGAAGACCTCAAGTTTGGTCGCACGCCATTTGCGCTCAAGCTTCCTACAAGATCGTTTCAGTACGCGCGTTTCCTCTGTAAACCACGGAGTAAGCCTCTTTGGACGAGTTTTAGTTTTTAAAGGCGCGACGGAGTCAAGCGCATTTAACAAAGCGACATTAAAGTTGTTTGTGAGATCATCAATCGTACCAATATAATTAGGAAACGAAGCAGTTGCTAAAGGGAGTAGCTCAGAGAGCGCAACGATGGTTGAGGAGCTAATGTTACGGCTGCTATAATTTTGATTATGGTCAGAACGATGACAGTGAGCCAAGACTTCAAATTTGATAAAGTAATGGTCAGATATAGCACTGGTATATGGTAATACAATTATTTTTGAAGATGCTAAGCCTCGGGTTAATACCAAATCTAGCGTATTGCCATTTATATGCGTTGCTTCATTTATTATTTGCGTGAAACCAAACATATCAATGATTGTCCGAAACGCTACCGTAAGTGGTTCCGACGGGAGATTCATATGAATGTTGAAGTCGCCCATGATAAGTATATTATCCGCATGAGTTACTAAATCAGCTACGAATTCAGAAAATTCATCTAAAAAGCCGGAGTAAGAGCCAGGTGGACGATAAAGAACGGCAAGATAAAACGGCAGCTCGGCTGAGGATCGCATAATGAGAACTTCAAATGTTTTAAAGGAATTGCTAAAACGAGGACTAAGTTTTAGGTTAGATTCGGAAATGAGGGCTACACCCCCGCCTTTCTTTTGAGGGCGCGCAACATGCGAGCTCACGAAGTTTGGAGGCGAAGCCTCATTTAGCGGTAAAAACTGATTTGGTTTTAACCAGGTCTCGCAAAGACCAATCATGTTAAGATTATGGTCTCTAATAAGGTCATTAACTAACAAGGCTTTCGATGAAAGCGATCTAATATTTAAAAAACCGAGTTTCAGTAAAATAGGTCTATCTAAGTTATTCCGCGCAACAGGACTCCTGGTCATAATATTAAGGAGATTGCCTTGCCTAGGTCCCGGATTGTACCTCGAGCGACTATAAACGCGGCGAGAAATTCTGACGGTCGGAATCCGATAGTTATTTACCAGCTTTCGAGTGCTATTATTTTGAGAGAATTTTGCAGAATATGTTGTAATTTGTGTGCGGCAAATGAAACGGTTTTTTTTAAGTTTATGGCAACAACAACAACAGCACCGACTGACGGTATTTTCTAGAAATATGCATAATATCGTTGTCGTGAATGCTTTGTACGCTTTATGAACTGCGCAACACAGCTGGACTCCACTCGGGACAGCAACAATGAATGTGTGTGTACGCGCGCGCGTGTGTGTGCGTGCGTGTGTGCGCGCGAGTGTTGACGCGTGTAGTTCCTGTTTAGGAATGTGTGGACTGTCTGAAACCTTTGACAGCACCAGTGGGGCTCTCTTCCAAACGGTGGATGACGGCGGCGTTTGCAACAATTCCAAGTCGTTCTTAGTGAACTTTAGTCGTAGTTATGGACTACCGTTACATACTCTCGATGACGGGCAGCGGCGCGAGGGCTGTTCGGGACGTGATTACCCAAAGACTCTGGTCTGGATTCGGCCAGGAGGGCGACGTGGTTTATGACCCGCACCTTTCCGCGACAGTTCTAGATTACAGCACCGTTCACTCCAAAACAGGTTGGTGAGCCGCTACGCTTTTGTATTTTTTTAAGAAGCTTCGAGAAGTGCAGTGCACACTACTTTCGCTAAGCTAGCCCGTCAAAGTGTGCTCTATGCCGACGCACTTTTGGAAAAGCTCCTTTTATCTTGTAAATTAGTGTTGCTTCACCCATTCTTTATATCTGAGCATAACTAAGTTTTATTAAAGCTTGCCTGTTAGCATAATTATTATTCGGAGCTATTCTGTGCTTCAAATAACGTGCGTGGTGACAAGATAACAACTTGTTGACAGTTGCTTCCACTAACGTTTTTAAAGGAAGTCCTTTACACAATGTCTTAGTTGCACTCGCTGGATACACGTGGACATTTAAATCGGACTACACACCGTTTTTCCCACGTTAAAGGTGACGTCTCTTGAAAGACGTTTACACAGCTGACATGTTACGTCATTGCAACGCAATTCAATACAACTATATTTATAGAGATTGTTGACCACTAACTACAAAACACAATTCCAGTGAAGTTGGAATGTTGGATAAAACGTAAATAAATTAAATAAAACGTAAATGAATACACTACAGCTCAGGTGTCAAACCCAAGACCTCGGGGCCAGATCTGGCCCGTGACCTCATTTTATGTGGCCCGTGAAGGGCAAATCATGCGTCAACTTCCTCTTTCTGTCACATTTTCTTGACTTTTAACAACATTGAGATATGAAGTATTGCCATTTATTTGTTACCAAACCTCCCCTTTTAAAATGAATTGAAGAATTTTTGTGCAAACGATTATATACTGGCTTCTGATTTCAAAACTGGCTTTCCATCAATTATGTTGTATGTATGTGATAACGTAACGTGATCATACAATTTTATGAGTTCTCAGTCATAACGGCCCTCTGTGGGTGACCAGAACTACGATGTGGCCCATCCACAAAACGTTTGACCAGCCTGCACTACAGTGAAAAGACATTTAATGTTCAAACTAATAAAATTTTTGTTTTTCTTTCAAATAGTCACTCATTTTTAATTTAATGGCCGAAACATGTTCCAAAAAAAAAAAGCTGGGACAGAGGCGTGTTTATTAATGTTACATCACTTTTTCTTTTGACAACACTCAATACGTGTTTGGCAACTGGGGATACTAATTGCTTTTTTTTTTTAATTATTACTAAATGTTTGTAGTGGGTTGGAGTTAAGGTTAATCTTTTCCCATTGTTGTTTTATGTACAACTTCAATTGCTCAACAGTCTGGAATCTCTGTTGTTATATTTTGTGCTTCATAAAGCACCACAAATTTTCAATGGGAGACTGGTCTGGACTGCTGCCTGGCGAGTCAACTACTCGCACTATTACTACAAAGCCACACTGTTTCATCTTATGTAGATTGTGACATGGCATTGTCTTGCCTTAATAAGCAAAGCCATTCCTTAAAATGATGTTTTGCTTGGATGGCTGCACATGTTGCTCCAAAACCAGAATGTACCATTCAGCATTAATGGTGTCTTCACAGACGTGCACGCTACTTATGCCATTGGCAGTAACGCACTCCTATACTAGGGCTGAACGATGTTTCATTTTTGGATTGAAATCGTTATCTTTGAGAATACGAATTTTTGATCATCAAAATGCGTTTGATGATCAGAAGTGACTTGTTACTCGTCGACAAGTCACGTTAACCAAGCTGGTGATAAAAGTGTTGTGTCCACGTCACACACGCATCCTTCCTCCCCGAGTCCCATTTTCCTTGCTGTTCGTGAACTCTAGGTGCTTTGCTAACTTGCTTCGCACGGGCAGCCATGAGCGATGCAGATCCTTTCCTCTAAGTAACTAATCCCTACCTCTGTGGTGACAAATAAGATTGACTTCTATCATTTATCGGTGTTATCGCTGAAGACTGATGAGTACTTCAGTATGCAACATTAACACAGACTGAGAAGAGATAACGTGAAGATGTAGACATTAAAGCAAATTAATATTATAATTAATAAGTATGTCAAGATCAAATTTGACAGCAAATACATTGTGGGAACACACTCGAAAACCAGACATGAATCAGTTACAGCTCTGTGTCAGTGGCAAGGACAAGCTGATAAGGTCAACCGTATATTAAATATTTATAATATTAGCAGTTTTATTTGCACAATGTTGCACCACAGAGTACTAAGATATGAGATCTACCCAATAGGTCTCAAAATGACTCTTTCTTTTAAAAAAAATCTACATAGAGTCTATATATTTGTATTTGTTAAATTGATTTTAATTACATAAAAGAATAAGCAGACATGTTAAAATAAAAATGCAAAATTTTACATTTAAATAACCCATCCAAAAATACTTCCATTCCGATTTATACACTTTTTCACTTACCATCACTGTGAAGGGATTCAGTTAATACCATGACATGAATCTCACATCATATCGCTAAGCCCTCAGTCTCTGTTTGAATCAGATAAGTATCTCGTAAAAATATGGAGAGGCATTATTTATATATAATCTTACATTTACGTACAAATAATATGAACATTATTAAAGAAATATTAATACATTTTTGCTTCAAAATGTATTTTTACATTCACATTTACACACAATTGCACATTTATACATTTATGACAGCAAGCAGGCCTTGCGTATTGAATCATTGAAAAAAAAAATGACTGCCTCCCTCACACAGCCTCTTCAGTGTCCGTCCATGATAAGAGAATAGCTTTTAAGGTTGTGATTGTATGATGTACGGCAGGACAAAATTAAAAAAAAAAAATCACTATTTTTTTTTCTTAACGATATGATATCGATATTACTATGGGTTCAGCGAAAACTAAGCTTAAAAAAAAATAAAGAAAAAGATCAAACCCAAAACAAGGTTTTAACTACAGATTTCTTTTTTAATTAAAACTAAACGTCATCCACATTAACAAAGATGGCAATAAATAACAAAAATAATTAAATTCACATTGAGCAACAATTGTGTGTACTGCAAAACAAAAATTTTTATGGTGCGTGATCTTTTTATTATGTTAACTGCATCAATGCGTGTGTTATTCTATATCAATTTTTAGTGCTTTCGTGCTAAGGTCGGCCACACAGGGCACAATACCTCCTAACGTGACTCAAAAAAAAAAATGGCCACTCACCTCCGCATATTGGGTGATGTAATGTGTGAGCACCCAACAATGTGAACTGTGCCAGCGCGGATCACATTTCAAGGCTCCTTATACAATATGTTGCATTGCATCACTTTTTTTAATCCACAAAACATAGTGGAATAGGATGTGGGCGATAATCATGAGGACAGTGTGGCTATATTCAAAGCAAAGACTGGCTTCCATTCAATTGAATGCACTGGCAAGGTGCAGACTGCTCATACAGTTTTACCAAAAGCTTTGCTATTTTATCCTATGTTACATGTGAAATTATAAATATAGTCAAGTATTGTTTTGTGGGCAAACTTTTTGACAAATTTGAAAGGGAAAATTTGGATAGTGTTTGGGCCAAATATTCTACACCTTATAGTGCAAATAAATGTACAACCCAATTTACTTACAGTGTGCACTGAGGACTGTACCTTACAAATGTGCAGAATAGCTCTCATCCAAGTAGGATGCTTGAGTCAATGAATATGCCAGATGCAGTGTGCCGTTTGCGCTGTGTTTGGCACAATACTTGGAGGAGAAAATGTAAATAGATGAAAAGGACACACAAAGTGATCGATCAAACCCGGAGATTGCATCTGTTTTTAATAAGTTCCAATTGAAGGCGCAACGTTAAAGAAATCATTTCCGCATTTATGGAAAAAAAGGTTAATGATTTCACTTTCAACATTCAAAACATATTGTTTCCCAACAAAACAAACAATCTCGAACATTTCTGTTCTCCTCATTTTCTGTTCCGCTGCTGTGCAGAAATGCAGACTTAATTTTCCACATGCATTTTGTTATAATACAGTCGAAAAAACTCACCAATTGGGAACTGTGTAGTTGGTCTCCCTTTTTGTGAGTACATCAAAGTCTGGAGTTAGTTTGTTGTTTTTAACATGCTGCTCAGGGATTTGTTCTTTCACTTTATCCTGAATTCTTTTCAGCAGTCCGAATTTATTTCCAGTTAAATTTGACGATCTATCCGTAGTGAGACTGGCAGGTTTACTCCAAGGTACCTTCATTCTCTCGATGACAGCGAGCACCTGTTCATCCAAGTTTTTACAGACATCAAAAACAGGCTGGATAGGTGAGCTCAAGGACTGGACTTGAGCATCCCTGCCTTCGACAATGATGCTGTTTTTTTTATTTATTTTTATTTTTTTGTAGTGCAGTGCCAACGTGAGCGTCGAAGGTCATGGGCATTGAATGTCGCTTTTCAGTCTTGCCGCTTCCATGGAGAGATTTCTCGAGATTATCTCAATCTTTTCATGATATCATTGACTGTAGATAAGGAAATCCCCAAATTCCTTGCACATGTACTTTCATAGATTTGGGCACACAGTTGTTTCATTTGTTGCCTCTGTCCCAGCTCGTTTTCAAATTTGCTGCAGGCAACAAATTCAAAATGAGTGAAGTAAATAAATAAATAAAATTAAGCATCATCAGTTTTACCATTCAATATATATATAATTGAATATAGGTTGAAAATGATTTGCAAATCATGGTATTCTGTTTTTACATTTTACATAACATCCCAATTTAATTTGGAATTGTGGTTTGTAATATCGGCGGCATCCTTGTCGCTAAAATAAGGTTACGTTGATGTGATCATACTCACATCATTGCCATTGGCACATTATTCCTCTTCCAATGTTTGTTCTTTGGGTGTTCTGCTATTTGCATTGTTGGATTGCCTCAACAGCATGCAAGAAGGACCTTGTAAGAAGAAAGATTTGACATTGAGGTGATCTTGAATTGCGCAGACTCTGTTCAGAGGCACTTGCCTGAGGAAGAGGCTCTTGAGGAAACATTAGCCAATAACCAACTGGAGAAGGGCCTAAGGCGGGAATAACAACAAAACTCCCAAATAAACAAACCAACAGCCTCACATGAGTGAAAACACACATAACCGCTACTGCTACCATGGTCTTATATTAACCTTCATAAGCTTTGTTTACAGCACCAGCCGTTGTGAAATGCGCTAAATAAATAAAGTTGTATACTATAACCATAAACACATATTTTGCTGCTAGGGATCCCTCTCTTGCTACAATGTCTTGCACGGAATACATTAAAAGGCGCACAGAGTGTGAGTCTTTTGAGAGTCTAATTTGCTGAATAAAATTGGTAATCAATTTCATTAAAAATGATTGAGATTAAAATAAATCCTCATATTTTTCCGAGTGTGCAAACCCTTTTACAAACAGTTTCAGTCAGTAATTTCCCGACAGTGAGACAAACCAATTGACATGTTACAATGGTTGCACTTCTTGCTCTGTTTGTCACTTAACTGAGGCATTTAGAGCATTTTAAATCAGCTGGCACTGTGTGCAGCCTGGGAGTCGTATCCCCAAGGCCTTTTCACATCAGGGCATTTCTCCATGCTCATGGCATCTTTTTATTTTTCTTCACTAATGTGCAACCTCCAAGGTCGCACATAACTTTCAAGCTCAAGTCATTGTGCCGCATGACATAAGATCCAAGCAAAATCTTTCAGTTTAACAGAATGCGGCTCTTTTGACCCATTTTGCATAAAATGGGACCAGGCAGAATACCGGGTGTTAATAGAAGAAGAACTTGATCCCAGAAGACGTGAAAGTGAGTCAGGGGGACTCTCGCAAATGCGTGTTGTCATGAATTATCAAAGTTAAGTCACAGTTTTTTGAGATGTGTCAGCTTTAGAGTGGTTAATATCTTTTCACATTGTGTGTCAAAATTATCCACCATTTATACCCTGTAATGAATGTTTATTTCCATTAGAAAATAATCTGTTGGAATTTGTTTTCAAAATCGAAACAAATCAGAAGCTGACCTCTATCCTTTCACTGGTGGTGTTGTGGTACAGTCGCATGACTTGTGTGCGGCACCGTGGGATCGGTTCCCGCTCAGTGATGGTGTCTGTGTGTGACCTGCGACTGGCTGGCGACCAGTACAGGCTATATTGACCTTTTGCCCAAAGTCAGCTGGGATAGGCTCCAGCACCCTCCCGTGACCCTGCACAGGATAATCATTGTCGATGATGACATGACCTCTATTTGCGTTTGACCTGAGAGATTCCAGTGCGTATTTTTCCTCTTGTGCAATCAGTGGGCTCTCTGACTGAACATAAGTTAAGATGTCACTCTCAAAAGGTCTTTCTTAAACGCACACCTGGTGCACAGGGTGCTTTGCTGTTAGCTGGCACAATTACAGGGATCCAGGCTGACATTTCTTTTCCTGGAAGCACAGTCACCCTTTACCTAATTTCTGAAGCGCAAAGAGAACATCTAGGATTGCATACTGTCTACTGACTCATCACTAGACAGAATTTCATGCTGTTTTCCTCACAAAAGGACTCTGGCGCATAAGTCTTATCGGAAAGAAGGTTCTGCACTGGCAGTCGTCTTTGCCATTGTCCATCGTTTCCAAGAATTTTGTGTCACCTATAAATTTGCATCATAACTCTAAGAACTACCTCCCCACACCTTAGCCAGTTGCAGGACAAGGTAATCCAATTTCCGATTTGAATTGAATTGATCAATAACACTGATGTGGCCCTTTAAACACAAACTTTACTACATTTCAATAAAACATTTCAAATGCTTAACAGTGCAACCAAATTATTCCGTCTGGAATATTAATGAATGAAATTTTTTTGACAAATTAAAATAAGACTGGTAACAACATGACAATTTATATTGTAAACTATCATCCTTGCACTGAAAACATGGGCATGGTTTTAGAGCAATAGAGTGACTCCTTTTTTACAGGCTTCCTTGTTTAATTAAACGTGAAATAATTCTGCTAATGTTGTCTGTTTCTAAGCAGGAGTTTTCACTAAAATGAGATTTGATGCCATGTGTCTCGTGCTGCACGCTTTGATATGAACAGCCTCTCAACATACTTTGCAGTGGATCGTTTGTTGCTCACTGGCTGAAGTTTCCAGCCGATTCCAAATGACTGACAAAATGGTACAGCTTTAGTAAATAAACTCCTCTTTGTGTCAGTTTTAAGAGTGGCAAACCAGGTCTGAAATATTTAATAATATTAATATAAAAAATGGCAACTTTATAGTTCGCCCAAGTGCGAGTGGTGGATGAAAAATTAGCTCGCGCTGTCTCGAATTTTAGGTGTAATTTAAGGGCATGTATTGAATATAAAGGGGGTTGCAGTTCATGCAGCGTTATCAGACTCTGGAGCTCACTAGCGGCCAGGTTAATTGTTCTTAATCTAATTAAGACAAAGATGATTCAGATGCACGCTCTGCTGCTCCTAAAATTCACGGGTGGCATTCCGGTTCATTAGCAATGCCTGTGCACAAGTCTCTAACAGAAGGGTTGATCATTATCTTGTTTATGTAGACTTCTGCCCCACTGGTAGAAAGAATGAGACAACCTCGACATTGAGTCGCTTTGGTTAGAGAGTGGAAACAGAGAGTGCGGGAGACTCGGCCAAGACACATTTGCAATTTTTTTGTGCGCGCAAAACTTGCTTTTGATGGGGTATTTCACATTACGTAAATGCCACACACATTTTTGCATGTGGTATGCGTCATTTCTGCATCTGATGTGCCTTGCCATTTGGTCTCGCCTGTCCAAAGGACATTCTCCTAGAAGCGTAGTGACTTGTCATCATGCAGTTTGGCAATTTTGTCCATGATTTATTTTCAACAGTGCTGTCTGTCCTCCATGGTCGTCTCCCATGAAGTTCACTTTGGCTCTAACATCGACAAATGGTACGATCTGACACTGATGTACGTTGATCTTGGAGTTCACCTTTAATATCTTTGGTGGTTCTGGGCTTTTTTTGTTACCATTCATATTAGCCCTCTCTTCAATTTGTCCTCAGTTTTCCTTCTGTGGCCACGTCCATGAAGGTTTGCTACATTCCCGTGGCGCTTAAATTTAGGCCTATTATGTACAACTGTCACGGTAACATTAAGCTGCTTGTGGATGGCCGGGTGGCCTTTACCTTTGAACATGGTTGTCTATAATTTTCTTTGTTATAGCCTGAGACAAAACTCTCATTAACTTTCTATGGTCCATGTTTAGTACATTTACGCAATATGTCACCAAACGGCGCAGTAACTACTTGTTATCCTTTAAATAGACCGACTGACTCCTTGAAAGTTTAAAGACACCTAATCTGCCCTGATTTCCGATGCCGCCATTGGAGTGATTCGAGTCTTAGTCTTATCAGCCTTGTATTAATGCACTTCATTGGTTGGATTTGTATATATATGCTCTCTTTATTCTAACTGTAGAGGACTGAGTTCTACAGTATAGGTTTTCCGTGCATGCGAGAATACCCTCGGGAGAAGCAGACTTAAACCACAATTCCTTAACAGGATCTTGTGCTTCTCGCTCAATAAGAAAATCTGATAATGCAGGGTTGTGTTTCCCATAGCTGAGCTCATCACTTCTGCTATTTATTGGAGATGCAACCTGAGAGGTTCGTGTTGCTGCCGAGACTCTGTGTTGCCAGTGTTCCACAAGGAAGCACTATGAGATGAAGGTGCAATTTTGTACCAGAAAGGTGTACAGTATAAAAAATCAGTCAAATTTCTCCTGAGGCAACATGTTTATTTGCAGAATTGTGCTTCAGTTCCAGCAAAAAATGCACTAACTGTTGAGGACACTGCAACCAAATGTACCTTATATACAGATCCATTTTATTTTAGTAGCTCAGTTAAAAAAAATGTTAATCTCATATTCCATTGCTCCTTTGCACACATTGGAACATATTTCAATTTCAAACTTTTGACAGGTATTTCATAAAATTAGAATATTACAAAAGCGTTCAATGTTGTAAACTACTGGTGTCAAACTCCTCTAATTAACTCCAAACTGCATGAGTGTTTAAATGGTCCCCAAGTATGCCTGAGTAGACTTCACAATCATGAGGAGTACTGCTGCTGGCAGGACATAATAGGTTATGGCTTAAAAATATGGCTCTTTCCACATTTACCTCTGTTACCTGTGTTTGCAAGCGTCTTATTATGATAAAACACAAAAGCGGCTTGGATGATGGATGGCTGGACAAAAGATAATCAGTTTGCTTTCATGAAGCATAACATACTTCGGATAAATTCTTCTGAGAGGCTGAAATCAGACGATCTGGACAATTTTAAGTAAAAGAATGTCTAAACAATAACTCCATTATAAAAAAATAGTTAATAGTTTAATTACTAACTTGATGATTGATTAGTTGTCGATTATTCATTAATTGTGACAGCTGTAGTCTAGAGCCGAGGTATCAAACTAATTTTAGCTCAGTGGTCACATGGAGGAAAATCTATTACCGAGTGGGCCAGACCAGTAAAATCATGATCTATAACATAAAACAATTGTTGTCAAAATTACGCGGATTAGTGCTATCTTCGTGCTGTCCTGGTGTTTCCAGTAGTTGACTGTGTCATATTTAACACGTTTATGAGCGACTGGTTAGCATGACGGCCTCACAGTGCAGAGGTCGTGGGTTCGATCCCAGCTCCGGCCTTCCTGTGTGGAGTTTGCATGTTCTCCCCGTGCCTGTGTGGGTTTCCTCCGGGTACTCCGGTTACCTCCCACATTCACAAAACATGCATGGTATGATTGTGAGCGCGGATGGTTGTTCGTCTCTGTGTGCCCTGCGATTGGCTGGCGACCAACTCAGGGTGTACCCCGCCTACTGCCCGAAAATGGCTAGGATAGGTTCCAGCACCCCGCAACCCTTGTGAGGAGAACCGGTACTGATAATGGATGAGTGGATGTGGTGCTATGTAGCTTGATTTGATAGCCACAAACTTTCACTGACCAATCGTATGCCACCAGGTGGCAGACTGAGCAACAATACAGGGACGTGAAAGTCATCCTACGTTACAAACCTATGGTGCAAAATTTAAAACCTAATACCTGTGAAAATTAGAAACGAGTTGGGTGAATGCAAAGAAAGAAATAATACTAATTTGGGAAAGAATAATCTAACTGACAAAACTGAGAATCACAGATTTTCAAGTTTTTCCGATATTTGCTGCTGTTTATGTCTCCTGTAGCTGGGTGGTCGGCCGGTGTCGTAAGTTTAGCAATGAAATTCGGCTGGCTACTACTGCTTTCTAAACATGCTTCAGTTTTGCTCCCAAGTTAGTAATCACAACCGACGTTGCAACGAATAAGCTACACTTCTTCCAATTATCTTTCTCTCAACTGATTATGAGAGGTAATTACCAGAGTGAAAGACGAAAAAGCCATGCTGATTGCTAAACTAACCTAATGTCATCGTGAAAGACTGGAATTAAGTGCTTGTGTGACTGAGTAGAATTTTCACAGAAGTCCGCTGGAACTGTGTTAAATTTGAGCATATCCAACTTTGAGCAGCGAAATAGAAGGCAATTTAATAAGTGCCTGCAGAGAAAATCGTATCAAATAATGCTACACACACAGCTAAACTGCAAATGTTACAGCGTCGCATACATCAACCAGGAGGCGTGGCCTAGAATATTAAAAGTATATTAATATTGACAATAAGCAAGATCTACACACTCAATTATGTGAGTTATATTACGTATTACTTTGTTTAATTAAATTATGTCAGTACCATTATTTTTTTATGCCTGTTTATTTACATTTGTGCAAAATTATGCTTCTGATTTCCTTTGATAATATTCAATAGCAGCACTACTGGAGGCATTTCATTTGGAACTTTTTGTATTCGAAACAAATGAAGTTTTGAATGGTATTCCAGTTTAGTGAAGTGCATCAGTCAGTCCATGCAGAGTTAGACTAGGAACACCCTCATGTCTCACTTGCTCGTGAGCCCAACCGCTCCACCCTTCAGCTGTAACGGAGGTCAGACTGCAATAACCATAACATTAAATGAATGAATGCATGTGACAGTAAGCTCGAGGCATACATTTTCTTTAGGGCGGTTGAGGGACGGCCAAACTCTACTAAGATTTTTTGCACAGGTTTTCCATAATACACGCATAGAGGGTAGAAAATATGTTCTCCATAAAGCTATGAACTTTAAATGTACAATTATTTCACTTTCAATGTTTGAACTTAAATGTGAAATGTGTGATGCGCAAGTCACAAGTAAGTCACAAGTTGTAACCTTTAGTCGATTTGTCTTGGGAAAATCAAGTCAAGTGAAGCTTTTTAAAGTGACAGGATATCTCAAGTCAATTCCGATAATAAGTCAAGTCTAGTCGCCTTGTGGGTCGCATTCTTTAGGTGGTAGAGTGGTCTCCCAAACCAGAGGTTGTGGATTAAATCCTGAGTCTCTGTGATCATGTCCAAGTCTCTTTGTGCACGATAATATAGCCCCAGTTGCTGCTGATGTTGCATCATCAGTAGGTGAATGAGAGGACATTGTTGAAGAGGTTTTAATAACATGGAGGTAGAAAAGCACAATAACTGAAAGCCCATTTGTCATTTTATAATTTTTGTTTGATCCAAAAGGAACTTGCGTAATTACCTTTCAAATATTTTTTTTACATTTACACATTTTCTTGTTTTGTACCAAAAAATAAATAATCGTTTAAATAATGGGGATTTCATTTATTACCTAAATAATCCTGATTAATATTTTTTTCCATAATCGAGCAGCCCAATCTTGTAGTTTTATATTGGTTAATGGAAATGTCTTTTACACTGCAAACAACTTCTTACCCCAAGGAACCTGGAGAAGTACACTGTAAGATTAGCAAAGGTCTTTAGACAGGCCAATCCTCCAATCATGACAGTACCACTCAAAACTCCAGTGGACTCAACTCCTGAGCTCTCCTGATCAGGTAGCTGTTTTAACAATCAAACTAAATAAAAAAACAAAAACATGATGAACAGTATTGTGCAAAAGTCTTGTTGCCACTACCTTTGAATTTTTATGACTTTTTCTTAATAGACGATGTGACTTATAAACAAAAAGAACTAATAGGACATTACACGAATTAATACATTTACCATTTTTGATTACATTGCATATTTTGGTGGTGGTGCATGATTATTATTTTTTTATAGCCATGTCAGCAGCCCGTATGATACCACTGACTGCTTTTACACAGAGTCAATAAACATTTTAAAACGCCATATAAACGCATGCAATAACCCAAATATACCATTATTTGGGTTTTAAAATTCCGAATATCATGACTCGGTCACTCCTTTTCGAACCCTACATGTCAATCGGAATACCGCGACTGCGTGGAAGACATATAAATCTTGTACATGCGGTGTTTGGCGTGCAACCCACCGGAAATACACGATTAGTTATAAACAAAAAATGGCGAAAGATAAAGTACGACTCCCCAGAAAGGAAGGAAGCGGATGAACAAGCGGCGCTTCTGTGTAATTGCGTCATGACTTTGCCCGTGCGTCGCCGTTTCAGTCGAGTTATTTAAATCTAGGGGGTAATTCGGTCCGCTCAATCCATGTCAACAAGTTATTCTGAATGAAATCGGAATTTTGACCTCAACCCAACTCAAACCTTTGACTGCGTGTAATCATAGTCACTGAACTGTCCAACCGCTGGAATCATATTGGCTCCCCTGTCTCTTTTTATGCGCTCAACTTTGTGGCATTCTAGTTTTTATGATCATTATGGCTAAAAAAAAAAAAACAATCGTAATAGTTGCCCAAGGCTTTGGTTGAACCAAAAACAATGGTGCCATGCTGTATTTGTTTGTCAGATCACATAGAGGCAAACAGCAGGTTATCCAATCAAAATTCTGTGCGCCGGCAACGAGGCAGTAGATGCTACGTAGTAGCAAGTTTACATGGAGACATGTTTGAAAATGAAAAATGATCTATTCCAATCAGCTGTATTTTTGTGCCACTACTTTCATCAGAAGAGCTGCTTTACAGCCGTGTGACATGCAGATCAATGTGAACATCACCGTCGTCTATTTAGCATAGTAGTTGCGATTGTTCTTACACCTTTATAAAAGCAACCACCTAATTAAAACCAAACTATATGTAATTGAACCCAAGCTCTCCATTCGCTGACCAGCTCTGCTTGGAAGCCGCCATTTTCAACATCACTACTCATTCACATCCTGACAGATAATGCGTAAAAATATACCACCTGTGTGAATTTGGCCTTGTCATTCTGATTGAGGTGTTTACGTGAATCATTTTCATTCGATTTTGGTTTTTCAGTTTAATTTTAATCGGAAAACAAGGCTTCATGAAATTCCGGCAACTGGTTGGCCTTTTTTTATGAACACAAACATAAAGCATAGAGATCTCGCCAACTTCCAGGTAAAGGTGACAAGGGTGCTGTTCGGCCGCAGCCGACAGCGTTTGGTGGACTCTAAAAACGCTGACCAGGAAAGGAGGTTTAGACAAGATGTTTATTGTGTCCGGCAGCAAGCAATTAATCCACACAGAACCTACTGCATGAATCTGCAGGGGAGCTAAATAGAGGCAGATCTCGTAACTTACACCCGAGACGAAAACAGACAACGAAAAGCGCTGGTGGGCGCAGCCGCACCAGGAAAGAAAAACGAACACTAAACTTAAAGCGCTTGCAAGGCAAGGAAAATACATAAACGAGAATGGCTTACCGCGAAAGGGAAAGCAAAGTCCAATGAGCGAAAATGCAAACAGAAAACGAGCCGGCGAATAGCTGAGGCTGAGGATCAAACGAACAAACAACACACGGAGCAAGAAGGGCAGAATCAAAACGTGAACCATGAGCATGAGTGTCGCAGGATAATAATCCGACGCCGGTTGCTTCCCGGCGGCGGCTTAAGTAGTCCCGTAATTAGTGGCGTGATCGGAATCAGCTGCGGGGCTCGTCCGCGCGTTTCTCCCAGCTGGTACGGCGCGCGCCGGGGGGAAACGCCCACTCGCTGAAAGCAGGTAAACAAAGCACGGATCGTAACAGTACCCCCCCCTTAACGGACGCCCCTTGGCGGACCACCTGGTTTTGAAGGGTGAGCGCGGTGATAGTCGTGGATGAGGTCGGGACACAGGACCCAGGAGCGGGGAACCCACTGACGATCCTCCGGGCCATATCCCTCCCAGTCGACCAGGTATTGGAAGCCCCTTCCCCTGCGCCTGGAGTCTAGGATCTCCCGAACCTTGTATGCTGGTGCCCCGTCGATGATCTCTGGAGGAGGTGGGGGGGCGGAGGGCGGAACCATGTCGCAGGTAGGTGCCGGCTTGATCAGTGAGACGTGGAAAACCGGGTGAATCCTCATGGTGGGGGGCAGCCTTAGTCGGACGGAGACGGGGTTAATGATGGCTTCTACTTCGAACGGGCCCACGTACCTTGGGCCCAGCTTCCGGGAAGATGCCGCCAAGTTGAGGTCCCGGGTGGACAGCCACACCTGGTCCCCGGGTTGGTAGTCGGGGGCCGGTCGCCGGCGGCGGTCCGCGATGCGCCGATTTCGTTCAGCTGTCCGGGAGAGGGCCGCCCTGGTCTCCTTCCATAGCCTGTGGGCCCGCTTAAGGTGGCGCTGGACCGAGGGGATTTCTTCCTTGCCGGCCTGGGTGGGGAACAGCGGTGGCTGGTACCCGTAGGTGGTCATGAAGGGCGACCGCCCGGTGGCTGACGAGACCAGGGTGTTGTGGGAGTACTCTACCCAGGGCAGGTGATCGACCCAGGTCGAGGGCTGGCTGTGGCAAACGCATCGGAGGGCTGCCTCAAGGTCCTGGTTAGCCCTCTCGGATTGACCGTTGGACTGTGGGTGATAGCCCGACGACAGGCTTGGCGTGGCCCCCAGTGACCGGCAAAACAGCTTCCAGACCCTGGAGACAAATTGTGGGCCGCGGTCAGACACCAGATCGTCCGGAACCCCGTGCAATCTCACCACGTGCTGGACGAGAAGGTTGGCCGTCTGCAGGGCGGAGGGAAGCTTGGGCAGGGCGACGAAGTGGGCTGCCTTGGAGAATCGGTCGACCACCGTCAGGATGACTGTCTTCCCTCTGGATGCGGGAAGACCTGTGACGAAATCCAGTGCAAGGTTGGACCAGGGGCGGGCAGGGACGGGCAAGGGGTGCAGTAGTCCCGCTGGTGGTTGGTGGGAGGACTTGTTGGCGGCGCAGGAGGGGCATGCTCGAATATAGTCTGTGACGTCGGCCTTCAGTGAAGGCCACCAGAAGCGTTGCCCGATTAGGCCCAGGGTGCGGCGAATGCCCGGGTGACAGGCCAGCTTGGACGCGTGACCCCAGGTGATCACTTCTCCTCGGAGCTGCGCTGGAACGTAGAGGCGGCCCGCGGGGCATCCGGCCGGGGCGCCGGTCTCCTCCTGTGCCTCTCGAATCTGCTGCTCGAATTTCCATTGTAGGGCCCCCACCAGACGATGAGCCGGGACCACGCTGGGCGGGCCCCCCTTCTCCTCTTCTTCCCCGGAGTCGTGGATACGGGACAGGGCGTCGGGCTTGGTGTTCCGAGAGCCGGGGCGGAAGGTGAGTGTGTAGTTGAATCTACTCAGCAGGAGTGACCAACGTGCTTGCCGGGGGTTGAGTCTTTTCATGGAGCTGATGAAGGACAGGTTCTTGTGGTCCGTGTAGACCATGAAGGGCTCCGGGGTACCCTCCAACCAGTGGCGCCACTCCTGAAGTGCCAGGACCACGGCCAGCAACTCCCGGTTTCCCACGTCATAGTTGGCTTCCGCTGGAGAGAGGCGGCGGGAGAAGAAGGCGCAGGGATGGAGCTTCTGGTCGACCGGGGAGCGCTGGGATAAGACGGCCCCCACCCCTGAGTCGGACGCGTCCACCTCTACAATAAAGGAGAGCTCAGGGTTAGGGTGGTGCAGAACCGGCGGATTGGTAAAAGCCCTCTTAAGGTTTGCGAACGCGGCCTCGGCCTGACTATCCCACGCGAAACGGATCTTGGTGGAGGTCAGGCGGGTTAGTGGCAGAGCCTGACGGCTATAGTCCCTGATAAAGCGCCGGTAAAAGTTTGCAAAGCCGAGAAAGCGCTGGAGCTGTTTACGCGTCGTTGGCGTCGGCCAATCCACTACCGCGCTCGTCTTGGCGGGATCAGCACGGAGCTGTCCGCCCTCTACAATGAACCCGAGAAATTGGACCGAGGGCTGGTGAAAGTCGCACTTTTCGGCCTTTACGTAGAGGCGGTTCTCGAGCAGGCGTTGTAGGACGGTTCGGACATGCTGCTGGTGCTCGTGAGCGGAGCGAGAGAAAATAAGAATGTCGTCGAGGTAGACAAAGCAGACAACATTAAGCAAATCTCTTAGGACATCGTTTATCAGCGCTTGAAAAACTGCGGGTGCGTTTGACAGACCGAAAGGCATGACCAAGTATTCGAAGTGGCCTAACGGGGACTTGAAAGCCGTCTTCCATTCATCCCCTTCCCGAATGCGGACCAAGTGATAAGCACTGCGGAGGTCTAATTTAGTGAAGATGGTCGCGGATTGCAGGGGGGCGAAGGCGGAGTCTAACAGAGGAAGCGGATAGCGGTTCTTGATCGTTATTTCATTTAAGCCCTTGTAGTCGACGCAGGGCCGGAGCGTCTTGTCTTTCTTTTCTACAAAGAATAAGCCGGCGCCCACCGGTGACTTGGAAGGCCTAATTAAACCCGCAGCCAAGCACTCAGTAATATACTCCTTCATGGCTGCCTGCTCGGGCTGGGAGACCTTGTAAAGGCGGGCCGACGGAAGGACCGCGTTTGGGATCAAGTCGATCGCGCAATCGTAGGGGCGGTGAGGCGGCAGGCACTTGGCGCGCTCCTTGCAAAAAACCGCGCTGAGGTTGTGGTAGATCTCGGGGACGTTTTCGAGGTTCGGTTTCTTAATGGGGTCGGGCCTAACCTTTAACCCCTCTTCGGCGGACCCCAAGCAGCGGGCATAGCAGAAGGTTCCCCAATTCAAGATCGACAATCGTTCCCAATCTATCACTGGATTGTGCGCCCTCAGCCAGGGAAGGCCAAGGACGAGCGGAGCGGATCTAGAGGGCATGACCAAAAACGACCGCCGTTCGACGTGGTTACCCGAGATCTTAAGCGACAACGGCTCCGTCAGTCGGCGGATGGCCGCCAGGACGCGACCGTTGAGGTCGTACAAGGGCTCGGCCCGCTCCAGTTCAGTCACTGCGCATCCGAGCTCGGCCACCAGGCCGGCATCGATAAAACAGTCGTCTGCTCCCGAGTCGATCAGCGCGCGCACGCGGACGGTTGAGTTCGCGCCCGAGATCTCCCCCTCGATCTCCATTCTCAACGCGACCCGGGAGTTACCGTCCCCCCGTCCTGGAGCCCCGACGCCGGGCGGCTCCTGTCCGGGACGGGTTACCGGGGGAAGGTCGGCCGCGCACTCATAGTGGGCGACGCTGTCGGATGACGAGTCACGGCGAGTAGCTCTCTTGGGGCATGAAGCCACGCGATGACCTTGGAGACCGCAGTAGAAGCACGCCCCCGTCCTCCGGCGACGCTCCCGCTCGAGTGGGACCAGGCGTCCCGCGCCCAGCTGCATCGGCTCCTCGGCGGCGGCTGGCTCAGGAACCCGGAAGGCGGCTGGGTCGGGCCAGCGCTGTTCGGCCACCCTCTCGCGGCGGCGCTCTCGGAGGCGGTTGTCCAGCCGGATCGCCAGGGAGATGAGCTCCTCCAGCGACGATGAGTCCTCTCGCACGGCCAGCTCGTCTTTGAGTACGGAGGTCAATCCCCGCCGGAAGATCGTCCGCAGGGCGCAGTCGTCGAAGCCGCTCTCCGCAGCCTTAATGCGGAAACCAATGGAGTACTCCGCGACCGATCGGGACCCCTGGGTGTAGTCCAATAGTCCGGCACCCGCCTCCTTTCCCCTGATCGGGTGGTGGAAAACCCGCTGGAACTCCTCCAGGAAGGCGGGAAGTGACGACCGAATTTCCGGACGAGCGACACTCACGGCCATGGCCCACGCACTCGCTTGGCCAGTCAGGAGGCTCATCATGAATGCAATCTTAGAGCTATCGTGGGCGTACGTGAGGGGTTGCTGGTCGAAAATCAACCGGCAGTGGTGGACAAACACGGCGCAAAGGCCGGGCTCGCCACCATAGCGGCTGGGGTGGGGCAGGCTGGGTTCTCTAATCGGCAGTCCCGGTGGGGGCGCGCCGGACGCCGCGGCGCCCGGGACTGAGCCGGAGGCGAACGAGGGACCTAAATGAGCATCGTAAGTCTCTAGGCGTAGTGCCATGCGCTCGATGGCTTCGCGCAGGGCCGCGAGCTCATTGCCCTGTTGACCGACTAAGCGTCCTTGATTGGCCACAGCTGTCACGATCCGATCGCGGTCAGCAGAGTCCATGGTCGGATTATTCTGACAAGGGTGCTGTTCGGCCGCAGCCGACAGCGTTTGGTGGACTCTAAAAACGCTGACCAGGAAAGGAGGTTTAGACAAGATGTTTATTGTGTCCGGCAGCAAGCAATTAATCCACACAGAACCTACTGCATGAATCTGCAGGGGAGCTAAATAGAGGCAGATCTCGTAACTTACACCCGAGACGAAAACAGACAACGAAAAGCGCTGGTGGGCGCAGCCGCACCAGGAAAGAAAAACGAACACTAAACTTAAAGCGCTTGCAAGGCAAGGAAAATACATAAACGAGAATGGCTTACCGCGAAAGGGAAAGCAAAGTCCAATGAGCGAAAATGCAAACAGAAAACGAGCCGGCGAATAGCTGAGGCTGAGGATCAAACGAACAAACAACACACGGAGCAAGAAGGGCAGAATCAAAACGTGAACCATGAGCATGAGTGTCGCAGGATAATAATCCGACGCCGGTTGCTTCCCGGCGGCGGCTTAAGTAGTCCCGTAATTAGTGGCGTGATCGGAATCAGCTGCGGGGCTCGTCCGCGCGTTTCTCCCAGCTGGTACGGCGCGCGCCGGGGGGAAACGCCCACTCGCTGAAAGCAGGTAAACAAAGCACGGATCGTAACAAAAGGGTAACAATAAGCCCCCTTCAGACTTTCAGTCTCGGCCTCCTTTCCCATGGCTCACTGTCCTGTGTAAGGTATCAAACAAGTATAGCAGGATGAAGTTTCCCACTAGATTTGCCAGCTGTCTGACATAGTTTCGGAGGCATAACAGTGGGGAGGAAAGTCGCAACCAGGGTGTGAAGTGAGCACACAAGACTTACTGGCCTGGGGCTCTTTATTTTGAAAGCAGTTATTGCTGTTGAAGACGCTGTCGCCACACTTCTTATCTAAGTGGTTGAAGCCACAACAGCAAAGGCTCAGTCTAATAAATGTCAGCGCTATTGTTCAAATTTGCCAGGGAGGCTATGTGAAAGGACCTATAAAATCTTAAACGGAACATAAAGTCCACATATAAACAACATGGCTAACTTGTACACTGGTGCAAGGAGGATGAGAGTTGAGTGGGAATGCTTACGTTGTGAATCAAATCTCAAAAATTGAATCATTTCCTCTAAAGTAGAATAAGGTTCATTGAGAGCCACGTTACAGTTTGGTTTGTTATATTAGGAGGTATTTTTACTTCCCGGAGAACGACACGACATTAGACACACATGGTTTCAGAAGCGTAACAGAGTCAGCGTTATAAGTCTTCTTTTCAGACACAATTCCCCAAAGCCGGACATTGCTGTGTATATGTCGCCATTTGCACGGCTAATGTGGGCTTCCTGCAAACACATATCATAATTAGATGTATGGCAACGTCCTCAACAGCGCTTGGTGTGACCTATATAGTATAACAGCATCAATTGCTTTCAACCCACAAAGGTCACCATCATGCCTCGTTTTCAACTCTGATACGACCTCACAAGCTGGCAAATGTTCGCTCACTGTAAAGTGTCATAACCAAGACTCACTGCACATTCCATTTTGTGTTTAAAAATAAATGGATTGTTGTTTTGCTGATGTATTGGCAACCTGTTTTGGATGTGTGAACACAGACTTTCGATGATGGCATCTGTGAGTTTTTGTGCTGTCATGTCAATTGACCACGGATGCAGTTTGAATGTAGCTAAAGTTGAAAGAAAATGGACGTGTGTAATCCTGCGAGCAAAGCAACAAATGGAGATTAAAACTTGCTCTTTTCATGCTTGGTGGAGGAAATTACCATATAATTCATTCAAATATTAAATTATTTTATTACATTTTTCCACAAATAAGCGACACTTGTTAATAAGCTGTGCATGTTGCACATATGAGACAGAGTAAAAATAAAATTGCAAACCATCCTGTAGAAAATCAGCGCAAGTAGAAACAGTACCAACCAATGCATGCCATTAAATAATAAGTACAACATAAAGAAGCTGCAGATTTTAGGATAGTGGTCACAGTTATTCAATGTCGTCCTGCTCACTCAACCCACTGATGTCTTTGTTAAAGAGAAGCAGCATGGCTTCCTGTGACCCCTTGGCACAGACATTTTATTTTATTTTTTGTTTGTTTGTTTTTCATGTCAGTGTAAACAGTACAGTTCTGATGATGAGCCCTCTTTCGTATGTGGATACAAATCGATACACATCTGATGTTGCAACTGCAGTCTGGACCCTCAGGCAGCGCTCATCCGACCAAAACGTCATCAAAAGGCGACTAACGTCACAATTGTTTGACAAGATAGAGGGCATCAAAAGCAATTGTAGATAGAGGAGCAGAAAACAGTCACAGGTGAAAGGAAGAAGCTTTTTTTGGGGGGGGGGGTCGTTTTTGGCATAGTGAAGGGGTATACACTTGCTATTGCAGAGCTGAGTGCAGATGTAATGAACAGTTAACACTTGATCAGGAATGTGGCTACTGCTGTATGTCTCCTTTAAAACAAAATACACTGTGACTGAATCATTTTCTTGTAAGGTGAAATTCCGTATGAGGCAGGCAGGTTTGCCCCTTTCCTTCTAATAGCAAGTTTCCACTCAAAGTTCACACTAGATTTGTTTCTATGACAACAGAAGTACACGCTGTCAGAATATGAATTAAGATGAGTGTGCATTACTGCTAGCAGGCCTCAGTATTGGCATTGCATTTTGATTTTGTCAGAACCCTGCGGAAAAAAATCTCACAGAGGAAAGATTTACCTGGAATTACCAATGTGATTATTCTACATGGCGACAGTATCAATCAGAGAACTGGTGAAATCGAGCGCTTCGTGTTCTACCTTGGACATGAACATTCCAACCAGCATAATCCGCCCATGTGCGTGCACGCACATGCACTCACACCAGGGCTGTCCCCCTTTATCGAGTCCTATTCAAGTCCGAGTCACAATGGTCGGAATCTGCGAGTACTGCGAGTCCAAGTTGCAAGTCCAGATGAGATCAAGAATTAACTTTAAGACAGGAAAATACTATTTTAAAACCCCCAGAATGAAAGAAATTTCATTATGCCAAACAATCTTAGTTGGTATGGAACCTTTGCTTTATTGACTGTGCGTGCACATAAACAATGACAACAATTTCAAAAACAATGGTGCGTTGTTAATGGTGATCAACTTGGGGAGAGATGAGGATGAGATTGGGCGCTGAGCAGTTTGAGGTTGGAACAAAACAGCGCCAAACTCAGAGCTAATGAATGCACATAAAGGTTTCGCTGTGCCAAGTTTTGCTGTCCGCGATTCCCACCTACAGTAGATTCTTTGAATACATAATAAACAAGAAATACACAATGGTCATTTAGTTCAGCAAATGAAGATCACTGTTGCTTTTGTTTTTAAGGTGTTTGATTTGCCTATTTAACAAAGGTAATCAAAAATCTGAAATTATTCAGCAAAAATATATTTTAACAAAGTATACGCTTTGAGTAAAAATATTTTGCTAGTCCAATTGCCGAGTCCAAGACAAGTCAAAGTCAACAAAAAAAAACGTGTCGAGTCTGGTCTTGAGTAATCCAACCCTGGCACACGCAGACACTCAAACACACAAAGATATTCGAATCACAGGGGCTGCCTCAACTTGTGAGTCACCTGACTTTGCAGTTTTTTGAGACATGATCTGTCACACGGCCAATTTTTTTTTTTGTATTGCATTTCTGGCAAAAATGTGGGTGTGTTGCAGTGAACGTCACAGCAAGCAGCAACTATTAAGCAATTCTTTAAAAAAGAGGCCACGCTCTTTCCGCAAGCTGTTTATTGCCATTCTCAGTTAAAGTTTAAACATGAAATGAACTATAAATAGTCATGTATTTAACCAGACTCCATAATTTGTAAATGGGCTAATTGAATCGGCATCACTGCTGCAGCAGTTACAACCCTTTAAGCACAGGATACACAAATAATAAACAACGGCACTATAACAATACTCACAGGCATATATTTATGCTCTCCAAAAAGCGACTATTACTGTAGCTTACTTGGTTTTGTCAAAAAAAAAAAAAAACGCCTTAAATAACGACATAATTGCTTGATTGATTGGTTGTAGCATGTTTCAAATAATCAGACAAAGTCAGCATGGCCTTGCCATCCTTTTCTTTTTATGCATGCAGCCCTCGAAGAAAAAAGTTTGGGCAACCCTGACATGGCATGTTTACCATCGTTTGACAGGTGGTCTCCTCATTCAGCCTTACCATATATGTATTCTTGATGAGCAAACCAATGTCTCAGGTTTGCTTGCATATCCTTTCTGAAAAGCAAAAATATATACGTAAAAAAATGATGTGCTATTCAACGACCCAGACATTATGAATGTCATGTATAAGTGCTAAATGCTTGTTGTCATTAAGTACTTGATTGAGCATACTAAACGTTGTTCTGACCTGGCCTACTTTAAAGCATGAGAGAATGTCACTTATCTGTATCCATAGATAATTTCTTCTTTTATGGCGCTTCAAAACGTTTCTTTTCTCCGCTCACATGTTTACAAAAGCACATTACATAGTCATGAGTGAAGCTGCAAGACTGTTAGCTCAGTAAATCAATAGTACTTAGCCCTCTGGACAAAGTAATGGCCTTTAAAACGCCATCCATTTGTTGTCCTCACTAGAGTTGCGGGGGAGCTCGAGTATATCCCAGCTGGACAAGGGGGAGTTGACACCCGGGACTGGTCGCCAGTCATTCGCAGATGAACAACCATTCACAATCACATTCACCTGTATGGAAGGTTAGAGTCAGTCCTCCATTAACATAAGAAACATGATTTTGCAAAGTTAGAGGGGAAAAAGAAAGCCCACGCAAGCACAGAGAAAACATGCACACTCCACACAGGAAGGCCAGAGACCAGATTCAAACCTTCACCCTCAGAACTGTTAGGTCTAGAGGTTCACCCATGTATTCATCAGCCCGCAAGACATTTCCCATGTGTTAGGGAAATCTTATAGTTGTCGTTAATGGTGGAAATTTGGAGGAAATTATTTATCACTGTCTATTTTTTTTTTATTATAGAAATCTCTCAAAGACTTGTTAAATCACTATACACAGTCGTCAAATTTAAGTCCTTGCATATTGAAAGTGTGCACGAGACCTGTCTCCTTGACAATGCATTTGCTTTTGTCACAATCAAATTATCCCGAAAGGGGCTCTGCCGTTTTCTCCCAATTTTCGCCTTTCTGCTGTTGTTTTATTTTTGTTTTCTGTCCATAAGACATCACTGTCAACACATTACGTCACTTAGGACGTTGAGGTGGCCGAGTGGTCTAAGGCGCTGCGTTCAGGACCCAGTCTCCCCAGGAGGCCTGTGTTCGAATCTCGAATTTCCCCATTGTGGGACTAATAAAGGCAATATTAAATCCATAGAAAAGCGACAGAGCTACCGCAAAGGTATTTCTGTTCCACTTCTGTATTCAAGAGGAAGTAAATAAGGATTGTTAAGGAGTGCATAATCCCATCACCATGAATGTATAATTGTTTAAATAACTGTTCAAGCAATACTATTTAGAAAGTGCATTCTTGTTTCACTTCACCTGGCGTTGCCACGGGTTATGAAATACAATCTTCAACAAGACAGATGACTTTAGTTTCTGGACCTCTTCTCGGCGTCATAAATGTTAGTCATGATAAAGCGTTAACTAGTATCGTACAACACTTGTGACTGTGGCCGAGTGCTTTTAACTCCCTAACTGCTAATCTAAAAATAACAGCTGGGATGGGATACATAACCAGCAGGCAGGAAAAACAAGGGAGCAGAGGAAAATCTGCTGTTTGTGTATTCTATTACACCATGAGATAATGTTAGTCACGTTGGTGTTTTCTCTCCTGCTCCCCCGTGCATATTTTGTCATTGCTATGTGCAAAGTACAGGAGCTGTAAATATAGTAACCGTGATTCATCTTGAGCAATTGGCCTGACAGTATTAATATTCTGAAAGGCAGAAATTGGAAAGTTTGTTTGTTGTTATATACCTCAGAACTATGAAGATATTGAAGGGTAAATTAATTCTATATATTCCACACATTGGATTGTGTTTCTGTTTTTTATTTTGAATCCCCACACAAAAGTATGAGGTCTCTCACGTGCAAGTCATGAACATTCCACTGACACTTGACGTGTGTTATTGTAGTTGAGGTCATTAAGTGTACCCTGAACTGTTGCAAGCCAATCGCAGGGCACACAAAGACAAACAACCATTCACACGCACAAACATACCGAGGGGGGGGATTTAGAACATTCAATTAACCTACCACACATGTTTTTAGAATGTGGGCAGAAACCAGAATACCCGGAGAAAACCCGCCCAGGCTCAGGGAGAAAATGCAAACTCCACACAGGAGCATAATTGAACCCTGCACATCTGCGCTGTGAGGCGATCGTGCTAACTAGTCATTTACCGTGCCGCCCAACATATAACTAATTTATAAAAAAAATAAATATAACTATGTTTGGTCATATTTTATATTTCAGATCATTCTATATCTTTCAATATCATTCCACATTATTCAGTAGAATTCCACATTTCTATACCTGTTTTATTCAGCATTGACACAATTGCCTTGTATAGTTTCAAGTAATAATGTAGCCCATTTGTTTCGATTGAAATGTAATGTGTAATAATAATGTAGTAACGTAAACGTTGAGTTTTAGTTTGTTCAAAAATGTTGATCTTGTTCCACCCGCGACTTTTAGTGTGCTTTGAGTTTTTGGCACCTGTGAAACTGAGTTTGATCCCCCTGGTCTGTAGACGAAACAAATCACTGCTGAATTCCACTCTATCACACACTATTGGCAACAAAACCTTGGTTGACTGACAACAAATACGTCCAATATGTCCCTGAATGCAGATGGCTCACAAAAAACATCCATGCTCTAATGTGTAGCTTGAGCAAGAGTTGAAAAGACGTCTTACAGAATAGATTACAGCGGTTTCTAGATTCTGTGTAGTGGAATAGAATATGTGCCTCTGTTATGGAAATGGAACAATGGTTAAATGTTGTGCAAGTATAAATTAAATGGTGAGGTTTAATTTTGAACCAATCACTCCCTCACCATGTGCAAATTTATTCTCTGCATCTGTTAATGAAGAGCTATTATTCTCTTCCACATGCCATCTGGCTTATATACAGCACAGTCTAGACCAGGGCAAAGTGTCCCCATGGGCCACATCTGGCCCACCCACAATCTCATAGCGAACTCAGACTAAAAGGTACAATATACACTGCTTTTATTTTGAAAGTGGTGCTTTTATTTCGATGTGCACGTGGTGGATGATATAAGCAAGCAAGATCAAAAACATTTTTGCTGTGTTATTTTGTTCACTTAGCAACATTTTGCTACTGAGGCTTCAAGTGAAAAAAATGCCAACTAGTCCTAATCTAACCAACATTCTTTGGGGGATTTGTCCTGATAATACAGATATTAGCAGTTTCAGAGACTAAAATATTGGATGTATTACAATTAATCATTGTATCATATTTCATTGTCAAAATGTAATATTTCACGATAATTCTCATACTTAACACTTGTCTATCCATCCATCCGAGGGACTCACCACTTGGTGTGGCCAAGCGGGTTTGCTGCAGTGTGAGGTAGGTGGTGGTTGAAGGTGGCAACTCTTGCAATACGACACCCGATTACAGAAGCTGGCTCTAGGGAGATGTGGAATGGAACCTCTGTGGTAGAGAAGGAACCCAAGCTGGTGCGCGAGGTCAAACGATACTGTTGGGCTTGCCTCAACACAAGTTCACCTCTTGGCTTCCGGAACTTGTTCCCCTGAGAGGAGTCGGACTCTCTTTCACTGTGGCGTTGCCCTTGGTGGAAGACGGCAAGGCGGCGTTTGCATGCTTGCTCGCCCTGAGCTCGGTCTCTGTATGTTAGGGTGAAAGAGAGGGCATTCTCTCTCTAGCTTTGCCTGGGGAGTGTTTATACCACTGCACCAAACAGCAACTCTTGAATACTAGGCCTGAACGATTAATTTGAATCGCAATATGTCAAAAAGCGATTTGCAGATTACAAAGACTGCATTTTGAATGGTAGAGACACGAGCGCTTTAATTGAAGCCTGCCACGCTAGGTGTGCATAATTTTCGGTGAGTTTTCCATCTCATGAGACTTCAAGCCAAGTATCTTACATGTTTGACGTTTTTCATCTTGCAAGGCTTTTAAAACAAAAACAATTTACCATCACGAATCAAATATTTATAACAGTGTTGAGCATGTACGCAAAATCACCATCAGATTCATGACACGTGCGAACCATCCCAATTTCTTCGCAGCACCGCGCGTACGTGGAGGAATCAGAAATTAATTTTTTTTTAAAGACACGGCTTTCTTTCTGTGCTGTAATTTGCATAACCTACGCCCACATTTGCCCTAAAAAGGGCGTCCGTTTGGCTCATCTCAATTAATGTGCAGTTTGAATTTGCAAGCGCGAGAGAGCGAGGCACGGTTATCACATCTGCCTCACAGTTTAGCTGTACAGGGTGCGACAGCCTTCCTATGTGGAGTTTGCATGTTCTATCCGTGTATGCATGGGTTTTCTCGGGATACTCCAATTTCCTCCCACATTCCATTCCAACCACACCGCATTAAGTCTGATTGGCCATTTTCCGTGCAACCATTGTTGAGGCATCCAATCGGAACTTTGGCTGTTAGGTGTTGTTTTTTTTTCTGTTATGTCAGCAATCCCCAGTCCCCTTGGTGGACACAGTTAAAACTTCATCAGCTTTATGGCATCCCTATTGTACATCAAAGGCATTTAAAGGTGATATTTTTTCCAGCTTGTTTTATCTCCGTTCTTCTCTCTTTTATAAAATGCTTCAGTATTCCGTCCACTCTCTGGCCTTCAACGCTGTTGCTCCACCTACTCCCTTCTTGTTCTTTTTTTTAACTTTTACACTTGCATGTTTACGTTCACACTGCCGATACATTTCTCCACCCAATCACATCGCCATGTGTGGGTGTAATTTCCAATCACTCTACCTTTATTTTCCAAGTTGCTTACAACTACTCACTATTCAGAGTCATTTGTCTCTCCCTATCACATTTGCTAGTGTCGCTCCCAAATCCCTAAACAACACAAGCAAAACAACGGCTTATATATCATCGCCCTCCCACGTGTGCCACGATTCCACATAACAGCCCCCATTATCAGTTAGACACAGTACTAAGCCCTCCAGTCTCTTTCTACCCCCAAGTCATTCTCTTCATATTTATCTTGACTAATCTCACTTCCCAACGTCTTCCTCTCCTGTAAGTCCTCTCGGCGTCACATTCAGAGCGTCACTCTGATGGAGATCAGCCTGGTCTCTGCCGTGAGAGGCAGTAACGGGAAGGCAAGGTGAACTGCTTTCAACAGCTGTCATTGCTCTGCATGGTGATCGAGGAGGAGAAAAAAGAGAGAGTGGCAGAGGAGGACACTGTGAGAGAGCATGTAAGAGCACAAGTGTAGAAGCAGAGCGAGAAGCAAAGAGAGCGAGCGAGCGGGAGAGAGAGAGAGAGAGAGAGAAAGAGACTGGGAGAGAACAAGCTGTCCGGCGCTCACAGCTCACATAGCTGGCTGGCTGGCTCCCTCACTGTTGACGAATGAGCTGTCTACCCACGGGGCTGGGAAACGGCAGCTTGTGACAAGCTGGGGAGAGAGGAACATGAATGTAATGCGTACCTTGCCTCGCCTGCTTACAGATACCGGCCAGAAGAAGACCCCAGAGAAGAAGGATGGGAGGCGCATGTCATTCCAGAGACCCAAAGGGACCATCGAATATTCTGTGAGTTGCACACAAAACAAACAAGCTCTTTATTTGTGTAATGTAGTCTGGTGGGTCTGACCATCTCCTGCTTTGCATGGTGCTGCAGCTGCTCTGCGTGTGCATCAGCCGGTGGTGATTTCTGACTAGCTTTGCAGGGGATGTTTATGTGCTCCGTGTCTAACCATGCTTGGTAGCTCATTAGTGAGGACAAGACGTAATTTCATTTTTTGCATGTGCAACACGTGTACACCGACCTCCAACTATTCACATGTTTTTATGCCGACATTCGGGCAAAAAACAAAAACAGACTGAACTGTGCGGAAACTGTGTAAAATGACTTGCTGTGCGTCATCATATCTAAAAATCAAGACAAGATGATTTGTAGTTTTGTGTGTTTCTCTCCATGGATTAGAGACAGACAGGCAAAATGGTATTTGTTTTTCCATTCTCAGTGTGCCACATATCGGCAGCATTCCACCACAGAGCAAGCTGTGCTTGTGAATAACCTCCCAACTGCATTGTGATTTGTATCGATTTAGCTGACGTTCAGCAGATGGGTCGAGAAGTGTTTGTAAGAATCTCTTGCTCTTGTGGCACAAACTAAACATAGAGCTAGACTCTGCTTTGCATGGTGTTCTTGAAATGACCCTCAAATGCAGCTGCAGTCAGACAGATTTTCCTCACCCCTCTCCGTGGCAACAGTGAGGAGTGGGATCACTGTGGCTCCGCTCATTCTGTGTCTGTCTGCTGAAGAGAGCAAAAGCATGGTACACTCCAGTTTATTTCCTCTCACTCCTCAATCCTTATGTCCTCTGGCTGTTTGAACAGGCTTCTTAAAATACTGGGGATCTTCTTCTTTTGTCTATCTCCAACACTGCCTTTCTTACATGTCAGTCATTCTAGACCTGCTGATTGACAAGGCCCTTGTTTACATTGCAAAGAATTTCACAGCAGTTAGTGGCGCAAAGCACTGTGTCATGACCTTGATATGAGCGGCAACACAAAAATATATATACTGGTATATTCATGGTAAAACAAAAAAAAAAGTCATGTGATGTTCAATTTTGAATGAGAAAATGATTTATACATCAATCCCACCAGATGCCACCCTACTCTTGTCAGCAATCACTCTTTTCGATTGTACACGCCCCCCCTTATTGCAACCCTTACTGGATGCTGATAGTGTGATGGATGGATTAAGTACTGCCAATGATTGTTTCCTGTAGCCAGACATGCTGCAACGGCACCTTGCCACGATGAGGCCAGAAGAAGTGTCAAAAAGACACATAAACAAGGCGCCTCGCTTGCATTGTGATGGACACTTGTGACAGTGTTCGAGCAACAGCTTTATCTTAAACTCATCTCCTGTGCCCAGGGGCCAGCTGGCTGTGTTTCCCTATTTTTACTCTCCTGTAGATAACTTAATAATCTATCTCACAGCTTGTACAGGAAAATGGTGGTTTTCCTCTTATCGATGCCATCTGCCGCCCCCTCCCTCACCCTCTACCTCATACATGGACTTCTTTCTATATGCTTTTTTTTTTCTTATTGAGAAATAACCAGAAGAATGATGGCCCATCTGCCTAGACACTGATAACAGCAGTCCATTCAGTTGTGTCCACCTATTGGCTGACCTGCATCCAATTAAAAAGTGTTTTAAGTCTGCGGGAACAATAGAGACGGATGAACAGACTCAAAGATGCAGACATAAGAAAAGCAAAGAGCAGCCAAGAGGTGAGCCACTCAGTGGAGGTTCTCACTCTCACCATCATCTGTCAGTTGAAGTCCTCTCAAAGTCAAACGAAATGAAGCTCCGAATGGATAAGTACAGTATTTCATCTCAACATGTTCCTAATTTATGTGCTACGGGTTATCTGCCTAGATTATTATTATTATTTGTCACAACAACTATTTATGTTGCGGCTGACGTTTTTGTTAACCACATTGTGCAACTGGAAGATGGTGGCACCAACAGAAGTTTAACTGATGTCACTGGTTATGATCATTTTTGTTCTTCATGCTTTCACATGTCACAATGTTCTACTTATGAATGGCGTAGGTCTCTTTATGTAAGTTTTTTTTTTGTGAGACTTGACAATGGAAATCCATTGTATTATTGGCGTAGCTGCCACTGTTGTTATTGACTGGTTTGTTAATCTAATTGGTATACGCGTGTGTGCTATAAACTATTTCTATATATATAGCAGTTCATTTCTTTGAATAGAAGGCCCACAAACTTATCTTACTTTTCTACGCTTCAGCATTTGTTTTGGTAGATACTCCCAACGATGTATTATTACAGTACCCATTCTGGTCAACTCATTTCTTTTTAATCATATAGCCAAGGCCTGGGCGATATTGTTGAAAAGTGGATCACAATATAAATATTTAATATGACACACTAATATATATTTTTTACTTTTCAAAGTAAGGGCCAAGAGACAACTACAAAAATCTCAAATTAGCTAATATATGTAAAGATTAAATAAATGTCTTCTTAAACACAATGTACTTAGTAGGGCTGGGGGCGAATCACAATATAAACCCTTAACTCTGTAGTAGTGATCTATCAAAAACAGACAGGATAGGGACTCTCGAGGACCGGACTTGGACACCCCCTGGTTTAGTGCTTTTTTTTTTATATGTTTGGGAAAAGTTCATCATGCCTGTCACCACAAGACCTGCTTCCGCATTCATTCAACGAGGCTGCTTCTAATAATAATAATGCATCAGTTTATAGCGCTTTTCTGGACACTCAAACATGCTTTACAATGGATAGATTTACACACTCACACATGCAGAAAACTACATATACAGCCACAGCTTCTTAGGGGGAGGCTGACTGTGCGCCCAAGGCCCTTTCAACCACCACCAAACATTCAGACCCAGCCATACACCAGTGCAAGCAGCAAGGTGGGTGAATTGTCTTGCCCAAGGTCACAATGACACATGATTGGGACAGAGTGGGATTTGACAACACGATCTACCTCCTGAGCCACGGCTGCTCCAATCCTTCTGGCATCTGTGATTGGGTGAATGCATCCCAAGTAGGTGCCTTGTCGTGACAAGTTTGACAACGGCTATTTGCCGTGCATACACTGACATTAAAAATTAAAGAGACACAGGGCACCATGGCTCATTGGTAGAGTGGTCATTTCCCAACTGAGTGGTTGCCGGATCAATCCTCGGCCCGTGTGACCGTGTCGAAGCATCCTAGAGCAAGATACTGAACCCCCAGTTGCTCCTGATTGTATGTCATCAGCGGGTAGATTTGACAGCAGTGTGAAGTGTTTTGAGGGCCATAATAGGTGGAAAGGTGCTAAACAAGTGAAAGGCAATTTACTATTTAATAGATAACATATACATTGTCAATTTTGGGGGGGGGCGAAAATGAAATGATCTTCAGACTTCACAAACGCAACAGCGATTTGGGATTGGATGACCAAGGAAGCGGAAGTGTGACTTCTGCCTTCACATGCAATAGCTTACTCTGTCTTAAGCCGTGGAGGGCTCACACTAGTTTTCAAATCACACCAATGCATTGTGTATGTTGTCAACGATGCTTATACAGCGCAAGAATTAGAATAGTTCCCTCCGCTCAACCATGCCTCGAACTTTTATACAGAAAAATATTATGCATATAAAGGTACTTTATCTATGAAAATTTGGGGACTTAACTCAAATCGTATGTTAAAAGGGGCGTTCATAACTAGAGGTTCCACTGTATGGGGATTCAAAGTATTGCGCTTGACGGTGACACGACAATTGTTACTCAAGCAAGATGACATTTGAAATTAAATCAGTCGCTTGTGCTGGCATTGATTGCTCTTTCTTTTGTGTGTCTTGGCGTGTCTGTCTCTGTGCGAGTAATTTGTTCTGAGGACTATCAAAGGACAGACAGGCCTTTTAATCTGACACAAGGAGAAATCCATGAAGGAATCCCCTTGAAAAGGACACAATGTTGTGACTTGTGGCGCTCTAAAATTAGATCTGCACTTGGAACAGCAAAGCACAGTACTGAACATCATGCCATTCAGTTAGTAATGATGAAGTCACCATGGCAACTGTCATGTCAACGTTTGGATTCATCCATCATAAAATTAAGAGCAACGGCTTCTCATACATGCCATTATGGGTGATTAAATTGTACATTCAACTTTATTTCCAGCTTGATTCACTGATTGTTGCTTATGGTTTTGCCCTTGCTGCCCTTGCACTCATACTTGAACATAATGTTCCTACCAAGATGCCAACAGAGACTTGACCAGGGCCATTTATCCTTGGCTTACTAGCCAAATGCCATTTTTGAATCCATCTGCTGAACCTTTCAGCAATATGACCATTAGTTAGGTGCTAGTCATTTTGAAGATGGCTGCCACAACCTTTCTCTGGAAGTATTGATGACACCCTAACAAGACACTAAATTATTCATTTCAATGGATAACAATGCTAATGATTGATCAAGAGTAGGGCTGGTAAAAAAAAATGGCTCACTCAGCTTGCAAAATGTTCTGCCTTGAAACTATAATTAATCATTTTGAAACCAAATTTGCGACAGCCAGGACCAATGTTTGGCCACTTCCGTATTTACCGCACAGTTGGCCAGCATCAATTGTCCGACTTACCTTAGCATGTGAATGTGTGATGAGTCAGTCGCCGGTTGTCTTATACTCGAAGTAAAAATTCAACTTTGATGTTTTTTCAGTAAACTCGCACTGAACAAGCGTAAACCTCATCACAGTACGTCCCATCACTACTTTACGGGAACAAAGCGTCTTCCTCTAAATTTGGGTGATGGGTTAAACTTGTCTTTGTGCATACTATTGAAGCCTCCCAAGCTAACTTATCTTAGCATATCGCACGCTATCAACTCAAGCACAAGAACATGAAAATAATTATTTGCATTGAAATGAATCTAGTGTTAATATCCATCAATTTTGGCAAATTTACATGTTATTTGTAGATGCATGCTATTAGTTGTCAGACATTTTACACCCATTTTACACTCGATTATAAAACTAGAGGCTCCTTGCATCATTAGATGCTTTAATTATGATGATGGTTTTCTCTTTTCCACTTATGCCCTTCTCTCATTCCCTTGTCAGTACGTCAATAACTGATCTTTATCCATGGGTCACATTTGCATGTCCAATGTCATCTCACACTTAGTTGGGTGAAAGATGACACAGTTACACAGTGCAATCAATTGCCCAACCTTTAAATTTTGTTGGAGTCCCATTACTGTCATATTAGCTGGGATTTGAAACATCACGCCACTTTGGCTACCAAGATGCCTTCCTTGCCTTTATTTGTATAGGCAATGGTAAATTGAAATTTGACTATTTCCCTCATTATTGAGCTTGCAAGTTAAACTAAATAGCCCAAAATGTAAGGGATGAATACGGTAAAGCTGAGTGTCCTGCGCTGTGCATGAATAAAGCTGTGAAGTTAACTAAATATTTCAAGGATAAAAGTGTAGCAAATAGTATCAAGGCAGAACCAAGTCAATGCTATGTCCAAGAAGGTCACTGCAGGTGCCATATTCATCAACTTTTTGGGGTGGTATACTCTAAAAAGCAGCTAAGCACCATCATCATGTTGATGTTCAATTGAGTAAAGTAAGTGTTATAAAGGTAATTTAGTGACATAATGGCTGAAGGGAATTTAATATAAAAAATATTTGTTTATGACTTTCCAATAAGACGGTCTAGCGCCACTCTGGCTTTTCATTAATTTCTAATCAAAATAAAACTAAAATCGAAAAATATAACATTTAGTGTGAGCTTGATTGCCTTTTAGGAATTTGTAATAATTCCACCACATTCTTAACTTTGCCAAGATAAGTGAAAGTACAGAGTCTTAAGTTGTATTTGGAAAGATGGACGGATTTGAAAATGAGAACTACCGTACTATATGTTCAAGCAAAGTGAATACAAGTTTGAACCATTTTGCTTCGCAGGAAAACGACAGCACTTCGTCATAGTTAACATTTAGAAGCACAGCTAAACTAAATATATGACTGAATCCAGCTCGGGCGGGACTGGTTAGCACGATGGCCTCCCAGTGCAGAGGCGCAGAGTTTGATTCCGTCTCCGGCCTTTCTGTGTGGAGTTTGCATGTTCTCCCTCTGACTGTTTGAGTTTTCTCCGTGCCCTCTGGTTTCCTCCCGCATTCCAAAAGCATGCATGGCAGGTTGATTGGACACTCTGAATTTCCTCTAGGTGTGATTGTGAGCGTGGATGGTTTTTAGTCAATGTGCATACTGCGATTGGCTGGCAACCCGTTCAGGGTGTACCCCGCCTAGACAGCTGGGATAGGCTCCAGCATACCTGCAACCCTCGTGAGGAGAAGTGGTTCAGATAATGGATGGATGGATGCAGCTCCATAGCTGGGGGCTTATGCTTTTTTTCTGCTCATCTACAATCACTATTGACAGAATGCAACCACAAAGGGGAATGTTTGCTTGTCACAAAATAATTAATTCAGCTTGACTCCAATTTGAAGGTAAGTCGATTAATTGTGTGAAAAATTAATGTGTGTAAAAAAAAAATGAGACCAATTACCCAGAGCACTCATCAAAATAATAAAAAAAGAATGGCTTTCTTAGAAGAAAATTAACACCCATCAAACATCTGCAGCGCTGAAAAGGGCTGCGCATAAGAGATACCAAAGCCATTTAACAGAATTGGGGCCAAAAGTAGCCAAATATTGACACACCAAGATGTGCCACAAAGATAGACTCATAACTAAAAAGACTTGCCAAAATCAAAGAAGCTGCAGCAACAACAACGCCTTTAAAGCAACTCAAATTTGGAATGTAAACAAAATACTGGTGTACTGAGCAATAGACATTGAACAGATCGGCCCAGAGCATCACGTTGGCAGTTGATGAAAGCTTTTAAGAAACACTCAAACAGGGCAACGGGTGAAGGTATCACAATCCGCTATTCCACTGTTACAGATTTTGAAAAGAAATATATATGCGATTTCAAGTGAGCTGCAATCTTTCTCGATACACGAGAGAATCTCGCAGTGAAGCTATTCAGACACTATGCTGTCGGGGTTCACTGTCAATTTTGGCACTCAAAATGAGTACCTGGTGGCAGTCGTCATTCTCTTTACATTCCTGGCAGGCATAGATAGCGAATGGTGTATTAACAAAAGCAATAAAATACGACCAAAAAAGTACCGTAGACAGTTAGCCAAACAATGTTAGCATTAGCGCCACTTGGCTATTATTTTTGCTACTGTATATTGCTGCACCACACTAAAAATATGAGAGTTGCGGGGGGCACTGACTCAGAATCTGCCCTCCTTTTTACTCTAGCACATCAGGTTTTCCCAATAATAATAATAATAAAAATGTATAATTTAGTAATTGATCTGAATTATGGGTTCGGTTCCGCACCAGGTAGAATTTTTTTCTGAAATGTAACTATAAATGGTAATTGGAAGCTATAAATTACAACGCATGGTAAATTCGATATTGCACAAGCTGTGTTCGGGCAAACTTAAAAACAAAAAATGACAAGATCTCATAGACCTAATGTGGTCAAAAAGTACTAAAGCCTTTTTTTGTTTTTAATCGGCATGAAAAATACATTTAGGGAAGCATAGATCCATCTCTGATTAAAATTTGCCGTTGACCAGTGTTATGTCTAGCTTGTCTGTAGTGGTGCCACTTTTAGTCAGCTACCCTTTTTTTGTGAGTATGTCTGTGTTTGTGCAAGAATATTTGCTTGGAAATGAGCAGTCATGTCTACCTCACACAAGTCAGTGCCGCTCACATGGAAAATATTGCTTATGCACATGCACAAGCACAACAATGCAAAGCACACACAAGCAGACACATGAAGACGTAGTCACATGACTGTTGCACAAAAACAAATTACCATCAACCTATCCTATTTAGGCAATCGCTATGCCTGTCTGCTTCTCTGGGCTTCTCTTCCCTGAGCACACTTTTTCTCTTCCACACATTTCTCACACAGACAACATGCTTGTCATCTGTATGTGAAGAGTACAAGCTCCCAGTGGGCATGTCACGGTTTCAGGCACTTGCAACACCTCTCTGCTGTATGGTACTTCACTGATGGAGACAAACAAATGCAGCTGGGTCACTGCATGGTGGATTAGCTCAAGTCTGTTTGATACATTTAGCCAAAAGAACCATTAAGGCCTAGATAGCCAATCCGACGTCGGCCATATGTAACCGACTACTACCCCATTTGGTGTAGGGCCGATTGTCAGCACGTCATTTTGTGAAAAAAATAAATAAAATACACCGCAATGACAGACAGCGACACTGACCATCAAGTACCTTCCGTGCATGCATGAGATTTAATACTCCTCCTAACTACGGGCGGCACCAGTCACTATTCCTCATGGAAAAAAGCCAACCTAAAAGCTATTGGCGGGGCGGAATATAAAAACGGAAACAATCCATTTCACAGTTTTTTTTTTTTCGCTCATGATGAACTCACACGTGAAGTAAACCCTTACGCTCTTGATACAGAATTGTATAATACTTAACATAGTCAACCCTCACTCTTGTACTTTTTTTTAGATTAAAGCAGAAAAGGCAAAATTCTCAACCCTTGCTATCGCTTACTGTTTATCCGCATTTGTCACTTCCTGTTCTTGCCCCGTGCGCTAACAGTCAATCAAAATGAACAAATGTCCTGATAATGTCACGACTTAGGACGCTGATATAACATGCTGAATGTTACGACTGCGTTCGTTCCATCAATCAGACGGCGCAATCCGACGCTTCCCGATGTCTGACAATGAATTGGTCTCTCTCGGCCATGAGTTCAACTTTACACCTTTTAATGCAGTTCAGTATGACATTCTAACCAAATGGATGTTTTAAAAACAACTGATCACCACATAGTCATTAAATATAACTTCCAACCTCAGAGCCCTCTAAAATTTTACTGCTTTATCAGAATATGATTTCGCAAAAAATGGGAATTCTCCATCAATAATCTCCCTTTCCTGCCTCTCTGTTTTTTAACTTTATCTGAATGCAAGTTTTCATATTTTCACTGCCCAATGTAAATTCCATACCCCCACTTTAAGATGATTTGGACTTTTGAACATAATTTTAATATTTTTTTTCAATCTGCGTGCGAATCAAAACAAAACTAAAATCAAACGATCCAGAACATGTCAACCAAATTAATTAATAGCTCTTCGAAAAGGGGTTTGGCTGAAGTCCTGCTTATAATTGACATACACATATTTTAATTCTCTCCAATTCAGTCGAATAATTACTAATATACGATATTTTACCCAAACGTGCTACATGTACATTTGCATATACAATCACGCATACGATTACACAATTATAATCATATTATTTTGTTTTATTGTTTTCTGTTGTAAGATTTTACTTTAGTCCAAGTACAGCACTTCGTATACATTGATGGTTGTCTTAAAGTTCTTTAAAAATACAGTAGAGTGAGAATATACATTTTTAATTAGATTATAATGTTCCATATTTTTTAAGTATTTTATTCTTGAGCTTTGTTTTTTCCGTAATTTTGCTTTATTTACTATCCACTAGTAAATGATTGCAAAATGTTACACCTTAAACTGATATGCACTGGCTTTTCAATGTGGTGTGAATTATTAATTGTTTAAAAAAAAGTTATTATCTTGGTCCTATCTATATTCCGACATTTTGAGCTATTCCCTGGAAGACAATTTCTGCCTTGCTTTTTAAATAATTTGAGCTATTGTATCTTCCACCAGATCTTTACAGTAACTCAATGACACAGATTAAAAAACTGCTATTTTACATTCCACAATATCTTTAAACCATATAAATTTTAAAACATTTTTTTACATTCTTATGGCTCTTTTTCGCATGGTTATATCACTTGGAAGGTACTTTTATTTGTAGTTCCCAAAACTTAAGCACAGTACGTCAAATATGGTAGTACAAGAGTATAGTACAAAGTATATAGCAATTTATATCAACGTGTTTTGCCCCTACAAAAATTCCCACGGTGCATGGAAGTTTGGTCCTGACATATTGAATGAGAAGATTCTAGCTCTAGTTTTGTTCAATAATTATTCCCTAAAATGTATGCTCATAAACTCTTTCTAATGTAATTTTCTCAATTATTACTTTAGGCAATGTTGGTAGATTTAGTTTCTTTTTAATAGTTAATGTTTGTTTACTTCAAGCGACAATTTGGGCTTCTCCAACTTCCCAGAAAAAACGTTTCATGTCTGTTTTTTTTTTTTAAATCGTCCCGCAACAATTCAATTTACTGCAAAAAAAATGCTTGTTTTCAACACAGCACTAATAAACGTTTTATTTCTTGTATCCTTAACACATTTTTCTTTAAGAATTTGAGCATCATGAGGCCTTATGATGGCTTGCACAAGAAAACCTCTACTGCTGAGACGTCCCTTCAGATTTTTGCGACTGACTGCGCATTCCATGGGAGATATTCCTTTTTATCCAATCTCACTTGCCTTAATGCAAACACAAGATCTCAGAATAAAACAAGCCAATAAAAAATCTTCACAATAATAATTATCAAGATTTATTTTTTCTGTATTTTTTGGGTCATTTCTAATCTATGTTACATACTAATGTCTGTACGTCTTTGTGCCGCAAAAAGAAGCACGTGTGTGACTTCCTGTCCTCTCTCTCTCTCTCACTTGGTCCAGGTGGAATCTCGGGACACATTGAACAGCATTGCACTCAAGTTTGACACCACACCGAACGAGCTGGTTCAACTGAACAAGCTGTTCTCCCGGGCAGTTGTGCCTGGCCAGGTGTGAACCGCCGTGTATGCCTTCACCATTATCACCATTATTCATCCCGAAACAGCCTTGTTACTACAGCCATTCATTAACGTTCACAATACTGTCAGTCTTCTCCTTGTATGCATTTTAACCGCCTTATTTTTTATCTCATTGGTAATGTCGTAATGTTGTGGCTTTCGAGGTCATGTTACTTTCTTTCCCTCTTTGTTTATCACGCACCTTTTGATTGGGAAGGCCATAATTTTGAAGCATTTCATTCAATGGTGCTATTACGTAAATATCCCCTAGGATTGGGCAATATAGGCAATTTGACAATAAAAACTGTAAATCTGAACTTGCTTCACACAACATATATGGATAGAAAGCATTTCTGAACAGCTCTTGTTTGTATTTTAAATGACTTCATACATAATCTGCAAAGTTTGATGTTTTGTATGTAAAGCTTTGGCATTTCCAGCCACCCCAGCGGTCAGAATGGGAAAAGAAAATTTATTTCATATGTGGTGAATTGTGCCATGTTAACTCTGGATTATGTCATTTGTGGATTTGGAGATTGTCCTTAACACACACAGTAAGAGAAATACTACTGTTAACGCCATTATTGCAAATACATTTCAAGTGACTGCAAATGTAGCCGCCATCGTTTGACAGATAGTTTCCGAAATGTTCCAACACAAAATGCACATTTGTTATAGTCTTAAATATAGCTAAGATGCAGAGAACTAGCATGTAAAAACTGAATGTTAAAAGAGAATATCAAACATCCGGCAAACTTCTACCCGCTCACATAAATATAAGTGATGGCGGAGTTAGTCCAAATAAATTGCAGGCCATGGACGTGCAGTCGTCCATATTTGGAAAAAATGTTCTCTTGGATAATGCCGCAGATTCACGTGACTAAATCCTGCCCACTGAGTCACAGAATCACGATTTATCACTTCCTCTTCCTTTGCAGACTATCCACGCTGAATGAGGATTTCATCAGTTTCTTCTAATTTACAAGTCATTCATTTTGTATAAGTCCTTTTTTTTTAAACAGTATTCATATGCGATAATGTAAAATGGCCCATCGCGGAAACAATTTTAATGATAACATCAAGGATAATATTTATCGCCCAATCCTACTAGTCACTACTGTATTGCGTCCTCTGACAGTCAAGCCCATAATTTATTAGTTATCACAAGAGTGACACATAATCTCAAATCAATCCTCATTGTCAGAAAAGCTGAAACTCTTTGGATCATTTCAAGCATCTTTAGCTTTTAGGGATGGAACGGTTCAGTTAATGCACGGCAAGGTTCATAGGTCATGGCTCGCTGGAACTATATCAGCTTTGTGTTCAATTAAAAAAAGCGTTCACACAAGTATATTTCTCACTAAACTGAGCCAAATTCATTATTTCAGTATTTGTATTTCGTATGATCTTTTGTTTGGTGGTAATCATGCCAATTTTTCAAATATAAAATCAATGCCTTGGCTCAACAAAGGTTTGTTACTCTCCTACATAAAAGCTCACGTTTTTAAAGAAGTCTGATATGATGCACATAGACAGACATACGACGTACAAACATAGTAGTTGTTTCTCCAATGCAAGATCAATATGCATTAAACAAACTACATCACCTGCGAGATTGCTTTGGGGAGATCCAGACTATCGTCTATGTTATGCAAGTAATGAAGGCACTCAACAGGTAACTGGCGCCGTTCGCCAGTCTCTTTAAGTTGCGGGTGCGGAGTGAATTTTGTCACAACCGATATAACATAAATAAGATGGAAATCATGCAAAGAGAATACTAAAAAGGAAGGGGTTGTAAGATGCCACAACTATGTGCGGCACCATTTTTGGGTAGCCTTCCTGCAACCGTACACTATGCATTGCCTGATTGGTAAATGATGGGAAGAGGAAAAAAGAGAGGTGCACTATGAACCAAACAAATATGTAAACAGAGCCGGAAGAGTCAAACTAAATCATTTGGACATTCCAGTCCTATTAAGCCCAATTCCATTATATCGAACAAGTGTATGAAAAGCTTAAAAGGAAAAAGAAGCCCCACTGGCAGGAGTTAATTTCGAAGCCTGAGCTCCAAGCACGTGCTTTCCTTACACAACAGCTGTGTTTTTTGCAATCTTTAGCTGCAGCCAACATTGTATTTTATAACTTAACTTTTTTGGGGGGGGGGTTACAATTTCTTTACAATATTTCAATATTCAATGCACAATTGGATACACACTTCGGTTATGACTGCACATTCTTACTTGCTGAACAAGGACCACAAAGTAGTTAAGTTTAGTTTTACTTTAAAAAGGCCCAAAACACCAGCTTCCTTTTTAATTATGCATGTGGAGGCGCAAGGCTTTGTAGCTTGGGTTGCCAGATTAGGTCCTTATCCCACTACAATGAAGTCTGCTGAAGTTTACTCTGTGTTTATCCAGTTTTTTTTTCTGGAAGACAAACGAAACCTGGCACTCTTGACAAAAAGTGAATTGTTGTTCAAAAGCACTGAACAAGCACCAGAACGAGCGCGTTTGCAAAACTGTTCATCTGGCAGAAATACCCTGCATTCAGTTCACGTTCGTTCAAAATAATAACAAATTCATGTACTTTTATTCATTGTACTCGTTTAAGTACAACACTGACCCCCCCACCCCCCAAAAAATGCAAATTTGAAAAAAAAAACAACAACAAAAAAACAAACAATGTATACTGTTCAACACCTGACAACTAGTGTTTATTTCAAAACAGTAACTGCTTTTTATTGATCTTTTGAATGGTTGTTGCAGGCCTAGTTTGTTTGACTCTTCCACTAACACTTCCAATTACATCACTTCAAACTTCATTTTGCGCATGCGGCGCTCTCCTAATTTTTCCATGGTCAAAATAATCCCACCTACCGAATGTGCATAACCCTCTTTTACATAAAGCGGTCATCACCACTTTTACACTTGTTGCCAAAAGCATACGCAATAGGATAAGTGTGAGTTAGGACACAATTGAGGCCCCGCAGTTTGAGATCTTAATAAAAGCTTGTGGTCTTAGTAAATCATAAACAATTCACCTCCAAACAGCACGCGCAATTTGTTGGAAAAAAACACACTTTTAAGCACCCGCTGTTTGGGATCGTAATAAATCAGACCTGAAATGTATGCCTCAATCATAAACTGCCAAATTCAAAGAGTACTCTACACATGACTCGGCAGTATTTTGCAGTAGCTGAAGATGTAAAGGGTACAACGTTAAACAGGCGTTTTTTTCCATAGCGCTTTTATAATGCATTTTTTTCACCATATGCAAATCATAATCACAGCATTATTGCATCTTTTTTCACTGTTTAATTTTGTCTTTCATGAACGGTCTTGGCGTGGACGTGCGTGACTTTCTGTGTCCATCTGCAATACGTAAAGCATTGCTGGACAAAGATTTGTTATTTATTGAAATAACTGCATGTTGTATTACTGACTATGTTCTGTAAATTAAAAGGAACAAGATTATGGTGTTCTCTGTAATATAATGTGACGCCTTTATTAATTGTTTGCGACTGCTGTAAATAGTTTCATACATATTGGTTAGGGACAATTGAACACTTAGTGGGATTGATCGGCCATAAAAGGCTTCGATCGGCGATCTCCTTCACTTACTTTTCCACAAAAATCGGCCCATCCTCATTGGTGACCGATCAATCGGAGCAGCCCTATAAAAAACTCATTACAACCATCATTTGCATGGGTTAAACTAAGGCAACTGAACTCTTTGTTTCATGAAGGAGACTGAAGTTGATCCTTTTGGATTTAAGGTGAAACATCGGGGATAAACAATTAGTCCAGTTTCCTGGATTCAACATTTGTAAATTGCCTTGACCTGGATAAGTGAGAATCTATCCAGGCAGTCCAACCCCAACATTTTCTGACAACAGACTGAGTGGTAAATACTTTTCATCTTGTAAAACATGAAGTTACGCTCTGTTTATGTAGGCAGATGTCCTTCCTGATCTCCCCTTGGGCATGTACCGGTACTTGTGGTGTGCTTGCATGTCTGCGCAAAGGCAATGTCTGTGTAAACACAGACATGTATTGTGTTTGCAGGTTTTGTATGTTCCTGATCCTGAGTACGTCTCCAGTGTTGGAAGCTCCCCTTCCCTCAGTCCTATCAGCCCTCTGTCCCCCACCTCCTCAGAAGCTGATTTAGAGAAGGTGACGGTATGTGGACCACACCTCTGTTGCTGAACATGTTAGATAGATCTAACAGTATGGAAATGTCATCCTGATCCACTTATAGACACCAAAATTACTGATCTTATGGATTTCACAGTATTGTTTAAAATGCATTTAAACAACAAAAACAATGCAAAAATGTGGTCTGAAATAATTGCATCAGATTTTATTTCAAAAATAGCAACCTAATGTACTTTTTGCAGAAATTGCAAGAAAATTTTAAACAGCAGGAACCTAAATGAACATCAGTTCATGCAAAACCCCACAAAATGTACTGAAAATACCACTTAGATAGAGTTAATGGAAAATATGCTTTGTGTACAGTTTGGAGTGTTTACGTTACATTACCATAGTTTACCCGTAAAATTAACTTCAAATTCATCCCAAAAATGCTTTCTGTATATTCTAATATATTACCAAGTAACTGAAGTCTGCTGACAGCTGACTTATGTTGAATTATCCTTGTCCAAGTATGCTGGCAACTGCGGGTAAACAAGACGACGCCCTATTAGTTGACAAGACAATGACAAAGAATAGTGTTGACCCGAAGCCATGTGGTAACATTGGAACTCAGAAGCAACACACAAACCCCTCTGTTTCCAATATTACAACGGCCTATTCACCAACACTGATCATAAATGTCAACATTCAGAATGATATAATGTTGTGGAAGAAAAGAGGTGCCTATAATTCCAAGGACAGATCAAACGATAAAATGGAACTTGTGGGCGTGTGTGTGTGTGTAATATACAACATTCATTATTTGAAAAAATATAGTCTTTGGTTGTCCTTGCACTCAGTGGAAGGCTGAATATGATCTACTTGGGAGAACTTGCATTGTATGCCTTTGAATTTCCAGTTGAAATGTTATTTTTGTTTATGAATCCATCCATTATCTATTAGATGTAAAAATGAAGCTGTTTTTTTTTTATTCCAAAAGCACTTAGATAGCCTTGACACAAGCCTGTGAATATTGTCATTCATACAGGTCACTTCATTCTCAGCACTTGGAATTGATGGACTAGGCTTGATTAGGACTGCACTCGCCTTTTTACACAGGCTTCTGTGAAATGTCTGCATTATTTTGTTCCATTTCAACTGCATGGTACCGACCACTTAGCTTAGCTCCATGACTGGTTTCTCCTCAGTTGAGCAGATTCTTCATTGCAATCTGTAACATAAACACGCACACAATGCACTGACCTTGTTGCTTTAAATCTCTGGATGCTGTCATGTTATGCCCCAAAGTCAATTTTGTCGCAGCATTCCTTCTGCCTTGCAATGATCATTTTAAGGTAGTCTCTGCTAGTGTTCTGTTTGTCCAGCCTTGTTCTGCTTGTTAAGGTTTGAGGGTGTGATCTGGTAACGATTCCAGCTGACTTTGAATGCTGGACTGTCCACTGGTTTTTCAATTTTTTTTGTTGTTGTTTGTTTGTTTGATTCTTCAATATAAAATGAATTTTTGAGCCCCTTATTAATTCTGAAAGCCACAATAAGCTGTTTCTTTAGGTAGTCAGCCAGCAACATCAGAATAAGAGTAGCTCTCTCTCAAGAAATATAACGTTTGCGCTCCACAATGCGTTATAGTCTCCCGTTCAACATACCGTATTTTTATGGCCATAAGACGCGCTGCATCAAAGGGCGCAACACCAGTTGAGGGTGCTATTTCCGTATTTTATGCATATACTAGGCGCGCCGCACTACAAGGCGCGAGCTCGCGCTAGCTCAGCTCGCGCAAGCTGTAGCCAGCTCACCAGGATTCAATCCCTTAAGGGATCACTGCCAGAGGTATCACCCCTGTGCTGTTGTGCTTTGGGCTTTTTGCAATCTGTTGTCTAAACCTGGGACGTTTCTTGCTTGCAATAACATAAATGATAAGACAGACTACAACATTGTGGACAGCTGCCCTTTTGTCCAGCTTTCTCCTACACCATCACCCAAACACCATAGTCACATAATGTATAAGTCACGGTCAATTCAAAGCCTAGATGACTCAGACTTTGACCAGCAGGGTGTGCTAACATGCACTCCGAACAGCCCAATGAGTAAAAGAGTTGACGGTTGAGAGTGATGCTCAGTCCATATGATGGGCGCGTCGCTTTACAAGGCGCCTCGTTTGTTTTGGGGAAGTTTTGGGACTTTAAAGTGCGCCCTATGGTCCGGAAAATACGGTATTTTTTTTAAAGCGCCTGGTTTGCGCGCTTTCACGGTGTGCCGATTCTCCAGTCCAGACTTCTGGCACACCAACCATTCGTAACTTGGAAATTTGTGTGCAACCACCAAAGAGGTATGTAAATTCCATAAAGATCCATTTGGAAAATACGTCACACTTGAAATGAGAAATTAATTGCATGGTGGATCCCGCTGTGTGTGCAGCTCATCTAACAGCCTATGTCGTAGGAGCATCTGATTTTGCATTCTGTTTTTAATCAATCGTATTAAAATAATTTAATCAAAACCTTGCTCATGACTGAACGGATATTTGGACCCGGTCAAAACGAGTGAGTTTTGACCGGGTCAAGGTTATTTTTGTTCACGGAAACGAAATAACTAAAATAATAATTGAAGAAGCATTTTCGTTAAATTAAATAAAAACAAAAATGCTTTTTAAAAGAATGAAAACTAACTGAAACTAAATTTTAAGTTTATAAAACTAGCTAAAACTAACCAACCTTTGCAATTAATCGAGTATGCAAACTTTTAGGGTTGATTTTAAATGTATTTATTTCAATAATAATTTATGCCATTTGTCGTTTAAAGGGAAGGTCGAACAGTCATTTGGGAATTGTAGTCCTCTTTATGTGTGTGACACAGAACAAACGTCATCAAGCAGTAGCCAATGAGATAAGAGCTTGGAGATGACAACGCTCCTAGGAGAGGATTTTGCGTCTTTTCGATCAAATGTTGGCAACAAGCCATCTGGGCTTTATTTAATTAGGGTGCTTACACATATGCATCTAACTTTAGAAGTGGTATCATGCACTGCAATTATTGCAATTCAAAATCTGTGGACTGCTAAACTGAACCCTGTATTATCAAATGGTTTTAAAATAATATTTTTGTAGAATGTTTACAGTAGAATCCTTACCATGGTGTTTTTCTAATCTGGAACACCAATTAAACACCAAGAAGGAAAAACACCAGTTTCTTTAAAAACTAAAACTAAACTAAAAACCTGTTTTTTGAAAAATCTAAACTTAAAAAGAAATCTAAATTAACTATAATTAAATTTCTAAAACTATATTAACCCTGCATTGGGTTTTATTACATAGTTGTTTTTGATTGGCGCTTCCAAACTCAAAGCCCCCATCATCATGCTGAAATGTTCCTCACGGATGGAAAAAAAAAATCATGAACAGCTGTGAATGCTGAGAAATTACACCTTTTAAAATGATGCCATGTCAGATATTTATACCAAATAATAAACAGTAGAGCTAGCTCTCATCGACATTCAGCAAATATTCCAGGCAAAGGAAGCGGGCTTGGAATGGGAGCATATTTAGTTCAAACCTTCATATGATTGCAGGAAGAAACTTAATAACACCCCTGCTCTCTATTTTTTTGCCTCCATTTTAATTAGAAACATTTCTGGGCCTTACTGTTTATAATAACTGAGAGTGCTGCTTTAAGATGTGTAGTACAAGTACATCCTGCAAAAATAATACAACACAGATGAATACAAGAGCTCTGAAAAGAAACTCTTTCAGATGGCTCGTCTGTAGTTGCGGGCTGCTGTTGGGTTGCCCGTGAGCACTTTCTTGTGTACATGAACAAATACACAAGTGCGATTTGGTTGTGTTGTGCCATTTATTAAGCGTAAGGTTCGACATAGGCCACAAATCAGGAAAATTGTGCTAATCTAGTGTTGTGAGATTGGCTCGAAATTGTGAATGATTTGGGACATTGCATATTTATGAATATTTGCATGTAAACATGAACAATTATAGCTTTGACATACTTTGGTGGAATGTGATGTACTTCCAAATTCCTTTTTCTCTGTTTAGACAGTCACAACAATGTCAGTGCTTGATGAAATTTCGATTAATATCCGTTTTTATTTAAACAGCCCTATGAAATTGGCTGTGTAAAATTCCAATAAGTATCAGTTTATTCACCTCATTTGAGTGCACTTGAGAACAAATTGCATTGACAAGTGTTTGTCCAATAATTTATGTTGAGTCTCATTTGGCAATGTTTAAGAGTTGTCTAAAATAACATTTAGATGAGTGAAACAGAGAGGTAAATTATCACATTTTTGCTGTAAATTCAAAATATTTTACAACAAAAGATGATCAGTATCTCAATGTGCTGACTATAAATGGCTTTATTTATTCATCATGTAGCTCCTGCTGCCATATTTACAGATTTTTCCAGATCAGAGGATCTTCACATTGGTCTTTACTGTGCATGACTTTATTTTTTCATTTACCCTTTTTTTTAATCAAATCCTGTCCACATTGAAGCAGTCGGATCAGTCGTCACATCTGCTCAGGCGCACATAACGTATTGCCAGCAATTTACCTGGCCATTAAAAAAGGCAATCCAATTGCAGAATCCTAAAATTCTGGTATTATTTTCGATTATTTTCTATCATCCATATTTTGGATGAATAAATGTGGCAATTATTATATACTGAGGCGGAGACATCATGTTATTGTGATGTGAAGGCCAGTTGTAGCGTCTCTATAGCATGGTGCCTAACGGCCTCTTGGTATTGGCAGCTTAAAACAGCCCATCTTGCAGGCATGGATCATTGGCGCGTTGTGCATGTGCACGCAGGAAGAACTGGCTGACTTTGTATCTGTGAGGCTTGCTGTCATTGGATTATTTGGCAGCTTCATGTTTGTTGGCATACTTGCTCTCCGGTCATCTGTGAGGGCTGGCGTGCCCTCTTTATTCTCTTGTCGCCATACAGTTATGTATTTTTGTTCATGCACGGCCAGACAGAAGCAAACACAAGTACATTGTGGCTCGTCAATTACTATATGGTCTGGTTTTGATGTATTGCTGCTCTGGTAATCTTGCTCAACTAGGTTGTACTGTATGGGTACTTTGTAAATTTGCTCATTTAGCTATAGCGTGACCTCATCATACGACCTGCACAATTTTACTGTGGTGACATTTTAAAGTCCTTTTGTTAACGAGACTAATTAACGTATCACATATCGGATATCGGCAAATTAATCATCATGGGTTAGTGCTGAATTGAATGACTAAGGGAGTGACCAAAGAGGCTAAGGACTACTGAATACTAGTTGATTGTCTTTTCCAAATCGTGTAAAAATGTTTAAACCTCAATCCATTTACACCCCTCAACTGATGTCTGGCAGGTTTAATTACAAGATGTATGTCAATGATTGGTTCAGCATGCCCATAAGCCAAAATGTACGGTATTTTGACATCTGCAGTGGCCAGTCTCATCCCAGGTCTATGCTTGGTAATTTGGACTGCAAACATTCTTTTTGCAATCAGGTGTGCCTGTCTTGGAAAGGTGGAAAATCCTGCTCCCTTTTATATTTAACCATGGAGGTGGAACGCCAGCTTGAATGAGTCATTAGGAAGTGACTTGCTAGTGAAGTGGAGCCAAGAACTGCGGTTGTGTCGGTGAGGGGTTCATTATAAGTGGATGACAAACCAGTAAAACGCTGACAAATTCCCACAGCCATCAAGCTCATCTGAAACACTTGGTCCGCAGTTTGCAAAACTATTGTCAGTAGTTGTCCTCACATATCAGAGATTAAACACTGTCCCAACAATTTTTTACGCATCTTTCTTCCATTTTAGAGCAGCTTTTTTCCTTGTTGCCTGGTTGGAGAATTCTCGTTGTGGTTGTAAGGAGTGGCCAGGCCCATTGCGTCTTCCACTGACTGCCACAGTCTGAGCCGCGCTGTCTGTGTGTGGGTCAGTGTCCGCAGGCTGTTTGCCAACTGCACCAGGAGACAATGAGGGGGAGATGCGTGGGTTAGTGTCAGTCGAACAGCAGACAGTTGCTAAGGGCTATGACTCTCCAGATCTTCTCTTCTCCTCTGGCTCTTGACGCCCTCCCCAACTGGTCCAAATCCCCCTTGACGAGAACTCCCACGCACTACTCTCAGTCCTCCTTTACTGTTTTTTTGTTCTAAGTCTTCATTCCGAGCACATTTTCATTTCCTCTTTGGCCAAGTAGGTTATATTTTTATGGTCCTTTGATATCACTGCCAAACGTAAATGCACAGCGATAACATTATTATTGTAATAGCATTTTTCATTTGTCACTTTGTCAGATTTTGTCAAAACAAATGCTGCAAAACGTTTTGGAGGGCTTGCACATTAATGACAAGGATTTGAATAAATGTCCGGTTACCGAAATCTACTGTACGCTGCAGGTCTGTAGTCAAGTCCACTTTTATCGACTCCAAGTCACGTTTGAGTCACAAAGGTCAGAATACAAATCAAGTCCAAGTCCAGATTAGATCAAGAACCTTAAAACAGGAAAATATTATTTTTACGACCACAAAATTAGAGAAATTTCATTCACATTCACTCAACACTCTACTTAGATGTCATGGAAGCCCTTGTTTGTGTGCAGATAAACAAATCAAAATATAAAACGATGTTGCTTTTTTTACGAGAAAAAGGGACATTGAGCATCAAAGAGAATCAAATTTGCACCGAGCAGTGAGAGGCAGCCTCAAAACAGCACCAAACTCAAAGCTAGTGAATGAACATGATGGGATCACCGCAGCAGGGTTTGCTGTCATTGTTAAAAACGTTGATGTTTGGTAAAAGCCGAATTTCCTAGCCCCGCTGTTGGCCGACATGATTGAAAGAAAAAGACGTAAGTGCTTTGGCACTCAATGTCAGATTAACCAGTCAAGATGGTTTGTGCGCGGTAGCCATGGTTACCAGGTGGCGGCCAATGTCATTGCTGGTGTATTCTGATAATTTTCGAAACTTTATTTCAAGTTTCTTTTGAAGAAGAACGTTAAATTTGCAGGAATAAAAATATGGTTGAACTCGACAAAGTTCATACAAATATTTTCGAGTCCAATCGCCAAGTCCAAATCAAATGCCAAGAAGTCAAAGTCCGAGACAACAAAAAAAAACAACTCAAGTATTTCAGCCCCGGTATTTTGTTTTTCCATTTTTGATTTATGATTATGATTACTATGTGATTTTGCCCAATCCCAGAATGCAGTCTTTCCCTATCCTGTACTCGCAACTAACGTGGGGACATGTGGCGTTCGTCTTTTGGGTGTCAGACAAGTCCAGGTCAACACGTCCTTAGATGTATTTCCATTTTATTTTCTCATCCTCCCCATGGCACAGTGCCTTGTTGGATCGTGTTTGCAAAGCAGTCAGACTTATGAGTAGGTGCCTATAGTTGTTTTTAGCAGCATCTTATCTAAATGGCGTGAATCATTTTCTGGGATTCTTCACGTTAAACATATACTGAAGAGCACCAATGATATGATGTTTCTGGCTCCCCTCATCTCCTCATTCAGTTTGGTAAGCGCGACTGGAGTAGGATTGTTTTTTTGGCTTGGATCTCCCATCAGCTAAAATGTGTCTGTCATGGTGAACTGAAATACAGATTTTAGTTGAGCGAGCTGATGGTGATGGTAAGCATTCTCCTACTTTAGAGATTTCTTGTCGATAGTTGAGGGAAGGGATGAAACGATAAACGGTTTAACCGTTGAACTCTGATCAAATTTTCGTTACCATAAAATCCATTTGACCTTTTTGTTATTGAATTATCCTTACCGTATTTAGCATTTGAGAGGATGGTGTTTTATGAATGTTATTGCACAACAAACAGAAGACCAAGTCCACAGACTAGATGTGTTACAATTCTATGTAATGGATAAACACAGCGGAAGACATGAAGTGACATTAATCAAGATTTCAGCACATTTGAACAGCATTGTGATAACATTGATAATGTGATCATTGTGGTCACAGTTGTGTTATCAAAAGTTTATTCTGCTTCATATCTTGCTGTGGGTTGCTGATTCATCTTCACCACCTGATTGAATCCGTTTTACTAAGATGGTGTGTCGATTTTCCTTTGTTTGTGGATTTAACTGCCCCCTTCACCTATTTTGTGTTCATATCGTAATTCGCAGTACCTGCCTTCCTGTCCTAGATTCTGTTCTCTTCAGGGAGGGGTTTTCCAGTCGTGCTGACAAGTCTTTTTTGTCAGTCGCTATAATTATCACCTTCTGGTAAGCCTTTTTGCGGTTATCATTCCATTTTTCATTTGGGATTTTTTTCTGGATTGGGTTTTTTTCTTCTGGCGTCAGTTAATCAATCAAGTTCTGTTTTTAAAATCTCCATTTGTAACATCTTGCATTTTTGTTCGTAACATCATCTGAACATTTTAGCGGTTATACTGGTATACTGTTCAAGCAATAACCGGCCCACGTCAATTTGTCCGTATGTTCCGGGATCCAGTCCAGAGTGTACCCCGCCTCTTCCGCCAAGTTAGCTGGGATAGGATCTAGTACACCCACTATCCTAATGGGGATAAGCAGTTTGGAAAATGGATGTATGGATAGAATAATTTATTTTCACTTGCGGTACAAGCCTTTCCGCCCTAATTTGTCGGTGAATGTTGTATAAATCTTAATGCCAAAATGCTGGCATGTGCAGGAGATGCCAGAAGTTAACAGTCTGGGATTGATTCAAATTAAAATGTTTTGCTCTTGGCAGTTGACTCCGTGCTGCTGATTCCTATTCCTGTTTGTGCTTCATTGTCAAGGCACTTTAATGTCTTCCGTATCCCTATACTATTGCCAATTTATCACTCCTTGTTGCACAGTTTTTCAAAGTTCTCTTAAGTAACAGTTGTTTAGTCATTCCATCCTCCAAAATGGCGCTTGGACGATTGTTATTGTGCAGTTAATTCAGACACCCTCATTCACTGTCTCTCTGTGGCACAGACAATGTATAGGGGGGTGGGGGAAACAAAAACACAAACCTGCCCTCTGTTTCATCCCAACAGACACAGTAACTGTGCAAGATTGCAGAATTACAGATCAATGTCATAGATCAGGCCCATGCGGCCCACAACCACACTCTGAGTGGCCCCTTGATTAATTTCTCGCCTGTCCTATTAAATAATTAATTAATTTATTGATTGATTGATTGATATTTCTTCAGAAATGATGATTGATTCACGAAGAAATGGGGGAAAATATCCCATGAAAATAGCGGAACATCCAAAATATGAAAAGAAATATTGCAAAAAAATGTCAATTCGCATAGTATTAAATTGTAATATCACCAATCACCACTAGATGGCAGGCATATCTTAGTTGCGTAGTTATGAAACACCAGGACTCCTCCTGTAGCTGGCCACCCGTCTAAACTGAGCAATTGGAGGAGAAGGGCCGAAGTCATTTATGTGACCAAGATTTTGATGGTCACTCAGAGTTTGGGTTGAATTTGAATGTATTTTGCGTTAGATGTTTAGTCTTTTGGGATTACTGTGTGTTGGTCAATAAATGTGAAGCATGTGTGTAATGAAATGCTTTTCTTTACAAGGAGGTCATTTCATTCTACAACGTAAATAACATTCCAAGGGATCAAATTATAGAAAAGTAGAAAAATGTTAACCTTATTAAAGTTGTGAATTTCATGTGTACTGGAGGCAGAAAAACCTTATCCTGGAGATAGATAGTTAATACACTTGGAGACTCAACTGCATTAGTATGATCAAATAAGACACAAATTAGTTACACCATGTGTTTCCAAGTGGAACAAACTTTCCGTGTTTGTCAGTGCATATTATCGTCATATATTATTTTCTGATTTTTTTTTCAACCAACATACAGTGTAATGGCTTAAATATTTGTATTTTTGCACTCACTTAAATTATTTCATTAGACCCAGTTCGCAACTAACATTTTTGCCTTTGTGCCCATCATTCAATTGATGTCCTTATTACCCACACCCTGCCCACAGGATTCAGATGGACCCTCCAGACCAGAGGCTGTTCTCCCCAGAGTGTTTTCTGCCCTACGTCAATCCAGAGTGGTGTCATCCACCTCCGAGGAGGAAGAGGCCCTTACTGAGAAGTTCCTTAAGATCAACTGCAAGTACATAACTGATGGAAAGGTAAGACGACAGTCTTTATGGTGGATAAGATTTTAAGTGAATGATAAAATTGTGAAAGCATTTATGGAATAACCCCCAAGGACTTTACATTTATATTCATTAATCTAAACAAATTAGAAACTAATGCTGTTTTTTTTTTCACAGTACATTCTTATTTTGTAATCCAACAGGTCTCTAGCACCAACTAATGTGTTTTTTCCACAATTTAAAGCAATTCTCAGGTGCATCAATATATTGATATTAACCCAAAACCCCAAGGAACAAGAATTATACATATTTGTACTGCATATTTTTTTGCCATGGTGAAATTGACTAATGTTAAGGGTGCGTCTGTGCCAGCCTTCATCCCACCCCATATACTGCTGGGCCAAGAGCGAGCATGGCTTTCATTAGATTGACCAAGATTGGTATTCATCTTGCTGGCATGTTCCTGCCTGGTGTTTGGACGTCCCCACGCTGGCAGAGATATTTAGAAATAAAATGTTGCACATTGATATTTATTTTCCCTTATGATTCAGACTTTTATCCCTTTGCATTAGTCAATACCCAAGAAGTAACTTTCAGCTTCAAGAAGGTTGGTGACCGATAGATTGTGTCAAACAAGTGAGTGCCCTTATGCTGCAATCGAGAAAAGTGGTAAGTTGGATTTATCCAATTTGCATTGTTCCAGATGTGTAAACAACAAAGATGGCCGATTCCAATAAATTGTTGGTTGTTCTGGTTCATCACAAGGCATTTTGAGCTCCAGCAAACCTTCTTCATGATTTCCTTCATTTATATAAATAAGGAATATCGTATCTTCAATGCACTTCATTAATCTCACCAAATAATTCCTGCAATGACATAACGCCATATCTTAATGCATCAGTCCAATTCAGTTCACATTGCGTGAAGTTATTTTGAATAACTAAATTAATGTAATAATAAATTTAGCTAAATATATTTTTATAATCAGGGGTTCACATAAGCAGTGCACAAATGAGCATGCGTACTGAAAATAAGCATGTGCGCTGCAGGTTTGATTGCCTCAAAGCACATTTGCGTTCCAAGCATATTGAAGCCACACCTATGTGATTGCTGTTGTCTTGACTTTTCTGGCACACATTGAAACGGTTGAGCGGTGGCAGAGGCGGCAGTCGAACGTGAGGACACAACCATCGGGACGGTCATCTTTGTGCCGCATCTTCTGCTGTCCATCAAAATACGTGAAAGCGGGCTGCAGTGCAAAAAAGATTGGGCACCGGACCTTTGCCCTTAACTGTGCTAAATTAGCTACGGTTGCCGAGGGGCCACAACAACATGCAAACTCAATTCTGTCAAACCTTAATTTAATGTCTTTTTTTTTCTTATTTTATAAAGCGATACATTATATTGCAACCTGTGTAGCCCTTGTACAGGTTGTTGTAATTAGAAAGTTAAAATTCAAAACTGATGAAAAAAATATATAGAATCGGTCACATCAAAATAACATATCTCCACATAATATTAAATCACTATTGAAGAAACATTCACACATACAAAAAATAAAACTGCAGTGTCCATATCTTTTTTATATATTTTGATATTATGAGCACAAACGACTACAGTATTTGAAGTTTTTATGACAACATAATCATTACAAGGGCAAATTCCTCTCTTCTCTCTACTGTGCAAGGAATAAGATTGCTGCTAAAGTCTGATTGTTACTAAGATGAGGGCCAGAGTTGGTGTTGGTACTATTCATATTTGTTTTAAATAGTTGCTCGAATGGTCAGCGAGGTAAGTGATTACAGTGACAATATATTCAAATTGGGAACACTGAAACCAAGTCGCTGCTCTTGTTTGCTTGCACTGCTGACACATACATCCGAATAAAAGCACCGCATTCTTTACATTTCTCTTTGACTTCCTAAAAGTTGCAGAGACTGTGGACAAGCCAAATGTGGCCCGCGGGCCTACTTCGCCCAAATGGGTTATGAATCTTACTTATGTTCATCCATAAGGTTGGTGGGTCAGGAAAAAAATGAGCATCAACCCACAACCTCTGGTGCTCATCTGAGAACCTCACCAAAGTTTTTATGTTCACTCCTCTTCATAATCTTGTAAATTATGTTATGCCAATCATGGTCTGTCTCGATGGGGTCTCTATTGAAGAGTGAGCGGTAAGGGGAGTTTTCCTAGTCCGAAATCAGAGAAGTCCGACTTCCTACCTTCTTCCAATGCAATGTGGCGCATGAGAGTGGCAAACAAAAATGCCGCACACGCCCACATTGGCAATTTAGACGAACATTTATATCGCAAGCAAGTGGTAGTAACACTGTTAGCTTTCATTTTTCCTAAAATGCAGATTATGTTACCTTTTTTATGTAATAATGCCTTGGCCACCGCGCCATAGTGTGCTCTGGAACTTCACCCAGCTTAGTTGCTAAGACGCTTATCACTGGAGTGGTTATTTGTACCTGCTCATTCACGTTTTGAGAATGAGGCCCTGAACTAAAGATTTGAGTTCGCACTTGATGGATGTGCAGGTACTCCAGGAACCCAACTATTGATATACAAACATTAAAAAGTAAATTTCCCATAATATGTCCCGTTTAATTCAACCAACCTTCATTCTTTCAATTAATTTGACAAATTTCAGTTATCAACTGTCCGCTTCTGGTCTGCTTATAAGCATGTGTGTGTTGCAGACAGTTTTTTTTTTCTCCAGACACGCACAAAGATCCATGGTATTGAACCACTGCTTCCAAATGAATGTATTTGAGAGGTGGGCACTAGCAGTCAAAAACTTAGCAGTACTTGATTTAGGACAGTAGCAGTTTCAAATTGGGTCTGTTGTACATGGGGTTTGATTGTCGTAAGTGATTCATTACTTTATCTTTCTATATATTGAAACATTGATATGATTTCCCCTGGTGAAAGTGAGATGACGTCTTTCTGTCTCAAGAAGGATGTAGGGATCAGCAATGCACAAGAGAGTTATAATCCCAGCCTGATTGAGCTCCTCACATACCCCACAATCTTTTTCTTTTTTCATTTTTTTCAGGGTTCAGTAAGCGGGGTATTGCTGGTGACACCCAATAACATCATGTTTGATCCTCACCGCATGGACCCTCTGGTTCAGGCCCATGGCTGCGAGGAGTATGGTATCATGTGTCCTCTGGAAGAGGTCCAATCTGCTGCCATCTTTAAAGAGATCACTGACCCTAAGATCAGAGCGACTGTGCCTGAGTAAGCGAACTAATACACACACAATTTGAATCGACTATACAAGGAAGAAAATGTACTGTACATGCTATGAGCGGTCACTTATTTCTACTTCTGCATCCAAGTCATTTTTACTGATAACTTAAACAAGACGACTTTTTCACTGTTATTTCACCACTTGAACATTTTGCCTTTTTTTAAACAATAGCTTAACCAAAATGTTGAAAATTGATAAGGTTCATTATTTTAATTACAATTAAGAGTGACACTGATAATAACATGCCTGGTGTGATTGAGGAAAAATGTCCTTTAATGCATGTGTTTAAATGCCACTTGCTGCAAGTTTGACCGTTTTTTCCCGTCAGATCTAAATTAAAAGAGGCACCTATCGACGCCAATTCTCCCCCTATATTGTGACTGCTATGCTCATTCTTATGGTTCACACTTTTTTTTCTGGTTCACACCCCCACCAGCTTTGACCCACTTCAAAATGTAGCAAAATTCTTCGAATCAATGTGTGCACCCACAGTCTGATTGCATCAGCAACCTATTGACAGTTTAATTCTTTTCCCGTGTTTACCAAAATAAGAATGAAAATGCAATTATATCAGGGTTAATTAAGTATGCCTTCACCTTCCTACGCTTTGGTTGTTGCGCCGTGAAAAGAAAGAATTAGCCACCTCTGTGGAATCAGTTGTTTCCTCCCACAGAATTGTCTGTTTTTCTTTTGCTTCAGTTGGATTGTTTTTAAGTTACAAGCCTGTCCAAGCTTGCATTATGCAAGGATAAATATAGTGTTGGAGCCCTGTGGACTCTTTTGCTTTTTTTGATTTCCTCTGCTGGCAAAACAGTCTGACCAGTGCTGTATTTAGCTGGTCGGGAGTTGCTGCCCATGGAGCAGTTATTATGCTGGCAATCTGTCTCTTTCACTCTCCCTCCTCTCATGCTAGTGCAGTTCTGCCCGATATGATATGTCTAATGTAGTGGTTACATAGATGCTTTGACAATAACTACTGCTATACATATAGTCATAATAATAATAATAATAATTGTAGTTATATACCACCTTTAAAAAGCTTACTAATTGCTTTAACAGACCGACTACAACATTATACCATATTATAAAAAACACAGTAAAATGCAAATGACATAATATAAAACTGCAACAACAACACATTGCAATGTCACTTGGTGCACTGTGGCCTTAAAAAAGAGAAAAATATACACTTAAGTCATGAGGCCATTAGTAATTCTTGATAATGAAAAAAATATTTGTGTTTCATTTCACACTATTTATCTTTCCAGTGACTTGGAGCCTCTACCGTCTGAGAGACATCCTTCCCAGCAGAAGGACCCAGAGCAGCTCCAAAGGGACCCAGGGGCCAATGACAGTGGCAGCACTGCCCCACGCAGCACAGAGGGCTCTATCTCAGAAGATGTCTTCACGGAGTCTGAACTGTCCCCCATCAAGGAGGAAGAGCAAGCGTCCAACGAGGATGTCTGTCTGGACAAGTCCTCTTGCGCCTCGACAGAGTCTGTGCAAACCGTCACCCAGGAGGAGCCCACGTGCTCGCAGGCCCCAGGCAGTGCCCGCAGCTCAGTCAGCCATCCTGAAGAGCCTCCAGCAGTGAAGGCCACCGCCACAGTAGCGAACAATGCTCCAGACACTGCCGCAGAAAAGACTATTCAGTCCCCTTCGGGTTCCAAGCAGCACAGTGAAGAGAAGCCACCAAGCACACCCACTACCAGCACTATCACTAGCCAGGCCCTGCGCCCCAGCAGCAGCAGCAGCACCTCTTGTCCAGGGTCCCAAAGTACAGCCACCCCACTTGCCACAGACACCCTTTCTGTCACAGCCACTCCATTGGGGGATGCCAACGAGGGGACTGAAGCCTCCAAAACAGACTCTATGCAACAAGCGACAGTGGAGAAAGATCTTGTAGAACAAGGACAAAAGGGCAGCACACAGAATTCACAGGGTAAACACACTTTATTTTTTTTTTTAGCTAAAACGTGACGCTACATTATTCTTTGGTCAAGTATCAAAGTAAACTTTGGACTTTTTAGGCTAGTATCTAATGGGCAGTTAATTATAAACTATTTAATCAGCATGTGTGATGTTTTGAATACATATATTTTTTCCTGATCAGCAATAGGGTCTCTCGTTTTTCTATTTCAGATTGCTGCAGTGATACTAATTGTAATTGGTGATTGGAGATAGTAATTTGCCAAAGATGGGATTTAAACTTGGTCTGGGTCTTAAAAGCAGTTTATGCAAGTTACTTTCAAAATATAATATTTTGCATATTACTCGTTACTTACATTTGAAGGTAATATGTTTCCTTTCAATATTACCATCTGTGTCGCGCTATACTTCTCAGTCTTCTGTTACACTCCACAAGCAAGAAGAAAACATTTTGTACCCTCCCCAACTCTCCACTGTGACTATAAATGTTATTTTTCGATAAAATGCTCATAAGTACACACCCTTATTAACATTAAAGAAAAAAACGAGAAAAAAAGAAATACAGATGAACTTCCAGCAAAGAATAACCTCAAAATGGTATTTTAATCCATAAGAGCAGACATCTATCATGCATCAATTTGCCTGAAAATAATCATAATAATTCAGAGAACCACTGCCACTTAGTAATACGGCTGTGCAATTTGTTTTAGTACGACAAAAAAAGCATGTATCCCACCCACCTATGCACTCCTACATCGTACTGCGCCTCCCCAAATAGGCCCACCCCACTATTTGACAAGGCTTGGTGTAGAATTAACTTACCACTTGTAAGTGACTTTTTAGTTTTCAGTTAATTGTAATTTCTTATAGCGGAGGGGTTGCACAAAATTTGTCAAATGAGATCGATATTGCAACTGCGGTTACCATGAATATCTGAATTACAATAATGTAATGAGTTATCGTAATTAAACAAACCAAACCTCTACCCAACATGATACAAAGTCTTTTTATACTCCTCTTTTATATTATCCTCAAGTTACAAAGTGTGGACACACAAATTTTGAAAAAAAAAAAGTGAAATGAAATATGTTAATAGCGGATACCATTTCAATAATGAAAATAAAAATGCACTTCAAGAATGAGGTCTAACAGCAACCAGAAAGGGCAAGTAATTAAGTATTTGGGAGCCTGGGCATATAGCCTGCCCTGAAATAGCAGTAGTCGATAATCATTGAGAACAGCATTGAACATTTGAAAAATATTGCTGATATCAGTCAGAGACTGAGAGAGTGTATCAAACAAGTACTTAAATATTTTCTTTAGCTGACACAAATTTAAAAAAATGACTGGATTCCCCAGTTCGTGCATCTCTCGTTGGTATTTTTCTTGTGGTTGAAACGTGACATTGCACATACATGATGTCACTTCCCCCAGATGGAATCTTAATTTCTGAAGTGTCAGAATGCTTCACTTCTAGCTGTTGACACTCTAATTCTTATGTATTTTCTAATGTACATTTGTTTGCTGTGTGTCTTTATCAAGAAATAGGTTCTACTCTTGTATTTTATTATCTGTTCATTATTAGTTTGGCTCCACATGCATACATGAGGGAAACAACACCGTGACTAAGAAATACATAATTCATCGTCCAGTAGTCCACCGTTGTCGAATGTTACTCGCCACAAAATTCAAGAGGCTGTCACTGACATTGCCACATGGCAGTGAATGACAAGTTCTGCTAGGTTTTCTGAAAGCTTGTTGCAAATATCTTGCAGTGCATTTGCGTGTAACGAGTTGTGAATTTGTGTTGAAGCCGAAATTGGATTGTTTCATTGTAATAATATGTTAGATTAGATGTTGCTGTTGAATATTGATTTTTTTTTTATATCAACCCAATATCACTGGTAACAGCTGTGATTATAATGCATTCTCAGACTCAGTAACTGTAATATTCCAAAAATAGAATGAGTCGTACGTTATATTACTCCAATTCCGTTGAGAAGTAATATATTTCTGTAGCGCTTCACTTTGGTTATGTGTTCCTCACAATACTGATGATGGAAAGATAAAGAAAACCCCATGTAATTACCATTGAGCAAACACGGTCATGATTACAGTATCTAAATAGTATTTTATACTTTTCATGATGACAAGTATATCACGTGCAAAAGAAAAGGTAAATTACAATTTATAACAGCAATTTCTTTCTTCTGTTTTTTTTTACTTTTAAGCATTTGTATAGAACCATGCCATCAAAATCATATAAAACAAAGTGTATTTCTTTATGAACAGAATTAATATGGCCTTAAGCTACCCATCGCGTTTTGACTTGGTGCCTAGATCAGTTTAAAACACTGCCCAGTCCATGATAGCAGGTGACGGGCACATCCAGAGCACTTGGGATTAAGGAGGGAAGAATGCAACTTTTATGTCGCTTCTAGATTCATGCAGCTGTTCGGGTTATTGCCTCAGATTGCATGAATTTTTTATTTAAGAGGCTTAGCTAAAATAGCGTTGTGCATCGAGCTTGAGTTAATACAACAGGACGTTTTGGTGTTTGGGAGATCCAAAATCAAGTGGGTCACTATTCTCATGTGAGGATGCATTCCGATGCCAGCTGTGAACTGGTGTACCTCGAGCTGTCTGCTCGTGATCAAATCACAGATGATGTATGCCAGGCCACAACAGAGTCTTACTGTGACTCATTTGGTGCTGTATTAGCAACATAGCTGGACTCAATTTCAATCAAAACCGCAATTTTCACACCTTTTTCCTCCCAAAGAAGAAACAAACCAAGACAGCAGCAGGGAGTCTTTTAATTTTCACCCTACTTGACAATTATTCTGCAAAAGCATTTAACAATTTAAGGACATAGACAGTCAAGTCTATAAATAATTAGACATTTTTAAGCATTCCAGCTGTGTATACCACCACAATGGATTTGAAATGAAACAATCAAGATGTGCTTCAACTGCCGACTGTGTGCTTTAATTTGAGTGTATTTCCAGTCAGATCAGGTCAATCATTTAATATTCTACAATTAATGAAATACCTCCTATAGATAAAACATTTGCGAAAAGACTAATTCATGCAAATTAATAAATCCTCGCAATGAAATAGACCAATTTGAATTTAAAATAGTCCCGTTTTGCTTTTCATTTAACTTTCTCTTACTCGTCTAGGATCTGCAGAGAGAAGTAAGAGCCACTCACACAAGTTCCTTTGTCTGCGGGTGGGGAAGCCAATGAAGAAGACGTTTGTTTCCAATGCCAGCGCATCCATGCAGCAGTATGCCCAACAGGGCAAGAAACATGAATACTGGTTTGCTGTGCCACAGGAGAGGTCAGTACCTCTGCAGCATACAGTCTCATTCTTAAGCCGCAAGACAAAAATATAAATGTATCGTTATACAGCTGCAAATCTGCATAGAATTGACGGCCATTGAAATGCATTAGGGGCGGCACGGTGGGCGACTGGTTAGCACAATGGCCTCACAATGTGGAGGCGCACTGTTGGAATCCGGCTCCGGCCTTCCTGTGTGGAGTTTGCATGTTCTTCCCGTGCCTGCGTGGTTTTCCTCCGGGTACTACGGTTTCCTCCCACGTTCCAAAAACATGCTTGGCAGGTTGATTGGACACTCTAAAGTGCCCCTAGGTATGAGTATGATCGTGGATGGTTGTCCGTCTATGTGCCCTGCGATTGGCTGCCAACCAGTTATGGGTGTCCCCCGTCTACTGCCCAAAGATAGGTGGGATAGGCTGCAGCGCCCCCAGCCACCCTTGTGAGGAGAAGCGGTACAGATAATGAATGGATGAAATGCATTATAAGAAAAACCCAAACTCTAAAAAAAAATTAAAAAACACAGCTGCTAAACATCCGATATGTGTTTTTCATGAAAAGAGGGCTCCCTCCACTGCAGTTTAAAAAGCTGAGACTAGGTGACTCCACCCATGCCAACCTTGAGTAAGCGGGAGTCCACTGTATATTGAATAAAGGGTTAGTTCACTCAACAGTCTTAAAGATTCGTTATTTAGTTTAATTTAAATCCATTCAAACATGTAATCTGTCGGAAACAGTCTAATAGAAAACATTTGAGCAAAAAAACGTAACCTAAAGTACTTTGCAAAAAGCTGCGCGTGTGAACCAGCTTGTTGTACTTTTTCTTTCTTGAGTAAAGACACGGTGCTCTTTCCAATCAGTAATCACCTTTGAATCACATTCGTCATTCTTCAACATTTTGAGCACGAGACTTGGCGCTGAAATCCCCCCCACTTTTTTTATTTGGAATTCAAGAAATGTGGCCTACATTTGCGCCACAGGTTGCTCAGCTGCAACATTTCCCACTAGGCAAACCATTTCCCAGTGCTGCTCGTAGGCTACAGATAATAGCTACGCGACACGGCATATTACAAAGCTACTTTTGAATGGTCGCGCTTGTACATCACAATTAGTGTGTGAGGGGAGTATTGCGACGGTGAACTGGTGGACATCCGAACAGCTCTTAAGCTCTTTGCTCAGAGAGCAATGGACACTCTGGAATCTGACCTAGATGTGAAGCGAGGCGCATGATGTGTCTTTAAGTAACTTTGCAATTGTGTAGGAAGAAAGTGAGCCTAAGAAGAGCCATACTTACTTGCTTTCATGCAATTAATAAAATCTTGCACGAACTTCAAAAGTATGCAGCGCATATTTACCATTTTGTATTTTGGTATTACTGTCATAGATGAAGGCTGGAGTAGTCAGCAGCACCGTTTCATTTCATGCCATGCAATATTAATCAAGGGACTGGGCTGTCTGGTCTCAAAGTATTTTGCCAGACAATTATGTCTTATTGCAATTGGTGGTCTGTTTCGTTGTTTGAAGGACATTTTTCCCTGTTTCATACTTGATATTATTATTAGAATTTTCTTTGGAAATTAAAACGTTCATGACTCTGTAGTAAATACCTGAAGTAATTGTGACTGTGGTATTTGCATTCAATAACAGATTAGATTACAATTTGATCACATAAAACATCTTCTGTAGTGTAAAAGATTGTTTTTCAAAAATGTTAGGCATTTTTAATAGATAACATTACATACAATGTATCTTACAATAAATTAAATATTTTAATGTCATAGGTTATGTGTTGTATTTCTTATGCACCCGAAAAGTAACTCACCGTTGACAGATAATATTTGTTCTATTTTGGAGGTTTTTCGAGAAAGCAAATTGCCTCTCTAATTGATTTTCTTCATTTGTCCCTCCTAGGTCAGACCACCTTTATGTGTTTTTCATGCAGTGGAGCCCAGATATGTATGGTGAGGGGGTCAGAGGGATGGGGCAAGAACCTGGATTTATGGTGGTCAAGAAGCACGAGGTGTCAGAAAGTGCCGTGGACGAGCCCATCACTGACCTGAATGTCAAAGAATGGGAGGTAGGGACTTCCGGTTAACTTTGCCTCATTTGTGTTTTTTGTGTTTTATTGACTTGGATTATTCAGTTCTTCACTGATTATTAATCCATCATCTGTGAAACCAGAATCATGCGTTGTACTGTAAACGACAAACGTTGTGTGTCAAATTAAATGTGCACACTTGAGTCAGTTTTGCTTTCATTATGCACTGCTCAGTGTAACTGTAACGTTTTGTAAACTGCTTCTGTATTTTGTATTTGTGTGAATCACATCATTTCTTGATTTGATTGTAATTTTTATGTCAACTTTAAATCACATGTATTTTATGTATGCCATGTGAATACTTGCTTTGCTTGGAATCGCACATTCTGAACTTCCAACCAAAGTGTTTTGCATGTTTGTGCAATTGTTGACTATTCTCAGTGTATTGTAGAGTCATTACATGTTTTGACAATCGCTATTGTTGGTCAGCATTCGGCAACCCATTTTGCTGAATGGACACCTGCCAACATGCTTCTGCATTATTTGCCAAAATGCAGTGGAAAACTAAATGTGCTATGAAGGTCGTAGTATGCTGCTTTCAAATTTTTGGATTCCAGTATACAATTTCTGAATGCGAAAATGTTGCAAGAAAGCAAAACTGGTGTTGTCTTTCAATATCTGTAGCTCTGTGAGTAAATTGAAAATGAGTCCAATCGAAGTGTTTGTTAAATGTAATGTGTCTATGATGGACTGTTAAAAATTGGGGAAGAAAATTTGAATGGGAATGGATTATATTGTAACTGGTTTGTGCTTGTTCTATTTTAATAAATCATGACAGGCAGGCAGGTACGCAGTGACTGTGTAATGGGGACGTTTAACCTGTGCAGATGTGGTGGAATAACAGCTTTGTCAAAATCGTTTCTATCTATTTGTTGTTCTACAACTAAACGCTGAGGATGTGAATGCCGGGTATGCATCCACCTGACTGGCTGTCGCTCTGATGTTACTGTGGCTTTAATCTTCGCAGTATTTCGATGGGGTGCCAATATTTTTAACCAATGGCGTGCGAGTTCCATTTTTATCCCACGTTCTAATTGGCGTTCAGCGATGTCATTCAAATGGTATCGCTTGAGGACACCTTAAAAAAAGTCTATTTAGGTGCCGACTCTAAGGTTGCCAGGGCATAAACCTTCAATGCCTCTCTCGGGTGTGTAACTGTCCGCACGGGGAGTTAGATGATATTTGATGTGACTTTGTGTTTTCAACCTCGCTCTGGAAGCAAGACATGTTTTCAAGGAGGGTGAAGGGCCAAGAGAAACGACTGGCACCTAAGTATACATGTGTATGTTTCTTGTTTTCTTTTGTACTTTGTGTATATGCGCTCTTCGCTCTTACGCTGTTGTTGTGGTTCGAGAGCCACGCTAGCTTGCTAGCAAAGCTAACTAGCCCGCTAGCAAATGAGCCGGTTTCTGTTCTGTCACTTTTGTAGAAAAAGTCATCGCTCTTGTTTGGGCACCGCGTTATATGTTATTACAGCGAATCCACACGCGTGAGCTGTCCGAAAGTTTGTTGAGCAAGCGGCCAGCGATGGCATAAATTGATCCCATTGACTATGCTATAATGTTGCGGGGATCTTGGAAGTTGTCTTTGATATGTCATTTCCTCAAACTCTTATGCAATAACATTGAGGATGACGGCTGAAGACATTTGATAAGCATCTGACACACAGTTGAATGTGGAATTCACTGTGCAGTGTTATGATGTATACAGAATACAAAGTGGCGTCGTCCCGACTTGGGTTAAACGCTTTCTGAGTGACTTGAGGCTAAACTTTGCCTCTGCGTGTAATCAAACTGGTCTGTGTGTCAACCGTACAAGTGTTTTGGTTCGGGTACTGGTTTACTTGTGCATTTATAGTCCTTAATAGTGCCACATGATGGCTTTATTGTGTTAGTGATTCCTTGTTGTTTTATGCCTAATCCTCTGAAGAAGCTTGTGAAACATCATACCCTCATTGCCTGTGACCTTCAGCTTCAATGACATCTTTCTCATGGTTGCGAGAATCTTTTTCTGGTATTAAGGTTTATACATCCGTGTTTATTTCCTCTGTTGGTACATGTTAAATACTATATTTGTTTAAGTGCTATTCCCTGAGGAAGTGGTTGATAAATACATAAATTATTTAAGGGCCAGTGCGTGGAACGTTTCGTTTTTTTCCAAGTTAACTTATTTAAAATCTGCTGAAGAAATTGGTGGTAGTCTTGCAAAGTGTGGTCACTCTGCGGTCCCGTAGTGCGCGTGGTTTAAAATGCACATACTTTGGGGTGAGGTTGTTACATTCTATTAGTTTACCCCTAGATGGCACTAAATTCTCCACACTGTATCTTTAAATAATGGAAATTTAATTGGTTTTAGAGGTGATTGTTAGTCAATTTTTTTTCTTGATGATAGGAAAATTACAGTTACAGAGCACCCCTTTATCAAGGGGAATACGTTCCAAACACACGCTAGATAAGTCTGCAATATAGTCCATTCACATTTAATCCCTCCCAGCGTACAATATTTCTTAGCAGCGTTCTTGCTTTCAAACTACAGGCAATGTATGCTTGCTCGAAGCTGTTTGTTTACTTTAAAACTGAAAGAGGAAATAGCTTAAGCCCATGCATTGTATATTCAAAAAAAATGTTCAACCACACCGTATAATATGGTCTAACGAAAGACTGCTATCTCAGTTCTAACATATAATGCAAAACGTCATAGATGGGCTTACAAAAATTAGCATAGCTAATATGGGCTGTCACTTGTATAGCGCTTTTCTATCTAGAGTACTCAAAGCGCGTCACACTACAGTAATTATATACCTTAAAACAAATGCTACTTTGATGCACAATGAGCAGTAACAATACAAACATAGATCCATGCAACTCAGACTCACGGGTATATATTTTTTCTGGAGAGTTCTGAGCTTAAATGTAAAAATTGAAAATAATGCATGTTACATACTGCATATGTCTCTATGCAACGTTGCTAAGCGTTAAAGCGTACCAGCAATGAAATGTCAAGGAAAAAACATGGCTACATGAAGTTAGTATCTGGCTTGCATGAAATCAGTTTATTTATTCTTGAAAGCCAAAGTCCACGTTCTTTCCTTGACTGTTACGATCACAAGTGATCTCAAGCTAAGTCATCGTCGCATACACTTGATGGTCTTCATTAAATGGTGGACGGGTAACGATTATTAACTCAAGGTAAATCGGACCAGGGTGATAGACTGTCTACATGACTGAAGTGCCTGCAGTGAGCTGCACATGAAGTAAGGCTCAGATGCATTTTTTATGAGAATGGTAGTTAACTCCCTGAACTCCATTATTGGCAGTTGTAAAGAGAGCGCTTGTCAACAGAGAAATTACTAAATGGGCAACAAATGTTGTTGTGTTCTAGAAGCAATTTATATGCGACTGTTGTGACTGTGTTTGTTTTCCTGTAATAGACCAGGCTACATTATCAAGTTCTACATGTTTTGGAAGTAGATGTTTTGTCCTGTTGCTGCTTGTGATTGTGATTTTGCTGGAGTTGGCCGCATGGGGTGTAACTTTGTTGGACTCGGGCCATGCATAGAAAGGTCAGCGTGTTGATCTGTCTGGACTCGGGATTGTGTGCTTAAATGGCCTGGGGCTTAGGTGGATAAAATCAGTCAGACATAAAATGCTTTTGTTCACGGACTAAAGTTTTGTCTATTGGTGCAGATCAAGAAATTTTTGTCAGGTGGTGGAAAATTGGACTTTAGATTTTTACAAAAGTGGAAGATAACTATTGTTTTGTTAGCAAATAAATGAATCAAAACATATTTAATGCCGGATTTACACTGGGCATCCAGCTCTCAGTTATAAAATGGTGACCAAATCGCCTTCTATATAAAAACCTAATATTTACATTCACCTTGGAATGACTGATATTCAATAAATATACATAAAACAGGTAAGACCTGAACTATTCCGCTGTTTTATTTATTTATTCTACACTCCTCTACCTCTTGCTAATAGTTTTCAAAACAAGATTGCGCCAAATATGTCAGATTGCGGGAGCACAGCTCCCTTCACTTAACCCCACAGATGTTTGCTTACTCTCTAGCAGAAGCCTGACGCTTTTTTAACGCCGCCTGCTTGTTCAAACCTGTTTATAATTCCCTCCATCTCCATAGCTCCATTTTCATCTTATGAAAAACAGCCCCAAAGCATGACGCCACTGTGCTTCATTGGATGCCAAACAGAACGTTATGGAATTATGGCCCAAAATTCCAACCTTGGATTGGTTTGACTGTAGCGCATTTTCCCTTTTGTTTGTGGATATCAAGTATGTTTTTTTATTCAAATGTAAGGATAGCCGGGCTTGGATGTCACATACCCCAGACATATGAAAATGCTTGTTGTCACCTGTACTAAATAGCCAGTCCTTGCCAATAGTTCCTTCACTCATGTTCTCTTCTTCGTTCCATGGTATGTTGAAGGCCTTGGAAATTATTTTGTACCATTCTCCTGAGTGATGGCTTTAATCAGTGAGATCCCGCTGATGCTGTGGAAGCTTTCTGCTGATTACAAACAATGGCGCTGGAAGACGTGACAATTAAAATGAAAGGAAAAGCCTCCTAGAATAGCCAAACTTGATTTTGAGTTAGTCAGAGGCATCTTTAACTAGTGGCAGATCTACCGTCTCCAATTTGACGCAAATTTGAATATTATTGGTTATTTGTGCACGGAGTCACATGAGAGGGTGTGCACAGTGTAGAAGCACATTACTGTACCTCAGTTCTTTATTTTCAGTTATCTTAATTATTTGTTTTCACATTTGAGGTCTACAGGTTGTAAGTCATAAAGGTTCTGGAAAGAATTCATATTGGTCTCTCTTTATATCACAGTGATCTGGCGTTTTAGCAGAGGTGTGTAGACTTTTTATATCCACTGTAGCAGCTCTCGCATGAACTTTTCTCATGTAGAGTTGTAAAGGTGAGGCAAGGTTGCCTCCGAAAACTATTTATGGCTTACACTTTGAAGTTGCATATTGGTCACTTGAAAGTGGGTGTTAATGGCAGACTGAAGTAAATTAAATGGAGGCATTCAAACTATATTGGCTAATAGCTGCAGAGTAAATGTACCCAGAAACAGTTCCCTCATCCACACGTTACTCTCCTATATAGATATTGCCTAGTTCTTAATTGTTGTAGTCTCTTTTTCAAGTGGAGAAGTTGTTTGCATTAGTCAAATTGGATTAGCACATCTTTCCGTAATTTTGTTAGAGCAGTAGTTTGTATCATCTTATAACAATTTTAACATCCTAAATTCAACCTTTGTATTACACAAACATGCAAAATGAACCCCAAAAAATTCCCCAATCGCTTTGTTCCAATCAAGTCCATACCTGTTGCATCGCAGTGCTTCATGCGCATATGGGACTTCGGAACCCCTTCGTCATAGCCAGGCCTAGCAGCATTTTATGTTCTACCTGTTCCTGTCTTTGTACTACCAGGTAGTGTCTATGACGGAGTACCACCGTCGGATCGATGCTCTAAACAGTGAAGATCTGCGTTCGCTCTGCAAAAGACTTCAGGTGCCCAGACCAGCAATGTCTGCCCAGTGCCCACCCACTCAATAATGTGGCCAACCCTGCGACTGTCCCTGCCAACACATTCTTCTTTAGGGTCCAGCAGACTGCACACTTCAATAGTTGCCGCTGTTGCTCACAAATGCATTTTCAAACCAAATTCTGTCGCCGCTTAAATTAGAAAATATTTTATGAAGCGCAAAAAATGTAGTCAAACCACGTATGAAATAATTTCCGGAGCAATTGAAAACATTAATCACTTGAGCGCAAAGAAGTTGTTTTGTTTTGACTGGCAAGGTTTTGTCACGACTGTCATCTTATCTTCTCGTGGCAGCTTTTCCTTCCTTATGTTTCCAAGCAGTCTGCGTACAACCTAGTTATTACCAGCTAGTTTGTTAAATACACATACTTTATAGGTACACTTTACATTTGTCACTCAAATAAATGTGGTCAAAGAAATCCCATTGGAAAGATGTGTTGGATGCCACAATGAGCTGTTCCTAACCCATCTAGATGACCTCCTAGTCCAAGTAGCTGTACCTGAAGTTATATGGTGGTCATAAAACAACAGTGAGCTGTTCCATCCTTCTCCCAAGTACTCTTTGGAATCTAGGAAGTTTATCCTGATTGCTGATGTGCAATACACTGACTGGTGGTTGTTGTTGTAGATCACTACCAAAGAGGAGGTGAACTCCAAGCATGACACGTCCATCAAAACTGAACTGGAGCCTGAAACATTCAAACCAAACCTCAGAGAGCCAAGTGATCTCCTGGAGGCTGATCAAATTGAGAAGGTATAGTGCCTGCTGCTGCTTCACACACACACAAACATCAATTCATAACTGTGCAAAGTAGGACACGTTGGAACCTCCCAATTATACTATATTTTATATTTTTAACTTGCATTTGTAGATGTAGTGACAGACTATGTTAACTGTCTGAAGGTTTCCTGAGGCTATGTGGCAATATCCTGTACACAATGTCGGATTTTAATGCAGTGCCATCTTCGGAATCAAAGGCCAGAGGCATGTAGTTTTATTTTTTACCCACCCTCTAGAGTTTAGTGATTTTTCTGAATCTTTTGACGTTACCATGCGTCAGATGATGAAATCCCTAAATTACTTGCAATTGCACATTGCGAAACGTTATTTGTAAATCGCTATTTGCTCACGCAGTTTTTCACAAAGTGGTGAACCTTATCTGATATTTGGTGAACAACTTTTAAAATGCTCCTTTCATACCCAATCATGACATTCACATTTTTCCAATCAACCTGTTCACCCGTGAAATGTACAGAATGAAGGCACTGTGTGAAGACACAGTAATAGTTAACCAAACATGTCACTCTGGAGTCCTGGGTACAGGGATGATGGAGGCAGTCTTAAGGGCAGTTGGAACAAATGTTTGTTGGAGTGAGGTGTTGAAAATGTATTTTAGCACCTTGGTCTCTCAGTCAGTACCCGCCCTTGGGATATTGTCAGGGCCTGCAGCCTTACGGGGGTTTAGCCTTGGCAAGGTGCTCCTCACGTCTGCTTGGGATAAGCATCATCAGGTGGGGGTGTGAGTCTGATGTTGGGGTTGTGATGAAAGGAAAGTTAACCCCCCCAAAAAATCTGGTTGAACATTAAACATGCATTTGTAATATATTAGATTGATTATAAGTTGAAAAGGATTTGCAATTCACTGATTTCTATTATATGTTTTACACAATGTCCCAACTTGATATGATCGGTCGTTTCTGTTGTCTTTCAAGGCACATTTACTTGAAACATCTTTGAATCCTGTATCGCCTTGATAGTGAACTCTCACCCCTGAACACAATGTTCTAAGTAATATATACACAATTAAAACCTTCTCACCTTTGTTGCACAGCCACCCTCTACACAACTGCTTTGTGTTCAGTGGAGGCCGGTGCCGGATTAGTGTCGGCAGTGTAGACGTAACAATGAACATTTAGGTGACCTGATGACTGCCCTACCCAAGTACAAAAAGAGAGAAGATAGTTTGACAACAATAACAACACTGCTGAAGTGGCAATTCACTCCGACAGCAGTTGACTGACGGCTGGAAATGTGTGAATGCTGAGACGTGCAGTATCAGTGCTCAGATATAAAAGAAAATAATAATAATTGAGGACCATAATCTGTGTTAATTAATCACAGCTCGCGCAATCACCAGACGCAAACGTGGGGCTGTGAGCAAAATAGGTTTGATGTCAGAGTGTGACCAAATTCTTTGTGTATGCTGTCATGTTTTGGAGATTAAAAAATAAAAAGAAAGACAAGCTAGTGCAGTTCATTTTTGAAACGTTTGGCATGTTACAAAATAACAGTGAAAATGGTTAACTTTCTGTGCTCTTGCTGAATGGTGAGAATTTAAACTCTTCTTTATTGTAGCTGAGCAGGTACTTGGGAGATTAACATGTACAGATCTGGGTCACCAACCCCGAGTGTAGCTGTACTGTATGTGTGTTGTGGGCCCCGCATGCATTTTGCTTTTACACACACTCGCGCACCTCCAAATGAGTCCCAGTTGGCACATTGACCGATAGATTGCCAATATGCGACTTCCTGTAATCACCCTGAGGACATAAATCGGGCAGCGCAGAGGCGAGCCAAGTGGAGCCTCATCTGCTCGTGGCGTCGTTTTCAGGCCGCTCATTACAGTGCCGCAAGCACAATATGCTGAATCAACAACAAGAGGCAACCCACTCATCAACTATTAGAGAGTGAACACAATGTTTGGAGGCTGGTTGTATCATATAGTTAGAAGAATTTTCTTTTTTAGGTTTTTAGCTGATTGTCAGTCATCATTTTTTTTCTGCAAGAAGTAAAGTTGTTGTTAAGCCTTCAGTGTGTCAGCAGCAGGGCAGCAGGCGCTCTCATGTGGCGCTCCACTTCGCTTTCTCCAGGGACATCACTGGCTGTGCTCAGCCATGTTACTTTTCGCTAAATGGCAGATTGTGTTAAAAGGTCGCTGCAGATGTAATTGAGCATTGGTCGTCGTGGCCTTTTTAGGGTTTCATTCCCTTTTGTGCCTCCTCTTTTCCCTCATGTAGCTTGCAAGGAATTTGCCGCCGCGGACCATCGGTTACCCGTGGACGCTTGCCTTTGGCACATCGAAACACGGCATGAGCATCAAGACGCTGTACAGAGCTATGCAGGGACAGGACACCCCAGTGCTCATGGTCATTAAGGATAGTGACGGACAGGTACGCTTTGATATCAGCACTATTTCAGGACACTGCTCCATAATTGGAACCCATGAGTCTTATCTCCTTTTTTTCCCCCCACTGCAGGTTTTTGGGGCCCTCGCATCAGAGCCCTTTAAAGTCAGCGATGGCTTTTACGGCACAGGAGAGACCTTCCTCTTCACCTTCAATCCAGAGTTTGAGGTATTACCAGGTTCCTAACCCTCAAATTGTCTTAAAGGTCACGTTCCAACAGAGTTTTCAATCCGTTAAAATTCATCTTCTCATTGGTAATGTTTTGTAATACATGCACATCACTTCCTGCAAGTTGTCAACCGCAGTTCAAGTAAAAATGAGCTTTTACATACTCTTGCAAGTGTTTCCGAACCTACTGGAAGCGTGAGGTTGTATGAGTGTAGTTAATCTCGCTACCACCAGTTATTGCAAGTGACATTTTAGTAGTCAAACAAGCTTGCTACGCAATAGAGATGCTGTACAATTTCCTTGGGCGACACAATACAGTACATTCAATGGCGAGCCATCTTTTGGAAATCGAGGAAGAGGTTTTTGACACACGAGCCGACAGAAGACGCCGTTGTCAAACTGTACATGATTGAGCCGATCAGGACGTCGGAGCCGGTCAGTGGAATTGGAAGTGAAAGTGATGACTGTGACAACGCCACTGAGGAGCCTGGATTAGATTCGACATTCTACACAATACCGTGCAGAGCGAATTGGAATTACAGACGGGTATGTTTTTGCACCCCTTTATCTGTATACATTTGCTCTGGCAACCTCAACTCAGTGCCACAGCAGTTTAAGGGACATGAACTGTCAGGCACCGTGCGTGTGGGATTCAAAACAATACCTCGGCCGTTCATGAAAGGTTACAATGGGGAAACAATCTTGAGCTGCATTTTCCATGCAGAAAATTTTAGGATGTGTGTCAAAGGCACAGTAAACTCAATGATTTGCCATGTTGGATGACGAGTTGACTAAAATGCTGCGTTGCCGTGTCGGGCAGCTTGCCATGTTGGCAGAATAAGTGCATATTACACTTTTTGGATGGACTATTTTTCTTTTTTTTTTTTTCAACGTCTCAGTTCCTAATCACGGAATTAGGCGCATGCACCACGACGCCCAGGGTGCTTCCTGCTGCCGCAGGGGTTGAAAATGATTGGCACGGCAGCCGCTTTCAGGCTAGGTTGAACTACACTCGAGTACCCAATGCTGTCTGCTAAATGTTTGCTCAAGCACGCTGGTTCAAAATGTTCAGCACAGAGTTTGCAATACTTGCTTCGTGACCACAGTTGATCTCACGTTCCGACCGGCCCATTGACTTTCCGGATCCACTGGTCCCATATTTCTTTATCCTCTGGAAAGTTGAAGAAACGCTTGCCACTTCCTTCACCATTAGTGCAACCGACTGCGTCGCGATATACAACCGTTTAAGTGCTAAAGCATGTGGAACACAAAGAGAACACAACCGCGCGCCACAGTGGCCACTAATTTGACGTCAGTTAAGTTGAAACAGCGCCAGATTCAACCCACAGGTAAAACATTCAGACTTAATGATTAAACTGGTGTCTACCGACAATCAAATGACTTTTTAATGAATATTGCATTGTAAACGTGTTCTAGAGGTCTCAAGAAAAACGTTGCCAACTTTGCTTTCTGACCTTTAAGAGGTTATCCTCAAAGGTGTCACTGTGGTGAGCTTTAGTTGTGAACAGCAGAACAGCAGTTAAACGAGGACGTGTTTGATACATCCACTGCACACCTAACTTACCAAGCTAGCCCCTAACGACTCACAACATGATCAACAAACTGACAACCAAGCAAGTTCATTTTTATTGGAAAGTGTTATATTGTTTACATCCTTCAATATTTACAGTTGATTTTTAATGGGATATTAATGTTACAATTTTGATCATGATTATGCATAATCTAGATAATTGTAATTAGAAATTGTGAGGCCTCGTCAACTCCACACACCCTGATGTTTGAGGAAAAAGCTGACAAAATACATAAAGCATATCAAAGTTCCACCTTGGTGGTGATTGTTGTGCAATTATAGTTAATATTGTAGAATGGTGTTAATATAGATCAATATGTGTTCATGTGAAATGTTTCTTTTAGAGAAAACCCATGACAACGAATGTCAAAGGTTTTCATCAAGCAATCCTGACTATGCACTGGATTTATAGTCTTCCCTTGCAAATCATCCGCAGTCTGTCCTGCATGTGCATTGCTCATTAGCTTAAGTTGGTGACCGTCACATTTAATAGAATGCACAATTATAATGCTCATTAGTATGGTTGAAGGTGTTCGTTTAGTGTTGAAACTTGGCTTTTTGGCTACCAAGGAAGTTGTTGACTGGCAAGACACTGACCGACTGCACCATGTCTTTGGACGGATGAATTGCTGCAATAAAATCACTTGACTTCAGTGGGCTGCGTGTTTTCAATATTCTTGTCTGCAAGGTCTGATGTTTATTCAGGTGGCACGATGTTTTCATTGGTTTGAGTATTGCAAAGAGCTTATTAATGTCAATAAGGATATGTCGTGCAATATCATTTGACATGTGCTCTATTGTGTCTACAACAGGTGTTCAAATGGACGGGCGACAACATGTTCTTCATCAAGGGAGATATGGACTCCTTAGCTTTCGGCGGTGGAAGGTGAGGTTCTGTTCCCCCAAAGAAAAAACTTTGAACACTTGGAAACAGTTTCACAATGCAACTTAATTTCCTTCTCTCCTAGCGGCGAGTTCGGACTGTGGCTGGATGGAGATCTTTACCACGGCAGGAGTCACTCGTGCAAAACATTTGGAAACCCCATGCTGTCTAAAAAGGAGGATTTCTATGTGCAGGACATAGAGATCTGGGCTTTTGAGTAACGACGTGAGTGCGCCACAGGGGAAACAGACAAGTCCTGCATTAAGGCAGAACGCGGAGCGGTCCTCCTTAGAACATTGGCAACGTCCCAACCCTAACTGCACATCACAGGGGCTCCTCAGGCCGGAAGCCCGCTGTCGGATGCTTGTTGTGCGTTACTACCGCAGTTACTCTGGAGCTTTTTTTTTTCTTTGTGGAAAACTACCTTTGTGTGTATCTTGTTATGGCCTCGTGCAGCATCTTTGCAGCGCAGGGTGGAGAGTCGAGTGGTGGGGATGTCAGAGGAAAGTTCATATAAAGGGATCAGGAAACGCCAGGCAGGCGTCCCCAACAGCCACACCTTTCGTCCATGCAGTAGGATGTTGCTCACTGTGCGTCAGGAAGGGAATGACGAAGGAGGAAGAGAAACACAATCCTATCCGCGTGCCGATGGCGTCATGTCCGAAGCAAGTGATGTTAAAGGGAAAACGGGAAGAGGGCACGGTAACACGAAAAGGTGAAGTTGGAAATGAGAGATTTGGCTTGTTTATTTTTTTCCATTTAGTTTTCCTCCCACAGTCCAATTGCAGGTGGTCCTCTTGAGGCTAAACTAATCGAGTATATTGTGTGTGGTAGTCCTCCTGTCGTTCACTGTCCTAGCACACCATCTGAAAGCACATAGCTATAACCAGATCAGCCATCGTCGTAATGTTCTGTTCAGTGGGTGTACGTGTGAGTCCAGCTAACACCGGCTGTACTGTTAGTAGACAGTAACGTGTTGCAATAGATTTTGTGGAATATGCAAATAACTGTCCTGTGACCTCAAATAGCCCCGACAGGGCCCGCGGCACTTTGGCCGCCACCTGTGTCGCTTTCAAGAGAGCGAAGCTTCTACGTCTTGATACACAATTGCTTTTCTGGCTATCAGTTGGAAAGGTTGAGACGTGCTAAGCCGTTTTACATGCATATATGACAATTATATATCGGTATGTATGATTATATCGGGGTGTATATAATCATATATATTTTGCCGTTAAGTGTGACAGTGATAAATTTGTGCTGACATTTCAGCTGTTACAATATAATGTATATTACCCTGTAAATGATGCTATATACAGTAAATATATATGACCAAGTGTGGGTTGGTGGGTTCGCTTCTAGCACTTTAATCTGGTGTAAAAGCGTCAAGGCCATGCTCTTAGACTCTATTAGCAGTAGCTGTACAGTACTTTTTTTTGTTTAGATCCATAAGATGTTCACTGTTAGTAGAAAGCTTGCTGCTACCAATATCAATAAGGTTACGCCCTAACGCTCTGTGTCGAAAAGGAGGGCCACGTTAAGGTCGGAAGTGGGGTTGAATGTGGTTCAGTGCGCTGTCCGTGGGTTGCCGGTGAGTCTCAGACAGGTAGGTATGCAGGCAGACAGACCTGGGATGCTGCCGAAACCTCTCCCAAGGGCCCTTCTCCCCACCGCCGCCCCTCTCTGGTCTTCCGCGCCAGTATTTGTGTCCTTGTGGAGACTCACAAAGAATAATATGGATAATTCTTCCAATTATTTCACCTGAATACCATGTATCAGTGATGTATAAAATTAATAAAGATAAACAAATGGTTATAACCAATGTTAACATTTGTCATCTTTCTTTGCATGTTTTAGCGCAGATTTTTGGGCCCATCATCTTTTGAGTCTTTTAGTCCTTTTGGAAATGAGAGCGCCTGACCTGCCTGAAAGACAATGAAAATAGTTGGTAGACTCCCAAAGCGCTTCTGGCTATCACGTTCTGGTGTGCCCAGCCACTTACATAAAGTTCTTTGGGAAGGGTCCTGATACCATCTGATCCTGAACAGCATAATTAGTTTAGGAAATGGAATACCTAAACCAAGTCTACACCGAGTTTTTGGAGACTATACAACTGGTGAATTATATATATTTTTTTATTTTTAATTAAAACACCAATCCCGTTGAAGTTGGAATGTTGTGTAAAATACAAATAACCGATTCTAATGATTTGGATGTCATGTTCATCCTTATTTAATTGAATACACTACAAAGACAAGAGATTTAATGTTGAAAATGATTAACATTAATTTAGCAAATAATGATGGACTTGGAATTCTATGGCTGCAAAAGGTTCCAAAAAATCTGGGACAGGGTCATGTTGACCACTTGAATCATCACCTTTTCTTTTAACAGCATTCTATAAACGTTTGGGAACAGGGGACACTAATTGTTGAAGAGCTGTAGGTGAAATTGTTTCCTGTTCTTGCTTGCTGCTCTGCTTTAGCTGTCCAACCGTCCTGGGGTCTCTGTTGTCGTATTATATTGTGCCACACATATTCAAAGTGAGACAGAATGTAGGCAGGCCGGTTTCTTACCCACTGTTGTAACATGCAGAATGTGGTTTGGAATTGTCTTGCTGAAATAAGCAGGCCCATCCATGAAAAAGTTGCTGCTTGGATGGCAGCATATCTTTCTCCCAAACCTGTATGAACCTTTCAGTTTGGTACTAACAAAGTCCCATGCTACCACATATGCTGGCTTTGCATCTATAATAGTCCGGAGTGTTTGTTTCCTCTTTGGGCTGGGGGCCACGACGTCCACAATTCCCCAAAACAATTTGAAATGTGAACTCGTCAGACCACAGAACACTTTTCCACTTTGCATCAGTTCATATTAGAGGAACTTGGGCCCAATCGTGGCACCCATTAGCTCCCACTTAGCATGTTCACCTGTGGGTTGTTCCAAACAGGTGTTTGACGAGCATCCCTCAATTTTCTCAGTCTTTTTTGCCATTTGTCCCAGCTTTTTTGGAACGTTTAAGTCATTATTTCTTAGGTCATGATTATTTGCTGAAAATAATTATAATTGGAACATTAAATGTCTTTGTAGTGTATTAAATTATGTAAATACAGGTTGAACATGATTTGCAAATTAATCTGCTTTTATTTACATTTTCCACAGCAACCCAACTTCAATGGAATTGGGGTTATATATTCGGTTGTACAAAAATGTTTGCGAGTCATCTGTCTGAATGGGAGTTTTTAACGTAGGGAAAATCTTTCTTTTTTTTATCAGGGGTGTGTTCACTTTCTGTGTTCACAGAGTGTATATTTACATTCTGTACATGAAGCGGACTTCTCCAAAACAAAGTAAAACTACATTTATACATAATCAATCTTGCCTTGCCCTTCAATCTGTGACCAAAATCAATTGAACTCCTTCATACTGAGACAATTCTTTGTTGTTGATTGTTTTTGACCCAGCAGTTTTTAAGAGTGAAGCATTATGGGAAAAGAGCTCAGAAAAAAATTATAGTAGTTTATTGGCTGATCGGTGAAAAAGTTCAACCAAAGCAAGGCTACTCTTTAGTATATTTAAACAAATCTGTTTCAGTGTTGTCTGGAATGCAAAACCAAATTTGCTTAGTTGTGATTGGAGTTGCATTTTCCTAATCGAAGTCTAAAACCAACCAGCCGGAGGTGAGGGCGAGGCTGTGCACAGCATCTGGCAGCTGCACTGTCGTCATGTATCCAAAATGGAGCAATAATTAAGTAAAAGGCGCAACACCTAGACGTGTTAGGTGTGTTTGGAAAAAAAAAAAAAACACGTCAAAATATTGGTTGTTAGACAACAAAACTGACATTATCACAAAAATCAAATAAGTGTTTAATTTCCGGGAGGGAAGTTGAGGATGTTTCAGTCCGTTGGCTTGTGCAGGCCTCGAAAATAAATGTACAGTGATTAATGGAGAGGCACAAAAAAAGAACATCGCTCTACAAAAACAAGTGTTGCCGATGAGGCGAAGCTATGTGCAAAATTTACCAACTAAAATTGTCCCAAGTTGAAGATGTGCGACGACAAGTATCATGTTTTTTTTCTTTGTTGTTGTTTTTTTTTTGCAAATTTTACTCAACATTGATACTGGATCTTGTCCCTGCACACCCATGGGAGGGCCCTTCAGTACAGCAGGTGCTTGAGCTCCGAATAGATGAGGGGGAACATGACCGTGCAGGCTCGGAAGAGGATTGCTCCGCTTTTAAATAAAGCTCTGTGCTTGGTGCTCCAGGACTCGCACTTGAAGTTGAAGTAGATCGCATACAAGGCCACAGCGAAGAAATGGCCAATGAGGATCATTGGTTTGGGTGACAAACTGGGGGGGCAGAAATTAAAGTCATGGTTCATTGAGGAGCATGTAAATGCATGTAAAAAGTATAATACAACTCAGGGATCAAGCTTTGTCATCTTTGTGTTCTTGTTATGTCATATTGTTTCACATACACTGAGAGGAGTCCAATTGGCCCAGCTACGCACTCTCCTCCAAGTTTGAAGTACTGAAAGCAGGCTTTCCTCAGCTCATGCAGTGAATCTGGTAAAAAAAAAAAAAAAACACAATGACCAATACTTTCCTCGCATATATTTGCAAGCTAATAACAATGTTTGTGGGCTACAGACGCTCACCATCTGTGGCTGCAAACAGCTCGTACAGGGCCTGAGCCAACACGTTCACCACAAAAGAATGTGATGACTTGCGCTCCCAGTGGAATTTTTTCTTTGCCTATTAGGAGGGCAAAGGAGAAATGACAGACTTCAACATGGAAAAGATAAAAGAGGACATTTGCTTCAGAATGTCATTGAGGTCACAATTGCAGAGGGTCAACTGTTGCAGTTTATGCTAATTGCTGGCACCAATACAAAGCAACAGGATTGAGGTGAATGTGAATTCTAGTTTGTCCATACGTTTCTTGCAACTGATTGATTTGGGGCGGGGGCAACTGGTCTAGAGTGTACCCAAGTGATTGGGGTCACTTTTAATCTGTACTGCCGAACACATGTTTGCGACTGGTTGGTTTTCATGTGAATTGTTACCCGGGTTATAAGCGTTAAGTTAAAAATGCTGAACAGCAATTGTGAGCTGTGACGTCTGCTTTCACCTGCAGCAGGGCCTTGTCGTCGTACAGGTCTGGAATGTTCCGCAGCAGGCTCCTCCAGATGCGGACATCATTGAGCGCCACGCTCATCCCTCCTCCAGTCAGAGGGTGCCGCATGTTGTAAGCGTCGCCCAGGAGCAACACGCCTGCAGACCACAAAAATGCATCAATGCAGTCTGAGCGCATTTTTTCAGCTTCATCAACATTGATTTACAGTAGAGTGATTATATTATCATTTTGAGAGGAGATAAGAAAAAATAACTGAAATAATGTTGCACACGTGTGCATACTCTTGTAGCTGGATGTGTGTGTTCAGAATTAACCGATCACATTCAAACCTATGGCAAATGGGAGTCAGTACACGCCCGCCAACATTTAAAATCAAAGTTAAACTCTACCGAGCAACAAGTGCGACATGGAGAAGTCCTTCATAATGTGTCAAAGACCGAAGCCATGTTGTTCTAATAATACTTTTTTATTTTCATATCAGTGGCAGAAATGGCCAGCTTCCATGTGAGTCTGTACCTGGCTTGTTGACAGGAGAAGGAGGGAGGAAGCTGGCAGGCATAGACCTGACACGGTCGTTCTGTAGCGCCTCCATGAAAGGTTCCTTTAAATGTTCTGAAGAGAACAGAGATCACTCAGCCACCTTGCCAGAAAGTTACACACCGAGCGCACGCGCGGAATGTCTAAAAGTGCCCGATCAATACGTCAACGTGACCGACGGCAAAATATCAGATGGACCCCCGAAGGTTAGCGCAGCTTTCAGAGTGCACCTTTGATATTTCAGATGAAAAGCCAGCTCCAGCATGAATGCCAGTGCCTTCCATCACAAGAAGACATCATCATATAAGCTGTTTTTTTTTTTACATTTTTATTTGGAGTTTGAATCTGAATCTAGTCATCAATGGGTCAATGATGGGTTTAATTCTTTACTGTTTTCAATTAATTAGACTACGCAAGCAAGAAAGACATTGAACTACGTTATATTCCCACGATTGTCACAGTACGTTATTATTGCAATTTGTTTACTAGCTGGATTATGAAAAATGTTCTTTCAATCAAATAGGCCCAAATTCTTTGAAGTGATTCAAATGAAATGTTCTTGTGTTAGTACATGTATATGTCTCGCCTTTACCTGGCAGCTGAGGGTATACTTTCTCTGCCAAATACTGCGGAAGGTTACGTGGCATCTCCCCCCTTACATCCACAAGCACTCTGGTTTGGCTGGAGGAGATCTGATAGATGAGCACGGGGCTCGGGTCAGCCAGAACCAATTCCGCATGGTTTGCTTTAAACTGGGGGCAGTCCTGAAAAGTACAAGCTAATCGTTAGAGAAATAAGGTGGAGGTGTGTCACAGATACAGAAGCATATCATTACATTTTAAATGATGCATTTCTTCTGCATGGTTCAAGTGACACCATTTTACTGTTGTTGGTGGCGTGTGCATGTGTGTGCGTTCTAAAAAAAAATGGAAAGGCACCTTCATGAGGCATCCAACAAAGTGAGAAGAAATGTGAGCTTTCCCAGCCACCAGAGTCTTCCTGAATTTGGAGAAACATCCGTCAGCCACCACTGTCAAGGCTGCATGCACTTCCTGTCAGACATCCTCATCAGCAACTTCACGCTCATATGTCAAAAATGCACACAAGACAATCATAATTTCCTTTTCTCACCTTCACGTCCCCAGTGTGTTTATCCTTGTACTGTATTCCAGTAACGCAGTCATCCTCTTCCTCCAAACTAGTCACGGTGCCTTCTATAAATGTGACACTAGGGGACGCAAATGGACAAATGATTATATTCACTGTAAGGCCCAGAGAAACTGCAAGAGGGGAATGAATTGACTCAGTGGTGTTCCTCGGTAGGCAATGTTTTTTGTGCAAAATTAGCTTGTTTGGGGCAGTGGTGGAGCGAGACTTTTATCCTCGGGGGGGCACAGGGTTGGCCAAAGTTATCTCAGGTGGTTCACAAAACAAAAACTCGGAAACACCTTTTTTTTTAAGATGGATACCAAATGCTCAAAAGGCTCGCCATAGTGTCTCAAAACCACTAGCGGAGCTAGAGGGGGCGGTGGTGGGTTTCTTTCTCCCCCGTGAAATATCCTTACACCCCCCACCCCTCAAATGCCAGTCCAGGTAATTAACTTTCACATATTTTGTGATTTTTCCAGGAAAACCTTGCCATTATTCAAACTTAATAAATAGCAATAATTAAGTTTCAAGTCAAGTTTAAGTACTTGTAAAGCATTTTAATGAGACATTTGCCAATTTCTGCCATTCACCTTTTATACGGAACTTGCAAATAACGTGGCAATGAGTTTACAAATTTGTAAAATTTTAAAACTTGTTTTATTAAAACCTAGGCTGGGTCAAAGATTTGGACTAAAAGATAATGTCCAAAATTCATGAATTTGACGACACAACATCAAAACATAAAATTAAGAAAATTATAACTTAGTAACAACTCATTAAGATCCACTAGCACACTCTGTCGTCATGAGTAAGACAATTCAGCACACTAGTACAATAACTACGGCGCACTAATAGAACCCCCACTAGTGCCTTCTACTGGATGTATGAAAAGACATTTCCGTAAGTGACTCCCAAAAGATGAAGTGAGTTCATTTGAATTTTTGGGAAGCCTGTGGAGCATTAAAGCAACATTCCAGGCTTCACATTCACATTTGACACTGTCAGTACTTACTTGGACTCAGCCTGGGCAGCCCTTCGCAGGCCCATGATGAATCGCCCATGATGGAAAGCTCGTCCGCACTGGGCGTTGTCCTCTTCCTGAGGGTAGGGGATCTCCACCTCGGTGCTGCTCTCCATGTCATGGATCACATAACCATTAACCAGATGGGCGTCGAGACCCTCCACTGAATCTGATGGGGGGTGGGGGGGGGGGGGGGTGATGATATTAAAGGTTCTTTCAGTCCCCATGAATAATGCGTTATGAAATGAGCTATGGTAACTACATTATCAATAGCTATGATTAATGGTAGAATATGTAATAAGTGGTTTTTGGAATGACTGAGTCAAAGTCATCCTTGTGGCATGTTTTTGTTTCTTTTTTTTTTAATACCAGTTTTTCCAGGTTGGTATGTTTACCATAGTTGATAGCCTTCAGTAAGGTTATCTTTGTTTGGTTGTTTTTTTTTTTACATGTTCCTCTTATTATTTTACTTCTCTCCTTCCTGCTCCTTTCTTTTCTTTGCTTGGAGGAAACAGAATCAGAATGGTTTACCACAAGGATAGATTAGGCAAGTTAAATGAATTGTAGACAATTATATAATTTTATTATTTTAAATTTAGCCCTACAAATTGTCACATTGTTTGCTGTTTGATGCCATTTCTATATCATGCTAGTTGGCTGTGTTATTATAGTTAAGATCGGGTAACGACCAATCACGGCTCACCTGATTTCTGAAGGTGCGCTATCATTGGTCATTAGCTGAGCTCTGAGCAAGTGTGATTGTCATTTTCAGTCGCCAGAAGGTGACAAAATGGGCACCCCCTGAGATGGCCAAAAAGGGGCAGATTTTACCCCTCAGCTCATATTCCACAAACACAATATTAACCAGAATGCCGTGTTTAGACGAGTGGGGCAGCATAGAACATATTCTTGTTCTGACATTTGTGGGGTTAACTTCCCCTTTAACGATATGACGACCTACATAATAGAATGTGTGCAAATGACAAATGACAGGTTATCCGCTGAGTTCAGCATTTATACTGCAACAACCGGGAAAAAAAAACCTTTACATTGAATGAAGTTACAATGGTTATAAACTAAAGCTTTGTTACAGCTCCAGCTGTTGTGAAATGCGCTTTATAAATAAATTTGTATTGTTTTGAATTGTATAGCACTTTGCATGTCACTGACCTTCCAGGCCTAGCTCTTTGAGCGCTTTATAGCCTCCAGGTTGCAGCAGCTCCCCCACAATCCTGTCGGGCTCCTTCAGGTCCCGCTCCACCACGGTCACCCGTCGACCGTCCCGCGCCAAAACGGCCGCCATTGCCGATCCCAGGACGCCAGCCCCAACTATGACCACATCTGGCTCATCATCTGTCACGATGGAGGAGCCAACTTGTGAGGTGAATGTGGAAGATCCACGAGCCACTTGTTTCCTTCTTCTTGCGCTCTACCAGGGAAATAATGACATTGTAACATAACGTACAAGGGTGGGCCACATGGTGGTACTGTTGAACGCAGGGGGACGCTTATAATGATGTAGCCACATAAATCAGTATTTAGTATGTACCTTGGTTTTAAATTGACACTTTGATGAATATTGGAAGAAACTCAAAAAATAAACTGTTTATTGTTTGTGTGAACAGCAACAAAGTTAAGAACATTTAATGAGTTATTTTTAGGAAAGCACACTTTCTTCTTTTAAACAAATAGCAAGCCATCACGTCCGCTAGCCAGAAGCAGAGCTGTACTGTTTTTGTTTGCAGATGAGGTGCGAGGCTAGACTGCCAGGCAATTACATTTCTAATTCCTGACGTAAAGGGGGAGTCGGGTCAAAATTCCTTACAACAAGCATTCTGATTAACATTGTGTTTTGTGGAGTATGAATTAAGCAGAAAAAGACCTCAGGGGGGCAGCCATTTTGCCACTTGCTGTGGACAAAAAATGATTTTATCCAAATGCCAGAGCTGATGCAATCACGTCGGGGCGTCGGTGTACAAATGTGTCCCTGATTGAGTATCTGCAGTTTTCAGTTTGTAATCTGAGGCTTACTTTTTTGCCAAAGCAGGACGTTTATATTTCGATATTTTTTTTACCACATAAAGAAACGTTACGTGGATACACCCACACACAACGTCAAGATCGTTTGTAGAGAGATAAAACAATTTTCGAACATGTAAACACTGCGCTGAGAAAATCTTACCTTTTGACACATATTGTCTGCATTCTGACTCTTCGGTGGTTTGAGAAGGTTGACGACAGGCAAGAAGGACAAGAGGCTCAGAGGTGAACTTAACACCTGAGAGACTCTGAGCTTGTAGCCATGGAAATATCTGAAATAAGACAACAGCAGTCCCACTGACAGAAACAAGACGAGGGCTGTCATCAGCTCTCTCTGAGCCAATGTCCAAACAGCTCCAGACTTTTTGTACAAATACGTGAAGCTGGCTAGTCCCAAAAAAGTCCACATCTCGGAGATTTGGAAAGAAACAAAATGTTAAGAAACAAATTGATCAAATAGGGAAGACAGTGACGCCGACTTTAACTGTCGGTTGAAGTCGGACACGAAGTAACCGTTAACCAAAGTTCATTCAAGGTGTGCCAACAAAAAAAGTCACTTTAGTAACTCATGTTAATTGGTTAGTTTGCCAAATCCAGAGATGCTGAATATCATATGTAAACGAGAGAGACGCTGATCCTTCTGATTGGATGCTTCAACAGAACTATCCCAGGCGTCCAATCAGACGCGACGCACCAGTGAGCAGAGCTCACGCTATGTGCTGATTGGAGTACAGGGGGAAGGAGTGCACGCTACGAGCACGCTGATTGGATAGCCGATTGTCTGGGCAAGTAGTATGATGTGATGTCAGGAGAAAGGTACACGCTCACATCTGGGAGCAAACTACCCCGCAGACTCAAGTGCGGAACTGCAGCGCAATTTGGATAGATGGCAGGACATCGAACGAGGTCCAGACCGCCTAATGGATCCCATTTGCGTTCCCAGCGAATAAATGTACTGTAAAACACTTTATTATTGTTATTAATCCAGTAGTATTATTAAGCAAATTGGCGCCCTGCACATTGCCCAGATTCGTTACCCGTCCTTGCTTCCTAAAATTTAAATATAATGATTTAAATTCTTACACTTACATACATTAATTGGAGGAATATTCCATAGGTCGCGTGGTCAACAGGAAGTTGTAGAATTCACGTCTTCTAAGGCAGGCTATTTATATTTCGGTATATTTGACGATACTTGTAACTATGATGCATGTTTGTACCTGCTCCGTTCGACAGGAGAGGGATTTTAACCCCTCGATTAGAAATCTTGACTCAGTTGTTATGTTATTTATTGAATGAGCTTCAAAATACAGTTTTTTTTTTGTTGAATCAGAATGTTTTTAGAGTCAACCCGTTTTTTGCACGACTGCCATGTAGTTAAATTCATTTATTTGCTAATTATGTACTTTAAAATCACTCCTGTTACTTTCAGTTCAGTTTCAATACGTTGCCTGAGATGGACAAACACTAATTTTTGGGGTAGGTGTATTATCAGTTTTAGATTTGAAAAATGGTATTTAAGTTTATTTTGAGGGCACTATGCCATGCATTTAAAACATTACAGCTTTGGGAATGCCAAACAGATCAAAACTAGAAGGTGCATAAACCACATTATGTTTCATTTGAATTGAATCTTATATATGAAGCTATAACAAAAACACATAATGGGAACAGCATAGCACAAAAAAAATTATTACGACTGGGGAAAACATATCAACATAGTCTTATTGCTCACATTTTACTTAGTTCAAAGAGTTCAAATCTATCCCATAGAAGCCAATGGAAGTCAGTTGTCAGAAACAGGAAGCCAAGAAGATGCAAATGAATGAAATGACTAAAATTATTGCTGACAATTGCAAGGTGTAAATTAATATCTACACGTTCATGAAACTATGCAATCTCTGCTCTGTATTAAATATAAAACACGATAGCAGCACCATCTGCTGGACAGAGTGATGTACCCAATTAAGCGTCCAATGAGTCTTACATTACCATTTGCTAATTCTTTCCGCTTTCTTTTGTACATCTTCATACTTAGCACATTAAGAGTAGATATTCATGAAAAACAGTCAAAATAACATGACCAACTATAATCTAGCCACATATTCACTTGTACCGGTGAATGTCTGTTGTATCCGGTTTTCATAACATTAGCCGAGCTCATAGTTAATAAACAAAAACAAAAGACCATTTAATGTGCTTTTAATGTTCTGGATCACACCCAAGACTGTCTTACTATTATAAACAAGATAATTACGCAGAACAATTGCTTTAATGTGCTCTTCGAGATTTGAGCAGCGGATTAAACACAATTCAATTATGTTATGTTCAATGGGAAGAGATGAGTCATTATTTCACGTAATAATTAAAGATGGATTCATATTTTTCTTGCTTCCCTGATGTCGATTTCGGCTCACCATTCTGCTTGATAAAAGCCTGAAAAAAAAACATAGCATAAATATTTTATGAGTGAATTGATAAAGACACTTCCTGAAATGTCCCGTTTGAAGAATGTCTTAGCATTCCATCTCTTCTTGGTGAATTTCGTGAAAATCTCTGAATATAGCAACCTCAATGAAAGAAATGTGAAGCGAGGCAAAGGGAACAACATTAGTTTTGGACAATTTCACCTCCATCTCCTCCAAAGTAGCAGAACCTTCTTCCACTTTCAGTCCAATGCCTTGGCTGAAGCTGGAGTAGCGCTCCTGTCGCAATAATGCACCGCTAGTTAGAAAAGGCAAAAACACATGGCTGGGAATTTCACGGGACAAGACAACATACCTTGACCAGTTTTGCAATCAGCCCATCTTCATGGATGGAAACAGCATTCCTGAGTCCTCGTGCAAAAGCATCCATGGCTCCGATGTGAGCGATGAATAAGTCCTCCGGGTCGGTGGACTCTCGACGCACTTTTGCATCAAAGTTCAGGCCTCCGGGCTGCAGGCCGCCTTGTTCAATGATTGTCTGGAGGAGAGGTGACACACATGGAAACATTTCATCTTGCCATTCTGTGCAACTGCACTACGTGAAACAGGAAATAGTAACTATGCAAACATTTGATCAGTCTTAACTTTTCCATCGCAAAAATATTGTATTCATTATTAGTTTCAATGACTCTGGTGTGGAAAATGTTCGTCATATTTATCACAATGTTTTTTTACCTTCTACTGTAAATTCAATAGCTCTTTGCTTAAATTTAGTTTTATCTGTCATCTTGCACTGTGCAGCCCTTTGGTGCACTCTGCATTCCGCACCCAAGCACACAAATTCAAAATGTAACTCTTCTGTGTTTGTGAGCAGAAGATTCCTTGACCATGCGGCCCAACTGATAGGTTGGATTTAAAGTTAAAGCCGCAGCTGTTGTGAAAGCGCTATATAAATAAAGATAGTGTATTATATTGTAGAAGGAATATGCAGGTAGTTGATTAGGACGCAATACACACTAATGTTTAAGTAAAGTAAAAGACTTGCCCCTTAACTCTTGCACATTGTCTGATTGAAGAGGACCGCGTGATATTGTACATGTGCACAAAAGACATAAAAGTATTATCTTTGTTTCATAATTTTTTTTTTTCTGACAGGTGTTGCAAAACTAACTTGATCGCACGTGCAATACTACCCTGTGGCGTTTTCAAAGCTTGTCCACCAGCTTCAATTAACTATGATAAGCAATGAATGTCCTTAAGCTGGACACAAAGATGCCGGTTAGATGTATTGAGAGTACTTCACAAATTGAAGCAAGAATGAAAAATTGTGAGATTATGTTTTGGGATGATCCAGTAGATCAGTGGTCTCCACTTGGAGGCTCATATGGTACCGGGCTGCACAGAGACAGATCATACATATTTGTTTTGCGGAGAATCAGCCCCCATCGATTCCCTCCTGAAGAGCAATATAAGCTGTAGTAGTCCGATTGAGAATCGTGATATTATGTGACCAGCTGCGAGCCAGATACGGTGGAAATGTGCGCAACTGCACCCAATCAGGTTCCAGTTTTTCAATTTTTTTTTTCAATGATTACATTTGACGACATCTTCATTATTCCTGAGCTGTCGATTTTTAATAGTTTACTGCGTTGTTTTATATTCTACTTTTGTACTCTATCAGTACCCAGTATCTTTGTTGTCGTTAACAATGCTTTAAACAACACCAGACCACCCGGTCGGCGAATGATTGCCCGTCCACGAAAAGCATGTACTTGTCTAAACCGGACAGTGACACAAAAACTTAGGGACAACGATATGAGAGATTCCGACATGATATGGCAATATTCTCCAGGAGTTCAAATGATACTTGTTTAACTAAACTGAAATTAAAGGAAGGGTTACCAAATGTGTCATCATCCACACCGCTCATTCTTTACAGTGTCGCGTGGGGTGTTGGAGCCTATCCCAGCTGATTATGGGCTGATTACACCCTGAACTGTTCGCCAGCCAGTCGCAGGGAACACACAGACACGGTCACTGAGCGGGAACCAATCCCACGCTGGCAGGTGAGTGGACACTGCACCATCAGCAAATATGGGACACCAAATGTTGAGAGCTAAATATGCCACAACTGAACTGCATAAATGGTGGCAAATGTCTGCGAATAATTGTATTCCGCACTGGGAGGGAATGAAAATCTTAAACTGTCACCTTCATAATCGGCTCATGAGCTCACCTTCACGACCAAAGTTGTGTTTCTGATGTCCATAGGGAACTGGTCAGTGTCCCAGCCGAGGTCAGGAGAACCAGTGTTGGCATCAACTGACCCAAGCATACCAAACCTGAGAAGAGGAGAAGTACTTAGCATTTAGCGAGGCCAACGTGTAATCACATGAAGAACAGGGCACGTGTTGAGGTGTCTCACGCAGAGGCTATGACAACGTCGTGTTCATACGAGTGTCCCGCCAAAGTGGTGTGGTTGGGCTCAATGTTCAACTTAAAGTGGCTTTCCAAACCATAATGCTTGAGGAATCCTAGAACGCTCATAGCATCTGTGAAGGCAAACAAGTCCACATCACTACTAAATGATGACCGTTGGGATATGCTAAAAAAAAAACAACACCACCATAATTGTGGTCATGATTTTAATATTTTGTTGTATAAATATAATAACATAAAACAACAATAGTGATAAATATTCAACTGAAAAGATTTATCCCCCCACTTCACTCCAGCAGCGGCGTGTGTAATTAAACTTTGGCTCACAACACAAAAAACGACTCGCAAACTTGAAAAACTTGCAAGGTGGGGTTCTTATAAAAATAGGTTAGGGTGCATTTAAGTCGAACACCTTACCGTAGTCATATTGATGTTTGCAGGGCTCCTTTGGCTTCGGCTCAATCAGAAATTGGCACTTTAACCCAATCTTCTCTTTGTACTCTGGTGACAGCAAGCACATGTTCATCATCCACCACTAGCTACAAATATTAGGTTTCAATAATCTCATACCATATTAAACAGTCATCTGAGCAATCAATTCAAGCTTGGACAACGCAGGACTTTCTAGAATCGTTTTCCAGTGGAATCTTTTTGCTTTCTGCCCCACTTTGCCCGAATGCAAATGTTTGGAAGCAAAATACTCTTTTTGTAACCGCACCAGATAAAAGTGCTCCTCACCAAAATGTAATGGGTTCCCCCTAGTTTCATGCACCCCACTTCATTAACCTTGCGCGGAAACCAATTTTGCCTAATATCAGTAACTTACAACCATGCACAACAAAAACTCAAATCTTTGGGAATTGTTCTGTGTTTTTATATCTGGAAGTCTCAAACAACACTGAATAATGTATTGGATTTCATTCGAGTGTACCAAATGAAGGCCTGAGTGAGTACATTAATACTTACTGACAGCCATTTTGAAGAAGTTGGCCATGTGCTTCAGTTCTGTGGCAACATCAGTATTATGGACAGAGAGGAAACCTTCTCTTCCTCCCCAAAACACTGAGGACAAAATGATACAATTGTTGTTTCATTCATAAATGTCACAAAAAGTTACGGACATTGCGCTTTTCGGTGAAATTTCAGGATGGACCTAAAATGCACTGAAACCGTTATGAGTAGCCTTTTCTAAATTTGCTAATGCATGTCAAACTGTTCCGAGGTTTCAGGAGTTTTTTGTGTTGTCTAACCAGGAGTTGGTGTTTGATCCATGACAATTTTAAAAGATGTCCGTTTGCAGGCCTTTTGGTGACTTTCAGTCTTCCACTTTCTGTCAGCAGCATGATGAAGAAAACCGATTCAATAACAATTCAAGTTGCACCAGGACATTTATTGGTGGATGGATCAAACTAACACCTGTTGTGGGTTTAGCTGATCAGATCCATGTAAGAGAACTGAAACTTTTTCAACAAGTATCAAAACATTGGGACGTTTGAATGTACATGCATTCAGAAGTAGGCAGAATGTTAAAAGTTGTACTTTAAAGGCATTTTAGGTTCAAAGCATATGTGGATAGTTTAATCATCTCCCATACCAAAGTTTTCTGCACCCAGCTTCTTGGCAACATCCAGCCCTTTCTTGACCTGAGCACCAGCATAGGCCAGAACGTGACAGTCTGGGTTGGTGGCTGCACCATTCATGTACCTGCCAAACACCATTAGAACACTCATTAAACTATAACATTTCATTTGTCATTAATGAACATCCAACTAGTCCAAATAAAAGGCTCGGGAAAGATCTCCCAACATGGTCCTTCTTGTCCAAAGTCAGACACCACACTGACGGTGTCAAGTCTAATTTATTTGTATAGCCAATCATCACAAAAGAGTCTCAAAGGGCCGGCAACTGACAAATTTTAACAACATCCCCTGATATAAATTCCCCAAGAGGCCAAGGAAGCTGTAAGAAAATAAGTACTAGACACTATACTAGTGCATAAAACAAATTATTTATTGGATCCGTCGGAAAAGTTGGCAGCTCAGTTTGTCTAATTCCGGGGACAAATTCCATCTATCAAAAATTGAGGCCGGATACGGTAAGAAGAAAAATACAGACAATCGTTTTCAGTTGCATATTTCAAACGGGGTTTTAAATATAAATGAACTACAGTGACGAAAAACGTTCCTCTGTATAACTCCGTTTCAGATCATATGTTACATGACGTGCCTTTGGAATCATAAAAGCAAAAATGTACAAACCTTGGATGGGCAAAGAGGTTGCAGGTCACCCACAGCACTTTGACTCCTGTCTGGTTCTGTAACTCAAGAGCTAAATCGGTGATTTCATCCAGATTCTTATTTGACTCCTCCAGGGTCAAGCCCTCAGGTGCCATGTCTCTAAAAAAGGCAGAGAATGTATTTGAAAAATATAAGGCTACGTAGTCACCCATGTATACTTTAGCCACCTCAGAGGATCATGTCAGCTCCGTACCTGTCATGAAATGTGTAATATTTCACCTGTGAAAACAAGCAGATGTGACAAAAAGCAAACAAGTAGGTGTAGGATTTTCTTCAATCAACTCAGGTTTGATAAGAAGTTGAATTCCCTCACGCCAAGCTTGGTAAAAAACTCAAAAGCAGCTTGCAGACGCTTCTTGGCTGCTTCCATGGGCGATCCTTCGTTCCAGGACCGAAGGAGCGTTGAAAACCCAAATGGATCGGAACCTGCGGTCCCAACACAACACAATCTCTTACAAACATCAAATGCATTAAAAAAATATAAACACCTGAAATGTAACAGCCAATTTACAATCGCAGGTTGTAAACCAGCAACTACTACATACTACATGACCACCTGTTTAGTCTAATGTAGAGTTTGTCAAACACTGCGCCAAGAGATTTGTTCTGCCACAGGATTATGTCCAATTTCACGCCGAAAATAAATATAAAATTCCTAGAAATTATGTATCTTGATTCATCATCCTATGTCGGTGACAAGTAGACATTATACTGTACATAATGTCTGCCACTAAATGGCAGAAAGTATAATTAACTTGTGTATCCACCTTTTGCCATTGACACAACAGAATAGCAAACCTAAACAGGCCCAAATTTTACATTGAGCATGTTAAAGTCAATCGAGACAAGATTGTCATTATTTCAGTATGTATACACTTTTTGCGACATCTTCAGCTGAGCATCTGAGGCTGCAGGTCGTCTCGCACAAGGTTAAAAGTTTGTTAGAAAGTCCATTCCCGTAAGTGCTTTAACAGTAATCTGTAAAATTTTCAAATCAAATTTAAACCAAAGTGATAGCAAATATCGTGATTGCCTCAAAATGGGGAATGATATCAATAGAGGGGGTGCAATCATTTTCCATATTGCTTACGACTGTACCAACTCAACTGTGCATTTGAAATTGACCTCCTCTATTTGATATGCAGGGGTACTCAGTGTTCTGATACTTCATTGTATTTTGGATTGACACATTGTTACAATACCAGTTCCACAGAAAGTGTGCCAGTAGCAAACTGAAAATCTCAGCCAGTCCTCCATCGTCTTCCCCATAAGAACCTGTACAGGGTAACGACACATTGAAGGTGCAAGTCACCTCACAGGGGCCAAATGAACACATCCCATTTGTCTGTACCTCCTGTGCATTGTAGTGTTTAAAGCACATGACATCTCCCGGCCCAGCACCAGCGACATATGGGATCTTGGGAATGCCTATGCAGCAGAAATGTGATGCAATATTTATTTCATGTCGACATTTGGAATCGTCGAAAACCGTGGCGGGCACACAATAAAGCAGATATGTGAACACATGTAAGCCAAAATGCGTATTTCACCGAGTACAATTCAAGTTTCGGCTTTCGTGTTGTGTTTGCAACCTCGCCAAAGAACTGCTCCGACTCAAAAATCCAACCTGTGTAAGTTTATAAAAAAGTGTTATATGGTATAAGTGTTTTTACCAGCAAAGAATTCCTTATGAGACGCCATTGAATCACGACGATTCCAGTTGCTGGAGCAAGTTTGTTAACGTGACGTAATCCAAGTGGTCGAACATCCTACGTCAAACCAACTTTTTCTCGCTCTGAAGAAGACGTTCCGTACACGACCACAAGAGGTCACTAGAGTCCCCCAAAAAACAAATTTCATAGAAATTTCAAAAGGGGACACTTGGTTACATTCATTTGGGATGATCAACGGATCGCTGCCGTCTGGATTTCTACTTTTTATTTATCTGATGCCACGAAAAGAATTTGATAGCAACGCTCACATTGTTTTTATTATTTAGCTTGATGTACCATGACGTTGTTAAACTGAATGGCATTTCATGACCTTCAAGCAGGGACGGCGCTACACTGGGAGTCAGGGGTGCAAAATAAAAAAAAAACTTGCAGCTCCAGTTAAATTTCTCCAGCATTTTATTTCATCCATTGAAATACGTTTATTGACACCAACCCAGGTGTCAGTCAAGACCCCTTGGCACTGAGAGAAATATTAACCCACATAATTTGTATTACTAATACTCTACTAATATACTATACAATTACCATCTTTTAGGTTTTTCATTTGTCTATTTTAATTTATAAACTATTTTTAAAATATATATACATTTTATATTTTGAATTGGTTTATCCGTTTTTCATTAAAGACTATGATAAAACGGCGAAGTTTAGATTTTTTCCAAATAAACACAAATTGGCAATGCCAGTGGTGCCACAATTGGGTAGTCCCACTCTGCATGGAATTTACCAACCTGAAACTGCTAACTGAACACGATATCACGTTAGTCCTTCATGATGATCACTGCTTCGCATCACTGAATTCAGACCTACAGATTATTCATGTCAGTTTATTTTTTCCATAATCACCTTTGCAATGGTCGCCGATGGCATAGTGGTACATTCGCCTGACTTGTGTGTGGGCAGCGTGGGTTCGGTTCCCACTCAGTGACAGCGTCTATGTCTGCCCTGTGACTGGCTGGCGACCAGTTCAGGGTGTAGTGTGCCTCTCGCCCGTAGTCAGCTGGGATAGGTTCCAGCAGCCTCCTGCGACCCCGTACGGGATAAGCGGTGTGGATGATGACATGACCTTTACAATGTTATCCATCATGAAAAAAACCTGACAGCCCTAATAGTCTTTTTCATATCAACAACCACCCCGAGAAGCAGGAGTCACGGGACAATGATGTTGCCAGTATAAGCATAATACTAACATAAACATTCAATGTAGTGCCGTCATTTATTTTTTTTAGAAAATGTGTGATAAAGAAATAAACAAAAAAATATTGACTTACGATAATCGTACAACAAATACGAATTGTTCTATAAAGGAGTGGTACCCAACCACCAGCACAGAGTGTAGCCATATTTTTTTGATCATCAGAATCTTTATTAAGTTTTATTTTGAAAATCAAGCATACATCTGTGCCTCTACACAAGTCAAACGGCTTGTCTTGGTCACTTGATATGGTAGATAAAAAGAAAGTAATCCCACAAGATAGGGTAAATGAGTTTAAAAAAAAATATCTTTGTAGAAATTCTTGAGAAAGGGAAAAAAGCTCAACAATGAGTCATACAAAGAATAGCCTATGACTTCCTATATTGGAACACGCATTCACTAACATCCCTCCCTCTTCAGCTTTATGGTTGACTTGCTAAAGGCGATTCTCACGCACAAAACCCGCTCTGCGTAATCTGTGGCAAAAGGCTTGCAAATGAACTAGGAAGCCTTCAAAATCACTCTGGCACATGAAGACCAAGCACCCGGCATTAAAGACAATCCTAGATTAAAATCATGGCAGAATATCCAGAGTCTGCTCCTAAAAAGCACTGAATTCCTAGCTTCTCTGCATCTTATCTTTGTAAAGTGTGATTTTTTTGCTATGACGGCCATCAAAACAAAATTACTGAGCTGACTTTACAATAAGAACTATAACACACGTCATTGTCTCCCTGCTTCACACTTATTACGACAACATTCAGTGTGAGTTGTCTTTGAGTAATTGTAATTGGTTTTTATTTTCTTCTACGCCATTCCGTGAAAATACTACTTCACGCAAAATCAGTCAATGTTACAAAAAAAAAAAAAAAAAGGTTGGTGACTGCTACTTGGCAGTCTTTGGTTCAGTCTGGAGCACAGGCACCACAGAAACAAAAAACACATTTTCAGTGGGTCACATTTTTTGTGCACTATTGAAGCCCTATCTTGTTTCCCTACAGAATAAGGTGCACACAGCAAAGTCTTCCTCTTGACATTACTCACTGACAAACGTCACATTTACATTCTAAGTGTTGTGCAAGCGATGAGAAGAAGGCTAAACAAACGCAACCCAGCACCAGGGACAGTACAGAGTGAGGCACTTGAGCACCTCTCATTCGGCAATATGACACTTTGCACACCCAGTAAAAAGAGGTTGAGGTGCATGAGTGCAAGATCCAGTGATTTCTATTTATTGCCTCTCTTCTGGCATAACGCTCATGAGTCAGAGGTGATTTGGTACAGTAGATAATATTCCCACTGAATCTTCTCAGGTGCTGATTACGTGTACTGATGGACGTCATCACTGTCACCGTCAAAGCACACATTCGGTTTTGCACCAGACAGCACATCCCATCGAGTGGAGTCCATGATCGCCAAGCTGCTTGAGCGTGTCGCAAGGCCCAACACGGAACGCTGCTATGTGGAGGAGTCTGGTGGACTCAAGTCCTTCTTTCTCTTCTTCTTCTTCACTTTGCAGGGCTTGCAGAGGCAACACAGGATGCACGGGGAGGCCAGCAAGAGGAGTGGAGAGGTAACCAGCATCACAATGCTTACCCCAACCAAGATTCCTGCCACCTGAAGGGTAATGTAGGAATAGTGGTCAGACTAACAAACTAATAATAATAATAATAATAATCATCATAATAATAAATCACTACATTACTGTTCTGAAACACTGCTCATTCCAATATGGATAGTCGACTACAATGATAAAACAAATGTGATGGAATTCACAGCACAACGTGAGAGTCTCCACATTTAATTGAGTGGCATAATGATGACTTATCTGATTATTTATTGTCATTGTTAGGCCTGTCATGAAAACATTTTTTAAAATGTATTTTCCCAATTAACAATAGTATCAATGTTTTTTCCCCATTAGACCATATAATTCAAGTACATCCTTAGCAAGAGAAATTAAACTTTAATTATATAGAATATTGCTTATTTATACAGAAATGTAGAACAATAAATATTTTTTTTTACAATTTTTTATTTACAAATATTGCCCTTAAATATTCACATAATAAGATGTCTTGTATCGCCTTCAGAATGTCCTCTTTCATATGCTTGTACAAGGCTGGAATGGCTTTTTGGGAAATTATGGGAATTCATACTGCCTATCAAGAGTGTGCAGTATAAACACTGGTTTCAAAACAGCTTTGAATGGCTGCACAAGTTTCCCTCAAAACCAGTAACACAATCTGTGAGTAGTTCTAATTTCAAGCGACCAGGAAATGGACGGCCCTGCATGTCCTTTTTTTTTTTGTTCTCAGCTGAAACAAACTGTGTTGCGTGCTTATTTCATAAGCGCCTTGTTGTGTCGCGACTCCATATTAATCAGTCATACTATATGCGAAAGAAACAGTTACTTTGACATGAGACTTGAATCTGACAACATTTAAATAAACAACATATTATTGGCATTGGCTATTTCTCCTCATGACTGTTTTAAGAATGTTGAATGTAGTGCCAAACAGATTTTATGCAAGAACCACAATAACAGAATAAGTAGAAAATCCACCGTAATCCGTTATTGGAAAACGGCACTTGGCAAAAAGAAAAGCAAAATGCAGCCCCTACAAGGCAAGAGAAAAACATTCCTGATTGAAGTCATGGTGATGCACTGTTGTGATTATGGAAAAAAAAAAATATGTCAACAGCCCTCACAGTTGTATGCTATTGCTGGAGCAGCTAGTCAACTGCAGTGAATGTTGATTAAAAAAAAAAAAAAAAAAGACGCCTTTATAGGAAGTCAAAAACGGCAACCTGTTTGAGTTGGGTGCATGCGTTCATCCATATGTCGTAGAAATTATGAAATATATATTTTATATAACTAAAGTAGGAAGATCATTTGGACTTGGTCATTTGATAAGTAGCTCACATGATGAACAAGGGTGGACAAGCATGTAATCGTCGACGACAGTGAGCATCCCCCAAATAGATTTGCGGCTTGTAAAACCAGTTTGGCAATGAAGTAACCCAATCACGAGCTGATGAAGTGCACTGCTGTACTTGTGCAACATTGCAAACTCTGCCCTGGGAATTTCCTGGCATTGGAAAATGGGCCGGAACTGTACGCTTGGCATCAATGCATAGCTTGTGTATAATATTTGAAGGAACTCTCAAAACTGCAGTAAATCTTCAGTTCGTATGGGTAGTAAAGTTCTCCGCAAAATTCATTGAGGGCAACAATTTGGGATTTGTGGGATTATTTCAGATTCATGTCTGATGAAGGGCTAATGCAGTACATACAACAAATCTGAAACAGCATGCGACACACACGGTTTTTGAAAATTAAAGAACACCAGCAACATTCGCATCATCTCAATAAAGTGTGCCAGGACTGAGTTTGCAGTGTTTCGTGTCAGGTCCTGCATTCCTCCCAGGCGGCATCTACTCGGATCAAGTTTTCCTGTTTGTTGTTTATTGGGTGGAAACTTGCGTGCTCTCTTATTACCCGTGGAAAGAGTGTCAGTGAACTATGTATTAAAGGAGCAGACACTCTGGTTGTGCCATGTGCAGGCTTTTCAATTTTGCTTTCAATATTTGCTCTTTTTCTGCCCAGCCAGCCTTTGTTTGAACATGGATTCCTGAATGACAATTCTATTTGTCCGTGTTGCTTACCTGCGTTCGGTTCCACATAACAGAAGCTCTGGAGTGACCAAGTTTGTTTCTGCAAGGCCCTTTATCGTAATGCCTGAGGAAAATGTCACTCTGCAATAACAAAACACACATGTTGAGACAAGAAAGTATTTGAAATGTGCTGTTTTTTTTTGTTTTTTTAAACAAGACTCACATCCAGGTTCTGCAGACAATACCAACAGAAGGTGTGTTTGCAGCTCTTGCACAGCATCTGTGCACAGCCCTGGTTCCGCTCAATGTAGATGCCACACATGGGACACTGTTTGATGGGCAACTCAGAGTCGCTGCTGCAGCGGTGACCACAGATGTGGTTAGAAAGAAAGACAAGCGATGTCAAAACACTACGGTGTGAATGGGGGAAGAGTTTCGAGTCACAATTCATGGAGGTCTCGTGGCTATGTGAATTGTGACACCTTTATCTCGTGGCACAGTGTCAGGTCAGTGCTCATGTAAGTTATTTATTTTGGGGGTCGGAGGTATGACAGATATTTTAAGCACGCAATAAAGGACACAGCTACTGTCGAGGGCCCTGAGCTTGCGGCATAGGCAAAGTCTGCACACCCCTTGACTGATGACCTGTCAGTCACAGAACTGGGGCAAGGCAAATCATATTGAATACAATTTACAGCTTTAGACACGTCACACTTCTAATTTTGGTTCATTGGGCCGCACCAAAGCAAGACATTTGACCTGGTTCCCTTCTCTTTTCTCCAACACTCAGTTCACAATACTCTATAATTGGTTGGAGACAATTAGTAAGGTAGGTTTGTGTATGGCAGTCCCAGTTAGGCAGTGAGGGGGCCAGTTGTAGGTCGTCGTCATTTTATGGTTGCCCAAAGACGAGAAGGGGCTTTAGTTAAAGTGTGTGTGTAAAAGTTTATTTCCTACCTTGATCTGGTTCCTACCTTGGATTTTATCTGTGCTTGCACATTTAAGATTACGGTCCTGTTTTTGTTTTCAATTCCTCATTTAAAAAAAAAAAAAAAAAAAAAAAGGGGCATTCAAACCACAAGTGTTTCCTCAAGAGATTGCAGGGTGAAAGTTGCAGCTGTCTACTTATTTGGACTGACTAGGTGGCAACAATGAGGAAATTAAGAAAGTAAAGTACTTTCAGTGTAACGCCTCACAGCAAAGAATTGTTAAAAAAGAACTACGAAGTGAACAAGTTTCTTTTAAATTTTGCAAACAGAACTTTGAATTAATTTGCGTAGAAAATGAACTTTCTCAACACTGCTGACAAGTCTCAAAAGTGGTGAAAAGGGTACACAAGCATTTACAAACAAATACGTTATCTAGTAACAGGTATTATAACGGAAACTGTTTGTGTACAATAGAGACTGTGTGTCAAAACAAGAATGACATCTTTTGGGTTACATACGCTAGTTGTTTTTTGTTTGTGTGTTGTGGTAGTATTTGCAGCAATCATCGACATCAGTCACCTGATCTAAACACGATAGAGCAATTTTTTAACGCACAAAATAAGCAGCAAATGAAAACAGAGGAAACATTTATTCAGGGAGAAAAATCAAAATGGAGTGATTTCCATGGGCCCCAGACTTCAAACAAACACTCTTATTAAAAACAATCGTTGGAAGCTAAACGGCCACATTTGTGTTGTATAAAGTATCTATTTGTTCAGGACCAGTGAGTGTTTCTATGTGGATAAAAAAAAAGATGCACAAACTGTTGGAATCGTCTGTAGTGAACACAGCAAAGTTTTGCAACTCATACAAGTGTTTTGTTGCGTAGTCCTCACTCATCTTGCACAGGTGCATTGTTTCTTCCATACACAAGAGCTTCAGATTCTGCGCCTGTCTGACTGACCTGCTTTCATCAGCGTGTGACATCATGGGTAGGTGCTCGGGGCAGGTGTGGCTCCCCTGCCAGGGTTCTCTGCAGCCGGAGCAGAAGAGGGTGTGACATGAGGTGCATGGCACAGCGGAGGGCTGGCCTTCAGAGGTCAGAGGCACGTCACACACGGCCTGGCATTCGAGCACCGGACACCAAGTTTTACGAGGATCCAGCTTCACGCCTGTGGAGAGCACATTACATACGAGTATGCATACAATTAGAATTTCTAATCTTATGTTACATGTACACTTGCATGGTACCTTTAATCACAAGGGTCATTTGTTGACATACTCTGATATCAAATCAAAAACAACCACAATGATAAATACCATGATAAACGACTTTTTTTTTTAAATAGAAGTGAAAACATGATTGGCTGGCAACCAATCCAGTGTGTGCTCCACCCCCATCCATAATCAGCTGGTATTGTCTCCAGCTCATTTTCCACCCTAATTTGGATAAGCTCTAATATACTAAATTTGGGGTTATCTAACAGTGTCATTCAACACAACACTGTTGTTAAATGTTTTACACAGTTCTTTGCATTGAATATCATTAGACTGTGCAGGTAATTGTGGCCAGTAACTGTATGAAAACTCACAAAAGGTTTTCAGTTTTTTTTCAACCTCTACCAGCAGTGGCAGATGCATTTCCCCCCCAATGACACGTCATGATATGCGATTACACTTAGGTCAATGTAGTTTGAGCAAACGCAAGTATTTGCACTAGGCGAGCTCTAGGAGACTGGGGAAAAGATGAGGGCGGTGTCAGTTGCAGGCCACCCTAGCAAAACATCAACAGCATGAATATGAGGCTCAGCTAATGTCCGACCTCAAATGGCCCCGTGCCGGTCGCCAGACGTCAGCACACTTACACAACAACACAATACCCACCTCTCTCAAACTTCAAACGCTCATACAGCTTAGTCTGGTCGGCAGAGGCCAATTCGGCTATCTGGAAACACAGACAGAATAACCTAGTTTATATTTGAAAATGTGCAATGCATTTATTATCCTTTCAGATTGAAGTTTTATGTTGTATATGTAATGAACACCTCATCTTTAAATAAAAAGATCAATCCCATGCACAACTTAACTGGTTAACATTAACCCTAAGTAATCCAGTGGACACCATTTGAAAAGAATCAGTGCATGTAGGTCATATACTGCATTTGTTTGGTTTCTTTCGATTTGACCATGCCTCTGCTGGTCAACCACAGCACTTCACTGTTAATCATAATTAAATGTAAACTGTACTTAAAAGTAGAAAGACTTTTTTTGCAAGTTCAAAAGCATTTAAAAAAGTAAACTGTTTAAACAAGGTGTGGGCAAACTACGGCCAGGGGCTACATGCGGCCCATGAAACGTTTTAATCCGGCCCGCCAAACTTGAAAAAAATTAAATGAATAAACCTTGTTAATGTTTTATTTTCTAAATACTGTGGTTTTTCAAAGACGTGTATATTGTTGTAATGCTTTTGTTCACTTTCATTTAAAATGAAATGTATTTTTTTTTCCGATGAGGTGAGGTTACCAAAACACTCTATCCATCTGTTCCTGGTCCGGCCCCTGCGTCAAATTTTAAAACCCATTGTGGCCCGCCAATTAAAAAGCTTGCCCACCCCTGGTTTAAACATATTTTGGCTTTCTTCTCTACATCAACTTCATTTTAGTTTCCCTTATTTTGGTTGTCAAGGCATACCTCAGAGTCAAGTAGCACCCCAGTGTTTCTGCAGGCCATATCTGGACAGGTGATGGGTGCCCCCCCGCCCTCCTTGATAGTCAGCTGAACATATTGCTGCAGACACTGGAGGGAAAGAAAGATCATGGCAGCTTTAATCGTTTGTATTTCATAGAACAAGACACCTTTCCTCAAATGGTACATTGTGCATGCATGTTCAGATAAAGACAAAGTGAGTAAGCATAGAACATTTAAAAACGTCTGCAAAAAAATCATTCAGAAGTGATGTTGTTCAAGCATGAAATTGGGAAGTTTGTTGGGACTGTGTAAGAGTTGCGTTGCACAATCCAGACTGATTTGAGGAACATACAATAAAAATGTGACAAAATGTCTGTTATTTGGTAACATTCGAGATGTAATCATCTGCCTTATTAATTTATTTTTTTTTTATTTAAAAAAAATAAATAAAAAACATACTGTAATGTTCACCAAACTAAGCTGTGAAAAATATAGTCAGCATCAAGTCTAATTGTTTCTCTTGACGGAGACAACAATCCTTGTTCAGACTTGTTATAGAAGAGACTTTCTTGTGTGTTCCAGACAGGAAACATTTTAGAAGTATACCTTTGTACCTCAATTAGGTGAATGTTGACCCTGTTTATCAGAGATCATAAGCGGGCTGAGCTTCTGACTTTGAGAGAGACAATGTCATATTCTCTAGTGTGTTGTGACAACAGCGTGAGTAGAGGCCACACACTTGCATCCATCTAAACATAGCATGGCGACACAATTCTTTGTCTGGAGTGACCACTGTCCAAAACAACAGCAATACCTTATGTTTCTGGTATGGTCCTAAATGCAAACAAAATGAAAACCACATAGAGCTAAAGTATTAGTAGACACAAAAAATTTTCAGTTGTACTTACAGTTGCACAGAAGTTGCATGCACAGCTGTCCAGGGTCTTGGTGAGTGCAGGCGGATGCTGACAGAGGCATAGCTTGCAGAAAACATCACGACTGGACTGATGGTCTCCGTTGCTGGAGGTAGACGGTCCTGGTTCCGAATCCTCAGTCCCCCTGCTCAGTTTGGAACTTGCGCCAGTCATGCTGGAATGAGGTCGGTGGTGGAGGTGGGGAGGGAGTAGCCTAGATTGTGTTGAGAGGTTTACAGAAAACAGCACACAATTAGTTTCTTCTGTAGGTGTCAAATTTATAATAAACCTATTTTGGCCATCCTGTAGACAGAACCAATCTCACGAGGAGATACATTGGGAGTGGGCTTAAAATATTTTGAGGTCAATTTCCAAAAAGTTTTATTCACTGATTAATGTTGAGCTTCTTTAAAAGGTGGAGATGGATGAAGTTCTCAATAATTGCGGGGTGGCCACCATGTCCCAACCAGGCTGCGACATCAGAAAAACAGCTCATTTTAATTTAGAGGCAGCTTTCGGTTTAACTAAACATATTTTTGATAATGAAAAAAAAAATTGAATTTTTTTTCTAGCACATTTTTTCCAGCACAAGTGTTTGATATTTTAATTTGGGGTTTTAAGGTTTGACCTATAAAAACTTGCACGGTATGGATTGTAACATATGTTAATTTTATAGCATGGCATTTCAGGAAAAAAAAGTCCACCTGTTGCTGAGCCTAACCCTTATTTCATAAATATTATCTATTACATTATTAGTATTATTTTATATTTATATTATTATTATTATTATTATATAAATATATAAATAAATGTACGCATGCTATATAAAATCTTAATTTTAGAGATGTTTATTAGTTTTCGTCCTAAAGCAACTGTGTGAAACTAGAGAGCACTACGTGCTGCACAAACTACCAGCACCAAAAACTGAGCCTCTTATAAAAAAAAAAAAAAGTCCAAAAGCGCACTCTGCAACTTTCAGAAAAAAAATAAGAAAGCAGCAATGAGAAAAAGATACCAAGAGCTTTCATTGAAACATGTGATCACATCACACTGCTGTGCTAATTGTCATCGAAGAACCCAGTCTAAAGACGAAAACAACATTAACAGTTTAAAATGATGCACAAATTATTTTGGCTTCTTTGCATTGGACATACGGTGTACACATTAAAATATGGAAACGGTGCATGGTGACACAGCATGAGCAACTTGGGGTTCAGTTCCATTATCTTGCTCAAGAATACTTCATCATGGTCACAGGGTTACAGAGTTACTTGTTAACATCTGGTTGGGAGACAACCACTGAGCTATGTTCCGTCAATTCATTATTTTAAGTAAATTTTAAATACGGCATTTTTTTAAACAATTAATGCATATGTGTCATCTGATGAGAAAAATTCCCATTCGAAAATGTTTGATTTTTGTTTATTGAGGGTGTAGGCCGATGCTATAAGTGGAGAAATCATGCTTTTATTATCTTTTGGCAACAATGGACACGGTATAGCGTAACCTAGGAAACTGCAGAGTCAAATCCTGAAGCCTGGCAGAACAACACTTCCAATCACATTTTATTCACACAATGTTCCCTGTTAAATCAAGCTGTTGAAATTGGCATGGAACTTTCGAGCAACGGTGACCTACATATTAAGTAGGTGATCTTTTATTATCTGTTATGGATCAGTGCTGGCATAGATCTTTGCAGCTGGTGAAGCAAAGCATGGTGGCATTTTCATCCTCATCAGCATACTCACACAGCTGCGTTGAATGGAAAATAACAAGATGAACCAGAAAGGAGAAACTGGTTTGTTAACAACCACTTTCACTTTTCAGTTTGGCATTTTTAACCTCACCATTTTGAATAGTTGCATTTAAGTGGAACCAAAGATGTGAAAAAAAAAATCACTGTCAGGTACTGAAATAATGAACTTTTTAGACTGAGAACAATAACTTCACATGAATTTATAATTACAGATTGTCTAAAATTACAGTGAAATTTATTATTGCATCTTCATTCATAAGATTTGGTATTAATGAAATGCATATGCTTAGAAAATAAACTTTCTATGCAATACAACATGGAAACTGTCACACTTAAAACCAAATTCTGAGTACTGTGAAATAGTGGAACTTGTGGTTCAAACCTAAAGCCTTCCTGTGTAGTTTGCATTGCTTAAGTGGGATTCAGTGGGTCCACCGAATTGTTCCCACGTTCAGAAAAATTGCATGTTGGCTTAAATGAAAACTCTGAACTGTCCGTACGTGTAAAGTAAGTGGAAAATGGTGGCCTATATGCGCTCTGCGATTAAGTGCTGACCAGTCCAGGGTGTAACCCACCCCTCACCCAAAGCCAGATGGGGTATGCGCTGGCTCACTTAAAGCTGACAATCATTGCAGAAAATAAATATGGATATTAACTTTTTCTTACACAAAAAGATTTTGCCTGTACACCTTATAATGGTATAATGTATAATGTAGACTGAATGCAATTCATTTGGTGACGCTTGACTAACAAGTTGTATACTTTCTAACAAATTGTCCCACAGTGCAATAACTCATTTAGTTCACAAAATATCAATTTAAGTCAATAAGAAATACAACAAAATGAAACTAAAATAAAGTAAAACTCTACGGTGAGAGAAGATGAAACAATTTGTTGGCAAGCCTCTCTAGTCATTTAGAGGGACAACAATTTCTGCAACAGATTGATTATCAAATAATCAACAACTATTTAATAAACAAGTAGTAATTTGGAGACCTTGTTTAACCTAAAATTTTCAAATTTCTTAGAATTCCTGAGACTTCCTTATATTGATGATTCAGATTAATCCATTAATTGGAAGCAATATTCATCCCATTTTATTAGATTATTTAAATAATCTTTAGCTGCAGTCCTAATGGTCATTTCTATGGCAGCCATCTGCAATTTACACTCAGATTCACTCTTACGCAGCCTTTACCTTAGCCTATCATGCGTTTTGGGGAATGTGGGAGGAAGTGCACCCACCAGAGAAAATTCACACAAGCGCAGAGAGCTCATGCAAACTCGGACCCCATATCTCCCAACTGTGGGGTAGGTTTGCGAACCACTAGACCGCCACTCAATTAAATGAAAAAAACAGGCAGCCAAACTCTTTCCGGTGTAAGGTCTATTGTATATTCTACTACATGATTTTTTTCCATTGATGTTATATCAAGAAAACACTCTTATGGAGTCACACACGCACACACTCCAACCGATGAGGTGGTGCAGCGCTCCTATCACTGAAATGTATCCTTGCATGCCCATGCATGTGTGTGATCTGCTTTTCTGCGTGGAATACAACAAAACTATACGGAAAATTTTACTTTGAATTTCTCCTTGAGGCAGTGAGATAAATTAAAATTTCACATATCACATGAAAATCACTAACACCCTTGTTAATTCTCAAACTTGATTATCTTGTTATGGAGTTCCTTAGTAACGACGCCGGTTTACAGTAAATAGGTGTGGAGTTGGCCATGCAGTCGCCTTGGTGGCATTCCAAGAAACAGATCTGCTTCTACTTTCAACACACAGCAGCAGTTTGCTACAAGAAGGCAGCTAGGAGAGTGCATTATCATTTGCAAGGCAGCCCCCACTCACTATGGCTAAGCAAAAATGTTCTCAAATCGAAAATGAAAACGCAATCAAATCCTATTGCACACAGGTGCCCAGCCACAGCATTTGTATTTTTCAATAACCTAAGAAGTAAAATTCTGAATTAAGATAATTTGTCTTAGCTTTGTATCTTTCCATAAAAACAAATCTGAAATATCTCCTTTAAGTTTGCATTTGCATCAATGTTGAAAAACTGACGCAGTGCCCGAATTAATACTCCGCTTCGGTGCGAAGCGATGAGCACAGCCGCTTACCTTGCGAGTGGACAACGCGGTGAAGGAGCTGCGTGGGTCACGATCCACAGTCACAGTCGCAGTTGCAGTCGCAGTGCTTCTTCCACACTGGCACTGACACACGTGTGCGCCCAGGTCTCCACTCCTCCTCTTCGCTTGACAAATTAAGTTGCTTCTCGTATGACGCTATGATTTGTTTCACTCGTCCCAATATTTCGTCTGCGGTAGCAGGAAGTCGTGCCCTTCCCAATTCTTTCAACATTTTTTTTGTTGCCGACAGTTCAAACACGAAAGAGAAAACACTTTCGAACGCCGCCCTTCGTCTCGTCAGCGTTGCAGCCCACGGATGCAGCGTACTTTGCAGTTTTTGCGTGTTCGTGCGCGCTCGTGTGTGCGCGCGCGTGTGCGTGTATGCGCGCGGAGTATTTGTAGCTAACTTCCGACTAGTTGTCCAAGATGGCGGCGTCTAGAGAGGGAGGCTGTCCAGTTGTCAGCACAAAAATTCGATTACATGATTCTTTTCTTTACGGATTAAAGTGACAGTACACTCATGACCATTCCTAGTTTTGAAACCTTGAACCAATGAAGACACTGATTGGAAGGAGTACCGAGCCCGAAGGTGACATGGAAGAAGAGAAAAACGTTCAGTCTCTTGCCATCAGTCTTCCACATAGCTAATAGGTGCATTAAAATTTTGAATAATTGTCATCCAAACTTTAGCTGCAGTTTACACCAGAACACCCTTTACAGACTACTGGCACAAGCCCTGGAAAAATATGGAATGACCTGTCTCAGAGGATGACCATTCAGTGGTTTGATTTTGCAGAAAAATAAAGCAGATGACACAGACATGACACAAAACTGAAGTCATTTCAAAGAGCAACTTTCTGGCTTTGATTAACACTAAAGGAAACCAAGAAAAAATGTGGTTGTCATTAACAAGTAGTTGTTTTTGTTACTGAAGATATTGGTTGTTCTCTGTCTGCTGTGTCTAAAACCTGGTCCGGGTAAAAACAACATGAAAAAGTTGTTAAAGGCAAGCACATTGGTAGACCAATGAAGACATCAAAGCACCAAGACTGTAAACTTAACGCAATGAGTTTTGAAAACAGAATAACAAATTGGGAGGAAACTGGAGTCGACGTCTGTGACCAAACTGTAATAAATTGCTTGAAGGAAAAGAGATTCACATACACAAAAGCTAAATGAAAGCCATCATTAACACCTAAACAGAAAACAAACAAATATTACAATGGGCTCAGGAAAAGCAATTGTAGACTTTGAATGACTGCGTGAATGTCAACTCTGCATTGGCCAAGGTAATGATGAAGTCAAATTTGAAGTCATTGGCGACATGATGCTGAGTGTCAGCTAAAGGCGCTGGAGAGATGGCTGTCATTACATCTTCAGTCAGGTTTACGTTGACATTTTGGTCACTTTTCTTATCGCATCAATTGAAAGGATAGTTGGCGATGCTGAAATCAATATTCAAGATGGTAATGCATCTAGCCATAGAATAAAATCTGTGAAAACATTGGTGGTATTGTATTCATTCAACCAAGTATAGTTATCATCTTAAAAATATTTTAATAACACCCCTGTCACGTTGGGTGGGGGCCCCAATCAGAAAGTGTAGTAACTGCAATCACCTGTAGGCTGCAGGTCATAAAGCTGTACAAATAACCAAGTAACTATTTGTTCTCACTGCTTATTTGTGACTGTGAGTTTTTAAAATGTTGTCCCACTGTAAGGTAAAAGTCCCCGCATTTACACTCAGCATTTCTGGTAAAAAAAGAAAAAACTTCTGACAGCCGGTTCAATGTCGTTATGTTGGGATATACTGCATGTGTTTTGTGACGTGTTCACTGTGTGTGCCAAAAGCTGAGTAGTAAAGGGGGTGGGATTCAGGCCTCAAACCAGGCAGAAGATGGGGTGTCAAATGTATGTATGATCTTTGGGGTACAGACATGTTATCAAGACACCTGCAAACTGAAAAAAAAAGAAAAAAGAACACGGATTTCTTTGCCTTCAGTAAACGTTTGAACAAAAAACATTGAAATTTGAAGCAAATCTGGATAAAAATGCCCAAAAGTAGTTTATTCAAAAATTACATTCGGGTTCATGATGCAATACACAAATTCAAATACAGCACTTTTTTTTTTACCCACTTGTTAAAAGTTCAACAACCCGAAGTGTGAATGGGCATGAGGTACTCATTGTAAGGTAAATAAGGACATAAGAGAGCGTGTACATGAATAAAACTCATTTCTTCTTCTTCTTCTTTCCTTCCTTTTTCTTCTTGCTTTTCTTGGGTTCAACTTTCCGATAAATGCCGAAGCCTTTGCGGACCATGCAGCCTCGCCACCAAGACTGCAACTATGAAGGTCAAACGTCACGGGGTCAACTCACCACGTTACATTCCCACAAAGTCTACAGTTTGGAACCGTAAACATGTGTGGTTTGTGTTTTCACACTGTTGTATGCAAGCAAGAAAATGGGAAATGCTACTCAGTTACAAAAACTGAATGTAAAATGTACCCAACCAATTCAAATAGAGGAACATAACATAGTGCGATACTGTGTCGTAGCAAACCATGGGGCAGTATGTTTTATATATAAATTTTTTTAAATAATGGCTTGCTTGTGCTCTCATCTGATTCTCATTGTTGCTCACAAGTGATGGTTGGGCGCTAGGGGGTGCTATAGCTCCACATAAAGTACCAACAGCATCTCCATGACGCCTCCAAGAAATGTTGAGATGTCTCAATTCGTTCCCGGCTAGCATACAAGCAACAACACAACGGCCCAATCCGCGTCGACCACTTGACACGTGTGGGTGGCAACTCGCACAAGCAAATGAATAAAAAATGATTACCTTGAGAGCAGCTTTATTCTTAAGCTCCAGCTGGCGCAGTCTCTCCTCCTCCTCCCTTTCCTCCTTCACCACCTGCTCCATTTCGCTGTACTAAAACAAACCAAAACAACAACAAAAAACACCCACACATGCTAATGTACATTCTCACTTCGAATTGTATTGGGGCCGCTGGTAGATGTTCACCTTCTTCTGCATTGTTGTCAACTTTTCCAAGTTTGTTGTTCTTCTGTGGCGAGTGCGTGTGAGATGTTGCTCCTTTTCTTGCATGTTCTGCTCGGTGCACTGCTGCCATTGTCGCAGCTGCTCTTGTAACTCCTGCTCGGTGAGAGGAACATGATGAGTTTGGATTGAAAAACAGGATCCATAACAAAACGGACACTTTTGAAGAAAAAAAAAGGTAATTTCTTTACTCTTGCATTTCTGAGAACATGTTAGATGAGGACTTTTAGAGGATTTAATTTTAAAAATTAAAATAGCATCCTCGAGGGCCGAACCTGGACACCCTTGCTTTAATGCAATTGTATTATTATTTGCCGTTTCCTGAGAAACAACTACACAAACCGAAATGACTTCTTTTGTTTGGTTTGGTCGATCATCACCCAGGAGTTTTTTTTTTAAACAAACATTTTGGCATTATAACAATTGTTCAGTGCTTTTTGTAATACCAACCGCATTTTGTTTTTTCAGAAAGATCTTTGATTCCTCATGAACTCGCTCCTGCAGTGTCAAATGATCCTTCAGCAACTGAAAGAGTGAGAGAGATGCTTTGAAATACATTTCTCGCATCTTGCATTATATTAACACACAACTTACAATTTATTTGTGAGTGGATTTTTGAAGTGAATTACAAAATAAATAATTAAGAGCTGGTCAGTGCATCACAGCATATCATAGCAGTAGCAAGCACTCAGGGCTTTCCTTATGGGGGATGACATTGATGATCTGATTGGATGATTGCCATAGTACAAAGTCAACAAAAATCCAGCATTTCCATTGATTTGTTATCTTTATTACATTTATAACAATGTTTCATTGCATCACACTGGGCTGTATTTTGCACATCATCAGTTTTTATCTTCATTATTATTATTCATCCATTGTCTCTCGTCCTGACTCGGGACACAGGTGTGCTGACTTTGGGCAAGAGGTGGGTACACCCTGAACTGGTCGCCAGCCAATTGCAAATAGACAAACAATTATTCACACACTCGCATTCACACCTCGGGTCAATTTAGAGTTTTTAAGTAACCCACCATGCATGCGATTATTGCGAATTGCGATTAATCCCATTTTACAACGACTATTTTGGGGGGGACGCTTGTAACAGATATTTAGTTGAATGATATATGGACTTAATGTAAAATCACCAAATATGAAGTATATTTGAATTCAAAGATAGCTTTCTTTGATCCTTGAATATGATCTAAACGAAGACTTCCTTACAGGCATTTTTCTTGGAAAAATTCCTCAAAACTGCCCACAGGCTACACACTCCAGTAGAGTTGGTTTGCAAGGCACATTGGTAACTTGAGCAGGGTCTTTTGTTTTGAGATGATGTGGTAAAGATGTACAGCTAATATGGTACAATATTTGCAAAGTATGCAAATTATTTTGGAAGTAAATCAAACTGAGTTAACTGTGTTAAAATAATTTGAATTAATCTCGGGATTTCACAGATAAAACTAAATTGTCCTTGGGTGTGAATGTTAGTGTGAATGGTTGTTTGTCGATATCAGCGGTGTGAAACTCCAGTCCTGGAGAGATGGTTCTCGCATGTTTTCCATCTTTCCCGGCTGCAACACACCTGATTCAAATGAGCAGGATACTTATAAAGCTTCTTCAGAGCTGATCATTTGAATCAGGTGGGTTACAGCCGGGAGAGATTGAAAACATGCAGGAAAGCAGCCCTCCAGGACTGGATCTTGACACCCGTGGTCTATATGTACTCTGGAATTGGCTGACCAAGTGTGTGTGATTGGCTCAGGGTTCAGCCACAACCGTGACGATGAGCTGGACAGAAAATGGATAGATAGATGGATGGCAAGTCGGGTGAAAAGCTCAGGCAGCACTCTGGCTCTTTTAAGGATCGTAATGGACTGCTGCACTCACCTCAATTTTGTCTTCAAGTCGCTTCTCCGCTTCCCTCATCTCATTTTGGGTTTTTTGAAGCTTCTGCTCAGTGTTTCTATCCTCTAATTCCTTTCTTGCAGCATTTGATTCAATTAGTCGGTGCAGTCGATCGTTGAGCTCGTCATGCAATGTTTGCAGTTCCTGTGTTGAGGTTGGAAAAGCATTTATTCACACCTTGAACTCAATCCTCCAAAAGGTGTGAACCGATGATTATTGAGATTTGCCATGTCACCTTCAGTTCATCAACTTTCTGTTGGAGCGTCTCCTGTTGATTTGGAAGTGTACGTCTTCTCCTCTCCATCTCCCTCTTTGCCTCTCTGGGAACAACAAAACACACAACACACATCATTATTTGATTTCACCAGTAATTGTCCATAATGCTCTCTTGGTTTTAGGCTGCACAGCCAGGAACCCAATTTAAATAAGTGATTTGAGCTCCTCAGCGTATGCTGCTAACTTTATTAAAAAGTACAACATTCATCCACAGGGCCATAGGCACGTTTCTGTTGTAATTGTCATATCATTGCCGACATTTGGAAACCGCCCACCCATCCATCCTTGATACATCTTATAGAGTTCAGTTGATCTTCACCCGTGAGCTGCTACATGCGTAAAGTGTCCTGAAACAACCTTTGTTGTGATTTGGAGCAAAATAAATCAAATTGAATTGAATTCCAATTTGTGGTTCAGTGTTGTGGTGAGCTGGAGCCGATCCGTGCTGACTTAAGGCAAAAGACGGGTGATCTGGTCACATGGAATATAGAGACAGACAACCATGAACACTCACCCTGTCACAGAGTACGAATTTAAGCGACACTGCCTGCATGAAGTCGAGGCCTGTTAACCATCAGTGAGTTAGCCTCTTGCTGCAAATCAGTTACTCTATAGGCTGCGGGTAACCATGAGACTGAACAGGATGAGCAATCTGCCACTGCTTGGACCCTCAATAATGACAGATTCCCCAAAAATATGATTGACGATGGTTATTTTAAAGACTCTAAATTTTCCTATATGGGTAAAAAAAAAAATTCTATATGTTGCCAGTGCGGCACGGTGGCCCGACAGCGGTCCTGGGTTCCCTCGCCTACTGCCTGAAGATAGCTGGAATAGGCTCCAGCAACCCTCGTGTGGAGAAGCGGTACAGATAATGGATGGATGGATGGCTGGATGTTGCCAGTGACTGACCGGCAAACAGTTTGGACATCTGAGCTAATTGATAGAATATGTACATGGAAGAAAGCAAATGCAAAGCCGACGATAGAAACTAACCAACTGCACCTCCCATAATTTAATATGATGTTATATTTTTCTCGTATGGTTATCTATGATGTATGCTGTTCACTTGATGGTGTGTTGATGAACCTTTTGCTACTCTCAGCATTTTTCTCCTGGTCCTGTCCATCCACTACCTGCAGTAGACAGGAGAAGCTCTGTTTCTCCTCTAGCTCTGCCTGTAACTTGGACACCTGCTGCGAGATATAGTGACTGGACAGACAGGACAAACACAGAAAGTCTCACAAGTTGACTCCACGTCAAATCCAATTCGATTTACCGAATGGCCATAGAAATTGTCAGTACTCACCAATCTCGCTTCACCTTTTTCACCCTGGACTAATGCACACACCCCAAGAAAATACAGAATCAACAACACAATCATCACATCATTAAGGGTGCTTGCACAACTTTTACAGCTGACTACTGTGGACTCCTTCACTCGAGTCACCTGTGACTTTTCAGCGTTGCGGTCCTTGAGAATCTGGATGGTCAGCGCATGCTCTAGAATGTCCAGCTGGTCTGAACATTCCTCCAGTACTGCAGCAAGCCTGAGACTCTGGATATGGGACAAATACATCTGCAGGACATATAGCTGCGAGTGAGAAGGACCACTGACAAATCATGTTGAATGTGATACATTTCCAACTCGAGACACTGGAGGGCAGCTAATGAGAGGAACTGAGTTAAATAGTGCAGTACCAAAGCACTCATTTATTATTATTATTTTTTTAAATTCCATGACAGCATCAAGGATAGAACATTATTATTAATATTAGTAGTAGTAGTAAACCGTGGATCTTCAAAATGAACGAAATGCACCCTACCGTATAAGGAACCACGTGATTTCGTTGAGCCAATCAGCAAAGAAAAAGTATAGGAAATAGAGATATTACATTTGCATATGATTGTAATTTGAATGGTTAAAAAAACGAATTAAAAAATTGTACCATTTGACAATACGTAATTGAACACAAAACAAACACAAATGTCAAAACATGAAAGATTGATCAGTGTTTTACGTAAGCACGTCGTTAAAATGGGGAAAAGGTGTTCTCGTCATTGGTCGTGTAGCTTGCGAGAGACATCATCAATTAAACATAATCATTATATTCAAGGTGAACTTGCAAAACAAAAGAACGGAGGGTGAAACAAACACTTACCTCCATAACATGATCTGTTTTAATTCTCACGCCCCGTCAATAGTCAATCGCAGTAGGTGACAGTTTTTTCGTTGCTAAGGTAACGAGCTCTCACGTGACTGAACTGTCCAATCAAAAGACATTTAAACGAATCAAAAGTGTCACATATATCAAGCGTAGAAAACACAAACGAACAGCGATATTTGTGGGTAGTGCAAGTGTGGCTGTAAAACACACATTTGTCTGCGCCTCCTAATCAAAACCCCATTGCCATGCACTAAAATTGTAAACTTTATTGACACGATTAAACACACAAGGACACACGCGTAAGGACACGCGCACACAAAATAACAACAAAAACAACGAGTACGACAACGCAAATACAAACATAAGTCAGCGAGACTCGGTGTTCTTTGATATTGTTGGTAAGCACGTTTATTTATGGATTGATTCGTTCATTCCTCCATTCAAAAATTCCAAAAGGGTTATCTGCATGTATTGAATCATTTACTTTGTATTTCCAAAAATCTCACGTGACCGCTGATGGGCTGAACATTGGCGTTAAGTCTGTGTAAAAAAAAATATGACAGCACTAAAATCCACCCCCCTGAAATGCACAGTAGTGATTTAATGCATTTTTATGACTACATTCAGCGCATCTTAATGACCTCCTTTATTTATGGGCGGGGACAGTTGTCCCCCCCACCACCACACACACACACACACACACACTCACACACACACCCTCAAATCAGCCTGTCTTTGAAATGGATGGACTTGGATGGACCAGTGTCCCATTAAGGGGAACGACCCATCAGCCGAGTGTGGCTGCTTAGGCTGCACAATTTTTGCATACTGCGTACCGCCTGGAGGGAAAAAAATGATTCACGCTTACCAATATAGACTGAAATTTAATTTACATTATAACAACCAATGAACAATTCAACATATGAATAACCACTCGGAACAAATTGTGTTCATATTGTGGAGACTTAGCAAAGAAAACAGTTCTTGCATGAGAGAAACTGTAAGCAAATTGCTCATTCTCTCATAAAAGATCCATAGGGAAGCTGATTGTCGTGATATTTTCCAATGTTGAAGTGGGAACAAGTAGAGAGTCCAGATAATTTTTTTTGGTCATGACTGGTTAGCACAATGGCCTCACAGTGAGAGACAGCAGCGGTCGTGGGTTCGATCCCGGCTCCGGCCATCCTGTGTGGAGTTTGCATGTTCTCCCCGTGCCTGCGTGGGTTTCCTCCGGGTACTCCGGTTTCCTCCCAAATTCCAAAAAACATGCATGGCAGGTAGATTGAACCCTCTGAATTGCCCCTAGGTGTGAGTGTGAGCGCGGATGGTTGTTCGTCTATGTGTGCCCTGCAATTGGCTGGCAACCAGTTCAGGGTGTCCCCCGCCTATTGCCCGAAGATAGCTGTGATAGGCTCCAGCACCCCCTGCGACCCTTGTGAAGAGAAGCGGTACAGATAATGGATGGATTAGCAATGCATGTACGATGAGATTGAATGGACAAATTATGTCAAGTTGCTGCTCTGACTACCATGACGTGTGGAAGGGGGCGTGGCCATTTAGCTGAGCAGAAAGGCACAATATGGCATTGTTCAGATAACGTTGTAATTGCGCAAAAGGCGCAGAGTTACGGTATTCCATTGTGTGGCCGCAGAAATATGTCGCCGGCGGACAATACTGAAAACAAATATATACTGATACGGTAATATTGCCAAGGTGTGGTGGGACACAAGAAGTTTGAAATTTTATGAAAGAGAAAACGAAGTGTAGGTATTGCATTTGTTTATTTTTGACCACTTGTAGCACTCTGGTCAGGGAGCTCGAAGATGATGGTAGTAATACACTGTAGGTACAAGCGACACCGTTCATGCATGATGCTGTCACATTGTGATGCTTCACCTGTGGACTCCCCCAAAGTGAGCGAGCAAATAATCTGACAAAGAACTGACTGATGATTGTCAGTATATTAGCATGATCAAATATTTCAAGACATCTTTTAAGGCAGAAAATCCAAAAATAGAACCATTTTTTTTTTTGGCCGACCAGTCTGTTTCTGGATGGCAAAGGAACATTTTTGAAGGCATTACATCAAGACTTATTGTACTTATTAAATTACAGTATATAGCCTATTGTCCCCACTGCTTAACTGTAACTAAACATCTGTACAAAAAACAGCAATATCAGGCATTTTAGTACAAGCAAGTACAAGTTAAAAAATAAAGTGAACGTAATGTAGATCATGTATTGCCACTGCCCAGCAAGAGCAGCAAGTTTAAACATTTATAACTGTCAAAAATAAAAAAGGAGAGAAAGCAGCTATTTGAAACAAATGCTTGAAAGGCAAGTACGAAAAAAAAACAATGGTAATTGAGTGTATGGATGTGCACAATAATGCACATATTAAAACTTGTAAAACAATTACTCAACCTGATTGGTTGTGTTTTGGCTACATCATTACCTTATTTGTGCTTTTCACACTACTTTAATTTACAACAGACGAGTTTTGAATTGTAATTGCACAATTAATTAAAGTTTAAATAAAGACACTCGTAGATGCCGTTTTTTCAAGGATGTTCTTTGATGTTTTTGTTTTTTTTTAATCCAGGAATAAAAATTACTGTGAGGCGATATACAGTAATGAGTAAGGATTTGAAGCGTTTGATCATATCATGATGGAGCAAGAAAAATGATGAGGGTCAAATGGAGAACAACATACATGTGTATGTCCTCCTATGGCACAACAAGTGCACAATAATCCATTTTAGATAATAAATGAATAATACAACAAGCAACTGAATACTGATATTCTACTAGCAATACGGACGAGCAGTCAGCATTGCTAATAGGATATTGACAAAGAAGTTTTTTTTCTTTGAAAATTGGCAGAGAAGCCTCCATCCAAAACGGTTTAGTGGACTGTACACTCAAATTAGTACAAAAGTAAATTGAAACTCATATAAAAAGTAATATTTCAATATATTCGAATCACTCTCACTTGACCCAAGACTGTTGAGAAGGCCCTATGTTTCTTCCAACTCTCTTCTTGTGCTTAAGTGTGAGCTGGGGTAGACAACCCCACCGTGTCGTCAAGGAGGAGGACAGTTTCCCACTTTGACAATCGTCAGCGCGATTGTTGTCCTTTTTCCTCAATTAAAGGGTCATCCACAACATGATCAAAATGATTGCAGCTATACAGTAAGACAGCCATCAGAACGAGCTGTACACAATGACGAGGACACAGCGAAAAAATCCCCTTCCGCCGCTGTTTTATTATTTATGAGTAGCTGGAAGCAGCTGGAAGAGACAGATGGAGGCAGGCTAGATCTCGTTGATGGTTCGCTCAGAGGGCCGGTAGTCTTCCTTTCCTTTTGGCGAGGACATGTACAAGGACTGCGTTTTGCGTTTTAAGCGAGCTCTTTTGGTAGCCAGTGACAGGCTGTGCTTGCTGGAGGCGATGATGTCAGTGATGAACTTCTTGCAGTCAACGCACACCTCCATGGTGGCCCAGTCTTCAGTCAGCTCGGATGGAAGCTCAAGTGCTTCGTGAGACTTTAATGAGCCGTGCTTGGACAGCCTGAAGAGAGACACAGTGTTTTACTGTATGCTGTATATGAATTTAATGTAGAATTATATTCATCAATAACATAATCAACAGATGAATTGACTATTAAAGCAATTGTTAGTTGCAGCACTACTAAAATACAAACAAACAAAAATAATTGATACAACCATCCTGAAATAGTTGTATTAAAATTTTTTACATGCTTCTAGCACAGACATACAGTAACAAAATAAACAAAAATAAAATATAATCCCGTAATTTTAGGAGTGCTTGAGTGGAGCCCATCCACAATGGGTGAGAAACATCTAATGCCCATGATTTGTTTTTATAGTTTCTCTCAATTCCTACTTCCCAATTTAAAACGAGTCAGTCCCTCAGGCTAACATAGCAACCATCAATTTAAAACAAATCAGAGATGAGATAAACGTTTGCCATAAAGCTCAAAGGTCTTACTTGGACATTGTCTTGTGGATGCTTGGCCGTCTATGGCCGCTGGAGGACTTGACAGATTTGACTGTCCCAGAAGCTTTTTCAGCTCTTTTGGCTTCTGATTTGGACATGGTAGCCGTTGATGCTCCATCCACAGCAGAAGTCAGCGGGCCTGCAGCCGCAGCGAGTCCTTGTCCCCCAGAAGTCGTGCCACTTATTCTCTCCCTGGATAGAGTGTTAGTCGAGCCGATGGAGTAGATGGGGAGACTGGAATAAGGTTTGGATGGCAATCTCATCTGTCAGAAAACAATTACAAATAAAGTTGTTATAACAAGTTAAAGAAGTTTATGATCTAATTTCAAAATGTCCTGCATTACAAACATAGGATTTTTTTTAAAATTTATTTAAAGTTTAGCTCTGTAATTTTACATTTCAGTTTCACGCAACTGAATTCGACTTCACTTTTCACCTGCTTTATTAATTGTATAAATAATGAGAAAAATTTGTTACACTTCACCTTTTTGCAACACTGCGAACACACAGGCCTGTAAAGAAAAACAAAGCAATGAATGCATGTAACATGTTCTTTTTAAAAAAATATATATATAAATGTGAGACGATTATGTGTGTGGTGTTGTACTTTTTGCAAAACTGGCAGATGTAGGACCAGGTGAAAAAGGAAAATCTTTTGGTCCGACAACAGAAGCAAAGCTGCAATGAAAAGATAGAAATGTGAAATACATACAATCTTTGAACAAAACCTAATGTACTGCTCAGCAAATACAGAGAAGACTGCTGTAGTCCTATTAATGCATCGTCAGGAAATTGTAAAAGCAGGTTTTACAGGGTGGCACCTTTACTAACTACCTTGCCACCACACCTGCCGCCCTTACTGGTGGCAACGTAATCCTTTATATTGTCGCTATAGTGTGTATAAAAAGTCTGTGTGTTTGCATGTGGGTGGGGTTATAACCGCCGCCCTCCCAACTGAACCTCCTGCCACCGCATCACCATTCGAGGTAAGACCCTGCAATGGTGAGAAAATCACTACTCCGACCTTACCTTTCCCTTCTTCATTGCAGTGTAGATTTCTTTATACTGTTGGAATTTCTCCAGTTCTGCTTTTACCAACACCTGCCTGATGTGCATCACCTCCTCCACTGTCAGAGACAGACACTCCACAGGGAAACAAAACTCCTCCTGCACGCACGCACAAAGACAGCTTTGAGTTGTCATGCAACACAAAAAATAATTCACAATTCTATTTGTTTTGTTTTTTTTAAAGGAAATTGAATATCCTAAAAAGGGTGGCTGTTCCAGTGTCATTTTATTGATTTACTATCAAAAATTCATATTCTTGTTCTTTTGTCTATACCAGCAAAGTGACAATGACAGGCAGAACCATTCCACTTCCACCAGATTGCAATTAATATGTTATGTGATGTCAACTTTGTGTGTCATTTTGTTTGGTGGTGTACTGCAAGATTTTTTTGTAATGCCTTAGCTCCATTGCCTATGATACGATTGCTAATCCAGGAAACCAAGAAGTTAAGTATTCACAAGCACATTTCTCGGCCCACTGTACGCAAAATGCTGCAACATGCATGTTTTTGCCTGCGGGGTCCAACAGAAACAATCTAGATGTTTCTATGTTGTGCACTACAGTTTACTGCTAGGCAGGTGTACAACATAAAAACGTTGGACGGTATTTTTCAGAATACATCACAATCTTAAAAAACAAAATAACAAACAAAAATAAGATTTTTTTTGTCTCCCTAATAAATTTGAGTTACACTGTAGACTAGATTATGTGAAGTCAAAAGTGTGAGGACGTCGGAATCAATGCACACTCTCAAACCAAAACCTTTGCTCAAGGGCTTCTTCAACAGTACAGGTTCTTTTGGCAAGAGAATAAAATCCCACGTTTGCTTCTAAAAGCCTTCCAAAATCCATCACCAACCTCGGATTTAGAATCTTGGATTTTAGCAAGAGTTCCTTTCTCTCAATGTCTACACGTATCCCCATTATTATTGTGCGTTTAAAAAAAATGAGTGCAACACCCCTTTGACAATGCACTACATGAAATTATAAAGTAGAATCTTTAAAGTCAAATGTCCCAAGAGTCGTGCAAATGAAAATTCTATCATTTTTGGGAAAACACCAATGCAGAAATTTTCTGCAATTTTTAGTTTTCGTTCAGCATGTGAAAACCTTGTTGCAGTCATGTAAGAACTGCAATGCATCAACCGGAGAGAACCTTTCAGTATGATGCAATGCAGTTCTGCACTGCTGTAAAGTAATGCAGCAAGCAGAGGAAGAACACGGCAAGGGAAGACAAATATACATATATACAGGATGTAGGCGAAATAAGAACTGTTAAACGTGACACAATGACAACAGTTGCACTCTGCAATTGATTATTTCTACTGTATACTGGAAAATGTCATAATATTAAAGAGGTGAAAATGACGATCCGCCCGTTTTTTACGCCGAGCGCACGGGTGCCAGTCAACAAGAAGTGTTCAACCTCAGAGATTATACAGTTTTCAAGTTTTAAAAATTGAACATTGGACTCACCAGAGACTTTGAATTCTGTTTCGAGGGTGGCTGAAAAGGTCGGACATTGGTTGGTGTTTCTTTCTCAATTGAGTGTCTCCTCTGGGGGGTCTGGCGCCTCTCTGGCTGTGGTGTCGATGAGATGGGTAGGAACTGTGGTGGAGCTGGGGTTTGCCAGAAAAACACATTTATTGTAACTTTGTTTTCTTGAAAATATTATTTATTTGAAAGAGTTTCTATTTGGTGAGGGAAAGATCCAATCACAATTAGAGATAGACCGATTATCAGCCGGGGTGAAATTATTTATGATCATAAATCCATTTAAAACGGTGTTAACTTCAATGAACTATTTTATCTAAATTTTCAGTTGACTTTATAAGGGATTCTACTGACCCTGGGAACACGCTGCATCTTTTGTTTTTTTGTTTGAAATCAAAACAAAGATGAGTCAAATTTTAACATTTTGGTCATTTTGAATTTACTGTGGACAAATACAGGAGCTATTGTATCATTTTTCATTTTTAAGACATGCCGATGCTGAGCACCCGGAACTTTGTTAGAATTTTACAGCACGGATGTATATTGTCAAAAAAATGTCTTAGTATACAATACAATACAATGCAACTTTATTAATATAATTAAAAAAATCAAATCTGAAAAAAGATTCACAAAACGTATCATAGCTGTTCTGTGAAAAACCTGTATGTCCATATTTGTAATTAAAAAAAAAAATTCACATTAATAGGATGTCTGTAATGGAGAAACACCATTTTATCCGTAAAAAAAAAAACAAAAAAAACACATAAAAACACAAACACAAGTGTTTTTCACAGGACAGCGACAATATGCATAAATGTCTTCACAATCAGCATTATAAACATGCCACAGGATTTATGAGGTGAATATTAATTCAGAACTAACTTTTCTTTCCCAGTGCTGACTCTGGAGATGTGTCATCCATTAGAGATGTCGCAGCACTTGAAGTGCTTGCTGATCTGTGTCCTAAAAACTCTTCCTGAATAGACATATGGCACACACCAAAACACATTCTATTAATTTGCTCGGCAGGCATCAGATGCATTTTGTCATAAAAATGACATAAAAAATGACAAGACCCCACTGACATCAGAATCAGAAGTGTCGAGTTCGGCAAGGCTTGGGGCCTTCAGAAGCTTCTTCCTCTGGGGCACAGACTGAGATCCAGAAGGTTCTGCTTTGGGAGATGCCGGTTCAATGGTCAGTGACAGAGTGCTGGACGTCCTCCTGCCCATGTACGGACTAAATTCATCTGCAAAGAGACACACACAAATAACTGTCATTAAGATAACCAGACAAACAGCACTGGATCTCAAAACATTTTCTCTTAGGTTTCTTGCATCCATTCATTTTGTGATTCAAAATCTATTGTGATTGTCTTGTAGTAATAATTCCATCCCAGTTTTTTGACTGACAGTAAAGTAGAACAATGCAAGAATCCTGAGGACAGAAGACAATATTTGGAGATCCATCTGAGGCCAGAGAGGGAGGGGAGGGGTAAATGAGGTTGGTCAGAGGGCAAGGGATTGGAGGAAGCCGGTGTTATTACACAGAGCGGCGGCATCTTTCATGAAAGGTCATTGTGGAATAGATTTGGCACTGCAAAACGGTATATACTGCATATAACTTAAAAGTTGATATACACAGCCCGCAGTTGAATGGTGACCAGTCCAGTGAGTACCTTGCCTCTCACCTGGAGTCTCCTGGGTGTTGGACAAACTTCAGCACACCTGTGGTCCTAATGAGCGTAAATTGTACAGAATATGCATGGATGGCTGCATGGGGGGAGATGCAGGGGGGAATCACCATCTTCAAAATTTTACTGACTATACAGTAATTTAGGTTTCATGGACAGTGAAACTTCCAAAAAAAAAAACAACAGCACCAAAAACAATTTACAAAGAGGATTCGAAAGGAAGATTCAAGTCCGTGTGAAGGAAGTGTGAGGTGTGGACTGAAAAGCCACAGCTGATAATATTTCTCCTGTTTGAGGGCTTAAGGGCATCCATACCAGCTCATCATCTCGAAGGGGTAATTTTGCGCTGCTGGATTCAAAGTCGGACTGAATATAGAGTCATCATTGTGCACTTCACTGTGATTTGGCCAGTCTTAACACAGTAATTGATCAGATAACATATTAGTTGACAGCCACACAGGCAGACAGACAAGGCCATTGGGTTAGGGATGGGGGGACAAAATCTTTAAGCAACATGGCTCATACTTTACCTAGGCCTGTACGGAACAAGTCCTGTGGCATACTGCGAGTTTTGCCAAAACCTAGAAGGGAATACCTCCTTCATTAGGAATGCGACACAAACCTTTTAACTTGTGTCACAGGTCTATTCTCATTTAAAGGGGAAGTCAACCCAAAACATTTTTGAATAAGAATATGTTGTATGCAGCCCTACCACTAAAACACGATTCAATATCTAACTCAATATCTGGTGGGCGATATAATCAAAGGGCGATGCATTTTAAAGTGGAATGATTCAACTGAAATTATTCAATTCAATTCCACAGAGTATGTTGCAATGAGTTTGTTTCAAAATGTTACAATCATTTTACAATACGAATTTTCAGGACAGTAAATGTGGCATTTCCTTTAAAGTGATTTATCAAATCTTGGATAAGAAATGTATTAGTAGCGTGTACCATATTAACATATTGAAAAAAAGATGTAAAAGCTCTCCAAGCCCCAAACTATTAAATTGATTAAACTCAAAGAATGAAAAATGCATCAGCAACATCAAACTGATGAATACGGATTCATAGGTTTTTGATCGGACCATTGGCCGGTTCAAGCTATATTGATAGCAATTTATTAGTGTATTGATACACTCACATCTTTGAAATTAAAACAGATTTTCATATTAAAATGGGTATTCATTACATCCCCTACTTTCCAGTAAATAGCACAAATGCCTTCTTTGATCCTATTGACTAATACTTATAACCGGGGGCGAGGCAGCCATTGGGAATGTCTGGAAAATATTTGAATTTTCCCGAACAGCGGTGTAATTCTTGGCCACCAGCAGCCGTCCCGCACTTCCCTGAAAATATTGTATCCATGTGAAAATAGCAGAAATATCACAGATATCAAACTGTGTGGGGTTGGACGGGGGGGTGGCCAGAGAGTGACAAGGGGTGGCCAGGGGTTGCCATGGCCACCACGTAGCTCCAACCCTGAGCATTGATTTCCAATTTCCTGATACCTTGACTGATCCATTTAAATACTGCACACAAAAAAATTATATAATTATCGCCAATTATAAACCTTTAGAGAACAACAAGTGCAAGTGGAGGACCACACAAACAGGATAATCCCACAGCATGAATGATTCAGCGTGATAATAAAGCTTATGTTGGGATGAGAGACACTGGCTTCAGTAAGAGGAATTTGCGGCTTAGCATTATTCTGATTTGATGCTGCACTGACACACATCTCGATATTTGTTTTGTTGGCTGTTAAAAGTAAATGTTTACAGAAGTAATCCATCGGAGAAATGTAATCAAATGACCAAACGGCTCACGCATTCTACTGCACATTGTTCCATGGCCAAATGGATTACATTTTGCAAGATCACCAGGAAACATGAAAGACCCTTTTGTACAACGCACAACGATAATGACTCCTAAATATGCCAAGTTGGCAGAGACGCTTTTTCCTGCAGCACTCAATTCACCGAATAGAAAAAAAAGACCAGAAGCACCAGCAAGGCAAATGTTAGGCAATCGGACAGGAGACGTTCAAAAACAAGAAAAAGTCTCCTAACTTCCTCATCTAACAATATTCTAAAACAGAGCTGCATTTACAACAGGTCTTGAAATGAACCACTGGCTTCGGTCTTGTAACTAGAAAGAAGTGAGTAGTAACTTTAGCGGCTAGTTTGGATTACTAGTCGTCAAGTCTTTCACACTTGTCGGAGTAGGGCTCTCAAAATACCACGTAAAACATTGCGTGTACACTTATTAAGGTTTTACAATGACTTTAGATTGGGGTTCGAGTTGACGTTTGAATTCATGTTTCTGTAATTATCCAATTGCATTTTTTTTTTATATCACCAATCCACATTCGCTCCTGCTGAACAGTGTCCCACATCAGCGCATTTTACAACCACAAACATCAGCCAACCTTCACGAAACTACTAAAGCATGAAATACAAATGCAGTGTACAGAAACCGTGTGCGTGCGTGTGTGTGTGCGTCGTGTGAGTGCGTGCAGGTGATGATGATGAGCAGCCATATGGGGAGTAAGAAGGAAAGATCATTCCTGTAAATAAATGAAAGCCAGGTAAGCAGCAGGAGGAACGTTACCTGACGCATCAAAACTGAAAGACATGCTAAGTGGCCGAATTACTGCAACGAGAAATGCATGGCATGGGACAGTTATTTTTGATTAGGAGGTTATTAGAGGCAGAGAGTAATTTAAAGTCATATACGTATACTGCATAGAGCAAGACATTCTGGAAGTTAGCATGCTTGTTCCTGAGTTCAAGTGCAGAAAGAAACTCAAAATTCACAAGCAATTAGCCCCAAAGAGTGGACTGCATTTGACATTGCACTTGGATTTACAATTAGATTGTCAGCATATTGCAAGCTTATAGTCAGAAACACAATAGGAGATGATAACTGCAAACACAAATGAGAAGATTTCTGCAGAGTTAGCAAAGAGTAGAGCAAAGTCCAGAATCATTGTGTGTAACGAAACAGTACTGTTATATTTGAGATGCAACTCTTAATAAGTACTCATAGTAAATTTGGGATTTATGAATTAGTAATTAGCAGAGTTCGGGACACACGGGACCCCTACCATAGGATTGTGCCCCCCTAATTGAGAAGGACAGCATTAAGTCTAAGTTACAAACTCTATGGGCCCTATTTTCATTCAGGGGGCAATTGTAGCACAAAGCACAGTCTAACTGTGTGCAAGAGTGAAGTTTTCTTTCTCTCGGTATAATTGGCCGGTAAAATTAAGCTTAAAAGGGCGTTTGCGCCTTGGTGAGCCATTATGGGATGGAACACAGTGTTTTTCCGGCCAATCCTAGCTACATCCCTATGCTGCATCAAAATCAGAGCAGTATGTAGTGCATGCCTCATTACGCCGTGCTTGACATGCGGAAACTAAAATTAGACTCGCTGCAGTTTGTATGTGCCATTGGCACGTAAACTCCCCCCTTTCGGATGATGTAGTCGGCTGCGTGTGTGACGCGGAAAATTGGAGACCGCCTTGCAACTCCTGATCGTATGCTCGTTTTTATGCCAAGCACACAGGCGTCAGTATGCCCAAATAGGGCCCTAATGTGATAATGTAATACCATAAGATGGGCGTGGGCAAACTATGGCCTGGGGGCCACATACGGCCCGTTAAACGTTTTAATCCGGCCCGCCGAACTTGAAAAAAAATTAAATGAATAAACCTTGTTAATGATTTATTTTCTAAATACTGTGGTTTTTCAAAGACGTGTATATTGTTGTAATGCTTTTGTTCACTTTCATTTAAAATTAAATGTATTTTTTTTTCTCCGATGAGGTGAGGTTACCAAAACATCCATCTGCTCCCGGTCCGGCCCCATTGTCAAATTTTACTGCCCATTGTGGCCTGCCAATCAAAATGTTTACCCACCCCTGCCGTAAGCGCTGCTTAATATTCAAGATAAAAGTAGAAATTGATTATTAAAAAAGTATTAGGTGTAGGGTTTGTAGGTTAACTTGCTGTATGAAATTATTGTGATATTTTTCAAACATTAACAAATACTATCCGCAGATACAATACAGTGGATCTAAGGTATCACATTTTCGACTGTATGTAACTAATGAAAACAATGAGATTGTTTGTGTTGTCTTTTGTTTAGTCAAACTAGAACATTGGTTGAAAAACAGTAATATCAATATTTGATACTGGTGTATCGATGCGTAGTCAAATAAGATAATGATACGCTACATTGCGATATCGATATTTTAAGGCGTTGAGGGTCTTACCCATCCGTCCCCTGCGGACCATATCTGGAGTCACAGGTCGAAGTTTCCTCTCCGATTTAATTTCCTTTAGGATCCTCTCATGCAGTGTGGGGGGAGGCTGAGTGGGTGGCTTCAGTTTACGTGCAGACACCTGCCAAACAATGTGATGATTGTCAGAAAAACTTGTATTGGGATGCTTAGGGGTGGAGCACAGAATTGATTTTAATTAGTCACCAAGCGCAGAAAATGTAATTAAGAACATAAAATTCTTGGTCAAGTACGTGACCACAATGTATCTGAGCAAGTTTTGGCTTGCAAGTATATCAGCTTTGCATTCAATTAAACAGAACCACATTTCAGACTGTTTAAGTCCGTTTAATTAAATTGAAAAGTAATTTGTGAGTAAATTGAGACAAAATAATGATTCTTTCAGTATTTGTACTTTTTGTGACATTTTGGTTTGGTGGTGGTGTCTACAGCGTTTTTCTAAGTAAGAATTTAGTTCCGCTCACAGGGTTAAGGGGTGGTCTGGATCTAATGAACTCCAATATGACTTCATGAGCACTCTTCTTAAGCCTGGGTGGGATGTCTCCATTCACCTGAAACACACAACGTAGAGACAAATACTGAACCATCTCTGAATGACAAAAGATGTTTCCTCTACTACATTGGACATCCGCTTACTCATGGTGTGGCACCCACGGATTTACCCATTCACGGAAGCCAATTTATTTTGGCTTTATTATTATTTTTTTAATTATTGTTTTTTAATGAGGGGGTAAAGGGGGGGGTTGTGTATTTTTTCATCTTTTTGGGGGGAGAGACAAAACCCATTTCATTATTATTTATTCTTATATGTTTTATTTATTTATTTGCCCAATTTTCCCTATGCATTTCAATGGCGGTCAACAAAAAGCGTCTTTTCACTATTCATGGGCTGGCATGTGTTTTGACCATATTTAAAATGACATTTTTGTCATACATTTGGTTCGGTAGTATGGGATCCAACGTGGCCCCGAGTAGTGCTGATGAAAACTTCTGGGCCCCTCCATTTTTTTAAGTTGCCCATCCTTGTCTTGGAGATTAAACAGTCCTACTAATATCAAATTTAATAAGGCTTTAACTATTCTGCCACATTATCCAAATAAATTGCTTTTGACAAAAATATAACATCATAAAAGCATTAAACTGACCAGGACATTATTATGTTTGTGTCGTCCGTACTAGACACTCACCATAACTTTGCGCAATTTGTAGCGTTTGGACCTGATATCGTCCATGAGCATTTCATAGGGAGTAAGATGGTACTCAGTGGGCAGTGGGTTGTACTGACGCTCTTGCACCTTTTTCAGCTTGACTCCTTCTCGAAGGTCTCTCATCACCTGAACCCAGAATCGAGCCTGACAGGAAGTAAAGGGCATCGGAAGCAGGGAAGCACAAAACATATATTACGAGCCTTTGAAAGATCATTTATTTGGACAATCTGGATAATGTGTTTACCCAGTTACATTTGGTGGCTAAGCATAAAGGACGTTATAAATGCTTCATTAAAACATGTCTTGATAGTTGACCCTTTATAATTGATTTGATGCTTGTTCGGTTGGTTAGTTGAGAACAATGATAGTGTGTATGTTACCCAATCAGCATTTTGCAAGTCATTCAGGTCTTTTCTGGGATCTTCTGTTGACTCTTCCATCTTACGAAGATTCTGTTACGACAAAAGAGAAGGCTGAGTAAGATTAAAGAGTTAGTCAATTCTCAATGGACATTGTTATATTATCCAGAGTGAAGATTTGACATAAATTGCCCTTCTCAAGTGACTGAGCTCTCGTAGGTTTTGCAAGTGAGGAGAGCAACGGATCTGCATTGTAACACTTTCTGGCACCAAACATTACAGTACTAACCACAGTGTACACCATTGTCTGTTAATTGGGATATTGATCGGAATGTGGTTTTATGGATTATATAATCATAACAACACCAATCAAGCGGTACAGTTCAGTTCAGATTGTCACAATACTGAACGCTGATCAGTATGATGTCAACCGCAAGACATTGGTGTGGCATGGATGCTGATAGCTGTCAGTAACATAAATTGCATGACAACATAAGCGACATGACAAGTGTGTAACTTGACAGTGAATAAACAACAAAAGAGAAGTGACACAAAACGGAAATAAGATAAGTTGACTCCGAGGTTATTATTGCTTTGGATTTTTCATTTTAGTTGAGTTTTTATTTCGTTTTGTATTTGTATTTATTTCGACTTTGTATTTCCAATTCAATTAGTTTAAATTAGTATTGAGAATAGATAGTTTTTATTAGTTTTAGTTTTTAATAAAATGTTTAGTTTTACTTTAGTTTTTAATAAATTTTAGTTTTAGTGTTTTGTGACGTGGAGTATTTGTCAGGTGTGATTTTTTTAAGTATTTCTCATTCAAAACTCCAAAAAAGATAACATTTGAAAATGTTATGAACTTACTGGCGATAATGCTGAATAACCACGAGCAAATAAAACACAACAGTTCACTTAAACCTATGTGCAATAAGTCCAAGAAAGGTTATGTGCATTCATGCTGCTTCAGAGGTCAAAATGCAGATGAAACGCACAACATGCTCGAAATGTTGCTAAACTTAGTGGTTATAGACTACGCACCCCTTTTGCAAAGCTATTTTTTGGGACATTAAAAATGACACCAAATTAAATCATTTCAAAAGTTACTCCATTGTTAACGTGACATATAAACCATACATCTCAATTGAACAAAATGAAAACTTTTTGATAGGTGGAGTAAAAAAAAAAAAAAAAAAAAACAGATTAATGACTTTGTGTGCAGTGTGCACGCAATCTTCTAATTGGGTATCTAGTCTTGTTCATAATTGGTTCCAGTCTCAACGAAAGAAAAACAGGCCCAAAGCATGATGCTGCTCCAAGTATGCTGTTCTTTCGTGAGGAGCAGTGTTGTGTTTGTGACCGACATACCTTTACGAAATATACCCAAAAGGTTCAGTGTTCATCAGCCCATGCCACATTTCCCAACTGTTAGGGAAATTTTATTGTCGCCATTAATGGTGGAAATTATTTATAATTGTCTATTTTTTTTTATATAAATTATTTTAAAAACCTGTCGATTGAACAGGAGTGTGCAGACCTGTTAAATCACTACTTGTCAAATTTAAGTCCTTACAAATTGAAATTGTGTATGAAAGAGTGAGAGAGAGAGAGAGATGGCAGTATGCCGCACATGAGACCTGTCTCCATGACGATGCATTTTGCTTTTGTCAGAGACGCAATCATAATCAAAATAATCCAAAATGGATTTTTGCCATTATTCTGTTGTTTTATTTTTTGTTTTCTACCCAGCAGACATCATTGTCAATGCATTATGTCACTTAGAACGTCGAGGCGCCGTATGGCTGTACAAATGTCGTAAATCCGGCAGCACCATGATTTTCATTTTAAATGATCACATAAAGCTTACAAAGACTAATGTAAACACTGTAACACACTATGCTTGTTGAAAACGGTGAAGAAGAGTAAATTTACTTTGTATTTCACTCGGTACAGCGTCCTTGAGTGTCCTGAAAGGCACTTCCAAATCTAATTCATTATATCATTATTATTATTATTTAAAAAATCCTCTATTTAACACTGGATCTAACACCCTGCCATATTTAATACTGGACAGGTCATACCAAAATTTGGAACAATTACAGGACTGTGTTGACAGCAACAGGATCTTCATTCAATGGAGAAATCCTGATTCACTATTATCCTGCACAGGGCCAGTTGCCGTGACTGGAATATAAGCCACGCGATTTTGGTTCTTATGTAACGTCTCTCGCACAGTGTCATGTATTTTGCTACGTTAAAACTGCATGACTACAGTGATCCATTGTTACATGGTAATGACAAATGGTTTAATGGATTAAATCAGGGCGTTTAAGTAGAATACTACTCGCCAGTGATGATTGGAAACAGTTCCATTACAACTTGGAAATGAGCAGTACATTACATCATCTGTACAGTAAATCAGCGCTATTTCCGAAGATTAAGGTAATTGAAAGCTACATTCTAAATGCTTGTAATTGCGTATAGATGCGACAAGATGGCACCAAAGCAATGTTTTTTTATTTAATTTTTTCACATGGCTCCATGAAGAGACAAATTTGTGAATGGTAAACTATGAATATGGAGGTGTTCAATGATCATAACGAAAGCAGAATTCATCCATCCATCATTTTGTCTACATCATTTTCAGAATCAGAGCTGGAGCTGAGGTAGCCTGACTTAGGGTACAAGTCAGTCACAAGGTGAACGTGCCTGGAAGCAGAAGTTGGACAATTGTTGCACATTGATGATTGGGTAGCTTAAATAACCTAATGGTCAAACGCCAAGTATTCATTTTCTTCAATATGGAAAAGCAATTGATCATTGAGTGTCAAATTTTAAAGGGACATTTTTAATTGGCTCTGAAAACTGATAGATTTCATTCAGCAAGACAAGAAAAAGGGTGTTTTAAGTGTACTATAATTCTTGATCCTCAGGGTATTTTGACAAAATGTCACTAATACACAGGATTTTTTTATTTTATTTTTTTTTTAATTTTTGAAAAAAATAAATAAAAATAAATCCTGCATGTCTCTTACGATTTGTTGTCTTGGTATTTGACATTGATAAGCTTCTTTTCTGCAAATGTCAATGAGAGACATTTACAAAAGACGCTGCTTGGCATTAAGGGCTTGGTAGTGGTTAACGCATACAGACGGCTCCCCTGTATGATGTCACAACACTGCCGTTCAGATGAGGCAACCCTGTGTGGGGGAGTGAGACTCACAGCTGATCTCCGTCGTATACAAGGGCACAGATGTATCCATATACTGTATTACCTAACGAGTAACGCACATTCTCTTTAAAATGACATGTCCATACGATCATGTCAGCATCCGCGTGTAATCACTTAAACAAAAGTAAAGGGTTACATGAGGTCACTATGAGAACCAGTGGATATAAAAGGTATGGCTACACATCCCTGTTCAAATGTTAGTTCTTTTTTGTGATGACAAAGATAAATCATTTAAAAGCTTATTTTCACCTTTAAGATGACAGTTAGTCTGAGCAACTTACTTGGAAACAAAAGAAATCTTTTAGTGTGGAATGTGTACACTGAAAAAAATGGTGTGTTGAATTTACTCAATTTCATTTTGCCCAGTGGGTGCACAAAATGATATCGCCTAGATCCAGATAAAAATGTTTAACTAAATAAATATTCAACTTAAAACAATTATCTGGATTGTGTTATCTTGTGCAAGCATTTGACCAAATAAAATTTGGGTAAATTCAGCAAAAACATTTTTATGTGAGAGAGTTTCAGTAGCTATCATTTGAGAGTTTGCATTTTGCTTTCCTCTCGAAAACAACATACGCACACACACTATTTTGTCTATGGAACGTTCATGCGCAAGTTTTCCCATCCAAAGTCATTCTAACGCACCTTAAAACTATTGGTAACAAATAATTCTTCGGCAACAAGAATCCATAATATAACCTTGGATATAACTTCCTTTATCTCTTGACTGTAAGGATATCAATAATGCACAGGGAACTGAAAGTTGCCCAACATTAGTTGAGTGGTGACACAAAACACAAAGAGATTAAAAAAAACAAGAAAAAAATAAAACCCACTTCATATTTTATTATGAAGAGTCTTGGCTGATGCGTTTCATTTATACAGCATATGATGAATAAAGCCGTTGGAATAAATAATGTTCCTATTTGCAGCTAAATTAAAATTAAAATTCTATGATAGAATAGTTTACTCAACTCCTTCATTCATTCTCTTTTCTTTTTCTATTTTTTTCTCCCATCATTAATCGGAATCCTCTCTGACCTTCATTTTCTTTTGAACGCTTATGTAACTGAACAACAAATTCCCTCTATTCATTCACAGGCATTATGCACACTGAAAGGGCAGTTTTAGAAGCACATAGCAGGAAGGAACCCTGCGGAGATGCACACACACACACTCCAACAGGAAACATTTATTCCAAACCACTGCTGCCCGAAAGGCAAAGCCTTCACGTGATGTTAATAGGTGAATAAACACCAAAAAAAAAAACATTTTGTTGAGCGTTCATAGCAACAACCTAACAGGAAGTGAAGGGGAAATTAAAATGTAATGATGACATGATCCTGTGTCCAACCACGTTAGTGTTGCACACTGTTTATATTTCTAGTCCTGTCATCAATTAGAAAACAGACAAGAAGTATGATTGCATGACTTTGGGGATAAAAAGGAAAAAAATTAATTCCATCAGGTAAATTGTTAAGAAGATATTGAAGGAGCCATCGCAGAGCCCCAAAAGTAATCACGATGGTGCTTGTCTGAACATGGGTTCGGAAAGTCAGAGTGAGTCGGCGGTTTTGTCCGAGTGTCAGCATGTCAGACAGATACTGTCATCTATGTCGGACATGTTTCTTTGTGTTCATTGTGACCCATTTCAGCTTGTCAGCTAGAAAGCACGTCAACGTAGCACCACTGCATTGCTACCTCAGACTGTTCAGACATTTAGGATCACCGTTTGTTTCACTGCTTTTTATTGCTGGTCATTTGGATTGAAAGTCTTTCATGCACACAAACTCCACACTGTTCGTATTTTTGACATTTCCAACTGACAATGAAATTGATTTTTTAAACGAATAAACACTCTAACCCCTTCAGTGTTTGGTGCCTTTTTCTATCCGTGAACACAATGTAAAAGAGAAATTATTAATTAAACACGTATCCCACATCAATCTGTCAATTATTTTGACAGAAAGCAGTGCAGGAAACTTCAGTACTTAAAATAAGGTTGCAGAGATCATTATCTATCCATCCATCCATTATCTGAACCGCTTCTCCTCAGGAGGGGGCTGGAGCCCATCCCAGTTATCTTCGGGCAGTAGGCAGGGGACACCCGGAACTGGTCGCCACCCAATCGCAGGGCTCACATAGACAAACAATCATCCACGTTCACACTCACGCCTAGGGGCAATTCAGAGCATCCACCATCATCCTGCCCTGCATGTTTCTGAACTGTGGGAGGAAACCGGAGTACCCGGAGAAAAACCACGCAGGCACAGGGTGAAGACGCAAACTCCGCACAGGAAGGCCGCAGCCGGAATCGAACTCCGCACCTCAACACTGTGAGGCCATCGTCCTAACCAGTCATCGACAGTGCTGCCAAAGACCATTAATTGGGTACAATTGAGTAAAAATATACAATATCGTATTATTGAAAATTTTAAATTCGCTACGAGAAGGTTCTTGGTCTACTGTACTGGATGCAGTGTAAGAAAGGCGGCTTCTTCCAAACCAAGTCACTCAACGGTCATGAGTGAATTAGCAAAAGATGTACTGTATGACTAAGAGTATGCAGTGTTATATCATAGCATGACTCATAAAGCATGCGCCGTGATGAGCCCATTCATTTATTTATTCACAGGCATTACCACGGGCCTTCAAGTATCAGCTGATACGCTGTTCACATTTTTGTGAGCCTCTGTAATTTGCATGCCTCTGTCATGCTACTGTTTAAGCCGTCTGCTTTTTACTGAAACTGAATTTTCTTTCTGTAAATTACTCTCATACAGATATTACAATGGATACACTCACACAATCAGATATATCCAATAAACAATATAAGTTAACAATATGTTAATTACCGTAATTATAGTTTGACATTTGTAAGCTCTATCTTTAACAGTTATTGCTGAGTCGATGCATGCGTTTTCTACTCAAGAAGTTATCCCAGCTGACTTTGAGCGAAAGGTAGAGTACACCTGGGACTGGCCGCCAGTCAAGCACATGGGTGATGAACAGACGAGGAACCAATTTAACTAAATCAACACCCTCACTCACTTAGTGGGAATCGATTGCATGCTGGCTGAACAGTTTCCTCTGATGCCGTTGGCATACGGCAGCATTTCCGCATGCAGTCCCAATGAAAATAAAGTCTCGAATTATGAAGCCTTCACCTCGTGCACTCGTGGCTTCATAGTGCGGCTGTTGTCCCGAGCACCCGTGAGGCCTGCACTGAAAGCCTACGCACTTTATCGCCAGCGTCATTCAGTCTTTCATAACTAAAGTAAAGGTCAGTCATCATTCTTTTGTAAAGATTGATGTGAAGGGGCCAGACTTCTCCACGCCCTCAACCATGATGGGGATAATATAGACGTCAACTCACCTCTTTGGCACTTTTGATCTTGTCCAAGAAAGTCCGTAATTCCCTGGTCTCTGTGTACAAAGCCCGACATACTGCCTGGTAGTGACTCGGGGCATCCGACTGACTGGGTAGATGATCCATACATAGCTACAAGAAAAAGAGTAAAAAAAACGGTATTTTAAAAAAAATAATTCACACTCCAAAGATAATAAATACAGCAGCTAAATGTACGTACAGTACCTTGAGGATACCTCTGTAGCCTTGAACACTAGAAATATTGTCGGGGTCGTCATCCACCTCATCTTCTTCCTCAGTTGCCTCGTAGCCTTCATCAGGGCAGACGTCCCTTTCGGCCTCCGCTATGTTTGTCATCATGTCAATAAGCTGCTCCAGTGGAGGACTGAGCTCCCTTTCTTCATTCTCTTTCAGTCCATAGTCCAAAGCCTTGTAGATCATGATGCCCAGGGACTCGATCACCTGTACGTGCGCAGAGAACACAACAAATTTAGACGCCCAACAGTCGTTGCACACCGATAATGATAGTTGCCCTCAAAATGCTCTATCTAGTTAATTAAATTCTTTATTTTGCTATAATCGCCCCCCCCATAAAAATCAAGGAATAGGGCATATCATGAAAATTGCTTATTAAAAAAAAGAAAGTTTTTTTTTTTGTTTTGTTTTTTAAAGAAACCCCAACATTCTTCCAGGCTCTACTAATTCACGTCACATGCACATATCGTCCAAAGGGCCACTGAACTTCTTTGTTACATTACAAATAGTTAAACAGTATTATGTATTATGCATTACTGCAGGCATATAATTTCAGAACCATTATTCCTTATTTCACTGTGTTTTTTTTATTTACTCCAAGAACTCTGCATAAAGTCATTCTCAACAATGGAGATGTGTCAGATTTCAATTAATGATATTCCATGCACAAAACGAAGGAAATCTTATTAGAAAAAGACTCAAGAAATATTACGTTACAAGGGTAAATAAGTGAATGGAGAGTAGACAGAAAGCTAAATGTTTGCGTGCTGTATATAGATAAAAACTGATCTTTAGAGTCATTAAATGCCATTTTATCAATATCTTTTTTGTGTCCACTCACAATTTGTACTTGAAACACCGGAATCTGGAATTAGAGAGTCATGCTCGATAAAGGCAGCAATCCCAAGGCCCAGACAAAAGACTTAAGTGAGAAATCACACAGGGAATTAATCTGCTTGCCTGACCACTGAGAAAAGAGAAAGAACTGGTATAAACAGTGATCAAAAAGAGTGGGAGCAAAAGTGGAACCGAATGAACCCAAAGCAAGGACCAATGGAAATTACAAATCACACCCTCAACTCATCTCACTTTCTTATTCGTTCTACGATATTACAATTAATTTTTGAGCGATTGTTTATTGGTTTTACTATATCTGTAATGCCCTCGCTTGCGCACAACAAAAGCCACTTCAGACTTTTCAGACATTTATTAGAAGCCAGGAGAATAGTAAAACACGCACCGTAATTTATCGAGCATCATACGCACGCCGATATAATATGCTCTCCCCCTAAAACCATTCTTTAATAGCTGTTATTCTTATGTATTCATTTATGATGAGTATTATTTATGATGCAGTCCCGCAATTTGCTGCTATCCATGCTCAAAAATTGAGATATCCGTTGCATAGTAGTTGATGCATTAGAATTTCTCATGTGCAGACATATTTTTTGTGTAAAGAGAAATTCTCTTGCTAAAGGTTTCAGCTGTAACACATCTGAGATGGGAGGTCCAAGTCGTCAGCGTATTCATGACCATGGCTAGAACATGCTTTGCTATTGCTATGGCTTACCTCATGAATATGTTTGTGCATTAACGATCCAATCCAACCTATCAGCATATGTTTTTTGCTGATTGTTAATTTTGATATTTGACATCTGATTAATCCAATTGAAAGCATTCTTTACTAATATTGAAAACATAATCGGTAAAGGCTAATTAATCCACGGGCACTGTAATTGTAATTTAAATGAATGATAGAAAACGAACTAAAAGCCACTTGCACTTTTTTCATGAGCGCATTTTTTTTCTTTGCACTATTTTGCATGACGCCTAACATTTAATTCTGATTTGAGATTTGCACAATAAAAGTTATCCAAATTTGTTTTATTGCTATTTATTTGATCAATTTAGCACCTCTAATGAAGTGTATACACTTGAAAATGATTCATTTGTCTGATTATCATTCATTATAAATATGTTTCCCCTTAATTCCATATCATAATATATCCTGTTACTATGAACAAACACAATTTATACTATGGTAAGAATTTTGGGCCACACGGCACAGCCCTACATTAAAGATCAAATTGGATTGAAAGTATAACTTACGATCGAAAGACCTATTATTATCTCTATCTATAAAAGAATATACCTCCAAAACTAGATCAACATGCTGTAAGGGAGGGAATGATCTGCAAACATCCGGACAGCAGCAAAAGCAGATGATTTTTTCACTTCTCATGCGTATGAGAAGTACAGACCTTTCATTGTGGCACTCTTTCATTCGGACATAAAATTATGGTTCATTCTCACAGGGGTCATAGGTGTGCCTATCCCTGACTTTTGGGTGGGAGGTGGAGAACACCCGGAACCGGTTGCCAGCCAATCACTGGGCACTCATCTGATCAGTTCTCCTTAAAAGAAAAATCCTTTAGATTCCAAATGTTATTTTTTAATTACACTGTCCTAAAAATGCATCTGAAATAAATATTTAAGTTTTATTCTAATACAAAATAATGAAGTCATGTATTTCTGACAAATAACTGCAAACTGTGACTGTAATTTCAAGGCTTCTGAACATGACGACGACCCAACCAAGCATATCACACCGCATTTAAAAATCTCAGTGAGTGCTTCTCAGACTTCCAACCAGCCAAGCGGAATAATGTGGTGAAAAAGCGACGGGAAAAAAAAAAAAGAAAACTGGGTGAAGGATGAAGCTGTGCAACCAAAAGAGATTTGCAGCAGCTGCTGCTGTTGCCGTCATTATCACAAGCAACAGTAACATCAGATGGACTGAAACATGATTGTCGCTACGAGAAAGCAAAGTGAAAAGGCTGAGATTTGGCCTTTTATTATTTTTCTTGACTGCTTCTGTCCTGCGAAGGCTCCACAGCCTCCTCTCAACTGTTCATTTCAGCAATCGCGATTGTGGATTTAATTCAAAACAGATCTGCCTATTACTTTAACATAAATCATCAAAGCGTCACAAGATAGCGTTACCAGCATCACATTAAGAATACACTGTCAATGCTACTCCAGGAAATACAATATAATACAACTTTATTTGTGTTGAACAGTCAGAATGACCCAAAGAGATATTCTGTACAAACTTGAAACCAAACCAAGTGATTAAAGATCGTAATAATATTCTGCTGATGCAAAACACAGACATCAGTTAGAAACTGGAAATTCACTTAGTGATGCATTTATTGCCATTCTTAAAAACATGGAAGAAAAAAATTTGTTGATTGAAAACTAATTGGAATCAATGAAGCCAACCAACAAGATTTAAAGGATGTTAAAAACTAGGTTGGCATTTAAAATGTTTTTTTTTTGTTTTGTTTTGAGTAGTGACGACAGGAATTAGATCAGCAGCAGTGCAACTTTATGAAAAGACAAAAGCCATGTCAGTGAACATTTCATGTCCATGTTGTAATTTGTACAGCGTAACCTCCAAATTCACATCGCAAAGATTGCCTTTGAGGGAAATTGACTAAAGTCTTAACAGCTACTAAAATTTGACAGTTGAAATGTGATTGTGGATGACGTACTAGATCTCAACTCAATTAACTTCACTTGTTTATTTGTTTCTTTGTCTTTTCTCCTGATACTCAGGTTTCCTGCCACATCACAACATATCAAACACGAAATTGCCGTAGGTCAGGTGTGAATGTGAGTAATAATGTTTATTGATATGTGCCCGGACATTGACTGCCAACCAGTTGAAGGTGGGCCGTGTTCCCCAAAACTAATGAGGAGAGGAGTATAGAACATTGATTGATCCATGGTTGGCAAATCTAAATGCTTCTTGATTACATTACACTTTAATCTGTTACACTGGTAGAAATAAAATTCTCGCAAGCAAATCATAGGCTGGGTGCCAAAAAGGGATGACAACAAATTCTATTGACTTGTTTGCGTAGAACATTTCTCGACAGATTCTTTATCATGAGACGGAAAGAAAAGTCATTTCCCCAGGCGGAGAAAAAGTAGGTTCGTTTTTTTTCCGACCTTCATTTTCTTTGGCAAATAACTGCCTTGACCTTAAGGGGGAGTCCAGTAAATTCTTTGCAATTAACGTTTCATACGCCTTCACTAATCGAAACATGGCATTCTGATTGAGATTATGTTTGTGGAATAGGAATTAAGCAGCAAAATCCACTTGTTTTTAGCCATTTGAGGGGGTGGCCATTTTGTCTCCTCTGTGGACTGTAAATGACAACACAGTTGTTCAGTTGTTTGTATCTCAGGTTGTAGTTGTAAATCTCACATTGATTTCACAGGTGACAAATGTTGAAGCCAAATATCTGCACTAAATTCTGAGTTGTTCTGTAATTTGTTCAGGTCAGATAGCGCAAACCAATTTCACTTTTTCCTCGACGCAGAAACCATTAAGGAGGTATGATTGCCACATGTGAAAGTTTAATGGAACTCTTCTCAATTCCACAGCTGAGATTTCAAGGGACAACAGAAGAGACATGAGATATTAAGCGCAATGGGGAAAAAAAACCCATAATTCTCAATTATTACATTTGATCAAATGACCACTCAAGGTGCAGCGAAAAGGGCAACAACAGACATGAGGAAATTCTCCATATAAGCGAACGGGAAAGTGAGCATAAGTAAAAAGTGGGATTGACCAACAATTTCAAGGACAATTTGTGGAATTGCCTCCAAGACAAAATGAAGATCATCATCTGAGAGTCATTACATCAAGGATTCACATTCTTTGAGGTTATATGGACATAAAGTGTTGTTTTTCGAACTTGGAGTTTTTGTGTGTATAATGGAAATATAAAATAGAGCAACTTGAAAGTGATCCCGCGTCATGAAAAGGAGTGTGAAAAGTATTGTCTTGAAATAAACATAATCTGATTGTTTATTTGTACAGTTTGTATAGGCACAACAAAAAAGTCTGATTTAACAACCATTTCTGACTGCAAAAAATGCGCACAAACACACTGATGTGTAAACGGATCTACTAAACGGGTGCACCCATGATTGTGTGTGCAAATGGTGCACAATTGTGGGCGATTAATATGCAAATTAGGGCTCACAAAAGTTCATCGTTACCTTTGGAGATTAATTAAACTGGTATAAAGCATACGTTTTTTTAACTCGGTTAAGTCAGTTTTATTTAGTTCCTGTGGCAGCTGACCTCTGCTCACTTTACAGCCAAACTTCAAGGAGAGTCACTGGCACAACGTCAGACAAAGATGTACGTTCACTTTAAAAAATTGCTTGATGGCACACTGGAGAAATCCAAAATAATTTGTGCACATTGCAAAACCAAATTCAAATACCATATTAGTTGTACGTCTTTGGCGTATCGTCTCAGAGCAAAACACTCTGCTCATGTTACCTTCAGGGGCCTCCAAATCAACGTTGGTGGAGTTTGGTGGTGGTGGACAAAACTTAACCTATAAGCGAGAAGTTTTGAGAATTGTTTCTATTAGAGGAATACAAGGAAAATCCCTGTAAAGGTTTCTTAGTTCTGATTGTTTTGTTCAGCAAAAGAAAGGGATTTTTACAAGTTTTACAATTTTACAAGCAAAGAATTGTACTGAAGTGTTAAAGAAAGCCAGCAGACTGCATTGACTATGGGCTCATCTCATTCCACTAATTGGACGTTCCGAGGTCCTAGAAATTCCATCGAGAAGGGAGGAGCTAGAAATGTTTTGGAGGAATCAGACGATGTAGCCTTGGTGTCGTCATTTGATATATTGGCCTGTTCCAGATGACGTCCCGTCATTAATGCGTTTCACAAATACTCGTGTCAGAATTGTTCTTACCACCACTTTTATGCTTTATCTTTCAAGTGGCATTAAATTCAAGTCAAATATCAACACCGTTAGGCTTCACAACTTTGCAGAGGCTTTGGCGTGCATATTACCTTTGCTTGGTTGCCATGACATCAGGAATCTATTATTTTATCTAGGTGTATACATTAGCATATAAACTTGCATGGTTATGGTTGTCAGTTAAATCTGGGTGAAATCATTTATTTTGAGAATATTTAGTTAACAATTACTTCTGGTTTGGGTCACGTATGCCAGAGAGAGACAGAGAGAGATCGCTGTAGAGATGGACAAGAGCGTTTTGTCATGTGATGAACTTTTATTATCTTCAGTTTATCTACTACTGGGTTACAAGGCACACATGGTATGTTATATATTATTATTTATTTCTTGAATGTTTGAGTCAAAGAGAAGATTGTAAATATTGATTGTAAATAGTATGAAAAATCTAATTATTTTAGAGTTCACTGGACTAGCAGTGGTTCTTCACCAAAGTAGATACACTGTTTGTGCTGTGCATGAGTGTGATGTACTAAGTAGTAGTAGCAGTAGAAGAAAAAGAGATGTCATCTGTTGCTCCTCAAACCACAGAAATTCCATCCTATATGTTCTTTGGTGAAAAGCACCAAACCTACCTAAAGCATCGCCATCACTCTTACATGTGTTGCAATGACTACACACAATCCCCACTTCTTAAAGTGAATGCCATTATCAAAAGTTAACATTGTTATCCTACGCTAATCTGTAAATCCAATCAAAACCTGCTCTGATTACTTGGTCTACAACCACCACTGGCTAATTTGACCATAACCCCACATAGAGAAAAAAAAAAGATAAAAATCTGCCAAATTACACAGAGTGGCACATGACAGCAGAAAACACAAACACCATCTTGACAAGTTATTATTAGAACATGATAAGAAGCTAATTATGGTAACACCATTTGATAATTCTAATCTGCCAGCACTGCAACTCTGCTTATATTTTGGCTTCCATGATAGTGCTGCGGCAGCACTGCTGCGGCAGTCGCTTAAAACTAGCAGATTGGCGCTACAAAGGAGTAAAATCCAGGTCTAGAAAGTTAAAAAAAAACGGCAACAGTTTGGCTCAGCTTCAGAAAAGATGTGAACTGCGATTGGTCATTACCTGAGCCCTGAGCAACTGTGATGTTATTTTCAGTCGGAAGGAGAGACGACCTGAGATGGCTAAAAATGGGTCGTTGTCATTATTCTCAGATTAGCCTAAATATTTACCTCGTCACAAATATCGCAAACTGAAAAGAACTCAATACAGTGTAAAAGGGAACAAAAATGTTACACCCAATTTGGGTTTGTACCGCAAATCCCAAAAATGTACACATATCGTTTGCATATTTTTTGTGGAATTATGCTCCCAAAACTACCAACAAAGTGAAATTAAAACAGTAGCTCTTGCCCTTGCCCTCAGAGCTTGCATGGTGCTTTATTTTTTATTTATTTTATAGAAACTCAAGCAAAATAAATCTTAGTGGATATTTTGTAAATGCGTTCCTTTTGATCTTGGCTGTATAGGAGTAGTCTGAAACTAAAATCCATTTGTGTCACATTTTAACTACCATTTTGATCAAGAATAAGGTTTAAAAGGATGGGCAGCCTGGATCAGAGGTCGAGAAGCTCGCCCAGTAACCAGAGGGTCCACTGTTGGATTCCCACTCTCTCCTAGTCATGTGTCATTGTGTCTTTGGGTAAGAAACATTGCGGTAGGGCTGGGTGTGAATGTTTGGTGTTGAACGGAGGGAACGTACGCTTCTGTCAACCTGCAGTTGTGGCTGCAGATGCATTTAACCACCACCAAAGTGTGAATGTGAGAGTAAATTAATAATTTATCCGTTGTGAGCATTTGGCGTATGATACAGAAAAGCGCTGCAATATAAATGTATTAAGGTTGATATTAAAAGAGGTAAGACCTGCCAGTAACTAACTACTATGCTTAAAATGACCGGAAAATAAATAGTAGTTCAGAAAACAGCTAATATTTTCAATAATTAAAACAGTTACTCACCTTTATCTGCGTGCTGGGGTTGTATTTAACTGTAGGATAAAAAGAAAACGTGTCACGTTAAGAAGTCGATAATTCAACTTTCAATTAAACTTAAAAGAAATATATACAGTATTTTGATTAATATACGGTCCGGTTGGTGGAAAATGTGTCCTTTTGTGTAACTTTATAAAAAAAAAAAAAATGTAAAAAACATACTACGGCAGGTAAAAACATTACTAATGCATCTGACAAGAGTGTTGTGTAGTTGTTGTTGCATCACAACAATTTTACCTTTAGTTTTAAAAACTTGGTCTGTGTATGTTCAGTTAAGTGTGTAAATAGTATCTTTGTTTGGCTTTTAAAGCTACAGGACATTTAGTCCTCTAATGACACAGCAATGGAAAAGTCATTAAAAAAAACATCTCAACAAAGTTGATCATAGTTATTTTCTTGCAAATTATTTTCAAATAATTTATTTGACTCAGTTTAATTTCAGAAACATGAGATATGTGTTGCATACATTTTGAGAATTGTTTCTAAGAAAATGTCTTAAATGACTCTGTTTAGATCCTATTCAAGGATCAAAGAAATCTATTAGAACAGTCATTACATTAAAATATACTTCATATTTGGTGATTTTACATTAATTACAATCTGTCACAAGCTTCTCAAAAAATTGTATAAAAATGTGATGAATTGTAATTAATTACGGAACTCTTTTGTGATTAGTTTAAAAAAAATAATCGCTTGACATTACTAGTATTTATCCATTTATTTTACCCCCAACTCTTTGAGGGGTTTGTGTACGATTTGGTTAAGTGATGACACAATCCTCCTCATAGGTATTTTTACAATACTAAATTCCAAATTGTACTATAAATATTACCTATATTGTCTCCATAGTGTGTAAAGTGTGTGTAGAATTTACTCCACCACTTAAATTTACAGAACAGGACATGTTTGTCAGACCCCCTGCAATCTCAGCCCTCCCAACTGAACCTGCTACACCCCCCCTTCACCATCCTCTGTAAAACTGTTCAGAATCAAATGAAAAACCTAAATATTTTTCCCGCAGCATTTCCAAGGCTGTTACATACACAAGTAACTTAACAATAGACTACAACAAATGGTCTTTCTTTATCGGCATCAGAACCACAGGAGCTCTGATAAATAAATGTTTAATAGTTTATCCTATCTTTTAGCTGACTCTCCATTTCTCAATTGATATTCACAAAGTTTTGTTGAGGGCTAGCACATGGAAGATAAGTTGAAATACATTTAAACATTTTCTTTGCTACGGCTGTCAGACAATCTTCATTTTAGCATAGGCTATACAGGGGCGTTGGTTCATTTTGGTGCTGATCTGAATCAAAAGATCTCCAACTTAACCAGTGCAAATATGACTTTACACATTTACCCAGCATTTCAAATGCAAGTGCCATTGCAGAGCTCTTTCAATATGTGCAACAGAGAATATGACTTGACTGTCAAAGATTAATTTCACAATACATCGATTACTGTGGTAGTAGTCTGGAGGAGTGTCAAACTGCATTGCATCACAGATTGGGTTGAAAGAGTACGACTTTCTTGCCATTTAACTAGTAAACCATTTTGTTAACTTCGACCAGTGTGATGAAAATATGAACATTATTAAACAGGTATCAACTGTGTATGTCTTTTTGAAATAGAGATTGTGTATTGGAGTGCTCGTCAATGTACATGCTTGGGCCTGTGTGATGTGTTTGTGTGCCTGTGCGTGTTTTTACTGTTAGCAGTGGTAGTGGGTATAGTCAGACAGAAAAAGAGTCATCTGCACTGTGCAGGCCCTTTACAAACAGTTTGTAAATTCAATGAATAACAGTACCAGTAAATGTCAGACTTGCAGTATGACCATGTAATATGACTGTAATAAACTTGTCTGCACTTTTTGTGACACTTTAGTTTGGTGATGATATGCCATAAATTCCCGTATCTGCAGCCTAATACAGCTAATTATAAATATAGACTGATTAGCAGGGGCATGTTGTGACTGCGCATTAACCGAATCTCACCATGAATGAGGTACTTGGGAGAGGGTGTGTAACTTGTACTCCATGAAAACACCTTGCCCTGAATCTGATCAGCAACCAGACATCCAGCATAATCACATGCTTTGTCCGCTTAAAGCCTATTGAGCAATGAACATTGTGATCTGATATGAAGCGGCAGAACAGGGTGAGAGGATGAGAAATCCTCATGATCCTTAACACGTGACATTAGCGCAAAGGATATTGTGAAAAAAATAAACAGTGGAAATTCAAAGAACACTTTGTAGTTATTTTGAAAAAAAAAAGACCACCACGGGATTGGGGGGAGGGGGAGTGCTCCTTTGTCAATGGTCATGCTGATTTAAGCATGACACTTCAAGTTAATAGCATGTCTGTATATGTAGATGTAAATAAAATGCGTGCTATTTACTCACAGATGTCACTTGGTATCATGATACCCCAAATGCACGATAAGTTACCATAAGGCGATCAAATATTTACGGTGATTAAACCATGCCTATATACGTACGTCCACTAAGTTAAAGTAAAATGTTTACCTTCACAGCTTTGTTTGTGCAATCGCACCGATCCGTCCTTAGCAATGTGAACATCTCCTGGTCCTGATATTCTCGCCGAAGCCACTGCCGAGGTGGAGCATCTCCTTCTCCGCTGTTCTTTCATCAGCGTCACACAGCACTGGTAACACACGGCCCAAGCCTGCTCTTCGTTGATGGGCTGGCTGTAAAGCCCGAGGATCTCCTCTAAAGACAGATCATCCGCACGCGCGTCCTCCGTGGAAGTCATCGTGGCGTGGTGCTGATGCTCATCGAGCTGCCTCGCAGCATCCGTCAGTCCTCCTTGCAGCCCGCCTCCATGCTCGGCCATCCTTTCATTCTCTCAGCGCTGGATGGAGGAGGCCCGGTGGCGAGAGCAGGCCAGGCCGATGGACGTGAGCTAACCTGGAGGAGGCATTGACGCTTCCTCACATCCTCCTTGTGGCTCACCGGCAGCAATCTGGATGCGCTGATAGCTTTTCTTCTATTTGCCCGCCCAAGTCTCTGATACAGATAGTCACAAGACGATGCGTGGCTGAAGCCTCCCACCTCACTTTGCTCAGTGTGAGCAGCTGTGCATGTGTTACTTAAATCACTGAGTGGAAAGCTCATTCAATATCACGTGATCTCCGTCTCCCACCCCCACCCTTGCGGTCTTTTTTTAAATTATTTAATTGTTAAAAGTAATCAACAAAATAGTCCAACATTTAAACTGCTATATTGCATTGTTTCCCAGACCATTATTGAGCAATGTACACATTTTCGAGGAGAAAAATCGCAAAGCACACTTGCAAAACAAAAATGTCACCATTTGAAATAATGATGAGCGTATTTCAATGTACTTACTAATGTACTTCATGTAAAATCGGTGCTTGTTTGAACACAAAGCTATTATTCAAAATGACAACAGGTTAATACCAGGTTAACTGTACCTTCTGCCATCTAGTGGAAGAGATTTCATTGTTTCACATCATTGGCATAGATCAGGGGTAAGGAACTCTGGTTCCTCAAGAGCTATATCCTGCCTGTTTTAGATCTCTTCCTACTCCAAGTCATCTGATTCAAACGATCTGCTAATCAGCAAGCTCGGTAGCCTGAAACAATCCTAATTGTTTGAATCACGCAGCAAGAATAAATACCAAAAACACACTGAAGGAGTTCATCAGGAGCAAGGAGTGGTGGGGCAAGGTTTTAGACCGGCGTGTTTGACTTCCACACTTGAACCATGAAGGCTGTAACCTTTTGAAACTACAACTGAAAGAGTCTGTGGTAAAAGCTACAAAAAGCATTCTGTTGGCAATGGTTGAAGACATATTCTTATATCTTATCCACTAAAACCTTTTTAAATTTATCTTTTCCAACATCATGTTCTGCTATTGAAGCCAATTGTTTTCAATTTGCGGTTTTGCAAACTTGAAGGAATATCTCACTACAGCACATCCGCAAAGTATTCACATGCAGCACATTTTTTTATGTTACAGCCTCATTTTATAATCAAGTATAAAAATGAACCTAAGCACACAGCCAAGACAACAAAGGAGTGGCTTCAGGACAACTCCGTTAATGTCCTTGAGTGGCCCAGACTTGAATTCTATCGACCATCTTTGAAAAGTCTGAAAATTTCTTGTGTTAAATTGTTTATCAAGCTTGTGGCATCATAAAAAATACTTGAGGCTGTAAATACTGCCAAGGTGCATCAACAAAGTATTGTGGAAAGGTTTCAGTGACTACTTATGTACATGTCATGTCTTAGGTATTTTTTTCTATTAAACTTGTAAAAATTATATATTTTCAACATTGTCATTATGGGTTGATGTGTGTGCAGAATTTTGTTGGGGGGGGAGTATTCCATTTTGGGATGAGGCTGTAACATGACAAAATATGGAAAAAGTGAATAATAATAATTTTGGAGAGGGGTTTAACTACCTACCAGGAAATCTTATCAGTAACCAACTTGGACACATTCTGCAAAGTAAAAAGCAGAATGCTTTTCCAAAACATGACATGGTTTCGGAATGAGATGGCAGTTAGCTAGACCTTCATTTTTGCTCCTAATCAACTGTGGAAAAAAACATTTTGGGAAAATGGATAAAATGTCAATAAAGACACAGTGTATTTCTAATTGCTGGATTATGTAGTAGAAATTCGAAGGGAATGAGTTGTAGCACTGCTGACTCAAGACACGATGGGTTTGAATGTGTGTCATCGTGGGCTTTTCTGTGTTGAGTCTACTTATTTGTTTGAACCATTTATACTAAAATAGTCTGCTGTGCAAACTGTCCATACAAGCTTAACAGACGACAATGTCATGAAAAATATACATTTGTTTTTTTTATTGTACCATATATTTTGTCAATTCAGACCATTTGTGAGGGGTGGTCATTAATAAATGTCATCAGTCATCTTCAGATATAATTCTATTTGGACAGTTTTATATACAACACTTGGTTTTTTTTAACATACACATTTACACAACCACTTCAATGTATTTTAAACACAAATCACTAAACATCAACACGGAAGACACAGTTGTCAATACTCACAAGCACGTGTAGAATACAAATGTAACAATATGACTGTGCATTTTTCAAAACAAATGTAAACCAGTTTTCACAAAGTGTGGCTCCAAAGCAAATGTAAACCAGTTTTTAAAAGTTCTTTTTAAAAGTGAAAGAAGCTTGTCTTGTGTATTTTACCCATAAGGAATGAGCATGCAGCATTGACATTCAAGTGTAGCAGAGAGGACTGACATAAGAGAAGATGGAGAAGAAGTGTGCTCCGTGACCCCAAAAAATGATTAGTCATCACCTTGAAGACAGAGTGAGGCAAAGTCTTACAATTTGAATTCCAGAAGATTGCAATCAATCTTGTAATACACGTAGGGATAATATTCTTGCTGGCTCAGATTCAATCCCGGAATATCCATTGCCGACTGGGGGGGGGAAATACAGTCATGTGCATGGCAAAAATTATAGAAATATGCAAAATACACTGAAACAGAGTACAAGACACTTTTCAAACATTGTAAAATCTGTTGCATGTGTTTAAGCATGTGTTTTAATTCCGCGCTAATTAATATTACTCCATATGGAAAGAGCTTTGTGACAGCTCCAATTGTTGTGAAATGGGCTAAATGAATAAAGTTGTATTGTTTTGTATTGTAGAAAAAAAATTAACCAAACAAAATTGCAAGCACAAAATGTACATAAAATTAAGAGGCGTGGCAGGGTGGCAACTGATGTCGGTTGGGCTGCTTGTTAAATTTTGCGAGTGAGTTGTGGCTGACAGCAGCTCATGCGACGAGTGTGCTTATTGTGACTGTTTTCCTGTTATTCAATAAACATCTGAAAAGTGCATCTGTGACTGTGGCTCTCGTGTCATAAATGATATATCGAAAAACCCAAACTGCAAGTTTTCCCCTTCAATGTGGGCCAGACGATCACCCAACACATACAAAGGGCTTCTTAGTCATTTACTTCAGTCAATGCACAAGAAGGGGCAAGACAAGTCGTGCCTGCTTCAGCATGACAGCAAAGCTGCTCTCATGAACGTGCTCACAAAGCACTGAGCATCTGACAGTTCCTAGTCGCGAAGAATATCACTGCGCTTGAGCAACCTCTTGACTCACCCAATTTGGCTCGGAATAATTTTTTTCTCTTTCCCAACAAAAGGCCCTGTTCACAAGACGCGGATAATCATCGTGTCAGTGACGATGGCACTTCAGAGAATCCCGGAAGAATAGAGTACACGAAGGTATGATAGAGAACGCTGGTAAAGTGCCTTTGACTCTAGGGGGATCACGTCGATGGGGAAAAACTGTAGTTTGCTTTTGAAATATATTCGACAAACTTTGTACATAAACATCCAACAAGTCGATTGAGCCCGAAAGATGCACAATCCAGCAATCCATGTAGTTTTCAGTGGGTTTTTATATTGCTCTTCCTATGCAAAATTCTTAGCTGAGGTTGGCTATGTCTGATTACAAATCTGGAAAATCCGAACAATCCTGTATCACCAAAGATGCTCCTGAGTGCTAACCTCAACATTTATTTTGAGTGTCAGTACTGCATTTATATGCTTACTTTTCTTGATATAGTGGAACTGAAATGAGCAATGAAAACCATAATACGCATATCCAAAGCACTTACGTCCATGATTGCTGCCGCACTGCTGTCCAAATGTTTGTATAGTTCATTCAGCACCTCCCTGAGCTTCTTTGTAGTTTTCCGGTTGGGCTGAAGTAGCATAGCCTGGAAGTTCACTGGAAGCCCGTACCTGAAGGCACACCGCATTTCCAAGAGTTATGCCACAACACGATACTACAACACTTCTCTGGAAAGCGTTTGAATAATGAAATGTGACACAAATGCAAGCAAGTCACTGCAGTCCATTTTTGGCTGATGTAGTACCTTAGAACAGATTCCACAAAGACCCTCAGTGCTTTGATGTGGATCCAAGCGATGAAGGCTTCACTGAAGTTCACTTTCAGCCATCGTACAAGTGGTCCCTGCAGCATACAAGAAAAATTCAGGTAGAAAAATTCGATATCTTATTAAATTGAGTTGTATCAGGAGGTGTAATAAGTGGCCAATACCCCAAATGTCCACCTTCCCTTTGAGGAAGGAAAACCCACATTACAAGTCCATATGCAGAATAATTGCATGTTAAGTGTTTTTCTGACTTGAGCAAATATTTTTCCAACAAAAAAAAACTACTATCATAAACATTGCCATTATTGCCAAGTAGCAAATCACTTACAAATTGCTTCTTTTTATCTGTGGATAGTCGGGTCATCTCCTCTTTATCTGCCTTCATCTCCTCTTCGTTGTACTGAAAGTCTCTCACTGAGAACCTGCAAGCAGAATGTTGAAGTTGCATGAATGTACTCGATTTAGCTTTGTCATCATCTAGGTGAAAGTCAAGCTGTTCAAAATACTTCAGATAAAAAATGTTTAAAAAAAAAAACAAACATTTTTGACAAACTTAGTCACTGACATTTACATTTTCCTTGACCTGGTTGTCCATATAAACTAATCATGACTGTTCACAGTGACAGTTACCTAAACGTGGTTGAGCGCCTTACTTGTTTTCTCTGGCTTTGTGTTTGAAGTCATCAATAGCTTTCCGAAATAGAGTCACACTGAACAATCCACTGTCATTGTCCTCAAACAAAAGACTGGAAGAAAGCACAAGGCTATCAAGCTATAAAGAAAACAATGATAGTAAATGTGTACACCAAAGAAATTGAAACAATACACTCTGAAAAGGTGCTATTGCTTACTTTGAGGATCGCGGCACCACCATCTCAGCAAGCGTTTCATACGTTTTCTGCCAGTCAGCATAAGATGTTCTGAAAGCATAATAAAACAGGTCATCTTTCGCCATATTTCATAGGTCTTGTAATTGATCTAAGATTAATACTCACTTTGGAACAACAGCCAGCAAGGTGATAAGGTACTCAGAGTCAAGAACAAAGTCTTCCTTCTTGACAATGTCAGCCAGGCTCCTCGTAAGCAGGCTCCCTCTAACGGCAGACAACGGTATTACATAAACACAGTTTTCACCCAGTGAGGGAGGTAGGTGGTATTACATAAACACAGTTTTCACCCAGTGAGGGAGGTAGGTATTGACAAAGCATTTCAATGAATATGCATTGGTCAAGCAGAAAATTAAACTGCTTTCTTTTTATCTATAAAGGGAATTTATATTTTTTAACGTAATATGTTTAAGTGGGATATTCAATTGGAGTGTATGCTACAGTCATCAGGTTTGTTTTGGGACTTTTAAGCTAAACATTTTTGCGCTATTCCCTTTTTAGCCAAGTATAATGGTTGAAAGTACTTTCACTATCCACTGTGGTGCTGATTCTACCAGCTGAATCTAATGTCCTTTGCATTAGCACATCAGGAATTAAACATTATACTGTAATTGACAGCATTTTGTTGAAGGTTAACTAACGCATTTTTTCTTTCAAGGTTCTGTAGGTTTCCTTTCAGGTTGTTATAAGCTGAGGCTCGGGTCTTCAAGTCGTTGTCAATCTGGGTGACTTGCTGTAAAATAAGAATCACAAAAAATTTACATAGTCCATTTTAGAAAACCTAAAAACTCAAAGCAGAACACTGCTTGTGTGTTATCCCACCAAAAACTGACTGAGGTAACAAGAGTACCACAAACTATAAGGCTCTGACATAAACACAAAAAGATAATACATTTATTTCTAATCACATTTCATAAATCACAGTCAGCCTCATACCTTTGAGATGATTTCAGAGATGTTTTTAAGTGATTGCTTGATAGGGTACTTGGCCATGTCCCATTGAAAGCGTGTGATGTAGGTGACAAGATCAACTGTGGAAAAAAAAGTTTCAAAAGACAGAGCATGCCTTATTAGGTAGCAATTGCCATAAATAAAGTAAAAATTTGCATCCTTAATACGAGCGATGTAACCCCATTTGTTATTGGTTATTCACACTGTCTGTCAGTATGATGTAGCAAAATCAAGCATCTGACAATCACCTTCATGTTTGCTACTACAACTGAATTCTAACAATTGCTGTACCTCCATTGGCTAGCAGGTTCTCCTGCACTTTGTCTCGAGTGTCTTCCAACACGTCTGCCATGTACTGTGCCACCTTCTTCACTACGCTGTGAACAATTTAAAGTCAAAGTCAAATGCATAGACAAATCCAGTGTATACCCCACGTTCCACCCTTAAATCATTCTACAAATACGACTTCTATGTCATCCTCAAAATTTTACACAAACATACATATTCACATAAAAAGGTTTCACATCATCCAGCTGAGATAAAACATGGCACGATTGTTGATACCATTGCAGTCTTTCAGAATTTAAGATCTTTCACCACATGGTACGAGAAGCCAAGAGAAACCTGACAAAACATTCTAATGAAATCAGTTCACCATGTTTAGGTTTACTATTCAATCCTATGTCAGTCATGTTCTAGTTGGGACAATGACAATAGCAGTAAAGTGTTTATTTTCAATACGCCAAGGGAACTTCAATAATGAACTGGGTTGAAGGCAAGGTAAAGGCAAACCAAGAAGTTAGTTTGACCTTACCCATTCTTGGCAAGATCCACAAGGGGAGCACAGTGAGGCTAAAACAGTAAATGCTACGTGGAAGATTTTGTGGCCAAAATTTCCAAAGGACTACAGAGGACGTTCAAACACACTTGTGAAACATAAGCCACTGGCTATAAATATGACTAATGAAAGAGCTGCTGGTGTGCCACCAAACTGCAAATTGCCAGGTTTGGAGAGCGGGTCTTGCTAGCCTCAGCACCATGTGAAATTCCTCATTGTTACAAAAGAAGAGAAGAGATTAAAGCAGTACTATCAGGGACCTGGGAATGTTTACATACAATAAGAAATCTTCCATGGATTGTGTGCACGAACATTAATAATGCATATAGATATGCATATAGACATCGACAGACAGATTCTAAAACAAAACTGCAAATTCAACTTACCTTTCAACAAAGGAATCCAATTTGGCCAATTCATCAGACAACCCAACTAAAACGTCTAGCGTCCCCACCTTAATACAGACAAACAAGCAAAGAAGAAAACATTTAATATTAATTATAATGACATTTGGTTATCTATTAGGAGATGGCTAGGCAGGCTGTGTTTAAACAGCGGCTTCTGAGATCCAGTCAGTCTACAGTGAGAACGAGGGGGTCCTGTGTACTTAGGATGGCGCCTCGTTGTCCAGAGCCACTCATGCATTACTAAAAGTTCCAGGAGCACATTGCAGCACCGTGTGGCATCAAGGTCAATGGGGTTACTTACCTTAAGCACAGACAGAACCAGATGAGCTGAGCTGCTCTGGATGAAAACTTCACCAAATCAACACTTCATCATGCAAACAAAACATCTGCTTAAAGGCTGGTTCCCCTACACAGAGGCGTCTTATTCTTGACAGTGGATTCATTCGGTGAGTGTAATTCTTTTGAATTATTTAATGAAAACATTGGGGTTTTTTTTACTAAAAAAAATGTACATATAAATCACCAGCTTTACCGAAAATCTTTATTTACTTAAAATGTAAAACTGTCTAAAAAGAATATGAGCTCTGATCCAAAATACAATTGGTTTTAGCTGTACTCGTGGTAGATCAGATTTATCCAACATGTAATCTTTAATTTTACCTACAGCAGTTATGTTGGACATCTGAGACCAGATCAAACAGATTTTAGACTTCATATGTCTGCTTTAACATAAAAATAATAATCAGAAACTTGGATCACTACTTGAAAATAAACATAGACACATTTAACTTAAAATCAAGGCAGCCAAACATTTCATTCCAAATTAAAATATAGTACCAAAATCCAAGGCAAGAGCTGTAGCAAGATTTCCACAACGACAAATCTGGCAATGCTCAGATTTAACTAGTTTCTGTGAGTTTCATTAATATTTGTGCTTTGCTATATTGAGTGCGATGCAACTCTTCATGTGGCATTCGCTACGCACGTACCTAATGGCGTGTCCCGTAAATATAACTGCTAAATCCATGCAACGATTATTGCAGCAATTTAATGAAATCAAAAGAAGTCGAGTAATTAAAAAAAAATCCAGTGAAGCAGATAAGTCCACACTAGCCTTGAGGTCGGGGATGCTGAATTTGTGGTTGCTCGAAAGGTTGTTGTTTCGTGTGGTGGCCGTCATCATTGTGTCCCATGTTTGCTGACATGTCTTCTCTCCCGGAGCAGAGATTAACCAAAACTCAGTCATTATGCTGGCAGACAGAGAAATCAGAGAGCAATTATGTATTTCTCAGCACTATAGAGCAGAATCACGTTTTTGAGGAGATGGGTAATAATACAGCGTGTTGGCTCTATCTCCAAAACAACTCCCGCTATAAAGGACTGTGACATAGTTTGTAAATATAGTCCACTAATAATCGTCAAGACGAATATAAATGTTAGTTATACTATAATAAATTGAACAAGGATTAGCCATATTATTAGCTTTATATGGGAAATGGTGGAAGAGGTTTTGGTTATTACAGGTCGACCAAAGTATTTGAAGCCAGTCACTCACCTGTCTATTTAAATGTGGTCGTTACGAGACAAATAGCACCTTTTGTGTCGTATTATACGATGGAAACTTAACTCTCATGGCTGCTTGCCATTGCAGCACTGTTAGTGAGGTTTCTTGACAGCAGCATCAGTCAGCTGACCAGCGATAGGAAGCGGAAGTTCGTGTCAACATTCAAAGACAAAACTCAGTAGCGCTTTTAGCTGGTTGGTTGGGGTACTGCCGATGTCAAAATGCAACGTGTGAGCAAAAACCATCGGAGGTCTTTTGACACTACGTTTTACAGTTCAGCAAAGTAAAATATGAATAATATGAATTCATTTTCTTAGTGATACAATAAATCTCCTATGCAAATGTTGGATATATTTGAGAGATCCAAAGCATACAGAAAGCATTCACATTCCTTTTTCAGACTGAATTATGTAGAATTTGATGTCGAAGTTATTAAGCGATGAAGAAGAAAAAAACGGGGGTGGGGGAAGCTGAGGCAACTCTATGGGGGGAGAAAATACACTAACTCTGGAGTTGGAGTAAAATGAACTTAATTTAATTCCTCATATTCCAAGAAACAGTGAGGCCTCCACCCCAGACACCAGGGCCAGTCAACATTCCAAGTGCATTAATAATGTATCAGAAAAGTAGACAAATGCTCTTGGATGCCAAGTCAGCAGCATTTGAGTTTTTAGAGATACTAAATTTAGAAAAGTGGCCTCAGGTTTCCTGACTTTGGGTGTCTCCAGTACAGAATCTAAGGAAAACGCCCCCAAAGGGACATGTTTATAGTTCAGTAGGTCTGGGGTTCATTGTTTGGGACACAATGCTTGGTCTGCCTGGAGCCAACCCTCGACATCAAACAGCACGGTGAGTTTGCCCATGGCTGGCTTGATTCCAGTCTACTGGGATGTTATCAGGACTCACACAATCCCAAGAGCTGTAGCCGAAATGCAGACTTCTGCAGACAGCATTGTCTGACTCTTCTAAGTAAAAAACAGATACAACTCTTGTTTGCGCAATACATAACAATGGATGAATAAGTGGACTATACAAGGCTAGTGACTGTGCATGGAACTCCCCAGTTGACTACAGTCACAATTATTACCAACCATTCCTAATACTCATCTGTTCACAGGCAAAAAACACTGCATAAAAATATTTTGCTCATGTCTTATTTAATTTTGAGCATAGGAATACAGTAGAACTCCTGAGTCATGATGAATTGCCATGACGCTCAATCTTCCCCTTCATCTTTTTGTGAAATGCCAGCATGGCCCCCTTATTGTACTGGAGTTGAGAAGCAATCCATGGTCAATTGGCTTGTACTTCAATAGTGGAAATCGAAATGCATTGTCATCACATTTTACATCATGAGGTGTTGGTTGCAAAGCATCATTGCCTGACAATTATCAAGTTGTACATTTCTCAATTTACCTCAACAATAAAGTTTTTTTTAATAAATGTGAAACGATTAGTCCCATCTCTCGTGCTTGCAGGAAATACTGACTCAAGATTTACACTTCGACGTAGTGAAATGTGAGATGTTTGTCATGCACATCCCTTTGAACGTCTTGTTCCAGATGTGAACATACATTACACACGAAACATCAAGTACACATTCAGTAAACTCCACGCATTATATCTGTAAAAATTAGTGCTGTCAAGTGATTAATTTTTTAATTAATTAATCACAAAATATTCCATGATTAATTGTGATTAATCACATTTTTCAACTACTATTTTTTGCGAAGCTTTTAACAGATATTTACTTGACTAATATCTTGGAATTGATTCAAAATCGCCAAATATGAAGAATATTTAATTCAAAGACTGTTCCAATAGCTTGCTTGGATTCTTGAATCCGATCTCAATGGAGACATCTTTGCAGACATTTATTTTCGAAACATTTCTCAAAACTTCCCACAAGCGCCACACTCCAGCAGTGTTGGTTTGCAAGGCCCAGTGGTAACTTAAACACAGTGTTTTGTTCTGAGACGTGCTAAAGATGTCCAGCTAATATGGCACAACATTTGCAAAATATGCAAATTATCTTTTAAGTAAATCAAACTGAGTTAACTGAGTTAAAATATTTAACTGAGTTAAAATTTTTGGGATCAATCACCTGAGTTAACGCTTTCATGTTGACAGCCCAAGTAAAAACGTATGTCGTCATGTCAATGTCGGTGCACTCCATGTTCCTAACACGCTCTCAGTATAACAACTGTTCCTGACAATCAAATATAATTTTCTTATAAACAATAAAGCTGTACTGTGTAACATTTGCCTGTAGATAAACAGTGAATGTTATCTAATGCTGTGAGATGTGATGTAGAAAAATAGTCAAGTCGTGTCATTATCTCGACACCGGGGAAATAAGGGTGAACCACTCTTCATTATTTAGATTGTGTTATTGTTGAGCCGTCAGTCCCTGTGTATCTCTACACAATTTTGATACAATTGTTAAAAACGGTCATTTACAGGAACAGCCCAAAGATAAAGCTAGTCCTTTTAGATGGAATTATGTGGAACTAGAAGAACAAGTGGTTAGCATGTCTGTCTCACAGTTGCGATTTGGGGTTCAAATGTCAGCTCAGGCATTCTTGTTTAGTTTATATTTCCAATAAATTTGTAAGCCACTTTACATGATAAAAAAAATGTCAATTAATAGTCATGACAAATGATTCAAAACTGTGAAGCAAAGCAATTGAATAGACGTTCCCTTGGAATATTTGTCATGCACATGCAATGAGTCTTTGCACAGGCCTGCTTAATATTCGGACGAGTCAGGGGAAATGTTTGTTTGGGTTCCTTTTACTGAGCAACGCTTCTGCTGAGTGACCTAAGGACACTATACTCGGTTATGTAAGACCACTCAATGTAATAGTTTTAACTTGTTAGTCACGTCCATACTTTGAATTAATCAAGTTAATTCTACAGTCACAAATGAGAATGTGCTTTAGGGTCACTGATCTTAGAGGAGGTTTTCTAACTGAATCCTTGATTCTCAATTGCCTTTTGGTCATTCCAATCAGTCTATTCAGGGTTTATTTAGAATACAGTGTCTGCAAAAAGGAATTCCAGCAGCACAGTGCAGCCACTGAGTTTCCCCCCCAACAGTGGGTGATACGCATGGCTAGCATACCCAGGGGTTGGGATGGCTATTATGATGCAAACAATGGAAATTAAACATTGTGCCGTGCCGGAAGCAGCTTAGATGCTATGTGTGATTGGGCATACGTAGAGAGTTGTTTTATTCTGCCAGAGAAAAACAAAACACGGAACAGCTTTTGTACTGCAGTCCAACAAAAAGTTGCACCTCTTTAACGTTTAAAGGCATTCTGCAAAGTGCAAAAGCTTATCCACATGTGACAAATGCTGGTAATGTTTCCCATATAGAGAGGAATTTACATCTTTAAATTTACTAATGTATGCGAAGTCTGAGGGGATGTGAGTTCACACTTAACATACATCTAATATATTTTTTTGTTCATTAAAGTTCTGCAGGAGCTCGATAACGACCCCGATCATTTGAATCAGGTGTGTTGGAAGAGGGAATGGTCTAAAACAGGTGTGGGCAAACTACGGCCCAGGGGCCACATGCAGTCCATTAAACGTTTTAATCCGGCCCGCTGAACTTGATAAAAATTAATGTCAAGTAAGTAATGCTTTTGTTCACTTTCATTTAAAATGAAATGTATTTTCGTTGAGGTTACCAAAACACTCCATCCATCTGCTCCTGGTCCGGCCCCTCTGTCAAATTATAGAACCCATTCTGGCCCGCCAATCAAAATGTTTGCCCACCCCTGGTTGAAAACATGCAGAATAGAGGAGCAAACTTTGACATTTTTGAATATGCGTCTAAAATACAGAATTTGGGTGGAAAGGTGGACGACTGGTTAGCACGATGGCCTCACAGTGCAGAGGTCGTGGGTTCGATTTCCGCTCTGGCCTTCCTGTGTGGAGTTTGCATGTTCTCCCCGTGCCTGCGTAGGTTTCCTCCGGGTATTCCGGTTTCCTCCGGGTACTCCGGTTTCCTCCCACATTCCAAATACATGCCATGTTGATTGGACACTCTAAATTGCCCCTAGGTATGAGAGTGAGCGCGGGTGGTTATTCGTCTCTGTGTGCCCAGCGATTGACTGGCAACCAGTCTAGGGTGTACCTCGCCTACTGGCCGAAGATAGGTCGGATAGGCTCCAATGGATGGATGGAATACAAAATTTTAAAATTGTCATAGAATATACAGTATTAGATTGAAAATGTATCAAAAGTAAACTATTTTCTAAAACACTTTTCTAATAGGCATGCATCTAGTGTGTGTCGAGGTGCGTGTGTCAGAATGAGTCCGAACAGCTCCAGAGAGAAAGAGTTCTGTCATGTTCAGCAAGTAGTTAAGCTTTCCTTGGCATCCTCCTCTTGAGGAGGGACATATGCAAATTGGTGCGCCTTGAAAAATCACACTCCCTCACACATTTGTATGTTCAGAGACCAGGAACTCAACTGAGATGCAACAAATCAAGAAGAATATTTGATTTTGAATTCAGCCTCTGCAAAAAATGCATACATCCATGTGCTTTGTAATTGACGGCTCAATCTTCTATAACACATTCTTCTGATTCCTCTGAAAAAGTCCATCATCTACAAACTTCTATCGACAGCATTTTATTTTCATCTGGAAAGCATGGGAAACACAATGAAGACTTCTTGACTCAGGTAATTAGAAATATTTAGTTTAGTTTACAATATGAATTTACATTTTACAAGATGATAATAATAGAAATAGAAGCGAGTAGAAATAACGTGATTTTTTTAAGTCTTGAATTGCTTTGATAGTTCTTATATTGATTACATATACAGTATTATAGAAACATGATTCAAATACTTGTTAATAATTCTATTTGGAAACTTTGCATTTACGATATTTATGGTTTACTACCAAGTTGGGTAGTAGTATAAATACTTTGTTAATACATGCTGCTGCCATTTCTAAGTATTAATAATCATACATCAGACTCAATCATCGGGCCCTAAATTAATGGTGCGAATTTGAAGTACAGTATATATTTTTTAAATGCTGTAGATACTGCCTAATGGAAATACAAAGAGTGTTGTAATCATGTCAGTGTAGTAGTTATGTTACTCTTACAACTAGTGCGATTATTATTACTACTATTATTTTTATTATTCTTAATATTTTTATTAGCAACGTTTTTGTGTGTAGGTTTTGTTTTGTTTTGTTTTCTTTTGTTTGTCAGTTAGTTAGTTATTGAATATCAAAGGCTGTAGTTTGATTTTGTTTTTGTTTTTTTTTTTGTTTTTTTAACCTGAAATGAAGCGTTGACGTATTTTGACGCTGCCCACTGACAACTTCCGGCACGACTGAAGTTCTCTGGTTGACGCTAATGTATTGTATCGGCTGACAAGATCTGTCTGGGTTATCATAATCTGAGTTAACCCTAAAACCCATGGCAGTGATTATTTTCTCATTTAGGGATCCCGCCACTTGTTAAAAATTCCGCCCAAAGGGAAAAAGCGTTCTGTCCCCTCTTTAGGGTTTCCAACCAACGTGAGTATCTGCATGTCGCCAGCTAGCTTGTTAGCATGCGTTTGAATGAACCTGGTGATTAGCGTCAGCGTGGTTTGCTTGTAGTTTCGAAAGATGAAAGAAATATGTAACATAATGCTTCAGAGTAGATTCTCAATTTGAATAAAGTATTTTTTGATGCACACAATACGCAACTAGATGGTCAAATTGCTGATGCTAATCTGTTGCGCTAACATCATCGATGCTGTTTGAATTTGTCAGTGACCAAATTGTTCTGTTTAATTCTGATTGTTTTTGCGTCATTGTGACTGTTAGTGTATTAGCTATACTATATTACAGCTCATTCAAAGATAATGTCAGTCCTGACGTCAGTAAATAGCACGATTAACAAAATATTTAAACCAGTCCCCCATTCGCTCCCCCCAAAACCAAAACAAAACGGCACACGTTTTATTTTAACTCTTACTTTTTGAACAACCGCACTAACGTTAAGCGGTAGATTGGAACTTTGTACTGTTAATAAATTGAGGTTTCATGAATCGCAAAAAGAAAATGGATTATGTTTATTCAGGTAAATTAATTGCATTTCTTGCCCAAAATGTTACCTTGCCAGTGATCAATCCTTCCTCATTTGTATAACTGCAGGTCTATAATAACTATCCAGAGGATCTAGGGGCGGCTCTGTACCGGGAGCAATTTGACTTCAACGCCGAGCCACCTTGGGATCCTAGCTGATAGTGGAAGAGTTTCCCCAAGGACTCATCCATGTAAGTTCTCATAGTGCTCAACTGATTTATATTTGCATCATTGTATCATGTCATGTGTCAGACGTGTGCAGAAATAGACTTGCATCATTTCCCAGGATTGTAGTTATTTTGGAATTCACAAATCATATCTATTTTTAGCATTTCTTTCACAAGAATCAATATCATGTTGATATTTATAGTATATTCAAATTTCAACGATGTGCCTTTTTTGTGCTGCAATTGTGACTAAACGGAAATGTAGAAAAGTTATTCAAATGCTTGGTGTGGCGGGGAGGGAAGGGGGCTCTGACTGTGTGTCTGTTGACACTTGTATACAAACGTATACAACATTCTATACCAAAGTATACTGTAAATTGTATGTGTCAAGAACCACATCTTTGAGAGCTGGACCAGTAAGACAAATTTATTTAATTTATGGTTACGTAATTGATTCATAATGCATAAGAAACATCTTACAGGTCCTGCAGTATTTTGGATTTATGTTGCAATCCATGTGAGCCATGTTTCCATAACTAAGCTTTTCAGAATATGCGTCCTACTCAACTCAGCTCCACTAAACTCTGATCTATGGAGAAAACTGTAAATCAGTGGGAAACCATCACCGAGGACCCAAAGTAGAAATGTCTGATCACGGCTTTTCTGATTGTCTTACAGTTTGTTACATAAGACTAGGACCCAGGGGCTCGAGACAGAGAGCGAGGAACATCACTTCGGACTAGCCATATTTTTTATGCCTGTTGGACACAGAACACGGTTGAGAGGATGAAAGGAATTTCAGACGAACCACATTTTTCAGTGGGCCTTCTGGAAGGCAGCACATCCCTCTGTGATGTGATTGACAATCACATTTATGAACAAACTTTGGTAAATGATCTCACTTGAAAAAACATATCGTGAATGTGTGTGCATTTGGATTCATGACACATTTTTACAAAAATATTCTTTATTCTGAATTCAGATGACTTTTTTTCTAACTTTAAGTTGCTCTTGTTCCCCCAGTCTGAGAAGAAAGCATTCTTTGTTGCAGACCTAGGAGTTGTAATGAGGCAGCATGTTCGCTGGCGAGCACACATGGCCCAAATTCGTCCCTTCTATCCTGTCAGGTGCAACAGCAGTCAAGGTGTTATTGAAGTACTGGCTGCTCTTGGCACTGGATTCATTTGTAGCAACAAGGTAGTTCGCACCAAAACAATTACACAACAACATGGTAAATCATTGTCAACAAATACATTTGGCACAGTATTGTGCATTTTTTTCTGTCATTGGGCCAAAACCACCTATGTCACAATTTGGTCATTTTTATTTTTTTCTCACATGTCACTAGCTTGGTCTTTTTGATGATGCAGTGTTAATTGTTGAACAAACATGACATTTTTTTTTGTCTCCTGAAAAGTGAGCATTTTGTTGGTACCAAGCTCCTGCCTGAGACCAGTAATGTACATTATCAACTCAGAATAATCAATGACCGCTCTTAATGAATGTGCATTGTTACTTTTGCTGAGGTGGATTAAAGTTTAAGGAAAGATCAATCTGTTTCAATCTGTTTGTTTGCATTTCAGTTTGAACTTGAGTTGGTGCAGAGCCATGGAATTCCCCCAGAAGATGTCATCTATAGTGGAGTTTGTAAACAGGTTTCCCAAATCAAGTTTGCTGCAAAGAATGGCTTTGACCTCCTGGTGTGTGATAATGAAGCAGAGCTGCGCAAGATTTCACGCGCCCACCCAAATGCCAGGTAAGTATTATGCAAAAAATGAAGAGGATATACTGTATTTTCACGACCATAAGGCGCACTTTAAAGTCTCAAATTTCCCATAAAACAAACGAGGCGCCTTGTCATGTGACGCGCGCCTATTCTAGAGACTGAACAACTCTCTCGGCCTTGAGCCTGTCCCTTTGGGGCATTGCAGAGTGCATGTTAGCACACCCTGCTGGCCAAAGTCTGAGATCTATGCTACAATTAGAGTGTGACAAATACATTATGTGAGTATGTTTTTTTCAGTGATGGTGCAAGAGAAAGCTGGACAAAAGGGCAGCTATACACAATGTCGTAGTCTTATCATTCATGTTATTGCAAGCAAGAAACATCACAGGTTTAGACAACAGACTGCAAAAAAGACCCCAAAAAAACACCACTCACATCTCTCTGACCTGATAAGGCTGATAAGATCCCAGAATGCCTCAGTCTGATAATCTCCCAGAATGCCTCGGTGTGATAATCTCCCAGAATGCCTCAGTACTGTTTTTGTGTTATTTTTATTTCTTTTGGTGATAGGAATGGCATGAGAGATACATGTTTTGTGTTAATTTTATTTCTTTGTTTCATTATTTGCTTGTATGCTGTTCAGAGACATTTATGGTTTTGATTTGAAACCATGACTCTAAGGAGTGTGGTGACCAGTGACTGCCCTCCCCTGACGTAGGTAATTAGGTGTGTTCTCATGACATCTCTGAGCTGAAGTGCTGCTACTAACAGCCATCAGCCTGTGCGTGCTAGCATGCGCGAGCTAGCATGCTAACATGCGCCTCATAGTGCGGTGTGCCTAGTCTTAAGTATTAAATACAGAAATAGACCCTCAATTGGTGCTGCGCCCTTTGATACAGCACGTCTCCTTTGATACGCACGTCTTTTGGTGGTAAAAATACGGTAGTTAGGCAAGTGATATTTTCTCATATACCAAAGTGTAACTAATATGTTCTGAGGGCAGGTTAAGAGGATATTATTCATTTTCATTTTTAATGGAGAACATATTCAAGGGAATTGCTGATTGTTCAGATGAAATTTCCTTATCTGATCATAGACCAGGGATGGGAAGATTAACACGTATAATGATGCACGAAAACTGATGGGCACGGTGCATGCGTCGGTAGAGCAGCTGTGAATTGATGCAATTTTGGGATGAAATCATGATGCATCTGTTTTTAACACCTGTTCATCAATACAGTGCAATCCATTTAATAATTATTTCCTCTGTGAACTCGCGATCACTAGTTAAACCAGCGTAACGCTGTAGTATGCTCTGCTGTTTGTGTATGCGTAGTAGTGCCCACAAATCAATTTCTCTTGTACATTCAATTTGAAATTTGCCCGCATGTGTGTGTATTCCTTCGGTCTTCACCATCCTCAACGCAAGCAAGTTTGTTTTGATACTGCTAGCTATTATCGTATGAAGGTGTGACCAACTCCCCTCTAAAAGGGAATTAGCCAGCATGATGACATCATCGGGGTCTGACATGAATTTGGAGGAGTCTCCCTATACGTCAGATTCACCTGCTTCAAATTTGGATTCATCTCAAGCAGTAGCCCAAAGATCTATGTGAAGATATCATCAATGCCTCACAAGCAAACAGTTGCATTCGGTAAAAGAAAATAACAGGCACTTTAACCTTTATTTGTAAACAAAGATGCAATACATGCAGAAGATTTTACTGTCTTAAAATACTTTCTCCTTTTGTATTTGTTTAACTTTAAAATGGGAATTTTCAAGTATAATAAGATGCAAAAAAAAGTATCTTTGGAGTTAGCTCATAGCTTATGTATGCTTTTATAGAAGCAACATAATGAGTGAAGTCACTGGCATAACTGAACATGCGGCACGCTGTCCTTTAACGTTAACGTCAAGGTTGATGTGAACAGAACATAGTATTTATAGTCGTTTTTTCTTTGTTTAGGCTACTCCTTCAGGTGTCAACAGAAGCATCAAGGCAGGACAATGAATTAAGCATGCCATTTGGCTGTTCCCTCAAAGATTGTCAACATCTACTGGAGAGTGCAAAGGAGCTGGGTTTGCAGGTGGTGGGAGTCAGGTGAGTTCGCATAAAAATGGTTTACTTTATGTACAGCATACATATCAGTAATGATCAGTTTCTTTTAACAATAGCTTTTTCATGCAATCATTTATTTGGATGCTAATTACTGGCAACTTTTGAACACTTTTTTTTTTTACTATTTCAGATTCCTAATTTCACACGACTGCAAGGATGACCATGTGTACACAAATATTATCTCTGATGCTCGTTGTGTTTTTGACATGGCGGTGAGTAAAAATCACGATTATAGTTTGCATTCAAGAGTACTCCCCCCCCAAAGAAAAAAAACCACTCTGAAATCCAAATGTTTAGAGTACAAAAATTGTGTACCTTGAGGATGCATTGATCAACTTGAAATTAAAAGGCTACAGCCAAGCATTAGGTAGGCCACTCACAATTACTGCAGCCAGATTGTCAATTGAGGTCTTTTTCTGCAAGGATCACACTAACAAGAGCAGTGTCACCAAGAAAACAAGCTTAATGTGCTCTCTTTTACCAACTTATTAATATTGTTTATAGTTGATTGGGTGATTACAAGGTTCAGTTGTATTTATCTATTTCTTGCCATCTATCACAATGACTTGCGGTACATTTTACACAGATTGTGGTTCAACATTTGTGAATATTTTTTATCTATTCTAGGAGGAAATTGGGTTCAAAATGAAAATCTTGGACATTGGAGGCGGCTTTGGTGGCTCAGACACCCATTTGGAAGTGGTTAGTACACTTCATGAGTCCCCTTTTTCTAATACAAATGGAGAAAAATAACTAAAGCTAACTAAAAATATAATAAATACATAAAAAATATGTAATTTATTTTATAAGTAATTTATTGCCAATATCTCTTGTAGATCAATCATGCAGTCATGTCTATGATGGACCAATACTTCCCCCCTCTTAGTGGAGTGAGCATCATTGCGGAGCCAGGCAGCTACTTTGTGTCCTCTGCTTTAACCCTGGCCATCAACATCATCTCGAAAGAGGTGGTGCTGCGTGACTGCCAAGATCAAGCAGATGGTCAGTGACATTGTACAGTCAGAAAATGGAGAAATTTAAACTGAAAGCTGCATTCACAACTGTAATATATTAGTATCCAAAACATTTTATGTAATCTCCCCACTGAGCAGATGATCCATCGCCCACTGATGAACCGGAGTTCCAGTACTACATGAGTGAAGGAGTCTATGGATCCTTTGCCTGTAAACTCAGTGAGATGGTGATCACTGCTCCCACTGTTCAGATGGTGAGCCTTTTTTAGCTTCAATGTCACCATGTAGCCACATAAATCATTCAGCTCTGTCACTTTACCCCAATGTGCAATATTGTACTTAGGACATGCGCCGTAAAACCAAGGTTGCTGCTGATTGTCTTTATTTGGGGTTGTTACCTCATCATGTGCTTAGATACTGCACTTGGTTTTAATGGCATAGGCAACCAACAGGATGAAGCCTGGTGTCTTTTCCTGTTTATTTTAATGCAGAATAATAATAATAATAATAATAATAATTCCCTTTATTAGTCCCACAATGGGGAAATTTGAGATTCGAACCCAGGCCTCCTGGGGAGACTGGGTCCTGAACGCGGCGCCTTAGACCACTCGGCCATCCTGGAATGGGCCACGGCTAGGCTATGTTATCCAGTATGTATAACGCATTCCCCATTATTATGCATATTATGTTTTCTCAGATTTTTATAAATAAATGCAATTTTTTATGCACGATGCATCCACCCATTCTCTTTCACTTATCCCAGGTCGGGTCACGGGGCCAGTAGCTTATGTAGGGATGCCCAGACTCCCCTTTCCCTGGCCACATCGTCCAGGTCCGTCTAGGCGTTTCCAAGACAACTCGGAGACTATGTCCCAATCCCATTACTTCCCTTATGCCTTTATCTTTGTCTTTCCCCTGCTCCTTTAACTTTTTTGGGGAGATGAAGACAAAGGGTAGAAAAATATAATATGAAGTTATTTATTGCCAATATCTCTTGTAGATATATCCGCTACGTCATCACTTCAAGCCACATGCAGGTTGTGTCATAAGCAGACGCAACATTACTTCCTAATAATAACTACATGACACTATTGATTACACAGCAAAACAATGAAAAACGGATGCCAATCAATTCAGAAGCAGCTTAGCCTCAATGCTAATAGCCCCGACCACGATCCAGCGATCGTTAAGCAACAACTTTTAAAACACGGCTAATTACAATAACCTACAAATATCTAATGAAATCTCGAGTGTTATTGGTATGAAAATTAATTTTTCACGGCTTTCGGAAGCAATAGTACTGTTTGGTCCGAGAGCCAGCTCTACAGAGAGTGTTTCAACCCACAACTCAAAACACGTCATTGTAGCAAAGTACAGAAAATCCGATAAAACCAGGAGTCAATACGATGAAACACAAATATATTACTTACATTTGTTTCCCGCTTCTTCTCGTTCATTGGTGTCATTTCTGCAGACATTGTATTTGTTTCCGATTGGGCGTGTGTAGAATCTAGGGAGGTCGGCGGGGTCTGTCTTCGTGCTGAAGGGCCACACGCCCCTTGTTTGTGACCCTCCCCCTAAAGTTTACAGAGAAGTGGGACACGACTTGTCGTGAACTCGCATTTCAAGGTGGAAGGCTCAAGACGCGACGTAAGGGGTAGTAATGGTATTGGGCCTCTGTCTCCCAGCATGTCTTGGCTCGATCTTGGTGGCCTCCCTGTGGGACTTGCCCTGAACAGGGACGCATCCAGGTGGCACCCTGATAAAATGCCCAAGCCACCTCATCTAGCTTCTCTCAATGCGAAGGAGCAGCGGCTCGACTCTGATATAAGCCAGATCATCAGCTGTGTTGGCTTTGTGCCAAACATACTTCCTGGTGTTCAGGCCAAAATTTGAATTTTCATTTCATCTGACAGCATTACTCTTTCCCACATTGCTGAAGTGTCTTTCAGATGTGTGGTAGCATACTGCAAATGAGCATTGAGAGATGTTGTTTGTTTAGATAGGTAGACCTTGTGTAAAGTGTGGGATATTTTGGATTTGTGTACATTAGTCTCAGCAACCTGAAGAGACTTCAGGTCTTCAAAAGTTACGGAGGGGTTTGCTCTCACTTCACTGAGCGGTTTCCCCTTGCTTTTTGCCGTGATTTCGACGGATTCCCTGTTCTCCGGAGGTTCACAGTGGTGTAGCATGGCACGTCCACTTCTGGACCAGTGATGACTGCATAGCTTTGTCCATCTTTTTGCTTTTCTAGTTCTTTTTTCTGAGGTATTCGAACAGTCCCTGGGACTTCATGACTATTGTCTGACGACAAGCATGGGATGACTGGACGGCTGATTATTGGGCACAATTTATAGGGAGTAATTAAGCCTATGTGAGTCACACGTGACTAAATGCAGGCTTTATTTTCTTCAGTCTTTTTCGAGTCAAAATATCAACTTTGGTGCAATGGTGTGAATACTTTTGCAACAATGAAATACAGACGTATGCAATCCATCTGAAGTAAAGTATATTTATGAACAACAGTGATGGATTGGGTTTTTTTGCGCTGCTTCCTTTCACTCAAACAGGCGAAACACACTTTTTCTTTGTTCTGTGATGAGAAATTAAGCGTTGCTCATGTGTATGAACACTTTTCCAACCCACTGTAGGACCTCATATTTCACAACAGCTTTGCATGTCCTGCCTCCTTGCAGGTTTTCGGAAATTCTCTGCTTGAATTATTTTGCAGAATGTCAGATTAGACCTCCCCGAAGCTGCTGTTTTCATGTGAACTGCCTCCCGCCCTAATAGATCTTTCCTTGAAAATACTCCAAAGGTTCTAAGCAGGGTTGAGGTCAGGGGAGGATTGTGGTCTCACCCTGAATCTTTCCCCTTTTATACCCATGTAATGCAGAGTAGGGATGTCACAATTGTATAATTAAATATGTATAATGAAATGTGTTCAAGTCATTCTGGACTTGTGATTCAAAACAAAGCAAATGTGAATTCTTACAAGCAATGCTTACATTAGCAATGCTAGGAATTGACCTGGATGTCACTATTTTACACGTTAAAAATTGGATTATTTAAAATTTTGATTCTCAATCATGGAATCATTTCCTTTTTCTATAGCATTTAAAGTGTAACTGCCAGAATAATAAATTTCGAAATATTCAGCTACCAACCTGGTCGCTCAAGAGTTAATTTGAAGTAGCCAAGTTAATCCAGTGCGTAAACTGCCACTCAGCCTGGGAAGGAAGGCTGAGTTCATAGTAATTCACTCTTAAATCTATCAGCTAATATTTTTCCTATTGTATACGTCGGGATGTTATCACAGCACGCTGCCACCCAAATGGAATATTTTCCAATTCAGCGTAGAGGCAACTGACCCCAGCCTCCTCAGCATGGTGTTGCGCCCTCACAGAGAATACACAAGTGGGTTGGTTGGCGGCATGCAGTGCTATGCCAAGTGCAGTGCGATAAGGGCTTCATGTTTAAAAGGTTCAGTATTAAATGAACAACTTGAAAACATAAATGTAAGTTATGAAAAATGTGTCTTTGTGTGCTGGCAGAACACTTGTTCCAAAGGTCCAGTGTTCAGTAGCAGCCTGTGGGGTCCCTCTGGTGATGACCTGGACCTGGTGATGGAGCACTGTCTTCTGCCTGAGCTCAACATCGGAGATTGGCTCATGTTCAGCCACGCGGGAGCCTACTCTGTTGGCCAGCCTCTTTGTACCTCTGATTCACCCTCACCACCCGTATTCTACATTGTCTCCTCTAGGGACTGGTAAGGACTTCAGTGGTGTGTCAACAAATCCTTGCCATTCCTGATTTGTGTTCATCCTCCTCCAGGTATGAAATGCAAGTTTTGGGTGTCACCCAAGAGGCAACACTGAAGAATTTCTCATTGGTCCCCTATTTTCTCAATGCCTGCATAACAGATGCGGCACTCTCCATCCCAGCTTAGCAGTCAGTAGACCGCTACTTGTTTCTGTAACTCCTTTGTGATCCAGGCTGTAATTGTTCGAACTGAAGTAGCTTATTACGAAACAAAATGGATGACCCCTTGACCATAGAATACTGTTTACACTAATAGTAATTTTAAAATATATTATAAAGTCATTGTCTTCATTGCCAGTCTTGTAGAATGTGTATCTCTTGAGCAATGTATTTAAACCGTTTAAACAAGTTTTTAAGATCTTGTATTTAATTGGTTGCATAGTATATATTGTGTAAAGAGAACTTGCTCACATTGCATTTAAAAGCGGTGTTTTGATGTTGAGATTTTATACATGACAGTGGTTTTTCATGTGTTTGACGAAGTTATTAAGAGTGTAATGAGTTAAGTGCACAATTTGCATAAACACTTGTGCTGGCCTGATTGGAAAGGCAACGTTGCAGTATTAAGTCTGCCCTTTGCTGCCTCACTGACCACTGAAGTTCTGGCATGTCATGTCACACAGAAAGCAGGTTTAGTAGAAAAGCATGTACTGCAGATGGAGCAAAGTAAGTGTGGGTGGCTGAATCTGCAAATATGATATAGGTTATTTATAATGCCAGAAACCTCACTTTGTTTTCATTGTTTTTGCCTAATTGTTAAATATTTAAGACTATTTCATGTCTCGTTGCAGTGCATGTTGTCTTGTTTGAAGCCTGTTAGTTGTTGTCGCTCTGCTTGGCAAAATTAATAAAATGGTCAAATCAATCGTCTGCCTGACAAAGTAATTGAGCATTACAGCAAACAATGGACTCGCTACGCTATTGAAAAATTCTAGGATTCTAGGAAAATATAGAAAATTCCACCAATGCGCACAGTTAGACTGCTTTGCGCAAGACTTGCCTGGGCACGAAAATAGGGCCCTTGGATGCTATCCTTCAGGAGACACAAACGTGTGCGAGTCACCTACAAATAGGATGGTGACCAGGAAGCCCCATGAAGCGAGCATGGCACAGTATCCACAACATCATGTCGTGCATCCAAACCCTTTTTTTTTCACCCCTTTTGCTCAAGTCATTTGTTCTCAGTATGAGTACAGCTACGAGTTTAATCTCTCACTTAATGAGCCACAGAGTTGATTCATTTTCACAATTTACTTCCAGTAAAGTTTCCTCATTATGTCACCTTAATTCTAAATGTAGCTTATACCATTGCTTATAGAATATGGCTATTCCAAAGTGCTTTGGCAATAAATTCAATGCAGGCTCACTTTAACATCACAACTGCAAGTTGTAATCAAATTGTATATATTATTCTCAATAGAAAAAAAATAACTGATATTTCCCTGTTTGTTTTTTTTTTTTCAAACAATTCAGTCTTTTGGAATAATGCGCCAATAGTTTGTACGTTCATAAATCCTTCAAAATTCTCAATCATTTTATTATGTGTCGGAAAATTAACAAACTAATGTACCCAAAGTTGTTGCTTGGGTCGGATCACAGAGGATGGCCTCGGGCAGGCCCAAGGATTAGGTAAGTATCAGCTGTCTAGACCTTCCAGCAAAGCACAAAGAACAAGAAAAACAGGCCGGCTGTCGAGACACAATGGAGAAATACACACAGAGGGACTTGCGGCGCTGCACTGAAGGTGTTCCTCAAAAGCACAAGATCCATTACTAGTTCTTCCATTTTATGCAGTCATAAACAAATCATTATAACATATTTTGATCAAGTAATTGAGAATGTCAGACACAGCAGAGAATTATATATAATTATTATATATTTGCATGGATGTGCCAGAACATTTGCAAATTGATCAAAGAAATGAGAAACTGCTTTTTGATGTGGACATGGGTCACAATATTGTGACAATCCTATTTCAATTCTAATCTGGGATATGCTCCGAAGCAACCGAGAAAATTTTAAATCTTGCAGTTTGCTTTGATACATTTCTAACTGAATTTTCACATCTTTGTGTCTCTTATTCATATAAAAAAGATTAGGAACAATTGTCTGTTAATTTTGACATGATCAATTGCATCATGTTTATCAGAAATGTATTATAAAGGGCCTCTGTTGAATTGTTTCACACCCCATAAAATGTTGGCTTTAGTTCATCTTATAAATCTTTATATGCAAAATAGCTGAACAAGTTCGCATGATATGTTCGATCAACCAATGATCAACTAGTTTTCTGAAAGAGCCATTAATTTTCATCACTTTAAATTGATAAACAATTAGTAAAAATAATAACCACATGTTCTGTACAGACTGACTAATTTGTGTGATTTGTGAGAACAAAATTAAATTTGCCAAATTTTGACATAGCATGTTTCGGCCCAAAATGTGAAAAGTGTAAATCTTGCAATCGGTCTTCCACATACACGAAAGTACTTCCAAGCAAGCAATCTGTCTGTCCATACACAATGAAACAAAGACATATTGTTCAGGTGGCACTTATCTGTGCTATCAGACAAATATTGTTTTGAGAAAACCCCTTACAGTTTCGCATATTTAAATTCTGATCTGAGAAATGTACCAAAGCCAATATAAAAAAATGGAAGCTAACAAAATGCAATCGTGTGTAACAGCTTGACATAAAAAAGTGAAGTGAAATAGTGTACAAAATGGTTCTGCCTCAGGGAAATGCCCTCAAAGACTTTCAGGTGTCTTTGAAGGAAGGCAATCACCCCATACAAAACCTAGTTCAAGAAATGTCGCTGCAAGTTTTTTTTCCTCCTCTCTTGAAGGTAACGTCTGCCATCTGCTGGTGCAAACGACACACATGCAGACAGACCGACAGACAGCCGGGGTGTACGCCGCCTACTATAAGAATAGCGTCATCATAATTGTTCATATAAAATTATGAAATCTTTTCAAAACACAATGATAGCCTGTGTGACAAAGCGCTATGATCAATCTTTAATCAACGTTTCAGATACAAGATTCTGTTTGATACATTGCTGATGCTGTTTTTACTCTCTGATCTTACTTATGAATTCAGCGTTTTGTAAGAATTATTATTCTTATGTCGTTACTCTTTCACTGTTTCAAGATTCCCCCTTGACCTTTTGAAGACCATCAGGTGTGTGATTCTTTGGAAATCTGGGTAACTGTCATGTGAACATAAAATTCTCAAGACTGTTTTAAGACCCTTTTGAACACATAATGTCCCATAATAAATATACACGTGACCTCTAAGCCTTTCATTCATTCAAAAAAGAAGCAATGTCAGTTAATTTCAGACTCTACTTTTTCTGTGGCTGCGAATGATTGTTTGTCTATATTTTCCATGTGATTGGCTGGCAAGCCGTTCAGGGTGTCCTGCCTCTGGCCCCAAAGTCAACTGGAGTAGTCTTCAGCCCAACCACAACCCGAGTGAGGGTAAATGGCACACATTTGTCTTTACATTTGTGCCCCAAAACCAAAATACTCCATTTTTGTCAGCATTTACTCCCACATAGGGCTTATTGTCATGTCTTTACCTCACTTCGTAGAATTGCTTGCTAAGGGGTTGATGGTTTGAAACCCTCCTTTGAATGACTCTATGTTATTCATGTCCATGAACAAACTGCATATGGATTTTACCATTGTGATCAAATTATATTTCCGTTCAGGGGTAGCTCGGTGGACGAATGATTAGCACGATCGCCTCACAGCACAGAGGTGCTCGGTTTGATTCAGACTCCAGCCTTCCTATTTGGAGTTTGCATGTTCTACCTGTGCTTGCGAGGGTTTCCTCTTACATTACAAACACACGCATAGGTGGTTAATTGAACACTCTAAATCCCCCCCTAGGTGTGAGTGTGAATGATTGTTCGTCTTTGTCTGCTCTGCGATTGGCTGGCAACCAGCTCAGAGTGTACCCTGCATACTGACAGTTGGGATAGGCCTTGCGACCCTTGTGAGGAGAAACGGTTCAGATAATGGATGGATATCCATTCAGTATAATTTCAAATTGAACAATGCAGCATCAACCTATTCCGGGGTACTATTTTTTCTCTTCCCTAAGTTTCTCAGTTCTAGCATTAATCAGCATTTCAAAACCATTAATTCCCCATTCAAGTGGACTTACCACTCAACATTTGGCAAGACATCCATACATTTTAATATCATTACACATTTTCAAAAATGGCTGAATTAGCTCACTTGGTAAACTGTTTTCTTCCCCATCTCTAGCATCTTTCAATTGTGCTTCTTTTTCATTCAATATATCATGTTATACATTAATTTCACCTATTTTGAATGCCTCACCCAGTGGCATTCTACATGAAGGTGACACGTTTTTTCTTCCTTTTATTTGTCACCTGCAATTTAGATTCTGAGGCTCAGATGTTAAAAGCGTTGGCTTTACATGTAGAGGACACGGGTTCTATTCCCACTGCAGATAGTTTTCGGTCAAGCTTTAGTTACCCCCATTTTTCAATTTAGACGAATTTTCAATGAGACATTCAACATTAATTATCACTCATTATTACACTTGCGTTCGAATTTTTGCATTCGGTGTTTTCAGCATTCACACGCAATTTCTCAAGAAATTGCACACAGTCGGTTATTGTAAAGTGATCTGCGTTGTGAACCAGAACAGGGTGTACCCTTTCTCTAACCATAAGAGCTTAATCAGGACAAGCTTTGCGGAAAATTGATACGGAGAACCCATCTGAAGTAAAGGCGTGAAGACTCACGGATTTATTTTTGGAAGTGAAATCGTGAAGGGCTTTTAGCGCTGAAGCCAATCCCGTTGACAGTACCGCAAGTGTAACACGTTTCCTGTTTTGTGCTCGCGCTCCAACCAGCAGAGCGCGTGCATGTTCTCTAATCAACACACAAGAAGCTTGCTGGAGTTAAGATGGCGGCATGTGGGTGAGGAGGCTGGGCTCTAAACTCGAGTTTTCTCACCATTAAACGATTTCTATGAAGCCGAAAATACACTGTAGTCGAAAGAAGAACAACTTCCACATCTTTCGCACGCCTGGGTGTGATTTCGGATTGCCCCTATGACATCTATACACTTCGTGGTTCACCCGTTGCCCGGGACTGAGGATCAGCTCAATGACAGGTATTTGTTCGTGGGCCGTGGAAAATAATTGTGTACCGTCTTTTTTCCAGCTGCTCATGTCAAATAGTGTTGGAGGTACAGTTTGTGAACGACGCTGACGCTGTCATGTGCGTTAGTTATTCCTTAAACAAGGAAAATGTCCCATGGCCGTAGCGGTGAGACTAGGCCTGGTATCTTGAACAATCCTCTTTAGCTTTTTGCTATCTGCACAGTCGGTCGGTCCGCCGCCAGCTGCTAACTCGTTTGCATTACGTTAGCTAACGCTAGCTGCCTGCATCTCTGGGAGGATTGGCTCACAGTCAAAGTTGAGAGATGGACAATGCGGATTGGGGGATGGGGTCAAAAGAGGGAAATGAAACTCGCAAAACACGTCGCTACCCGGCATTCATAAGCCTTTGTTCTACATTACATCTCATACATTTTGACGCCTTACGAGATTTATATTGTGCGTGTCTTGTCGATAATCCACATCAATGAAGAGGCTAACGTTAGGCTAGTCTGCTCAAGGCTAATGCTAATAAGGTTGCACGCTTTTGTCAACGCTAGACATTTAGGTTTCAGGGCTTCCTGACGTATGGGGGTACCATAACTCTACATCCCTAGTACCCCCTTTTTGTCTGTGACTGACCTTTGTTTTAAACATTCTCAAGCGCTTATTGTTATGTTAGCCAAGTGATTCCACGGCAGTCGCCCAAGACTCAAGAGAAAATCTTTTGTGTTCTATTTGTTCGATTCTAGATTCTATTCATTGTATCAAGGGTCACTATTTTGTTTTCTGTGTTTGCTAGACTTGCATCTTGAAAATGCATGAACAGTAAATTAAACTGCACAAGATATTCGAGGAAATTGCATGCTCATGGTTGCATCATAGTTCATATGGACGTTTTCCATAGAAGGAAAATTGTATTTCTCTTGCAGCAAACTAAATGTATTCATCTAATGCTGATTATGTTTTTACTTCGTAGACAAAAAGGCTAAGATGTCACACAGTTTCTGGACCAGGGGTAGTTGAATAAAAACTTTGAGGAGCGTGTAAGATTTTTATTTCAGTGGGTAATTGAGTTTTAAATTGATAGATAAAATAGATTAATTAAACAAAACATGAACCCTCCTAGTATTAGAACTTAGACTCACACTCAAAATTGTTATTTGCAATTTGTGTTGCCATCGACCAGGGATGTTCAAAACAATTTGCATCTTGTACTATTCTGAAATAACATCAGAGTCCAATAAATAAAAAATCAAATTTCCTCAAAAATTATCAATTGTCTCATTCATTCCATATGATAAGGCTGAATGATGGGAAAAAAGTCTTAATTATATTCATTGCGATTGTAATCATGATCATTAAAACAACGATTCATTGATTTTGAAAACTTTTTATTTATTTAACTACTAAAATGCAATTACTCTATCATAATAGCCTCATGCCCATTCATCCCTGGTAATTGAACACTTTATTCTTAAACACTCTTACTTTTGTCAAGTACAAAATATCCTTGTAAATATAATGTGAAATCCAAGCCCAAGTCTTGGGAATTACTGGGCTAACCTGTGACCTGAGACTGTATTTCGTGCCATGTCATGTGGAAATGTATGTTGGTATGACAAAATAAATCCTTGGATCTTTGTATCCTTGTATTTTGAGGAGAGGAAAATTATTTGAATCCTTAAACTCAACTTAAAGTATAACTTGAAAAGACTAAAAAAAATAGCAATTGAAACACTTTCATTTCACTGATTTTTAAGTTTTTTTCACTGTATCTTTTCCTTTTCTGTCTTCTTATTCCAGCAAAATATTTTGTAAATATATCTTGAGTCACTGTCAATCTTTACAACATACAAAACTACTGTATGCCTATTAAGATGACGATACATCAGCAAATATGGTCATGCTGTATCTAACCCAAAAAGGGGGTACAACGTAAAAAGAGCCCTGCAGTAGGAAAAAAAAAATGTTGCACTAATTAGTGAAAGTCCATGAGGTGAAAAGGGGTGACACTAAATGAGTAATTTCATGTCTAATGCTATAGTTGGTATAATTAAGTTACTCATTTGAGTGTTGTATAGAAATTGTTTATTTAAATTACAACTGTTCCATGGAAATTTACAAGCGTGTACAAGGCCGGCGGTTCCTATACGCAGAACACGCACAGTGCGTAGAGCACCAGTTCGTCCGTGGGGTCAATTTGCGACATCCAGTGGGTGCGACGTGTTGTTTTTTTGCACAGTCACTTTCAAAAGTGACTCAAAGTAATGGATTGTATTCACTGCAGGACTTAATCATTTTAAATAACATATAGGAAAAAATGTCAAATGCCAAAATCATTGGTGGTCTATATCTTTGAAATGTTTTGTGTTAGCAGGGTTTCATCTGATTGATCATATTTGGGAGCTCTCCTATCTTATTTGAGAGTTCATAGTCACTCAGGCATTTGGTGGGGGTACAGAAGGGTTCCAAATATGGCTACGGGACAAAATTACCTTTTCGGATGCCCTACTTCAGGCTTAGTTGGCCATGTAAAGCGCTCTGTTACAGCTGGCGCTGTTGTGAAATGCGCTCCACAAATAAAGTTGTATTTGTATTGTATGTAGGCACATGATGATGGGAATGAGCTTTTCGCCTCATCAACAGTCATCCTTCATCAACATTTTGAGCCAATATCTACTTTGACTATCCACCTCGTTCAGTAGGAACTAAGCCTTTGCATATGGTACTATTTTGGGATATTTTCTGAAAATTCCTAAATCCGGAAAGTAGGTCATCTGTTGTTTTGTCTATTCATAAATCTAGTAATAAAAACAGATCCCCATAATTTGAGTAATAACTTATATTACCACCCAATACCGCCCCGTTATATTGACATAAAAAAGGATTAACCCTGTCCAGCTATTGCAAAAAGTCTAGCAGAATAGCAAAATAAAGAAAACTCTGCCATGTACACAGCTAGACTGCTGTCTTGAATGACAATGAAGCGCATAGTCGGCCTGTCACAATAATTACTATGTCAACTTGGCTCTTGATGAGAAAATGGTTTGAAAATAATTTTTTTCTGACTTGATAAATGGTCATTTGTGTGTGCATTTGTTTACATACGTCATCAACATTCTCTCACGCTGCTTCGTTGCCTCATCTGTCAGTCAGCCTGCTAGCCGCTGTGTGCCTTTGGCACTCACATGCAGTCTTATGCACACATACTCTTAAACACGATGGTGGAACGGCTTTTGAAACCCATGTAGACAGTCTGGTTTGCATGTGTCCAATTGGTTCTTCATTGGCACATGCAACTCTTTCTCATTTAACAATGAGTTGCAGCAGTGTATGATAACGCTGATAATAGTCATGTAGCATGAATTCTAGCCGGCTCAACCATGTACATTGGCTCACAGCTAACCTCAGTGATGCTCTTTTTGTACTATGTAATCACTTGTTTATGCACCGTTGCTTCTGCAAACATTCATTACGCCCATCAGGAACTTAAAGAGATTGGCGAGCAGCTAGGGCTGGGCGATAAACCGAAAATTTACCGTTACCGAAATTCATTACAATGACCGAAATCATTTTGCCCATGTCGGTAAATTCGGTGTTAAAAAAAAAGAAAAGCCTTTTCTGTCTGCGGCAATGTTCATGCCCCTTTAAGACCGCAACAGCGCCTCTAGTCATGTGACTCTACCAGTCTGCTCGAGAAAGAAAACAGACGCTGTCGTAGCTGGGATTCAAATCCAGAAGCTTTTTCACCACCCACAACACAACCATGCTGTGCTGAAAGTTCAAAGTGAGAAGCAAGGTTGGACAAGTGACAACAGCCCATTAACGGAGGCAACACCCAACAAGAGAACGTCTCAGAGGTGGACGCGATAGCCTAGCACATAGCTAAAGATAAAGCTCCTCTAGTTACAGTGGCGTGCACAGGATTTAAACGCTTCATGAAAGCCGTATTTCCCGATATGGACTACATCGGGCCAGGAGCTTAGATATGTCAAGCATTTTGCATCTACATCCGACTTGTGGTCGGGTCGCAACATGGATCCCGGATTGAGCCTGACTGTGCATTACATAGATGACAAGTGGCGACTGCGCACCAGAGTACTCGAGACGGCACATTTTCCCCGATGATGCACACTTGTTTATTTGGCTTGCATTGACATTTTCTTTCATTTTATTTAGCATTTTTTTATTTGGCATTATTTACATCATGACAGCATCTTGGCGCAATCTATTTGCAGAAAAAGATTTTGCAAGAGGTACCCTTTTTCTTTGTGACATTGTTCAAGTCATGCAAAGCAAGCTATTTATACAAATGATTTTTGTACTTTTATTTTTCATTGAAAGTAACGTGTACCAGTTGGTCAATTAAAAAAAAACAGTCAATATGCATTTCCTGCATTTATTTAGATTTTAGTCCACTGGGGGGGGGGATTTATCGTGCATTTATTGTTATCGAGGTAAAATTCCTCAATTTCTCGCGATATTGATTTGAGGTCATATCGCCCAGCCCTACGAGCAGCACCAGATATCTGTTTTGAGTGCATAAAAAGTCTGCATGTGTCCAATGCTGGTGCCGCTCACTTGTCGCTATATCCTTATAGAAACATGTTACTAGTCTGTGTACCTGAGATATATTTATTTAGGCTTTTATTTAGGTGAGTGTTAATTAGATCACTTGGAAAAGCACCTTTTGTTGAGACAAGATACCTATTTTTCCTTACAAATTTTAAACAGGTCAACTCTAAACAGAAATATATAGGTATACTATATTCTCACACTCTGTCACACAAGGCAAGTTCACAGATGAGTTGGAACCAGGGTCGGACTGCAGAGCTGGTTGCATTAATTGCAATTGATCACTTTGCTTGAATTAATCACAACTTAAGATTTACTTTTTTGGTTTCTAAGTTTCATCTTCACACAGCTGCACGAAATGCGTCTGCGTTTTTGTTGCATTCGAGTTTCTCTCAGCCATCCAGATACCACCCAGTTGCAGGGTTCAAAGTTTTGGTAAAAACGGACTGAACTGAAATAATGATCTTGACAATTGTCAATTTAGTCAAAAAGGGACTTCAATGCACGTCAGAAAGATGTTACTAATTGTTTTTGTTCTAACATCAATATATAAGTGGCATTAAAAAAAATCACGACGATGACACTATCGTTTATCACAATAGCTTCTGACAAATGCTACTGAATTGAAAGCCATGTTCACAAAACCGATAAAAACTGTGTATTTTTTTTTTTAACTATTCCACCCCTAACATCAGTAACAGCAACAATGGCAGTTGAGCAGCACACCTGACACTCAACAATGCAGTACAATGGCGACTGGCAACTCGTCGGTCTGCGAATGACGTCATTCTCGAAGAACACCGGAGATTGCGGAACAAATGCATTTTTTTTGGAAGGGCGTTGCTATGGGTCTAACTATGAATCTAGGATGTTTGCGTTAAAATAACTAACGTGACTATTCTTAAAATAGATTTATTATTATTTCTCAAATACCAAATCATTTACAGACGAGGTACGTGGACTTGCCTCTTGCTATTATTTTCATCGCTGAGACGGGACACTCCCCTTATACATTTGCGAGGCTGTGATCACAGTCACGTGACTGGATCCTGCCCACTGATTTGTAGAATGGTTTATCACTTCCTCCTCCTTTGCAGTCAATGCACACAGATTTGCCGAATGAGTTTTTCACCACTTACTCTTACACTGCGGCCAGCGACAGACTTGTTTGTTTTTCCTTTTCGAGGCTGTATAAATAATCTAAAATGTAGAATTGCACATTGTGAAAGCAACATTTATGATGATATCGATGATGATATATATCACCCAGCTCTATGTTTGTAGTGGTGGGCGATCTGACTATATCTCACAGCTGCTGATGCGTAGCCGACCACACAGTGAACCGTACGTGTCATTCCCGCCTCCCTGTTTGTTTGCGTAGTAGTGGGAAGCCATGGTGGAAACTCATCACGAAACAGAGTTGGTCCCGAAAAGAAACTAGTTTAGTTTTTCCATTTGCTGTGACTGCACCTAAAACACGGTGATGGCCAAACCAGTCACATGGCAGCCAGTGGCAGTCGTGAGCTTTTTGCTAACACAACTCAGCAACAGTCGTTTACCAAGGGCATTCATTATGAAAAATCTAGCACGTGGAGGAAGGTAATTCAGGCAGGCTTAGGTTTATGTTCACTGCACATTTTGATAAAAATTGTACTATTTAAATTAAAACTTGTTCAGAAAGCTGTTGGCTTAAAATGTAATTTTTTTTCTTTTAGGATTTTGTCTATATTTTAAAATTGTTTCATGGGTTTAACATGAGGTAATTAGTCACAAGTGTGAAAATCAGTCCAAAAAATGTTAAAAAAAAACATTGTGATTGGGATTTTGTTTAAAAAGAAATTGTGGTATTTTTGCCAAATCGCCCACTTTTGTCTAAATGTATGTATTGTATACTATCAATTTAGTCACTAATTTACTTCTATGCACTTGAAAAGGATGGACTTAATTTATTTTTGCTGTAACATCACTAAACTAGTGGCATTAAAATAAATAAAACTATATCGTTTATCACAATACTTTGTGAGAAAATAGATTGTCCCCAAAAAAAATCGTCTACCAGTAGGAGAAAAAAGAAGCTTGGAGAGTCAATGAGGAAGAGGAGCTGGTGACAAACTGTTCAATAAATCAATAAAATACAACTTTTTTTTATATGGAGCTGACCTCAAAAATGGGAGTGGGAATCATTCTGAACATGAGCAGCACCGAAGGGGAGTTGTTTTTACCGAGACGGAACAGGATATTTATTTTGATTATTTCATATTTATTATTATTATGAGACGGGACATGGCGGGATTTTATTCTGTGGGATGTGATGGAAATCTGTGTGTGTGTACACAGCGTGTGAATGTGTATAGAATGTGTGTGTCCATGCGTACCTTGTGGCTCTGACTGTCACTAAACTACACCGCTCCTAAAATAATATATATTTAGTAATATAAAATCTTCTATTTGGACATTTGCACATTTTGATTATTTTACCATTTTGTGACCATTAAATGTTTAGAAAATTATTAAAACCATTTTTTTCCCTGACTGTTGAAAATCACATGATCGACCCCAGTTTCCGATCACGTGATTCGATCAGGCCATCCCTAATGAGTAGTGAAACTTGTCTTTATTTCCATCAATCTATGTATTTTGCTGGCAAAGTTACTGTACCTCCCAAAATAGCGGTGGCTTTGAAATATCTACCGTAGTTCCAATTGTTTATCGTGACAATTTTAATGTTGCGATATCACCGTTATCATTACATTTCTACTTATAATGCAAATGCTTCAAACTGTACAATACATATCGACAAAAACATTTTTCTGATTTAACAAATGACTTGTCAAATTAGTTTCTGCACACACACTGTGGGACAGCGCAGCAAATGTGAGTTTGTGTTGCGCAGTGCCTTTACTCAAATCTCACATACTGTAAATGTCTGTTAATTGAGCCATCTTTATTGATCAAGTATTTTGTTCTTTTCTTTATAGGCTCCGTGAAGTTTCAGAGAAACTCAACAAATACAATTTCATTAGGTGAGTTTGTTAATATTGTAACTTAGTTATATTTAATTATTTTATAGTATTGTAAAGGCCTGATTTCTACCTGTTTTTATATATCATTATAGTCATCCACATCTTAGCCTGTTGGAGCAGGCCACATTGAAACAATGTGTTGTTGGGCCAAACCATGCTGGGTTTCTTCTAGAGGTAATCATGCTTTACATTGGCATATTAATTAGATGCACATTGGTTGACCAGTTACGATATGAAATATATTAAAGATGTAATATTTTATTTGATTTAACAAGTAATTTGACTTTTGGTCATACATTTTAAATAGTTTGCCTGTATTACTATTTGACTACAGTTCTTTTTTTTTTGTTTGTTTCAAATAGACAAAATGATACCTATTTTTAGGAGAACTTTGGATTATTGCATTTGTTATTTGAGCTACAAACTTGATATAACCTTTTAAAGTGTACTTAATTACCCAACTTGAAAACTTGCACTTCCCCATCCCTAATTGTCATAATAAATCTATTTTAGGATGGACGTGTGTGTAGAATCAGCTTTGCTGTCCAGCCTGATCGCCTGGAGCTTAGCAAACCTGATGGCGGTGATGGGTGAGGTCTTTTTCTTCCTTTTTTTCACATTTGATTGGGTGTTTGAAAATGATTGTTTGAAAAGACATCTTGTTTTAATTTGTGATCGCCTGAAGCCGCCACCCCCAAGGCGAGGGCTACGATTGTTGGGCCAAGTGATCACTGCGGCTTCGGGCTGCGGCTCTCATTTCATCCATTATTACATATAAAATTGTAAACGCGTCTAGAGTCGAGGAGACTTCTTTTCCTCCCCATCAACTGGTTGTACATTTAGAATTTACAGTTTTCTTTCAGTTGCCCCATTGTGAAAGTAGGACACCTGCGTGACCAAATTGTTCAAAGTGTAGAGCCCTGCTTGATTTATCAAGATGGAGTACATTCATCTATTTAGCACAGTAGTTGTGATTGTTTTGACTAATTTATTAAAGCAACAACGTGATTTAAAAACAAGTTACAAGTAGTTTTAAAGGTGAAGTCAACCCAATAATGTTCTTTCCAAGAATTGTTTTATGCACCCCATTGGTCGAATATTGTGTTTGTGGAATATGAGTTAGCAGTAAAATACACCCGTTTGTGCCCGTCTCCGGAGGTGGCCATTTTGCCATTTGTTGTCGACTGAAAATGACATCAATCGTGGCTCAGCTACAGAAAACAGTTCAGCCATGATTGCTCGTTACCTGTGCCCTGAGAACTTGTGATTTAATTTTCATCCGGCCTAAGTGACAAAATTGTTGCTACCTTAGATGGCTAAAAACTGTTGGCATTTGCTGCTTAACTCATATCACAAATGCAACAATCATCAGAATGCTGTGTTTTGATTAGTGAAGGCGCATAGAACATTTTATTTCAAAGATTTTTTGGGGGGTTTGCTTCCCCCTTTAAAAGAGATTCACCCATCGCAGACAAGCTCTGCTACCACACGATCAATTTCAAGTACAAAAACATTAGGGCTGCAGCTAGTAAATATTTATTCTTATTGAATATTTATTCAGATATCCTACTGAAATTTAAACTCCATACACCCTTTTGCTCTCTGGACACATTAGTAAGAATTTAGATAAATCTCTCACCATGAATTTTGGTCTAAGAAACCAAGTGGTCAGAAACAGAGTGGCGATTTTGCCATCCAAAACAGCATATTTGAGTTAGCCCGTCTTCAACTATGTCAGGCTGTGAGCATCAAAGTGTGCGGAGTCATTTATGTCTACTGCCTTTGAAAAGTAATCGGATGGCTGTTGCTAGCCTATATCGAGCGTTGAAGCTGTCGCTAAACACTGTCAACATGCACTATACTACATTGTCAGCGTAAGCGATCTGGCTGTGATTGATAGATGCAGTGACAAACTACGACCTAAATATTTTTTTATATTACGACAAGCTATACTAAATTAACCCACCAAATACTATGCTAATAAATCACTAACATGAAAGACGATATAAAGATGTTCAAAAACGCTCCTCTTACCAACTGTAACGCGCTCAAGGCTGAGCGTTGACTGTTAAACCTGAAGATGGCTCCACGCAGATGGCTTTTCCCCAAATTGAAAATTTTAACAAACAATGCACTAAAATGTAAAAATAATGACCAGGAAATTAAGACAGCATGAGTATACACCCACTTAATCAGCAAAAACAAAAAAGGTTAATTTGGGGGGGGGAGTGCCCCTTTGAGTTGAGCAGTTTTTTTGAACATATAATTTACTTGGCATAACAGAATTTGCACTTTTTATTTACTTGCTTTAATTTTGAAATGCAGCCCTTTCACAAGTAGGGATGTTCGATACCACCTATTTTCAGACCGATACCAGTATGAGTGCTCAACTCTTGAGTAGTCAATGGTAGTATATGGACTAACAATACGACTGGTACTTTTGACACAAACTTTTTATTAATTACATAATTTTAAAGAATATATCCCAATATACTCTTTACCCTTAAAATAGCATGAAATTAATGGCAATTTTCGATAACACTTCCCATTTGTTCGTAAAATTTATATATATTGTATAGAAGACAAAAAAATGAATTTAAATAAATAAAATGAAACCGAAAAAGTCCCCAAAAATACCTAGTTGTCGTTGTGCAACTTCTTTTTAAGGAATACAGTGAAATGCAAAGAATTAAATGGAGTACAACAGTGCTTCAAATTACATTTGGGAGTTCCCACCATTGAAACCGTCTTGTTCTAATGGATGCATTTCATTCAACTGTGATGTCTGTGTGAACACTGGGTGACATCTTGCCACGTAATGGCGTACATGACTGAAAAGAAGAATGAGGTGCGATGAAGTCTGGTGTCATGCTATGTGTACCGAGCTGTACATAAAAATCTAAATCAAAAAAGAAATACAAGACTGACTGCTGAGATTGCACTGACCAAAACCAAATGTCTGGGACACACCTACACAACACCCAACCCGCCCGCCTATTGTGAAACATTTTTCGGCGTTCAAAGGCTTCATATGCACTGATCACTGGCATAACAAAGCTAGATGTCAATTCTAACGTGAATGCTATCGGCCCACTTTCTATCACTTCACCGTTTTATCTTGTTACAAAAGCACGAGTGCTGCAACTACCGTGATAACAGCTCAGCTCTGCGATAATGGTGAAAAATGAGTCATAACTTGCTCATTTCTCAACCAATTTTCACAAAGCTTACTTTGATCAATGCAGAAAATGCATTTTTGATTTGTTACATTTTTGTGATGTCCACCAACATGGAATACGACAAGACTTGTGGCACGAGCTTTAACGTTGTCGTAGACTCTATGGTAATGATGGTGAAGGCACTCGGTTCCCAGAATGCAGTGCGTGGCTCAGTTCATTTATGAAGTTATAAAGATGTTAATCCTTGTCATATGTTAGTGTTATTAGTAGTTTAATGTGAGTCATATTTAACTGTCACGCTTGTTTGCTTATGTGTTACTATTTCTATTCAAATATCTGCAGCCTTTAGGAAATCAAACTAAAACGTAAAGTAGGTGCTTCTTTGTTCTGGATGTGCATGTGTCGTGAGTACAAACGAACAAAAGCAGAGACTTGGTTTCAATGTTGCTAAATTTAATATATTGTCACTGTAATCACTAACTTCTCTGAACGTTGTAGCAACTATTTTTAAAAAAATATGAATAGCGCAAACACCAACTGTGGTCCTCATGTTAGCAACAATCTCAATCAAGCCAGCAATGTGTGGCTGCAAAATGCTTAGAATGCAAATGCATACGGAGGCAATGGAATCTGGCATGCACATAACTATTTTCAGTATGAGTGTGCACTTGCGCACTGCCTATGTGCATCCCGGATTAATAATGGACACATGAGATGATTGGCATGGGTACAGTTTATTGCGAAAACTGTTCCATCAACCATGCATCCTTTTCAGTTCCTGATAGTAAAACGGCCCCAAGAGAATGGCCAATACTGGTATTGGCCAATGTCGCAAATATCCAAAAGCTTAAAATTAAGCCTGGGTGATATAGCTTTGTAAATTTTAGTTTGAATTTTTTGTTGTGGACGATTTAAAAATGTAATTAAAAATTCTATTTTATCTCATACAATGTACAATGCTATTTTTGTTTCCAGAAGTATTTGACTCAAGGCAGAGGTTTTGCATTTTGGTAGGTTTATTTGTGTTAATTAATGGGGGAAATCTGCAAAAAAAAATTGGGAATCTACTTTTTGGAAGGCGTGAAGAATATTTATTTTTGAGGCAGTCTTGACCAGCCCCAATTGAAATAAGGGTGGTATCTGCCCGATATGGTACCTGGTATCAATACTTTCCCATCCTTACTCATTAGTTCGATTACCTGTACAGAGCTTGTAACCAATGTAACGTGAACGAGGGATGAACGATTAATTGCATTTGCTATATAATTTTTATTTCATTAATCGTGATTTACTAATGGTAAAATCTGCAATCTTAATGGTCATTGACACACTGAGGAGGGAGGGAGAGACGTCGTCGCTGCGCCGTAGATGTGCGCCATTTTGAGAGTTTTCCATCTCATGAGTTCTTTAGTATCTTACCCGGTTGTTTCTTTCACATCACGATGTTAAAAACAAAACAACTTCTGATTTGTGTGTCTGCCATCGTGATGCACATGTTTGAGTCTGCGCGCGTGTGACTCAAATAAGATTGTCTGTGCTGATAGACGATTTGTCTCGTGTGAGCCACCGCAACTGTGTGATGTGTTATTTATAATTTATCATTTTCGATAAATTCAGTGTTTACGAAGTGCAGTCCATGTTTACACACGTTTCATATAACATAAATATTTGGCTAAATTTATGTTGTGTTGTGCCATAGATTTCTTTGCATTGATATTATAATCTGCACTTTAGTTTGAGTTATTAATGAATTTCAGTGTAGTATATAAATGTTTACAACACACTTGTATGGCAAAATTGTGTTGTGATGGCGACAGCTTAAGACTACATGTCAGTGTTAAATTTAGTAAGTTTAAACCTATAATTGTAGCAGTTGATGATTGTTTTGCCTTTATATTAATATCCTATAATAGATCTGTTATTATAATTAATAGTGTTTATGTTATGTTAAAAAACACATTAAAAAGGATCTTGAAAAAAATAATTTTGTTCATCGCAATCATCATTTTTAGGGGGGAAAAAAATCTCAGTTCGATTATTACTAGTATTATTTCCTTTTCCAAACGTTCGGTCCTTATATTACAGGAAACATGACCGATCTGGCTGAATTCATTGATTTTATTTTTAATGCAATTTTAAATTAAATTGAAGGGCAGTTCAGAAAAGCACAAGTATTCAACAAAGTATAAAAAAAAATACATTTAAATGGTAAACGTTTAGTCATCAGTCATTTAAAAAAAAATAAATACATAAAATTCACAAATTCCTCCAGGGTCTGTAAACTCATGAGCAGTTGGTTTAGTTGTGCATTACTTGACAATAATAAATGCCAAAATGTTTTGAATTGTATCGAATAAAATAAGTGGGTCGGCTGATGGATGGATAATTTAATTGGCGGAGATATTGATTAGAAGCAGATACAGATACAACGCTTGGCTACTTAAATTATTATACACTATATGATGCTCTAGACCTTTGAAATAGTCACGATCAGGACTTTTAAAAAAATTTAATTGAAAAGGGCTGAATATCTGGTCTCCTGTCATCGGGCCCACTAGTAACCTTGACTGGAAAATGCTTTGACCCACTTTACCAAATGGAGATGTTGGTTGCGCGTAACTGCCTCTCTTATCCAGCAACAAAATTACAGCAAGTTAAAATGCAGAGTGGCAAGCACCTCTCGGAAATCTACTAGCCAGAGTGCCTGGTGAGCAAAAAAGTTAATGTCAATCACTGGTCATGATGAAAGTTCATGCCTAACCCTGTTCATGAGGTATGAGGTGAATTTTAATTTGCCTTAAATATGCCATTGTTCTGCTTAAGTGGCTAATTAGAGCTACTTTTCCTATTTTAAACAAACGAATATCTTGAAACGGGAGAAAGCAGCCGCAGCCCCAAAACCCCAAGTACTTTGAAAAAGTCTTGGAGGAATGAGTTGCAGCCAATTCTGATTCCCAAGGGTGTTGCCATGCTAGTCTCCAACATACCCATTAATCTAAATAATGTAATATTTTAAGAAATGGAACCTGATCCTATCATTTGCCAAATTCCTGGGGTAATTTTACTTTGTTTCCACCCAGGTCATAAAGAAATGAATGGGACACTTATAGGTTTGTAACTGATCTCCCATCTTTTGTTTCCAGTTCAAAGTTGAGCACTGGTTCAGGGACAGGAAGGAGCTCCAGGCCAGGCAGGACTAGTGATCCTCCCTGGTTCCTGTCTGGTTCTGACACACTGGGCAGACTGGCAGGCAACACCCTTGGGTAAGTTCTGGCAGGGTTGACAGACACTAACGGTCCAGTAAAAAATTCAACATATGGACCACAGCCCTGTTATTACAGCTGGATCGTGGTGTATTCCCTTGTCAGATTCTGTGCCACACAATCGTTCTAGAACACTCCAGTATGGCCGCCAGAGGGGAAAAAAAGCTGTTCACCAGTTGGGCTCTTTGCCGTGCTCCATTGTGATTTTCATGTGTTGATGATTATTTGCCTCACAAACTGCAGTATCTTTAAACCAACTTGGCCTCCCAAAGAAATGATGTGAAGAAACTATAAATAAATCCTACATGTATTTTTGTTCTTGAGTTGTGAGTACTATAAGACAACCACTTGTATATTAGAAACTGCTGTATCTCAGCTGTCACAGGAACAAATTGCATTTCAGCCTGATGTTACTGTGGCTTTTCTATCTCGGGCTTACCTGACTTTGACTTAATCTTGTTTTGTTTGACAGGAGTCGCTGGAGCTCTGGTGTAAATGGAGGCAGTGGTGGAGGTGGAAGTGGAGGGGCAGCTGGAGGGGGTGGAGCAGGAGGGGGCACCAGTGGGAGTGGAGGAAGTGGAGGAGGAGGCGGAAGCGGCAACACTTCAGGCAGATCATCAACAGCAGCTCGTGACTCCCGTCGGCAGACCAGGGTGATCCGCACAGGGAGAGATCGGGGATCAGGTCTTCTCGGTAGCCAGCCTCAACCAGTCATACCAGCCTCGGTCATCCCTGAAGAACTTATATCCCAGGTACAATTGATTATTCATTGGGTAATTTATACTGTAATGAACATTATACCTAAATTGTTCCTGTGTCCCACGGCAACAACAACAACCAAAGCCCACTATAATACTAATTAGGACTGCCAAGTACATTGGCTATTTATGGCTTTTAAAACATAGGCCAAGTGACCGACATTTTCTTATTGTATTTAATTTCATGTACGTTAAGTGTTTACGGCAGATGTACACAAGTAACGCTGGCCTTTTTTTTTTTTACTACACTTAAGCCTGTACGGTAACCTTCATTGCTTAATTATGTGTGCGGAATGTAATTGGTGGTTCTTTAGTCCTACCATTTATAATGTGAAGCTTAATTTTACAAACATTGCTTGGTTGAGCAATGCAAGTTTGGCAAGGAATTGAGCGGCACTACACTATTTTATAAAAAACCTGAAGTCACGTTTTTTTTTTTTAATAAAATAACATACTCCAGCATAAATCAAACAAATGTGTTCAATTTTTAAGGACTTGGTACAAACACCCATATGATATGATCAACTTTTTTTTATAACTACATGAATTAAATATTTTGTGCTCCGCAATGTAGGGCTGAACGATTTATCGCTTTGGGACCGAAATTGCGATTTCGAGAGAGTCAAAGTTGCGGATTTTAGAGTGGTCTTTTGCCACACTAACCAGCGCCATACTGATTTTGGAAAAGAGAAGTTTCACTCTGTCGCCTGCGGTCCTGGAAGCAATTTATTTGGAAGTAATTTATTTCTTGAATTAACCTGCTTGAATGATCATCTCCTGTGTGGTGACGAATAAACTACCCCGCTAAGTAGCGTTTTTACAGAGGAGCCACACGGGTAGGCGCTAAGCGTGCTAATCTCTAAAGCAAAATGCAGAGTCGGAAAGACCCGAATTAAATGCTTAGGTGTAAAGTCAACTTTTAACAGAGGTCTAGCTGCGTTTGGGCGGAGAGCCAGCAGCTATGAACTGAAATGTTGTATTTCAATCAATATGTATCAAGACGTAAAATAATACCGGCTTCATTAGCAATTTAGCACATGCTCTCAGACTGAAACACGTAAACTGCCGATGTCATCATGATTAAGAGGTTCGATCTCAAACGTATATTAAATATTTACAATCTCATCAACAATATTTGACCTTTTTTGTACCATAGACTACAGAGTATTAAGTTTTGAGATCTGCACAATAATACGTCTCAAGATCATATATTTTAATTAATTTAGCTTTGCTATGGGGCAATGCTTTTAGTGACCAAATCTGACATACATGTACAAAGAAAATGTACATTAGGTCAAAATGTAAAACATTTGTAAAAAAAAAAAAAACGCTTTCTCATTTACACAATTACACGTAAATTCAAAATTAAAATACAAAACATGTAGGCCAATATTATTAAGGTCTATAATACCAAGAGGTAAATAACACCGGGTAACTTTGAATAGTGGGCAAAAAGGAGCAACCCGGAAGTAGTGCGCTGTTTTGGTTCATTTTTGGAAGGAAGACACCAGAAAAAGATATACATGAAGTCTTGAATTTACGAACGAGTTCCGTTCCTAAGGTGGGGCGGTAACCTGAATCTCCGTGTAAATCGTAATTAACACTTTAATACTCCCTAAATCTCTGAATAGATATCCAAATGCACGTTTTATACTTCATATTAATCAAATAGAATGAATTAAAATAAAAAATAAGATGCTATGTTACTCACGCCGTTTACGGAAGTAAATGTGGTCCAGCGTGTCAGGTATTTTCTACAGTGGAGCGATTTGATAGGAGGTTGAAATAATGTATTTGAGCGTCAGCAATCTTACATCGCATTTTGAGCAATGACGCATGCATGCAACCTGGCCGTTCGGCTGCGGTTGCTTTACCAAAAAATTGCATGCGTATCTAATCTAGAACCAAATATAAAAGTGGCCCACGTCGGATTTGAAATAATCGTAATTAAGCTGTTTCGACTGTCATTAAAAGTCAGATCTGTGTCGCATTTTCTTGCAGTGTGTACCTAAAATGTCGGACAAGGCAAGGCAAGATAAGACGGCAAATGATTTCATACTGTGTATTCCCAGGCCCAAGTAGTCCTTCAGGGGAAATCGAGGAGTGTGATCATTCGGGAACTCCAGAGAACCAACCTGGATGTCAACCTGGCTGTCAACAACCTGCTGAGCCGAGATGATGAAGATGGAGATGATGGAGATGACACAGCCAGCGAGTCCTACCTCCCTGGAGGTATGTCATTCAATCACAAACCAGGAGATGGGGACAAAAATTGTTTTATTTGTGCTTTTGCCTCCTTTATGGCCCTGGGAAAAAAAAGTGATTTCACTTATAATGCAATATTACAATAAGAGAAGTTGGGAATGAATTCTTGATAGATAATTGCATTGCTGTATTAGTAACATTCTAAAGAACGGCGACTGTGTGGTTGCGAAAATGTTTTTACCTTCCACTCTTTCTGCCTTTTCTCCCAAGCAGAGGACCTGATGTCCTTGTTGGATGCAGATATTCACTCAGCCCATCCCAGTGTGATTATTGATGCAGATGCTATGTTCTCTGAAGATATAAGTTACTATGGATACCCTTCTTTTCGACGATCCTCTCTGTCCCGCCTTGGATCGTCCAGAGGTAACTCTAATCTATTCACAGCATCTTAACACAGGAACGGCAACGGAAACCCATCTTAAAATCAGTTAGTCCGTCAACCAAAAATGATAATTAAACAAGTGGCGTTTTATATTTTTGTAGAAAGGTATTTGGGCAAAAACACTCAAAATGCAAACTAGGGTTGGGTCCACAATATACAATTTGACATGGTATGAAAAGTACGCAAAGCTACTTTCTTTGGTAGGTGATCAAATCAACCAAGTATTGTAGAACCACTTGTGTTTTGCTCCATATGAAGAGAAGAGTGAACTGTAAATAAAAGTTGTTGATACTTTTCAGTGTTCACACTCCCCATTTGCCACACACAAGTGGAAATTGGTAGTTACGTGATAAATATTTCCCATATTCGCCACTCCAGCGAAGGGCCAATTCGTCCGTCCAAATTTCCCTGACAAGGCCATGACAAGAAACTCCAAATATCTGTATGCAAATAATTCCAGGCTGGCGGTATAGTATAGTGCGAGCTTCTAGCCCCTTTGCTGTGAGCGAGCGAGTATTATGTTCCATTTCGCATTAAAAACCAACATCATTGCTCCAGAGCGTCGCAAAACAACTTTCCATCCCAGGTTGAAAAAAAAAAAAAAAAACAAGTGACTGTGACATGGTGAAATAACCATCTAATCAGGGGGATGTGCATCAAACAACAACCTCTGGTGCAAATTTGAGGACCCACGACAAAATGTTTTGTGCAGTACAATACTGGGCCCAACGCCTTTTTTTCTCATCCCATCCTGGCTTGTATTGCAGTCAGCCATTTACATTTTTATGCCTGATCCTACATATTGTTACCGGGTAAACCCTGAGACTTGTTTTGCCATTTTATTAACAAATAATGAATGCTGATGCTTACTAGCTGAAATCAGCGGCATTTTCAACTGTAGTCATAACTACTATCACAATAATTCCTAAAAATATTGTGATATACTTGTGAGTCCATATTGCACATCCCTAATGCAAAACTAATGAAATGGCTTGAGCTGAATTGTTTATTTTTAAATGGCCTGAGCTTAAGTATCTTCCCTTCCGCCTATTCATTTGGGTTTGTAATATGAATGTTTGGTTTTAAAAGTGATACGTGGTTGGTGTTATATAGTGCATGGCTGGAGTAAAAAATATGAGCTCTCTGAGAAAGGCCCGCTCTGCCCACCTGTCTTGATTAAAGGTGATCATTTTTATCCTTTCAATAAAACAAATTCCTGAGTCCTCTCTCACCCTATTGCATGGGTTCTGTCAATCCACTTCCTTATTTACTGGCATTTAACATAAAAGCGTGTAAAATGACTCACCTGTAACTATAGACTTCTTCCCAATCCTCAGCAATGCAATTTTCATTTGCAATAGCGATTCTAAAGATTCTTAGATAGTTTTCTATTCTTAAGAGTATGTTGACGGGTCTTTCCCAGAGAGTGGCTTACTTCTATCCCACTGGTGTGACCTTATTGCATACCAGTTCTCCTTCTTCCTTTAGAGCGCGACTCTGAGCTGTTGCGTGAGCGCGAGTCTGTGTTGAGATTACGTGAGCGCCGGTGGCTGGACGGGGCGTCGTTCGACACAGAAAGAGGATCCACTAGCCGTGATGGAGAACCGTGCTTGGACAAGAAGAACATCCCAGTTCAAAGCCCTGTGTCCCTAGGAGAGGAGCTTCAATGGTGGCCTGACAAGGTATGAGGAGCACACGCAGCTATTTGTGCTCTACCTGTGACATGCAATAGAATAAGGCCCTGTCCAAGCAGAAATTAAAACTCTTTTCCCCGTTTTTTTTGTAAAAATAATCTAATGAAATTATTCGTTCATTCAGGAAATATTCCTGTCCACTCAAAAACCGAAACAACTCCATGGGGGTGTGGGTCAAATTATTGGTCGAAATGTAAAGTTACTGAATTATGCACAAATCATCAAAATGATTAAATGTTTGGATTCCTTATTGAATTCCCTTTCCAACAATACCCATTTTGCGAAGATTGACCCTGTAGTTCTTGTGATGGAAGTTGGCCACTCCCCTTTTTGCCAAACTAATTACAATTCTGTGGGCCGTAGCTCCCAAATCCCCGCTACGTTTGAACTAAAATGTGAGATTTAGTGTTGAGCCATCCATATCAACAAGTATAGCACGTTTCATTAAAATCAACATTGGCTCAGTTAATCCCACTGAATCATTTGACATGGAATGAATGACCCTATGGAATTGTAAAAATAATTTTTCAGTGTTCATGCTTGTGTTAACATCATCAATGGCTTTTCTGCACATTGAAATCTCTAATCTTCTCTTCAGGATGGTATGAAGTTTATCAGCATTGGTGCCATGTTCTCCGAGTTGGTGGCTGTCAGCTCCAAAGGAGAACTTTATCAGTGGAAATGGAGTGAACCGGAACCCTACCGGAATGCCCAGGTCAGTAATTGGCCATGAAGAAACGAGTAATAGTAACTCACAAACACAATTCCAATTAAGTTGGAATGTTTTGTTGAACATAAATAAAAACAGAATACAGTGATTTGCAAATCATGTTCAATGTAGACTATATGAATACACTGCAAAGATAAGATATTTAATGTTCAAACTGATGAACCTTGGTTTTTAGCAAACTTTACTAGATGCCTAATTGTCTGGTTCGGGTACAATTCTTGATTTGAAAATTGGACCAATTGAAATTGTAATTGAATGGGCCTGCTCTACAGGGTAAGCAGTATTGATGATGACACACCTGAGGGATGCTCGAACAGGGTTTGAATGTTCCTCAGTTTTCTCAGTCTTTTTTTCCCTTCTTTTCCAAGTTAATGAGTGTTTGCTAAAAGCAATTAAATATTTCAGTTTGAATATCAAATATCTTGTCTATGCGGTGTATTCAATTAAATCATTGTATTCTGTTTTTATGTTTAAAACATCCCAACTTCACCGGTATTGGGTGTGTCAGTAAGCACTGAATATTTAAACACCGTGTCTAACCAAACCATATGATGAAAATCTGCAGCCTTAATGCCCTTTTTTTATTTCTTGAATAATGCATAGTACAAAATATTTGCTAAGCCATATGGATGTACTATGGGATATAGCATTAAACTGTTAATCACAAATTTAGTTGTGCTGAATTGAAAGATAAATAAATAAATAAAACAGTTCATCTTTACTCAGTGCAACTTTTCAACATCATTGAGAGCTACTTTCTCACTGTGGTCATTTGTCCCATCAGAATCCTTCCATTCATCATCCACGGGTTTCTTTCCTGGGGCTGGCCAACGAGAGGATCACCTTATTGTCTGCCAATAGTATCAGAGCCACTGTAGCAACAGAGACCAACAAGGTACGACTATATCCTTTTACCAAATGGACATAATGTGTGGTTTAGGTTTAGGGTGTACAATGACATAATTTGCACATGCATTATTTATTTCATTAATCATTATTATTTTTGTTTGTTGTATAGGTGGCAACTTGGGTTGACGACACACTAAGCACAGTAGCCGCTAAGCTTGAGCACAGTGCTCAAGCTTTCCCTGAACTTCAGGGGGAGCGAATGGTGTCCCTCTATTGCTGTGCACTCTACACTTGTGCACAATTAGAAAATGGCCTCTACTGGTGGTAAGAATAGCATCCACTTTAATATTCAATCACTTTAAAGAAAAAGTCAAGTCAAAACATTTTCTTTGCAAGACTGTTCTTTGTGCCCCAACGAGTCTACACACTATTCTGCTTAATATTGTGTTTGACTAATTGACCCGCTTTCAACCATTCAAAGAGGCTGACATTTTATGTAATAACGCACCCTACTGTTGACTGAAATTGACGTCAACGTGCCCATGGGCTTTCCTTATCAAATGTCATGGATCATCTGCTTTTTCTAGGAGGGGGTTTGACTCGCTGCGACGGGGGTGAACCCATACGCAATAATTCGATGGAATATTTGAATAATGAACTACGCATGCACCATTTCCACTTTTGAGCTGCAATGGCATGCTAACTTCCGGTCGCTAGTGTAACACATAGCGATAGCATCAAACACTTTAAAATATACTCGCAGTTTGCTGAAATGATGCCGGTTTGCCATAAATGACATATTACCTTATTAATTGCTCCAGTTATCAAAGTGTCAGCGAAGCTATCATTTAGTGAGAGATTTTCTATTTCACAATACTGTAGCTCTGTATGGCTATAGTCTTACATGGCTTATTTCGACACGCTCAACGATAGTTTTTTAGCGGGCACAAAAATATAATATGCCTTTTGCCAGCGTTACCAGCTAGTGACGAGCAGCAAGCCTTGAAACGAATGCCTATTTTTGGGGATAAGCACATATAGAATCTAATGTGACACTTTATAGCTTGCATTATTTCAAAATATCCCAGTGAATTTCTCGATTTATGGATGAAATAAAAGGGACACCTAAGTACCAGTGGTCTGTCATGTGTTTGCAGGGGTGTGGTGCCTTTTAGTCAACGGAAGAAAATGCTTGAAAAGGCCAGAGCCAAGAATAAAAAGCCAAAGTCAAGTGCTGGCATTTCCTCTATACCCAACATCACAGTGGGAACCCAAGTAAGACCTTATTTTTTTATTTTTTTTTATTTTATTTATTTATTTTTAATATACATTTGATGTGATTCAGCTGCAGTTCACATAGAATTTTGTTAAATGCTTGTTCCTAATGCTAAAATGTTATAAGATCTCGGTCCTGAGCTATTGTTCAGTTTGGTACATGAAACCCAGTTCCGAAGTAAAGACACTTAGTTCTTTATTCTTTTCACGCAATCACGTTACATTCTCAATTATTTTTCAGCCAACCAGTCAATAAACTGCTACAAATCTAGTGCTCCACCATTTGGGGACCTTTGGTTATAACACCATCTTACTCATGACAAAAAAAAGTGGTACAATTTATAGATTATTTTTTTGACAACGGTGGAAGTGCAAAAAATTTCGTAAGTCACTGAACTGAAACTGGAGTGCTTTTAATATACTGATCATTGGATGTGAGAATTTTTTTTTTTTTGTTACATTTTTCCTTAGGTATGTCTAAGGAATAACCCTCTCTACCATGCTGGGGCGGTGGCCTTTTCAGTTAACGCTGGTATTCCCAAAGTTGGTGTCCTATTGGAGTCTGTGTGGAACATGAATGACAGCTGTAGGTTTCAGCTGCGCTCGCCAGAGAGCCTGAAGAACATGGAGAAGACCACTAAAACCCAAGAAACCAAGTCGGTTTCATTGTATACCTCACGTTTCATCCGTGTGTGCCTATAAATATAAATATGAATATAAAAAATACTCCATTGAATGACTCTTTTAGGACTGAAAGCAAGCCTGAGTTGGTGAAAACTGAGATGGGCCCTCCTCCTTCCCCAGCTTCTACATGCAGTGATACGTCCTCCATTGCTAGCAGTGCTTCACTGCCATACAGTATGTCTCTCTCTCTTGACCGGTTCTTTTCACAAGCGCTCACATTTTGGCTTTTCTCCCTGGCTTCTCGTCTCACACTCACTGTGCTCTTCTCATCAGCTAGATGACTTTGGAACAGATGATGCACATGCTTTCCTCAGCATCTTGTTTTCTAAATGCACCGCTGGCGCTTTCCATCTCTCATTCTTTTTTTTTTTTTTTCTTTTTTTTTTTTTTTTTAAAAACTGTTTGTACAGTTCAGAATCAAAATCCAAATATGGAACCCCGATTTTTTTTTTTTTTCCTTCTTTTGCGAATGACTGACACTAGACTTAGAAGTGAATCTTAATGCCTATATTAATAGTTAAACCAGAAATATGCAACCATCTTAAATTGCTAAACACTTGAATATTTCAAATTCTTATAAAAATCTTAAAAATACAGTACAGTAATTGTACAGCAGTGGGTGGAAATGATTAAACTATAATATAAACATCAGACGGCGAACACACGTCATTTGCCTTTAAATATTGAAACAAATGCTTTTTTAAGATTGGAATATACACATTGTATATAATACATTACCAGTGAGTCATTGCATAAGCACCTTCACCAGTCAAAACTTTTCCCTCGGTTAATATTAAGTTTTGTTTAAAATTTATGCACGTGTTAACATTTTGTATGGTGTAAATCTTGCAGAACGAAGGCGCTCCACTCCAGCCCCCAAGGAGGAGGAAAAGGTGAATGAGGAGCAATGGCCTCTTCGAGAGGTGGTCTTTGTGGAGGATGTAAAAAACGTCCCAGTGGGAAAGGTCAGTATTTAAAATCTTATGATCTTTTGAGCATTTGCACATCCAGTGTGCATCTGGAATCTATACAAAGCACTTCACCCTTTCCATGTTTTAGCTTAAAGCATGATTTCTAAATTGATTATAGACTCTTAACATCAGTCTATAGTGACTAATCAGCTGGACAACAATCCTTAACACACATCCAAGATATTGAAGGAGTTGCTTCAGGCCAGCTCTTCAACCGAGACTTGACTCAGATTGAACATCTCTGGAGATATCTGAAAATGGCTGTGCACTGACACTCCCCATCTAATTTGAGTGAGGTTGCGAGGTGCTGTAACGTAACAATTTGGAAGAAGTACAGGGCTGTAGTGTGAATATTTTCCATATTTTAACTGTATTGTCATGCCCCTTATGAGATCACTTGTCTTTGGGTTGTTCATGTTTCTATACATTGAAAGCTCATTTTAACAAATTCCCATTTTTCACCTGGTGCCTAGGTGCTGAAAGTGGATGGTGCTTATGTTGCAGTAAAGTTTCCGGGGACATCGAGCAGCGTAAGCAACCAGAGCACCACTGCCCCCCCGGACTCTGACCCATCGTCACTGCTTCAGGACTGTAGGCTTCTTAGAATAGATGAGCTGCAGGTCAGAACAACATCAACAAAAATCACCTCCTTCTGACGTTCACCCATATATCTCATTCAAAATTGAAACAGTTGTTTGGTTTGTCTTGTCAGGTGGTCAAAACTGGGGGAACTCCAAAGGTTCCTGACTGTTTTCAGCGCACACCCAAAAAACTCTGTATCCCAGAAAAGGCAGAGATCCTGGCTGTTAATGTTGATTCCAAAGGTTTGCCATTTGTGCATGTGCTTGTATCCATGTAGTTCACTTTGCTTGAGTAATATACCTGATTAATGCAACCGAGAAATGCCATGCAGTAAAACATATTTCCATCTTCCAGGAGTCCATGCAGTATTGAAAACTGGTAACTGGGTTAGGTACTGTATCTTTGACTTGGCCACTGGCAAAGCTGAGCAGGAGAATAACTTCCCGACAAGCAACATGGCGTTCCTAGGACAGAATGAGCGTAACGTGGCTATCTTTACTGCGGGACAGGTAAGAGATGTATTGAATAGGTGACATGCCTTTTTAAAAATTGAGCACATGGCATGACATATTGATAATTTGTAATCATTTTTCCTGTAGGAATCTCCCATCATTCTTCGTGATGGAAATGGCACAATTTATCCAATGGCAAAAGACTGCATGGGTGGAATTCGAGATCCTGATTGGCTAGATCTGCCACCAATAAATAGTCTGGGAATGGGGGTGCACTCTCTCGCCAATCTCCCTTCTAACTCCACGATTAAAAAGAAAGCTGCTATTATCATTATGGCTGTTGAGGTAAATGTTGTCATTTGGCTGTATTCAATTTCGTTTAACATTGTTTAAAAAAAAAAAAAAATGCCATTCATGTGTGTGTTTTGTGTTCAGAAACAGACGCTGATGCAGCATGTCTTGCGTTGTGACTATGAAGCATGTCGGCAGTATCTGGTGAACCTTGAGCAAGCCTTTCTATTGGATCAGGGAAGCCATGCCCTCAGTGCACTTCTTGGCCACCGTTGTGATGGAAACCGCAACATTCTGCATGCTGCTGTATCTGTATGCTTCCCCGTTAGCAACAAGGAAACCAAAGAAGAGGAGGGTAAGCCTGGTGTGTTACGCGTGCGTCGACAAGTCAACTTTAATACACCACATTGTTTAATTGGCCGATTTACAAATCATTTTAGACCCACACATCTGCTGCTTTATCCAGAATATATGCTCTATGGAGCAGCAAACTGGATGACCAACAAGACAACTATTTCAAATTTTTTTGTGGTTCTGAGACTATGGACAAATAGCAATTACAATCCTGTCTCATCTTGAAAAGGGAATTAATGCCAAGATGTCAAAACTTTATGTAAATGAGCATTCTTTATCAGCTGCTGTTTACTTTAATCTATAATATTTTTCTTCTTAAAAAAATTGTATCCTCTTTTCTTATGGAGTCTGCCTTTTCAAGGATAGCAAATTTGTGCGAATGGGCTCTGCAGTTCTGGCTTGTGAGTTACCAAACAATAGACTTTGCAGTGATGTAATCCCTGAGTTCGAAATCTCTTAATATTTTGCATCTAATGCTACATTGGTTGTCCACTGCAATGTCAAAATTAGTGCTACCTATCAAAGACATCATTGATAGCATCTGTGAAATAAGACATTAATGCAAGCACAACCTCGTTCAGTCCAGAGTCAAGCTGTTCTGCCATAGTTTATGGGCAAGTCTGAACGCTAATCTATTTTTAGCCATGTTGGACTATTGTGAGCGGAGAGACTTTCCACAGGGGATTATATATATATATTAAGTTATATTATAAGTGATTGAAAGTCACACATTTCAGAATGATTTTTAAAAAAAATTATTGGATGTGTGTATTTGCAGCATGCACCTAATTGTCATTTGAAAGCATTCTTGAGCAAAACAGTTTTAAACTATTTTTGTTTCTCCTTTGAGTCAGCATGCCACTATTTGGATGGTCTGCTTTATTCTTCCTCACATCCAAATGCTTAATAACCAATATTGCTTTTCAGAGGCTGAAAGGTCAGAGCGGAACACATTTGCTGAGCGCTTATCTGCTGTAGAGGCTATTGCAAATGCCATCTCTGTGGTCTCCAGCAACAGCTCTGGAAATAGGACCGGCTCCTCCAGTAGCAGAGGGTAAGTGCTTAAGTATTCAAAGGAAGAAAAGAAAAATGCTTAAAATTTTCATTTGATATACATTGCCGTGAAATGCAAAAAAAAGGATGAATTTGAGAAGAGGGGAAATACTTTTTCAGCATAATCTATTTCTAATGAGACTATGTTTGAAACGTCGATTATGTCAATGCACTATTACCTGTATTGGCTTCAGACTTCGGCTGAGAGAAATGATGCGACGCTCTCTAAGAGCAGCAGGCCTTGGCCGTCATGAGTCTGGCCCATCCGCCAGTGACCACCAAGACCCGGTGTCACCACCAATTGCTCCACCAAGTTGGGTCCCCGATCCTCCACCCATAGACCCTGGTGAGTGTGTTTTTGAACATGGGTTTTTGTTTTTTCAGAAATGCTTTTTTTAGTTTAGCTGTCAGTAATATTCAACTTCACACTTAGCAAGTTATTGAAACAAGACAAGCATTTTTTGAATGCATTAAAAATATCTACAGGTTGAGGTTAGCATGTTGGCTTGGCCCTCAGAAAGTGTTCCAATTTCTCTTTTCTCTTTGGTCCCTTTGCAAAATTAATTGCCCACCCCAGTTTAGAACATGAGCTGCGTTTGGAAATTAATGAGAAGGGAACACCCTCGACCTCACTGTTCACACGCCCTCTCAGAGTAGTGCACGGACGTCAGAGGGAAATTCTGAACGCGCTTAGTTTGTCATCTTTCTTATTGATATTTATTAATTTTAGTTTTTTTTATATTCTGCTTGTGGCTTTGTTTGAACGTTTTAGTGCGCATCCTGTTCCATTGCTCTCAAACTGCTCTTTTTTTCTAATACTTTATCCTCACCTGAAGGTGGCTAAAAGTGGTTTTGTATACTTGTTTTTTACTATTTACGTGTGAAAATGTATAAAACATATATTAAATTAGTGTAGAATACCAACTGCTGTCACTGCTCAACCTCCACGTTTAACTCATGGTGGGAATACCAACACACAACTCATTGATGGCCCTATAGTCGATCAAGCAAACCTAGGTTGTAATCACATTAAAAATAATGTGCTTATTTACTTTGCATTTGCTTCATATTGATATAGTTTGGGCCAGTCATAGACTGTGTATCGTGCTGAAGTTTGCGATAATAGCATTGCCCATGCTTTGTTTGCCCTTTTTTTGTTTGTCACCGTTATGTACTTTTAAAATTCAGAAACCAATAAGAATCATTTGGATAATGAATCTTATTCAAATGAATGATCCCCCCCCAACACCCCAACACTATTTAGTAATACTACTTAATCTGAACATAGCATGATTTTACAGTGAACGAGTGCATGCTGTTGCATTTTATTCTGCTTTGGGAAATTGTGGAATTTATGCAATACATTCTGAACGAGGTGAAACATTTTGCTGACTATGTTATCCATCTTGTCTCAACAGAGGGTGAGATCGACTTCATTCTAGCACCACCTATGGGTTCACTAACCGCACCCTCCACCGGCACCAGCCAGGGCCCGAGCACCTCAACCATACCAGGTTACCAAATTGCTTCATGATATAATAGAAATATATTGGAAGTGATTGTTTCACTGTTTTTGCCTCAGTGTTGCATTGGAGGTCAATGACCATGACCCACCATTTCTACTTCTTTTTCTTTCGGCTTTTCCCTTCAGGGGTCACCTCAGCGAATCAGTTGCCTCCATCTAACCCTGTCCTCTGCATTCTCTGCTCTCACACCAACTACTTTCATGTCCTCTTTTACTACACCCAAAAACCTCGTATTAGGTCTTTCTCTAGACTTCTTGCCTGGCACTTGGAAACTCTGCGTCCTTCTGCCAATATACACACTATCTCTTCTCTGGACATGTCCAAACCATTTCAGTCTGGCCTCTCTGACTTTATCTCCAAAGCCTCTAACATGCTGTGCCTCTGATGTACTCATTCCTGATCCTACTCATCTTGGTCTCTCCCAAAGAGAACCTCCGCATCTTCATCTCTGACCCACCACTCTTGTAATGTGGTTAAAAAGAGGCTGGCAACATGCGGATAAATTCAATCTTAAGATTGGCTGGAGTCCTGCCGCACACCTGCGGACACCTTTGAGGCGGCTTTATGCACTGCAATGGTTCAACCAAGCTGATTGTGAAAGATTAAATGTGTTGTAAAAGTACATTGTACACTATGGAATGTCAATCTCCTCTACTGTGTTGCTGCTTCTCTTAATGTGTATTCCTTCCTTCTCAATATTAGCAGGACCATCGACAGAGCCATCTGTTGTTGAATCTAAAGACAGGAAGGCCAATGCCCACCTTATACTAAAGCTGATGTGCGACAGTGTTGTTCTAAGGCCACATCTGCGTGAACTACTGTCTGCCAAGTATGATTCTTTACCTCTTTATGAATATAATAATATACTTGGCTTGTTTAATGTCTATTAACATATTTTAAGTTAATTTGAAACATGTTTTGTAATTCCTTTGTTCGATGGTTTTCCTTTTAAAGGGATGCACGTGGAATGACCCCCTTCATGCTGGCAGTTAGTGGGAGAGCCTACCCGGCCGCCATTACTGTTTTGGAGGCAGCGCAGAAAATTGCCAAGTGTAAGTTAATGATCCTATAAAGGGACTAAAATGTCACAAGCAGAAAACTATATTATTGGCAAGCCTGCATAATTTGAAATATTTGATGTGTATATATAATATGATGATATAAATTGTAAAAAGAAAAAGAAAATAAAAAAAGCTGTAAAAAAAATAGCTGTAGAATAGCATGGGTGTGTCCTCTGAATCCACTGGAAACACGATTGATATTCACCTGTCAAGCAAATACGTTGATTCATACAGCTGCAGTTTGAAAAACCTGTACCACTGACTTTGTGTCCATCAATTAATTGTTAACTTTCCATTAAGTTCCTCTATTGTGTGGATCTGCGCACAGTGCATGGGATGAGGCTTTGCCGTATTAGACAGTCTGAACGCTGTCTACGAGCCAGCCCACTGTCAGATAATGGATACAAGCCCAGCAATGGGTAACTTAAATGATTGCGGGGCCCACGGTTTTTTGTCAGTGCTACTTTCTAACCAGATGTATGAGGGAAAAAAAAGCCATTTTAAACACTGTATTTTGGGGTCCTTAAGGCACACATCTGTCTGGTCTGTGTATGGAGTATCAAAACAACATAGTTTAGAGTTAAAAAATAAATAAGTAAATAAATAATCCAGCATTTGAAAGTTCCCAAATCTCAGCTTTGTACACTGCTTCAACAATAGTTCCAAAGGAACAGTGCATTTCTGGATCCTACTCGGACAACTTAGATTTCCCCCTCTCAGTACTGGATCTATCTCCTGCAAGAATGAACAACTTGTAGTAATAATAATAAAGATTTAGATGCATTTCTTTCTCCACAATCAATTATGTTTTACAATGGGTTCATTATTCATGCACTCACACATTCACACTCTGGTGGTGTTGAACTACATTCTATTATTATGATTATGACCGCGACCTCTGAGCCACGGACACCCCAATTAGTAATTGTTTTGTTTGCTGTTATAGCAGAAAAATAATGACAACTTGTCTGTAAATTGACAATTCTGACCTATTGTGCTGCTCATCTGAACGCCATAACTTTTCAATTCCCATACTTTTTTTTTGTTTTGTTTGCTTGAATGTCTCAAATGCACTGTAGGCGACCCGGGCATTGCAGAGAGGGTGGATCCCGACTCTCTTTTCATGGAAATGATTTGCCCTCTGGGAACTAACCCCGACGATTCGCCACTTTATGTCCTCTGCTGTAATGACACATGCAGTTTCACTTGGACTGGAGCTGAGCACATTAATCAGGTCAGACATCACTCTGAACCCATGGACAGGATCTCTGCAAATAGAATGACTTGAATGTTGAATAGAAGCGGTCTCTAATTAACACTTTGTATTTAGGACATCTTTGAGTGTCGGACATGCGGTTTACTTGAGTCTCTTTGCTGCTGCACTGAGTGTGCCAGAGTATGTCACAAAGGACACGACTGCAAGTTAGTATTTCGTATGGCTATTTTTAGCTGTTTAGATTTTGTTGGTGTTGTGTAGCTCTAAATTAATCTCACTGGAATTCACTCCTTGTCTTGGATAATAAAATTGTATTGCTATGCCAGGCTCAAGAGGACCTCCCCTACAGCATACTGTGACTGCTGGGAGAAATGCAAGTGTAAAACACTGATTGCTGGACAAAAGGCGGCTCGCCTAGATTTGCTGTACAGGTTGCTCTCTACCACTAACTTGGTTACAGCGCCGAACAGCAGGTAAGTTATACATCTGTAATAAACTTGAATTACTTTGTAATATGTCACAGTTCTGCTTTGCTTGGACAGAGCCATGTTGCTGATTCTGATTATTTCCATCTCTAGGGGTGAGCACATACTACTGTTCCTAGTGCAAACTGTTGCCAGGCAGAGTGTTGAGCACTGTCAGTACAGGCCACCACGCATTAGAGAAGACAGAAATCGCAAGACAGCAAGTGCCGATGGTAGGCTCACTATATACTCCTGTATTAGCTGAGTCTCCTCAGATCTATGCAGTATGAAAGTGTCTCCTTTTTCCCATTTGAGATTCTGATATGCCAGATCATGACCTGGAGCCTCCCCGCTTTGCCCAATTGGCTCTGGAGAGGGTTCTGCAGGATTGGAATGCCCTCAGGTCGATGATCAGGTTTGGTTCTCAAGAGAATAAAGACCCGTAAGTAACAATATATTAAGAAAGATGTCAATATCAATAGAAAAAATGTTGGATAGAATTTTCAGCCAATTTTCATTTAGCTCTCAAGAAACATTCTTATGAGTCTTGTCAACTCAAATATAAAAAGCGCACATCCACGAAGCGTGTGGGGACGTATGCGTGCCGATTGAACGTGCTTTATAACTTAGTCAAAATAAATGACGAATCTTTTCTCTGCAACATTTGCAATATGTGTATGTTTTTTAAAGGCGGTTACATGACAAACATAATTAAACATGGTGTAAAAAAAAAAAAAAGGAGTTCACCCTCTTTAATGGCACTGTGTTAGCCTCATCATAACAGTGAAGTCACAATAAGGGGAATAAAACAATGACTTTTGCCATCAATGATTGAGGAAACCAATTAAAGCGGAACTCAAGTCAAACATTTTCTTGGGAACATAATTTTTTTATGTTCGCCGACTTGTCTCTGATTGATATTGTGTTTGGGGAATTTAAATTAAGCATAAAAAAACGACTAGTTTTTATCCATCTGAGGTGGCTGCCATTTTGCCCTATACTGACACCTTCTGGCACCTGAAATTGATGTCTCAGTCTTATAGACTTAGCTTGCACACATTGCGGCACACTTCTTTTGTGAGTGTGGTCACATGATATCCACTAATTATTTGATTATCTGAAGGTTTTCCTGTTTTTGTTAGTCTTAGTGCAAGCAGCAGAATCGCCCATCTCCTTCCCGAAGAACAAGTCTATTTGAATCAGCAGAGTGGCACCATTCGCCTTGACTGTTTTACCCACTGCCTCATTGTCAAGTGTGCTCCAGACATCACTGTAAGTTCCCTCAACACTACGCTTCAAGTTAATTTAATAGTTACGTTCAGCAGATATTGATAACTCTCCAGAACGCGCCAGTTCCCACTTCATTGAATGTGCATCTTTACAAGTGACATTTTAGAATAATTTCTTTTCATTAAAAATAAGACAACCTTTTTGACTAACGATATTTATTTTTTTATCTAATAGTAGTCTATTCTGAATTTCACTTAATATAAATGGGCTACTGTTTTTTTCTTCTTTTCAAATAGAGCCTTCACCTTTACTTAACATGAATAAATTTTAAAAAGGAAGTCTTTTTTACTTGATAACTTTTATTGTTGTAATGGCAGCACTCAACTGTTCTACATGTATTTATATGTACATTGGTACGATTAATGATTTATTTTGTTGAGAGGTTTGGCATAGTATTATTGTAGCTAGGAAACACTGTTGACAGCACACTGTGTGCTATAAACCCTAATATTTTTGTTTTTAACTCAAAATAGTGACTGTATTTCCTGCTTGAAAATGCACATCTCTCTGATTCCTTCATTACTGTTTATGTAGTTTTGTAAACGTGACACGACACATACGAGATCTCACCCCCTTAAGGCCTCCACACACCAGTCAGTCAACTGTCGCATCGGCCTTGAAGTCAGCACATTGGACCGGAAAATGTCGGAAGCACACACCACAAAAGCCAACGCCGATGCCAACTACTCCAAACCTTCTGCGTATGCATGAGAAGTAATACCCCTCTACGCCATCGGCGGAGATAGTTAAAGCGTAGCCTTTCGCGGTGATGTCGACCAACACCGGTCTTTTGGGAATGAGAGTGATTACTTTGTCTTCACCCTCTTCTGTCCAGCCAACCGTTATGTTCATAGAGGAGATGTAAAAATGATCAAAGTTCATTTAGTTCTTGAGAAATAGCTTAAATGTTCAGTTTTTCCACTTTCGTCACTTCCCGTTTTTATCCAGGGCCTTGATTCGCTAGCTAACAGCCAATCACAGTGTTCATTGAACCCGACAGCCCAACCCGATTGTACATGTTGAATCGGCAAATCAACCCACCCTGCACTCGCCCCCCAAACAATGGCTCTGATTCGATGACGTTGCTCGCTGCACCACACAGAAGACGTATACCGGGAATCTTGAAGTTGTGGTATCAAGTTGTGTCCATACGAGTTTCCCTTTCTTTCCATAAACATTTCCATAATGTACAATTATTTGATGAGTGCCTTCCTTGAGTACTATGGTGTTAGGAATCAGGTGTCCTCGTGTATTTTATTCATTGACTATTAGTTTTGTTTGAGACTTTTTCGCACTGCTGCAAACCTGGAACTAGTTAACTACAACTGCCTTTGGTAGATAATCTTTTGATGTCTCCTTCAACTAAAACTTAATTTATTATACATAGTTGCGTTTTGTGGTATTTAATGAGTAACTGTAGTTTGATTACCTGACTGGAAAAAGTAACTTGGTCAGACAAAGATGCACATTTTGGTGTAATGCATCAGTGCTCCTGGCATTTTATTAAACTCAATTTATTTCATATTATTTTCAATCTCACTATTTATTCTCTTATTTATCTAATTTATATATTTAATTGAATTATTGTTGTATTGCATTGGAGAGGGGATCTCTCTAATCTCTTTGAACACTTGAGTACAATGACAATGAAGGGATTTCTGATTTCTGAAGTTGTTTGACGTATTCACTGTCTTTTCCTTATGTCAGTTCATAGACACTTTACTTGGTACACTGGTGAAGGAGTTGCAGAACAAGTACAATCCTGGCAGAAGAGAAGAGGCAGTCAATGTCACGAGGAGATTTCTACGCTCTGTATCGAGAGTATTTGTAATCCTCAGTGTGGAGATGGCCTCATCCAAGAAGAAAAAGTAAGCCTTACACATAAAAAGGAGGCGGGGGTCTGGGGGGTAGTGTAAAACCTTACCCTAATACAGTAAAACTCCCTCCATTCCAGTTTCCGGGTCTATTGTGTTTTATTAATTTTGTGTTGTCATTCTGTTTTTTTCCATTTGCTGGCATTTAGTGACATTTTGAGTTTAAATCGCGCGTCATAAAAAAATTTAAAAAGTTGTGTTCGGTTAATGTATGCATGACACGCTGCTCGCCTTGCTGGTCACTTCCAAGTTTTTCCTTCCTGTATGGAATGTAATCTCAACAGAGTGGGATACTCACATGAGTTTTAGAAAAATAACATTGATGAAGCCACCCCAGCATGCTTAAGCAGAAACGCACTCAGCCAGCAATTTCCCATAACCTCTATTTGTATGTTGTATGTTTGTATTTAATGTACTGTATTACGGCAGCTTCGCCATTGTCGCTGTTGTTTGTTCTATATTTTGTGTTATTCATTGGTCTTGCTGACTCTTAATATATTATACATGATTTAATGTATTTAGATAAAAAGTGTGTTTAAAGACCTAATAAAATTCAAATGTCGTAAATGCTAAATGCTCTAACAGACATAGGGTGTATTTCTAAATCACAGATTTCACTTATTACGGTGGTGTCCTGGAACGTAACCCCTACAATGGAGGGGTATTTACTGTATATAGGTTTAGTCAAGGTTTTTAATAAGGAATTATCCCTTTGATCTTTGCAACCCCCATTGTTTCTTTCATACAGCAACTTCATCCCTCAACCCATTGGAAAATGCCGTCGTGTTTTCCAAGCGCTTCTCCCCTATGCTGTAGAGGAGCTCTGTAATGTGGCAGAGTCGCTAATTGTTCCAGTACGAATGGGCATCGCAAGACCTACCGCCCCATTTACTTTGGCTAGTACGAGTATTGATGCCGTCCAGGGCAGTGAGGAGCTGTTTTCTGTTGAACCTCTTCCTCCAAGACCTTCACCCGATCAATCTAGCAAGTGTGTTGATTTGTTTATCCCGATGTGAGCACAATGAGATAAATTGTCTGTTCTCTTTGTTTCCTGCTGTGACTTAAATATAGATAAGTCCTTAAAAAGATCTTTTTAAAGAGATTTTTTTTCCATTTTCCAGCTCCAGCCAGACTGCTGCTTCTTATATCATTAGGAACCCCCAACCCCGGCATAGCAGCCAGTCTCAGCCTGTCAGAGGCAGAGATGAGGAACAGGATGATATTGTTTCAGCAGATGTGGAAGAGGTGGGAGTTTTAAATCGTTACATCTACATTGACTCTTAAAGGGGAAGTCACGTCAAAAAATGTCTTTTCGTGCACTCCCATTAGTTTGTAATTGGTGTTCGGTTTAATATTACTATTTAATATTTTTTGTGTGTTCTTTGCGATAGTAATGATCCCGAAAGTTCAAGAAACCATCATTTCTATTAAATAGAGAGACGCGAGAACACCGGCACTAGCTTTATGTAAATCGTACCTGTGTCACCAACTGTGAATGTAGAGACTGTGGATGAACTTCGGGATTATTAATTGGAAAATCTCAAATGTCCTGGATATTGCTGTTCCTAGAATTAAGAACTGTATGCGACCCAAAACACCTTGGGGTGCATTATTTGCATAATGACTCAAAAATCTAAATGCAGGAAAGCTGAATACAGATGGTATTTTTCCATAAATATACTCAAAATGTTCAAAATTATTATGGACAACAAATTAACATCAAACAGATTTTTTTTTTCATTTTGCAAGACATTGCCCTATTCCATGCTTTTTATCGGCCAAAAAATCATTTTCTCCAAATCATGCATGAATGAATGTCTTTCTTACAACTGCGGAACAATTTCCTTAGGTATTTAAATTTATCATCTGGGACAATTATTATTTTACCTGCTTGATAGTGATCTCACTCAACAAGCTGGATAAACGGAAAATGACAAAACATGCCCAGAACAAAAAAAATCCCTCAAATGTTAATTTAAACTTACTTAGATCTTACAGAAAACACAAAGTAATTTGGAATATCTTGTAATTATCCCATGCTCATCTCTTAGGTTGAAGTTGTTGAAGGAGTAGCTGGTGAGGAAGACCATCATGATGATCAAGAAGAACCGGGAGAGGAAAATGCTGAGGCGGAAGGGCAGCATGATGAGCATGATGAAGATGGTGCGACACCGTTTTTTTAATTTTTTATTACGTCATCCATCAATCCATCTGTTGAAGCTAAAACCTAGTCCAAAACAGAGATGAAGTATTTACTTGTCTGTGGTTATTCTCAGGTAGTGACATGGAGCTTGATCTTCTGGCAGCGGCTGAAACTGAGAGTGACAGTGAAAGTAACCACAGCAATCAGGATAATGCTAGCGGCCGTAGGAGTGTTGTCACAGCAGCCACAGCCGGCTCTGAAGCAGGTTGGGCTTTATTTACCTTTAAAAGACCTTCTAAATAGCTTGTTTTCTTTAGCTTGTTCAAACCAACTGAACATTATCATCAGCAAAAAGTAGAAAAGCAATACAGAGGCTACCTGTTAAATACTTGTATGACCGATGACACTGTTTAAGTCAGATTCGTTGAGACAATTATGTACAAATAGGCCTTTGTACAACTTTCTATGCCAGCAACATTTACTGAGAGGCACAACAATTAAATAAATAAATTGAAGCTTATCAACAGACTGTTTTATCTTGAATGATCATTGTCATATCAGAGTTGGCCTTGCAGTGGTGTGACTCCCTAACATGCACCTGTGTCTGAACAATTACTGAAATACAGTGCCGATGAATACACAAATTACTAACTTTTTATACATATATATTTTCGTACTTTTTAAAGGTGCGAGCAGTGTCCCCGCCTTCTTTTCAGAGGATGACTCCCAGTCCAATGACTCCAGTGACTCAGACAGCAGCAGCAGTCAAAGCGATGATGTTGACCAAGAAACATTTCTGTTTGATGAACCTCTGGAGAGGACAACTAATTCATCCCATGCCAATAGTGCAGCTCAGGCTCCTCGATCCATGCAGTGGGCTGTTAGAAATACACCCAGCCAAAGGGCTACTGGGAGTGCCCCCCCCAGCTCCTCAACATCAGCTGGTCAGTGAATGTTTGTTCTTGTTTTTTTTGCATGAATACATTCAGTGATTGTCTTTAGTGTGCGTAAAGACTGTATGTTAATACAGACACCTCTCATTATTAACAGCAAGCTCCACTGGACTCATATATATCGACCCAACCAACTTGCGTCGCTCAAGTGCAATCAGCTCCAGTGCTGCTGCAGCAGCAGCCGCCCTGGAAGCCAGCAACACCAGCAGCTATTTGACATCTGCCAGCAGCCTAGCCCGGGCGTACAGCATTGTCATTAGACAGATCTCGGATCTCATGAGTTTGATTCCAAAGTACAACCACCTTGTGTACTCGCAGTATCCTGCTTCTGTGAAGCTTACCTATCAGGATGCTGTCAACCTACAGGTGAGCTATAGCAATCCCTCCCAGTTGTAGAAATGTATTATTTACACTCTGCTCCAAAAGTATTGCTGTATTGCTAATAATTGATACATATTTGGGTTTGACAGTTAAACATTTCATATTTCTTTAATATACATGTATATATATGTATATGTATATATATGTATATATATATGTATGTGTATATATATATGTATGTGTATATATGTGTGTATTGCTACAAACTGAACATTTTACCATTTTGAGTTCTTTACAGCCTATAACATATCTTGAAATGCTATTAATAATTGGGTACAGTAACTGAGTTATTTATTGTAAAAATACTTATTTCGAGATTTGTTTTTTAATGAAATTTGAAATGAACTCTTAACGAGTGATGACTTAAATTATAGTGGCTGACATTTGCATCAATTATTCATGAACATTTTGCCTAATAATTTGGAAAACAATGTAGCTTGTACAAAATCATAATACATATTAGGGCTGGGCGATATGACCTAAAATCAATATAGCGATAAATTAAGCAATTTTACCTCTAACGATAAATGCACGATAAATTTCCGCCCGCGGACCAAAATCTAAATAAATGCATATTAACTGTTTTTTTATTGACCAACTGGTACACATTATTTCCAATGAAAAATAAAAGTACAAAAATCATTTGTATAAACATTCCAAATAGCTTGCTTTGCATGACTTGATCAATGTCACAAAGAACAGGAGAAAAGGAGTACGTCTCCCAAAATCTTTTCTGCAAATAGATTGCGTCAAGGTGCTGTAATGCCATGTGCAAAGGCCAAGATTTGTGTAAAGGTCTCTTGTAAACAATATAAATGATGCCATGTGCAAAGGAGCTAGTGTGGTCGGCAAATAAAATGCTAAATAAAATGGGAAAAAAGTCAATGCAAAAAAGCAAGTGTGCATCATCAGGAAAATGTGCCGTCTTGTGTACTCTGGTGCACAGTCGCCACTTGTCGTCTGTGTAATGCTCAAACAGGGATCCATGTTGCGACTCGACCACAAGTCGGATGTGGATGCAAAATGCTTGACATGTCTAAGCTCCCGTCCCGATGCTGTCCATATTGGGAAGTACGGTTTGCGACTATTTGCGTACCTCTTGTCGGCTACTTTCATGAGGCGTTTCAATCCTGTGTGCGCCACGGTAACTAGAGGAGCTAAATCTTGAGCGATGTGCTCAGCTATTGCGTCCACCTCTGAGACGTTCTCTCGTATGGTGTCGCCTCCGCTATGGGCTGTTGTCACTGGTCGAACCTTGCTTCTCCCTTTGAACTTTCAGCACAGCATGGTTGTCTTGTGGGTGGTGAAAAAGAAAAGGTTGGACGCGCTGTTTTGGGTGCTTACGACGCACTTTGCAGTTCATGTTCTTTTGCTCAAACATCGTCTTTATGGAACCCAAAACATTCCCAAACGACAGATGTCGCATTTCTTTTCGGGACAAGCGCAACAGGAACAACTTCAACTAACGTTACTTCGTCTTCAGCCGTGTCAGCCGCTTCTTGATTTGAATCGCCAGCTACGACCGTGTCTGTTTTCTTTTCTTTTTTTTTTTGCTCAGCTGGGTGGAGTCACGTGACTACAGCCGCTGTAGCCGTCTTAAAGGGGCATCAACATAGCCGCAGACAGACAACACTTCTTTTTTTTTTTTTAAACACCGAATTTACCGACATGGCCAAAATGATGTCGGTCAGTGTATTAAATTTCGGAAACGGTAAATTTTCGGTTTATCGCCCAGCCCTATTACATATATGTGGTTGTCATTCTCATGCAGTACAGTGCCGTTCCACAACCACAATAACACTCCTGCTTCATATCTGTGTCAAATAAAACTGACCATTCTATTTGTAAAAGCAGAATAGTTTATACCCACACTGACTCGCTGAATGTTTTTGTTTACTATATTTAAGTTTTGTTTTGGTCTATATTAAACAACACCATTTTCTCCATGTCTGTAATCAGAACTATGTTGAGGAGAAGTTGATTCCCACCTGGAACTGGATGGTGTCCATCATGGATTCCACTGAGGCTCAGTTGAGATATGGTTCAGCTTTGTCATCTGCTGGAGACCCGGGTCACCCTAGTCACCCGCTGCATGCCTCTCAACATTCAGCTAGACGGGAACGTATGACCGCTCGGGAGGAGGCAAACCTCCGCACCCTAGAAGGCCGCAGGTGAATATACTTGAATACAAATTTGGCAGTAAAAGTTTGCCTTACTATTCTTTTGCACAATTGGTTGTAGTTCAGTAAGGATGTTTTCACTCATTTTGTTTCAGGAGAGCAGCCACTCTACTGACAGCTCGCCAGGGCATGTCTGCACGTGGCGACTTCTTGAACTATGCCCTGTCGCTCATGCGCTCCCACAATGATGAGCACTCAGATGTGCTTCCCGTGCTTGACGTCTGCTCACTGAAACACGTGGCATATGTTTTCCAGGCGCTTATCTACTGGATTAAGGCCATGAACCAGCAAACCACACTCGAGACCCCACAGATTGATAGAAAGAGGTAAATGGGCATTACATGCAAAATTGCGTTTATTGGTATTCTCCCTCTTGTCTTTTAAAATGCTACCACATTTATAATGTGTGTATTAATGTTTTAATGTAGGAATCGAGAGATATTGGAATTGGGTTTGGATAATGAGGACTCTGAACATGAAAATGATGATGACACCAATCAAAGTAAATCAAATAAATACATACATTTTTAAAACCCCTGGATATATTTGTTCTAACAATGAGTTTGTCTTGCTCCAGGTTCAAATTTACAGGACAAGGATGAAGATGCTATCCCTGCTGAAACGGGTCAGAATCATCCTTTCTTCCGTCGCTCGGATTCAATGACATTCTTGGGATGCATCCCGCCTAACCCATTTGACGTTCCCTTGGCTGAGGCCATCCCATTGGCAGACCAACCTCACCTCTTGCAGGTAAGAACCGGTGCTATTTACATGGCAGAAGCTTATAGAACCGCCTCCATTCCGATTAATCATTCCTCTTTTGAGCAAGGTGATGAAAATTTAAATAATTTATATATAGTAAAGAAATGTATAGATATTATAATACTTGCTTATAAGTCGCTCCTGGGTATACCAGCTTATTTACGTGGACACATGGGCTGCAGCTATCCAATCTTTTGGTCTCCTGATACCCTACTGACATTTCTAATCGAATAATTGGGTGTTCCAGATAGAAATAATTTATTTTCTTGGTTAAAGAAACGGAAGACAGAAAAAAAAAAAAACTAAACGGACAGCTCTTTTCTTTTTTAGATAATAAAAATCTTATACTACTAAATTTAAACTGTGCATGGCAGTGTTTTGCTTTCGATAATTATTTATGAAAATTTAGATAACGCTTTACCCATAAATTTTGGCCCAAGACGATGCGACGTTAGAACCAGAACCAGAGCAGCAATATTGCCATGCTATCCAGCATGTCTAAGTAAGCCTACCTTGTTTGTTAAAAAGTGGTCAATTGGAATGGCAACTCTGTCAAGCTATCAGCATCAAAGTGTGCAGAATCATTTACTAGTCTATTGCCGTTGAAAAGTAATCCAATGGCTCTGTCAATCTACATGGAGCACTTGAGTGTTGTAAGCCCTTGGAGCCTGGAGCCCTCGCAAAACGCTGGTTGTTTCAGGACATCATAGTGTTAAAGTCGGTAGCAAGAATTTGTGAACGTCCCCAAACAAAGTTTGAAAGTCAAGTTAGCTATTACGTGACAACATGGTGCCCATGAACAACTTAACACTAAAAGCGTGCTCAGTCATTGATGTCCATATCTTATTTGTTAAAGTATTGTTAATTTATTTTAAAGTTGCCCTTCTTACCGTGTTGGCGGTGTTACTTTCATGCATACCATAAACAATTGTTCTTGTGGTTAGCTTGACTTCTCTTTGGAGTGAACATAATGTATAATGTATAAGCGGGTATTCGAGGCACACACAACAAAATGCCTCGACTATTTTATTTTTTAATCCAGGTATCCAAATTACTCGATTCGTTTCAGCCCGAGTGTTTTTTTTTGTTTTTTTTGCATACCAGGTTTGCAAAGGCGCCTATGTCATGTTTTTAGTCACAATTTTACTTTAATCACCACACCTGCACCACATAATATTGTTTGTGTATTAGTGAATAAATTATTCTCAAGTGAGCGTACCAAGGAGCATATCTGTTGTTTTGAATGTGTAGCTTTAATCATTATACTCCCCTTTTCAGCCTAATGCAAGGAAGGAGGATCTGTTCGGGCGACCCTCTCAAGGCTTGTACTCCTCCTCTTCCATGGCAACCAAAGGCCTGGCTGAGGCAAGTGTGGACAGAAACTGCCTGGAGGTAAACTTGGGCGCTTCTCTACCCTCCCCCTCTCAGGTATACCACCCCTCTTCACATCAAAAACAGGTGGGCAGTTGTGTTCTAATATCTAAATTACATATAATTCCTGGTAACACTACTTTAAAATATAGTACTCCATAAAGGCTATTTGAATTCCTTATTACCACTTCTCAAGCATTTGAAATGTCATGTGACACAGTAAAATGCCTCTAGTGTATGTTATGTTGCTTGTCATTCAAATTGATATTAGAGCACAAGCTTTGCTTGCTTATTTATTTTCATTTTCATCACCATCACACTGTCATCTCACAACATAAGACTACATTAAATTCCACTTACCCACAGATCCTCCCCACAAAGATGTCTTACTCAGCCAACCTAAAGAATGTGATGAGTATGGAGACTGCCCAGCGTACCTCTGAGAGCCAGGCTCTGCCGGACCAGGAGCTGGAAGCCTCAAAAGCTGGCCCTTCACCTCACGACCTTGCTGCTCAGCTGAAGAGCAGTCTGCTCGCTGAGATCGGCCTCACTGAAAGTGATGGACCGCCTCTTCCATCTTTCAGGTAGAATTCACCATGTTTTCATTTTGATTTAATGGAGGAGATGCAAAATACCCAAACTTGTACTTGTACCCATCCATGACATGCCAAAAAGTGAAAAAGTGAGTGTTAACTGCTAACATTGTTGATGAACATAACTTCAGCCATTCTATTTGGTATCATTTCAAGCAGTCACAATATTGTAACAGACTAAACACTGACGTTCCTTGGTGCATTACTGTGGGCAGACCTCATTGTAGCTTCATGGGGATGATGATTTCACATGACATGCTGCTTGGACGCTGGCGTTTGTCATTGGAACTCTTTGGTCGTGTCTTCATGGAGGATGTTGGGGCTGAGCCCGGATCGGTACTTATTACTTTATTTATATTTTATTAAATGCAATTGTCAAAATGTATTACCAGTCAACTTATTGAAATGTTTGGTGATACCTTGAAATAATTGAGAGAGAAAAATACACTTTATTTGAAGGCATAATATTTTATGACTTTATTTTATTTTAAGATCCTCACTGAGCTTGGTGGCTTTGAGGTGAAGGAGTCCAAGTTCCGACGAGAAATGGAGAAGCTAAGGAACCTGCAATCCCGGGACTTGGCCTTGGAAGTTGATCGAGATAGAGACCAGCTAATACAACAGACCATGCGTCAACTGAACACTCACTTTGGCAGGAGGTGCACAACCACTCCAATGGCTGTACACCGAGTAAAAGTCACCTTCAAAGATGAGCCGGGCGAGGGCAGTGGTGTAGCCCGCAGCTTCTACACAGCTATTGCGCTGGCACTCCTCTCCAATGACAAGCTGCCCAATTTGGACTGCGTCCAAAGTGTCAGCAAGGGCATGCAGGCCAGCAGTACGTGTCATCACGATTACAATTCAAGTATGCAATTACAAAGAAACTATACTGTATTATGGAACTTGAGTTCAGTCTTGCATACTGAGAAGTTAACTTGAGATTTAAAATGAACTTAAAGTGAACTTTCTTCCCTTGTTTGTTCAGATCTAATGCAGCGTTTGAGAAACAGAGATCGGGAAAGGGAGCGGAGAAGTGGTGGTTTGCGAGCGGGCTCGAGGAGAGACCGGGACAGGTGAACTCTCGCTACACATGCCTCTTTAAGAACGGGCCACAACTGTGCATGAAAGATAAATTGCATATGCGTGTTTGGGTGTTACAGAGACTCTAGGAGACAACTATCTATAGACACGAGGCCATTCAGACCATCGTCAGAGGGCAACCCTAATGATGAGCCTGACCCTCTGCCTGCCCACAGACAAGCTTTAGGGGAAAGACTTTATCCACGTGTTCATGCAATGCAACCGGTAGGTATCAAGCAATTTGTCCATAAACTGTGGACAGTTTGATTTTCTGGAAATACATAAAACGCACTTTTTACATTTACACCATAAAGCAATGATGAGAACTGTATTGTTACAAAATCTGTCATAAAGAGCTGGTCTTTCTTGTGTCTGTCAATATTACCTAATGTTACACTGTCAACAGAATGCTATGTGGTTCCCTATACGAGATCATTAACTGCGCTTCCCTCCATCGGCGATTTACATTATGCTTTTGAAACAAATGCATTGTCTTTCGTTTCTATGATAAACTGTCACAGAGCTGCCAATGGTTCCGGATTGTCCGTAATTTGTTACGCAACTCTCTGAATACAATCTCGTTAGAGCTGGAACATGTACTTCGGGTATTTAAAAAAAAAAAATTTAAAATTAAATGCCCAAAAAGGTCAAAAATGGGCAAAAATACTTGGTAGATTGTTGCGATCTGTGCCCGTGGGCACCACACTGGTGAACCTTGTTTTACATGCTATGATTTTTGTATACAATTATTTTTTCGAAAACATCCTAACACCTGTTGTTTGTCGGCAGGCGTTTGCCAGTAAAATCACAGGCATGTTGCTAGAGTTGTCCCCTGCACAACTTCTGCTGCTGCTGGCTAGTGAGGATTCTCTCAGGGCCCGAGTGGAAGAGGCTATGGAGCTGCTCATTGCACATGGAAGGTTTGCATATATTCACTTCTTACACTATACACTTATGATACAGGTATTTTTAGTTAATGAAATGACTAAAATGGAAAAAAACATTTCTGTTTCCGAGATAAAATACAAACGAAAATGATTTTAAAAAAAACAAACTAACTGAAGGTATATTTTACATTTACTAAAACGTACCATAATTGAAGAGCAAATGCTAATCGCTAAAGTAAAATACAGCGTTGTGAAGGACCCAAAATAAATACTTTTCTCAGATGTCTGGTTAGAACCTCATTTGGGCGGAGTGCCAACATATATGAACACAAATGTTGTATTTCTATCAATACGTATCGAGACATAAAATGTCAGCTACATTAGCAATTTAGTATGACGAAAAGGTTCGATGTCAAACATATATTAAATATTTATCATCTCATCAATATTTGCACCACAGAGTACTGACTTTCGAGAGCTACACAATAATAGGGGTCAAAATTATTTTTAATCGCTTTAGCTTTGCTAAGGGGCAATGATTCTATTGACATAATCTGACATCTATGTAAAAAGAACATGTACAAAATGTAAAAAATCTGGGGTTTAAGTTTTTTTTTTAATTACAAAATTATAATAACCCCACTTATGATTAACCCGGCAACCAAGGCTTCACTTTTGTTCAATAAATAAATCATCAATACCTCATGACGGCTGATATTCAGGTTAAAATGAATCTCACAACAAAACACTATCCAGTGGTAATAACTATGAACTCTGTCTTACCCAGGGAAAATGGTGCTGACAGTATACTGGACCTGGGTCTTTTGGAAGCTCCAGAAAAAGCACAAGTAAATTGTCTTACCCTTACTGTTTTATGACTTCATATTAATCAAAAAACTAAGTGATATGATATTCTGAAAGTTAAGTGTTTGCTCTGTTGTTTTTGTGCTTTGGACTTAATTTTGCATGATTTTCTTTTCAAACATAACATAGCCCGTACTCTGCCGCTAACCTGTTCTTCTCTTGGTTATTTCTATAGCAACAGGAGAATCGAAAGCGCCATGGTTCAACACGTAGTGTAGTGGACATGGAGCTTGATGACCCAGACGATGGGGATGACAACGCTCCGCTCTTTTACCAGCCTGGCAAACGAGGCTTCTACTCTCCTCGGCCTGGAAAGAACACAGAGGCCAGACTCAATTGCTTCCGTAACATCGGCAGGTAATGAACAATAGTGGAACGTCACATTTTCGTGGTTTGGTATTTGTCTTTTCACCTATTTGCAGATTTTTGAGGGACCTATGCTCCGTTTTTCACTGCTAAAAAACATTTTGGGGGGGGGATTTGAGGCAAAATACTGTTTACTTTGTACATATGTACATATAAGTTGTCATTTCTACAATTTTCACATCATTTTTTTTTTTTTTTTCAAAAAATATATAGCTGCTAAACTGACATTTGACAATCATATTATCTGAACCAACGTGGCATTTTTGCAAGGTTGCACAGAAAATCACCTTCTCATAAACCAACCTCAAATTAGAGTTTGTAACAGATGCAACAACATTCCTGAGACTTGACAATCATGACTAACAAAAGCAGCAAGCAACATTGAGGTACCTAGTGAGGGACGTTGCTGCTTTTTAATTGAGACAACAAAGGTTTACAGTTTCCCCCCAAAAAAATCAAAGTGTCCACTTAATCAAACTTCTCTGACTGGAGGTGGACAAAAACACACCCCATCAAATCCTAATTTGAATCACCGTCGATTCATGCAGAGCCGGCAACCAATGCCTATGATGGAACACCATGTCCCACTACAGGAGCGTTGGCGCCATCGATGAAACTCCTGTGCTTTTTTTGTGCTGACAAAAGTTCATTTTGCACTGTACTTCATCCCTTGCAGTGATTCTTCATCAGAATTGTTGACACTCTTCAAGTACAGGCACTCTCTGTTGTGTACCAGCGTGCTTAGCTCTGTTGTTTACTGTACTGTAGGGTGCAGCATTTTTTTCAGACGTTTGTAAGCATATAAAATGCTATAATTGTTTGGAGATCACAAGTTGCCGTACAGTAATATTTTAAACTATCAATTTATTTGTGGTTGGGTTCAGTTCCTGTTCTGAATTCCTGCTGGTCAAAGATGAGGTGTTTGTCTTCATCCTTGAGTAAAATTCTTTCAAGAGTGACTTTTTAACATGATTGTCATTTTTATTATAGGATATTGGGGTTGTGTCTCCTTCAGAATGAACTCTGTCCAATAACATTGAATAGACATGTAATTAAGGTCTTGCTTGGAAGGAAGGTAGGCCGAACAAACCCCTCTTCTTCTCAAATACCATTTGTGACATGAAGTTGATTGTACTAACTGTCAGTACTCTGTTATTCACTGCAGGTGAACTGGCATGATTTTGCATTCTTTGACCCGGTCATGTACGAGAGTCTGAGGCAGCTTATCCGCCATTCACTGGCTGGTGAAGCGGAAGCCGTATTTGCTGCGATGGATTTGGCCTTTGCTATTGACCTTTGCAAAGAAGAAGGGGCCGGACAGGTAATGATATCATCAGTATTTCACCCAAGAACAGCTTCAATCCGAGATGTTTTTTTCCAGCACTATCCTATTAAACAGTGTTTCATGTGCTTTTCTTATTTGTTTATCGGAGTGAAATTGGATTGGGGAAAATCTGCAACAGGGGGAACATACAAAAAAAACTCAACAATTGTATATTTTCACCTCTGCAACATGCTTTTAACACACTTAGCCATATTAAAATACATTTTTTCAAAAACTTCATCCTGAACACCTGTTCTAATTCTTGCTGGTAAGACTACTGCATATTTTAATTCATTTTGAACATGCAGTCAAGAAAACTCATACACACACAAACAGAACAAAAGTATACAGTATACATAGTCCCCCCCCCCCAAAAAAAAAAAAAAACCCACGTCCTGGCTAGAAGACCATCACTGTCACCACTGATATGTGTGCAGCCCTTAAAACTAATAAACTATCAGGATTCTGTGTGAGTTTACTAAACCTTGAATATTATTTATAATATTCGACCTTATTAAAACTGACTGTGTTCGTCCTGGTCTAGGTTGAGCTTCTCTCTGGTGGGGTCAACATGCCAGTAACTCCCCTCAATGTATATGAGTATGTGCGGAAGTACGCTGAGCACAGAATGCTGGTTGTGGCTGAACAACCACTCCATGTGAGTCCTATTCCTTGACTTTGAATACACCAATAGTCATCAAATGTTGTACCAAACGTTCATGTTTTATTGTCATTATGTTAAATACAATAAAAGGTGTCTATTTTGGAAAGACTTTCATGTTAATTCATGCATCTATTCCCAAACTTAATGTCCATCCAAGGCAATGCGGAAGGGTTTGCTGGATGTACTTCCTAAGAACGCCCTGGAAGATCTGACTGCGGAGGACTTTCGGTTACTTGTCAATGGTTGCGGAGAGGTCAACGTGCAGATGCTCATTAGTTTCACCTCCTTCAACGATGAGTCTGGTATGTAAACTGTGTCTGGATCTTGTATCTGTCAGTAATCTTTGTTGACTTGAAACCATTCTTGCATATCCACTGATAAAACCAAACTAACACTTGTTTGTTCAACAGGGGAGAATGCCGACAAGCTACTGCAGTTTAAGCGCTGGTTTTGGTCGATAGTCGAGAAGATGAGCATGACCGAGAGGCAAGATTTGGTAAGATCTGATTTGTAATCTCTTTATATGACCTGGTCTAATGGTAAAATTAATTTTAAATGATTAGGATGAAAGGTTATGTCAAAGGTTTTCCTGAATGGCTCAACTATTCATTGTCTCATCAGGTATACTTCTGGACTTCCAGTCCATCCCTGCCAGCCAGTGAAGAGGGCTTTCAGCCAATGCCCTCAATTACCATCCGGCCTCCAGATGACCAGCACCTCCCCACAGCCAATACGTGCATCTCGCGCCTCTATGTGCCACTCTATTCTTCAAAACAGATACTCAAACAGAAGCTCCTGTTAGCCATTAAGACCAAGAACTTTGGTTTTGTTTAGAGGTTAAACTGAAAAGAGTTTAAAAAAATGTTTACTGTTGTGTAATATTTACTTAGCTCCATTTTGTAGATTTATTTTTTTGTCTATACAATTTTATTAAAATTCGACATACTGTCGCTATCTCCCCAGACAATATTTGTGTTGTGAACACAAACTGTTATTTTTATTTCATTTTTTTATTGTTTTTTTTTTTTTCTTTTGTGTTGAAATCAAATGAAAAAGATGTATACAGTCCAGAACATTCCTGCATTGGCACTGTAATATGTAAAGCCCACAGCTCTACTCGATTAGCTTAAACGTTTGCTTCCCAGGAATTTGGTCTGACAGAAAGCTGTCTGCCGAAACCCAGCCAAAGATGACGGCAGTAGACGTATTTAAAAGAAGACACTGTGATTATAAGTTTCCTTCCCAAGAAAAGTACTATCACTGATAGTTCACTGCTGCCTTTCTGGAAAATCTTTTTTTTTCTTCTTGTACAGGGGGAGTAGGGAATTTCAAAATAAACTTGGATGCAAAAAGTTGGGCATTGATTATTTCTGCATTAATAAATTTAGGTAACTAAGGGGTGGTTGAGCCAAACAGTCGCATCAGGAGTTAAAAAAACAAAACAGGATTACTTTTTTTTTCAATTTAGTTCTCTTGTCTGAGTTGATATTGACTTTAATTTTGAATAGAATGTCCATGACTTCCGCATTAAAATTAGAGTTTTGACTATTTCCCGCTCAAATATATGGAGATGAGAAGTGTGCAAAGAGCATGCAGCCTAACCTCAGAGTCCAGTGAGGGTTGGACTACATCAAGGCTTCCCTTGTGCAATGATTCTGTTCATAACCTTTATGAATAGAATTTCTAGGTTCACGAGTGAGGGGAGGATAGAGCGGGGGACCGACACAGGCGGACTGGTACAGCGTCTTCTGTGACGTTGACTCTCTGTATTGGTCTGTCGTGGTGAAGAAGGAGCTGAGCCAGAAGGCAAAGCTCTCAATTTACTGGTCAATCTACATTCCCACCCTGACCTATGGTCATGACCGACAGAATGAGATCCAAGATACAAGCGGGCAAAATGAGTTTACTTGGCAGGGTGTCCAAGCTCTCTCAGAGATAGTGGAAGAAGCTTGGTCATCCGGGACGCGACTCAGTCAAGCTGCTGTTATTCCATGTTGAGAGGTGCCAGATGAGGTGGCTCGGGCATCAATTAGGATGGCGCCTGGACGCCTCCCTGGTGGTGGTGGCAGGGGACCTCGGAGATGACACAGGGCTGAGAATGCTTGGGATTTATTTTTCAACATCTATTTGCAAAAGTACACAAATAATATCAGGAAACGTTGCGTTAGCAGATGAATTAAAATAACTGTATGGAGTCACAAATTGCATTATTCGGCAAACGTACATCTGAGAATGAAGACTTTTAGGTCTTTGGGTCCGCTGCATCAACATTAAGGGTTTTTTATTTCCTAGAAATTTGGAGGCGCAACATTTCTTCCCTATCCCAGCGATATTCGCATTTCCACGCATTTCAACTATAATGATAAAAGACACAAATCTGCATGTTATTAAGTAGTGCAGCAAACAATAACAATAATGAAACATGAGCAGAGGAAATTTTTACTAGCACTGTCACCGTTTTTAGGGCAAAATGCTGCCATTTTAGGGCAGTCCAAATGGTCACAAACACATCTAGAAAAAAAAACACAAGCGTACAGACGTTCACATGATTCATATTGTCTATTATGTTCCGTTAACCTTGGCAGACCAGTTGAATTCTCCTGAGTAAAATAAAAATATACAAAAAATTACATGTTAACATTGCAGCCTAATGAGAGAATTAAAAGGCCAAGGTTATTTTAACTCCAATTGGTCTGTTAAAAAGTTAACAAGTTAAGTTATTCCTTCATTGAATGTATTAATTGCTGTAACTTAACACAATATATACATTGTAATACAATACAATTATATTTAACTATATCTTGCAATTAAAGAGACGACCAAATTCTTACTTTTGACGACAAACTTTATTTTGAAAGCTAAAGCTGCCTAGATATACTTCCGCTCATCGAAATCCCTGCAAGCCTCGAGTTGCCGCGCAAACCCTAATAACTTTAAACTTGGAAAAGTCACGTTTTTTTTTTTTTAGAAATATGACTAGTTAGGACCTTTATATTCCTCAAATAATGTATACTGAATGCGCAACAAATTCGTGAGCAAAATAAGATTTCTAAATACCATTCCCCCATTTTCACATTTTATTTAAAGTTAAATAACATTCCGTCTTCGTAAGAACGAATCTGTTTTCTTCACCGTTTCTTTAAACGTCACACCTTCGAAACGTGTAATTCCTTATGACGTTTTCTTTTGTTTACTCTGTACGACATTGTGATTCTCTAACTTCCGGCGAGAGTTGAACGCAGCATAATTATGAGACGGCATCGTTCCTCCTCTAGTCGAAGCCATATGTGGTGAATGTGGCTCGCTTGCGCTCACACTTGACACTTTGCGGGCAGAGTCATACAATGCTACCCTCTTCTTTACGGCCTACGAAGCGCATTCATTTTTGCAACGTTCTATCGATTCAGCTAGGCTAGCTAGTTAGCAAGCTAGCTACTTTTGCTACCTGTCTAGTTAGGCCGAGTGGAAGAAGGTGATGCATTTATTGTTTTTCATCATGTCAAAGTCATCCCGTCGCTATTTTTAGCTAGCACTGCAGGCTTGGTCGGCTAAAAGAGGCGGCTTTAATTGTGAATCGTTGGGAAGCTTTATTAGCAATACACATGGAACAGTGGAAGGACGCGGCCTCTCAGCAGGCCGAGCTGCTAGCATCTCGCGTGAATGAATTGTTGTCCAAAGGACAGGAGTTTTTGCGTGCACAGCTCGGCTTGGATCTGGCGATCAAGCCCGAGCACATTCCGCCATGGGTGATCCTCGTTGCGATGTGCACCGGCTTCGTGCTGGTGCTCGTAATGTGGGCCTCGATGTGTCAGGCTCTCTTCAAGAAACGGCCTGCGATCACCGTTGTGGAGGACACCGTCGAGGTGAAACGAAGTGCCAGTAAACCAGTCAAATCAGAGGAGCCGAAGAAGAAGAAGAAACGCGCTGAAAAGGCACGTTTAAAACTTCGCTTACCATTTTGATGATAATTTTACCCTCATCCAAATTACCTGCTAAGCTAACGCTTCTTACCAGAATACGACCGGGCCCACCCAATGCCATTTTAAGAACTCAAACTGCAATCATCTTATTGTACATTTGTCGAAACGTATCGTGTCATTCTTAATTTTGTGTTCAGAAAGCCCAGCCAAATGGTAGAGCTGTCACTGAAGAAGAAGACGCCATAGTTAATGACAGAGTGCCACATCAACAGTCACCTCCTCCACAAACCAAGAGCGAACAAGCTGTTGAGGTAATATGCGGAACAAAGCTATTTAGGTTACCTAAATCTGCTAGTTTGATCCCTGTTTCGATATAGTTGACGCTCAAAAGGGACATTTTAAAAATAGACGCGTTAAAAAAATCAAATACAGTTGCAAAGGTGTAATTCGTTTAACACCGTCAGATTTATTCATCAGCAGCACTAATTATGCTAAGAAGCGTTTCTAGTATTTTCATTATATCATGAGAAGGGCAAACTGTTACATTTCTCAATATTCATGATCAAATTGCATCAGCCACTGTAGAGTGTTCTATGATATTCCTAATTATTCGTTATTATTCGGCAAACCGTAATCACAGATGAGAAGCTCAAGCGTCATAATTGCAAATGGTCAGACCTGTAAAATCAGCATTTGAGCTGTGGCATGAGTATATCTTTTTCTTGCGCCTATATGTCAGATGAATGCGATTTATTGATTTTTGTGAAAAGAAAAGCGTTAGGGGTGGTTTCTCTGTCAGTGTCACCCTTCAATGATGTAGACACGGCAGCTGCCCGTGTTGGGTTTCAGTGTCAACTGTAACCTGCCGATGCTGCAAACCCTCAGGGGGATTGACAACTGGCTGAAGTTAAAGCAATTTGTTCCATACTACCTACTTGATAGTGTGAAGTATCAAACTATCAAATACTGTAGGTGTTAAGAATCAGTTAATGTAGTTATGCATATCATATAAATGGATTTACATTTTGGAAGTTATTAAAATGGGACATACCATGTGTATGTGGTTTCACTTATAAATAGACTTAACCTGAGTATGCATATTTGATTGACTGCTTGCTGATGAAATCCTGTGTGTTTGCTGCCCAGTGTGTTATATAGATCATTTTCCTACCAAATTGTTTCTTCTTTTAATAATAACTATTTGTCATCTAGTCAAAAAAGGCCAAGAAGAAAGCCAAACAGGCAGTGAAGGAAACTGTGACAGCTGTTGTAAAGGAGCCGGAGGAAGGTAAAATGTCATACATATAGAGAGTGAGTGAGAGAGAGGTGTATTTATTTATTGTGATAAGACTGTGTATAATGTTTAGCCAGATAATGTCATTGTTAAATTTGACTGCGATGCATATCATATTGATTCGCCATGTCAGGAGGTATCAACTGAGCTGTTCTAGTTAATATTTTAACCTTGGTTACTGTTAGTCTTTATGACTCTCTGTTTTTGACTGTTAGCCTACTCTAGCTGCTTGTTAAGGTTTCATTTTGTATTTCTGTGTTTGAGTGTGCACTAGGGCTGTCTCTCTCATTTCTTTTTATCATCAATTATTCTGTTGATTATTCCAATGATTAGTCAAATAATCGTAAAATGTGATTTTGCATTAAGTGTATTTAGCGATAAAAATTAAACTAAACAATTAAGCGATGTCACAGGAGAGGGATTGCTGTTATACTCACCAAGCTTTTTGAAACCGAGATCATACTTGTTGCTCATTGTTTTCCAAATAAAAACTGATGTTTGCAAATGTCTTATTTTGATTAAACACAAAAGATAATTACTTTGCTTTCATGAATGACGACAGACAAATCAGAATAATTACTGTTGATACTGAAATGAGAGGATTTGGACTTTTAAGTTAAACATTGGACTGAAATGATTGAGCATTTATTTCAGTAAAAGCAGGTAGTCATCAATTTCATTTGGCAATCAATTAGTTGTCAATTAATACTTCTGACACCTTTACTGCGTACCTTTCAATAAATGGCCGAGAATACATTGGTGACTGGCAGGTGTTTTTCAGTGGTAGGATTTGTCTAACTCAGGTGTGGGCAAACTTTTTGATTGGTGGGCCACAATGGGTTCTAAAATTTGACAGGGGGGCCCGACCAGGAGCAGATGGATGGAGTGTTTTGGTAACCTCACTTCATTGGAGAAAAAAAAAAAAAAAGTTTAATTTTAAATGAAAATGAACAAAAGCATTACAACAAAATATCTGTTTGACACGCCAGAGTATTTAGAAAATAAAACATCAACAAGGTTTATTCATTTAATTTTTTTTGTTTGGCGGGCCCGATTAAAATGTTTAACGGGACGCATGTGGCCCCCGGGCCATAGTTTGCCCACACCTTGTTTAACAAGTCTGTCATCCTGCCTTAGCCATAACGTTTTGTGTGATGTATATTAATTTGTATTTTTTTTTAAACTTTTTTTTTTTTGCAACACATTCCACATTCAGGCACATGGGAGACAAAGGTCAGCAACAAGGAAAAGCGTGAACAACGCAAGAAGGACAAGAGTTCCAGTGATGGCTCTGCCAGTCCTGGTGGTGGTGGCGGCACTCCTGTGAATGCTTCTCCAGAGCAGCGCAAGCCCTCAGCAGCTACTCCACCTGCCAACCAGAAGAAGAAGAAAAAAGGTTTGGATTTTATTTAAGGCTGCACTTCTTCCACAAAGTTTACAGCTTTAAGTTGACTGACAGTGATCAACGGGCAAACATTCCATACCTTGCTCATATTATTGTCACACCTGTGGCATTTGGAAATGTCTGTCTTCACTTGGGTCCGGCATCATTTGAATTTGACTAATGCAGTTCAGATTCCGGATTCTCATTTTGATTCCGGTTCCAAATGATTCTTGATCATGTTTATCTTATAAGGCAGAGTAAAAAATATTTGCACGTTTTAAATTAGGGGTATCCCAACTATGGCCTTCTATTTTTAATGGGTCGCTGCATCGACCAATGTACAAATTTGACACAGCCCGTGTAGTTTGTCTGCACGTGTGGTGTGGCTGGGGAAAGCAGTTTTTGTCTTGTTTTCATCTCACTTCTTTGTCAATCAAACACACATCATTTGGTAGAGCCATTGGGCTCCCTAAAATCCTCAAAGATCATTGACTTTATTATTAGCGAGCTGTTTTTTTACTTTAAAGTATATATTAAAAAAATATAAATTGTCGCTTTGTGTATTTTTATCCACAGTGATCGATTAGTTTAGTACGTTGAAAAAAATGAATATGTAAAAGTGGCCGTTGGGAGAAAAGGTTTGATAGAAATGAAAAAGCTAACCTTCCTGTGCAACCTTCTTTGCACAATATTGCAAGTGTTGTGCTGAGGAGAATTGTTAAGTTCTTCTTCGGGTCGCCGACGAATGAGGAATTTTAAAATACAAATGATTCTGGGAGAATCTGAATGTTAAATCTTAGACCTGGTTCCAATCGAGAGTTGATGCCCAACCTTAGTCTCCTCTTTGTTGTAACAGTTGCCAGGATGAACGATAAATACATTTGCATGAATGTTCTGTTTAACAGACATAAAATTATGGAAGTGCACCTTGCATTTTTTTTTTCACCTTACTCAATTCTTTCCTGCTAGGAGAGTCATCAAAAGTAACTGCAGAGAAGATTAATGCTGCTGTAGCTCATGGTAATTATCAGTGGATTGCATATTAACACTGGTGTCTCATACAAGGTTCAAACCTTTATCGACTTTACTCTGTGTTGCGTCATTGACTTGGTGTGTGCATGTGTGGGTGTGTGTGTGGGGGTGTGTGTGTGTGTGTGTGTGTGTGTGTGTGTGTGTGTGTGTGTGTATCCTGGCTGACTATCACATGTCTCTTTCTTGGTATCAGTTAACACCAGTGAGGCACCAATAGTAGCAGCAGGTGTGGCTGACATTCAAGCGGTCAAGGTTCCACACACTGTCGCTCCAAAGACTCAAGGCCCGTGGACTGCCACAAGAGAACCAGCACCAGTGTGGAAGACCGATATTGATGGTAAAGTTGAGAAACCATATTTAAAAAAAATTTAGAATTGCAGTAATCCTTCCAAGGTGGAATTGGCAACATAACAAGTGGCAGTCATTGTTGTGGAATTTTCTAGAAGTGACCTGTCCGTTCAGACGGAAGGTCGCATTGCAAAAAATCAGATGCCTATCCAATCTAGGTTCACACATGAACGTGACCCAGGTTGGATTTGAAAAAACTGGAATTGAGCTGTTCAGATATGTCATTAAACAATCAGATACACGACACATAAGGGCAGAAAAAAATGCGATTTGAGTTGCACTTTCCTGCAATTTGAACTCCGCCTTGTCACAGGTAACTGCAACAAATGAATGTGAATTATGCTTTGCTTTGTAAGGGGCAAATCATGATAAAAGTGTCACGGTAAAAAAAAAATCATCAATGCTCAACTGCGACTTAATACTGTGATTGTAGCTGCACTAGTGTTGCATGGAGTGTCAGTTAGACTTCACAAGGGAGCTAAACCCTTGCTGACTGACGGGGACTTGCTGTCATGTCACTTGTGGCTGAAATGACAAACTTCTTGTTCACTCGTTGTCATCTGTCATTAATGTGGTGATCGGCCTAAACGCTCTGTTCATTCGATTGAATGTTAGCCGATGATGTACAGTTGTGAGAAAGCAAAAATAATTTTTCTCTATTAAGGCTCAATGTATTTGGACATAATATAATCCGCTGGTCGTTTCCAAGTTTAAAAATGAGGTCAGTCTCACATAAGAGGAAGCAGTGCAAACAAGGCAGTCCTTTTCTACCCACTTTACAATTTGGAAAGTAGGTAAATAGCTTTAGTTATCAGCATTCACATGAAAAGTATGTTTTTTTTCCCTCCTAGATTCATGGACTGTGATTGATAGGGTTCCATCTGATCTAGTTTCCTTTACTAAACTGGGTGTTGGCAAAGCTGGTAAGTGCAGTGCATTTTCAGTGTTTTGCTCAACAATGGAGGGAAAAGCATGAAATTTATGGTGTGTTGTGTGTTTAGATCCGCAGCTGGTAGATAACACATTATGGCTCAGTCAGCCCAAAGTAGATGACGAGTGGTCTGGATTCAGTAAGAATTTTGTTCCCAATTGCCCCCAACCTCATTTACTAACTCTGCTTTGTATTTACCCCAATTGTTTTTCCACTCCAATTCAGATGGTGGTTCAACAGATCCCACCTCTGACTGGAACGCTCCCTCTGAAGTTTGGGGCAACTATGAGGAGCCCAAACCTCAGCCCACTCCTGTTCATGAGCTGGCTCGAAGTGTGCCCGCCAAACCTAATCGACTGAGTGGAGCTGCTGTAAGTAACGGCTTTGGGACCCGACAGCCATTTAAAAGCCCATTTCTTTTGTGGTCCCACCTTGCAACTCCACCTTGTGTCCACCGGTAGCGACATCCTCAGACTTGGAGTGAAACTGCAACACATTTTCAAAACTAACGTGTGGGTCGCGACAAAATAATTTGATAGGAAAGCCACCGAACGGACAAGAGTAGAACACTTAGATAATCATGTATAATACCACGCCGCCACAAATGCCCTCCAATGCAATGTATTTATCCTACGTCAGTTTCTTCTTGGTGTACTCAATGTACACATGGGCTGGATTTTGTCATGCCTGATGGTTTGCAATGAAGCCTCTTCATATGTACATGTTTTTGTCAGGAGGAGGATGATGAAGATGAAAAGGACAATGGAGCGACTGCTGCTGATGGAGGTGCTAAAAATAAAAAGAAGAGGAAGAAAAAGAAAAAGGCAACCGAGGAGGGAGAAACAGTCCAGGTAACTGCCAATAGAAATGTCTCCACTTTTGTGCTTATGAATAATGATAGATGATAGTGAGTGATTATTAATGAATACCTTCTTCACACAAGCCTGATGCAAATGTCACTATGCCATATACAGTTGGGTGACATAAAAAATACAATTTGAGTTCAACCAAAATGTCCTGGAAAAATATTCCTCAATTGTCAAACTAAACTTGCAAGCTCTCAGCAATTTTCGTGAGATGCTCACGTTAGCACCACAAATTAATTTTGCTTTTTGTTTTGTGATGCCATCAAATCAGAGATGGCGCTAAGAAGTGATTTGCTTCTTCATGTGTTTCCAGCAATTCAGTGAATGCATAATTATATGCGTGTACTCTGAGCAAGCACATCCTAAAGCAGGGGTGGGCAAACTTTTTGATTGGCGGGCCACAATGAGTTCTAAAATTTGACAGGGGTCAGACCGGGAGCAGATGCATGGTGTATTATGGTAACCTCACCTCATCTGAGAAAAAAATATATTTAATTTTAAATGAAAGTAAACAAAAGCATTACAACAATATATATGTATTTGAAAAACCACAGTATTTAGAAAATAAAACATTAGCAAGGTTTATTAATTAAATTTTTTTTTTCAAGTTTGGCGGGCCGGTTTAAAATGTTTACCGGGCCGTATGTGGCCCCCGGGCTGTAGTTTGTCCACACCTGTCCTAAAGTATGAATTGTGTACTCAAATGTTTTAAGTAGCAATATTTTTAAAATGCTTCTCAAGTTAAACTGCTCAACTTGAAATGCATTTACTTTAGTTGTTTTATGACACTGGCTGAAATCAACAAAATGGTTATTTGTTGAACAACTTTTATGGTGCATGCTATATCAACAGCTGAAGCCTGCTTCCTTAATTTTATTCTTAATTTATTTATAGTGCAGTTGTCTTCCTACTACGACATGTTAAAATGTTACTTGTAGAACATTACCTGTACTTCTGAAGGTTTTCATGATGAGTTTGAGGCTTTTGTTTTTCATTATCTTGGGAACATCTGTTTTAAAAATGGAACAACTTAAAAGTCAACCAGCGCCACTGAACAGATTGTGTTCGGTTTTGTAGTTTTGTTATTTTTAGGAGTAGATTTCAGTCTATCACCTCTGAACATCTTAAACGTGCCTGAACAAATTCCCACCTAGGTGGTAGTGCCAGAGAAGAAGGTAGAGCCTCCATCCCTATTGAAGGAGAAGAAGAAGAAGAAACCGAAGCAGCAGCCACCCGCTCAGGAGAATTCAGCTGCTGCTGTCGTGGTTGGTGGCACTGACATTTTGCGTCATATCACTTGATGCGTAGTATGCACACAATGTCCATGTTTTTTTCTAATTTGAGAATAAAAAGTCTGTATTATTCTTAAAGACTCATCTTTTTAATTATTTCCCGAAGCTGATATGTCATCTCGCTTGCATTGTAGGTGCAATCGGAGCGACCAGTGAAGAATAGCGCATCTCAGAAACCTCTTGCCAACCAAGTGCCACTGAAGCAACCTGAGGCACATGCCACAGCTCACATCAAGCTTCCTGCTCCAGCACAACAGCGTGAGTAACAGTAGCCTGACACAACTGTTAATAGAATTGTCATTCTTGGGAAACAATTTTTAATCATTCTTTGATTTAATAGCGTTGTATAGCGTGAGACTTTTTTCCATAAATTGTCAAAATGTCCCTTTCCTTCTGTTGATGGGGTAAAAAAAAAGATGGCGACAGTAACATAATCAGGTGCCTGAATGATTTTTGTTTGGGGCAGGACTTTTATCCTTTTATCTCATGTGCTACGCATACATAAAATGAGCTTTTCCAAGATATTTTCGTTGGTCGGAAATAACTGATTTCAAACTGTCCGTTTTGTCATTCAAAAATATCCACGCTATACAAATAGTTGTCTTGTATTTGAAAGCTTTGTTTGGGTCTTCGTGCTCCTTAATTTGATATAGCAGCTTTCCTCTGATTGGTCAGTTCCCAATATGTGAGCATCTAGTGGTCACTGTCTTGTCAAGGTTCTCCTCTCTTCTCAAAAGTTCGCTGGAGCTCTGACAGAGTGACCTTCGGTTTTTTTGTCAGTGCCCTGACTAAGGCACTTCTCGCCTGATTTGCTCGGATTAGACGGGCGACCAGGTCTAGGAAGAGTTCTGCAGGTTAAGAACTTCCATTTATGGAGGATGGTGGCTACTGTGCTCATTGCCACCTTCAAAGCAGCTGACATTTTTGTGTACCCTTTTCCAGATTTGTGCCTAGAGACAATCATGTCTCAGAGGTCTGCAGACAGTTCCTTTGACTCCGTTTGTGCTTTGACATGCGCTGTCACTTATATAGTGAGGAGTGTGCCTTTCCAATTCATGTCCAATCAACTGAATTTAACACAGGTGGACTCAGATTAAGATGGTGGAATCTCTCAAGTGTGATCAGTGGAAACATAATGCACCTGAGCTTTGTGACCAGAGCTGTAAATACTTATGTAAAAAAAAATTTTTAAATCACTAATATATTTTTTGTTGCACACGTTGTCATTATGGGGTGTTGTGTATAGATTTTTGAGAAAAAAAAATAGTTTAGATTGAGCCTGTAACAAAATGTGGAAAATGTCAATACTTGCCAGATGCACGTCATGGCCTCATTTTGACAAGTTATGTATCAAACAGTGGCTTATTATGGAAGCACCTGTTTAAGAAGGGAGAAAATGAATGGAGAGACTAACTTTATTTATTTATTTTCTAACAGAAAAACCTGAAGAAAACCAAGCCGCCAAGCAGTCAAAGAAGAAGAAGGCAAGAAGGGAGACATGAGTCCGCTTTGCAGTCAAACATGCAAAAGACTTGATGCCCTGATTATGCAACAACTTTTAACGTTAAGAACTCGGACCTGCGGTCAATTGAATGGACTTGTCTTAAATCCTGACTGGAAAAAAAAAACGAGAACAACATTTTACAACGTCTTTAAGTCATGGAAAAGTGACCCAAGAAGCAGCTTAATCTAATGTCATGCTTTGTGAATTAATTTTTAAACATGCTTTTGATACTCTGTCTTGTAATTCCATTGATTGAACTAAGTGAAGGAGCTAGTCATTAGAATTGTAGAATTAAAGAAAATGTCGTGGTGACTATGAGGTTACTCAGCATGTCAACATTATGCTGAACTGGCCTTTTGTTTTGTCAGCTGTACGGTGAGCATCATGAGTGAAAAAGGTCACATGTTTATTTGGACATTTTTAACTCAGTAGTGTTTGAACGTGTCTATTCTGTATTTTTCATGGTCTGTGAGATTTCGGCAGACTCTGTCCATCCGGTTTATGAACTTGTATGTTGTACTGAGACTTGCGATCCCTTCCGGTTTTTACAACATATACTGTGCAAAAGCTCTGTTGCCGCAGTCTTGTTGGACTCTCTAGTTGAAGATGCACTGTGTTTTCAACTTCTCTCTGACTTTCCATCTTTAGTTGATTCTCAAGGCTAAATATTCTTTTGTAAGAAAAAAAAAGAAGACAAAAACAAATTGTTTGTAATAAAAGTAAAGCTGAAGCCATATGTTAAAAGACCCAAATTGCTGTGTACGGCCTTTTGTTTTCATTTTGCTATTGTTTGGCTGCCTCTACGAGGAGACTATTATTACCTACGACTGCCGTTTTAAGGGATGTAGAGAGAGACAAATTCATGCTATTGATGCATTTTAAAGTTACAAGAGCTCTTGGTGACATCCTAGGCTGATAACCTAGACACAATTTGTAGTATGTCAGACATTGCCATGCAGGATGTAGGATTTAAAAATTTTTTAGGGATGGTAAGTTTTATATCTTAGGGACTATTCAAAGACCCTATCCAATATTCTAAACACAAGACAAGTACTGTGAAATAGTTTCTACCAATTTTGTTTTTTAAAAAAAATGTACAAGCACCAGACCTACCTGGTTATTGGTTAAAGAGCAATTGTCTCCTGAAGCTTAAAACTTAAAACTGGTTGTGCCAACCTTGGCAGCAGTAATGGAAATCAAGCATTTGTAATGAGTCATTGATCACTGGAGAAATTTTAGCTCACTCTTCTTTCAACCCTGAACTGCATGTTTAAGGTCATACCACAGCATCTTAATTGGATTTAAATCAAAACATTGACATTGCCACCAAAAGAAACCGTTTTTATTGGTTTGTGGAGCAATTCAGAAGTGGACCTTTGGTAAGTTTTCGGTGGTTGTCCAGCATGGCTAACACAAAAAGCACTTGAGATTAGGACACAATCTGATTTAATGTTAAAACCTGGTTATCTTTTGAGAATTTTCTGGCAGACAACAAAATTAATTGCTGCATTAATCACAGCAAATCGTCCAGGTCCAAAAGTTACTTTTCCCACACAGGGTCAAATAGAAGGGGTGTAAGAAAAAGTGTCTGAACTGAAAAATCATTTTTGAATTCATTCAAAGATGCAAGTGCACCAAATTCAGTGTAATGAAATCATTCCACTTCAAAATATGAGATCCTTATTGTATACTCTATTCAAGTGATTTACAGTTTATCTAGTTATAATATATACAGTTAATATATCCCGATTTCTGGTAATACTCTACAATATATATATGCAGCATATTTACACAACTCTCTCTCTTTTTCCCTCCGGACCTGCCCCCATCTCTACAGGTTTAAAAATGAAAAGTGGCCTTTACGCACAAGTGAGTGCAGCATACTGTATGAGTTTATCTTGTCAGGTTTGAGCGCACCGTTTTATTTTGAAAACCGGAAGTTGTGTTAAACGTGTTCCGGCATTTTGACTCCGGTGCTCTGCACGGTTAATCTGCTCCCAGAGATAAATAAGAAGCAAGGGGCAGGGAGTGTTTGTCATTGCTCAGTGTGGGCTGTGGTGGCACGCTGCGAGCGAGCGCCGACATTGTTTTAAAAGGTTGACATGATGACGACATCGCCGTGGGACCTGTGGTACTCCACAAGCTGCTGTCTATGCTGTCATGTCCGCACTGGAACCATCATCCTGGGGGTCTGGTACATGGTGAGAACCGCGTATCAGCAATTATCCATTAGCCGTAGTATGTGTCTAGAAACGAAGAGTGGACCTCTACACTTATTTTAAGCGATTATTTCATCATGATGTAAAATTAAATGCACAACATGCCCCATGTGTACTGGTGATTCAGGCAGCTAATATTCAAATTAACCATGTATTGCATTTGAATGAATGACTAATGGTGATTATGTGCTGTGTAATTTTTGGATAAAATGTAACGAATCGTCCATGGTGTGATTGTAATGGAGAGGGTAAACAATAGCACACGTGGAAAAATATTGAGACTCTCCCAATGAATAAATTAACGGTGGCGGCCTGCTTTTGTTACAGGCTGCCTATTGAATTTTCCGTGTATGAGTCATTTGCTGGAAAGCTGTGCTTGACCAGACCAAACTTGTTCACTCCATTTATACATTTTTACATCAATATTATGCACGCACTGGACGCTTCTTTAGATGCACCTGCACATTGAGATGCGGTAAAAGAGCTCTGTCGAAGACTCTGTCAGAGAGTTAATTATCCATCTATCTATTCATCTGGTTTTTGATCAGTTGACCTTGTTAGGGAGGCGGCTGAGCTGGCACCTATGGCAGCTGACTTAGGGTGAGAGGCGGGAAACAACCTGGACTGGTTACTAGAATCGCAACGATTAATTTATCAATATCTTTGTTACTGTTATGATATTTATTTATTTATTTGGGGGGGGGTCGTTATTTGTTTCAGTAGTTGGGTTCAAAAAGTAAAGCTCTTGTATTATACAGATTCATTAAGAACAGGGGAAAATACTCTCCTCAAGCTCAATTCAAGCCTAATTTCTATGTTAAAAAGTATTTTCAATGCTGTATTCTGAATTCTTGAAATGGCGATTTCAGATTTCCGTGGTCTAACCGATCTGGTGGCACTTGCCTCCTTATCCGCATTGTTTGTCTTATCTGCCCATATGTTATGTGTCCCTAAGCTCATCAACGCTGTTGTGTTACTCATCCTGCTCACCGCGCTCAGTGATCCTGAACAGTACCACCTGACCAGCGCTGAGTTGGCTAATGACTTGGATGTTATGGATGATGCCAGTAAGTTCATCAGAAAACTTGGTCCCTTGTATCAGGTTCCCAGAGAGACCAAATAGGACACGTCCACAGATGTACAGAGCAACTTTTCTTTTTTTTTATGTATAGTAAACAGCATATAGTAGGGGCAGAGAATTTGAAAGCCTCTTTAACTGCTGGAGGGAGCAGGTGTGCGCTCAGAACAGTTTGACAGGTGGGACGCAGTGAAAGCCACTGTTAGCCTTTCGACTCCAGTGTTCTACATTTGAGGGATTAAGCTCTCTGATGCTACTTTTCTGCCATGTGAGTGCTTTTGGACTTTTGTGTTTCAATCAAATCAGTGCACTTTGATACGGCGATAAGTTTGAATGAAAGCCTTGAAGGAATGAACAGAGGCTGGCCTGTCATCTATTATTCACTGTACAACCTGACCCTTCGATGACGTCTGTCGGTGTGTTTTGCATTCAGGATGAAGAAAGCTATACCAGGATAATAGCAAGTACCTGTAAATGTTTGATGAAGCAGGGAAAAAGAAATGCTGCACCTTTTGTCCAAAGCCGATTTACTTTACGAGTCCTTGGCAACATTATATGCAAGACAGAAAGAATAAATTTAAGAAAATAAAAACACAGTATCCCAATTTCTGTTACTGCAAGCCCAGGAATATTTACAGTTTGGCATTTTGCAAATTTGCCTCTTCCCATTTTCTTTTTTGATGGGGGTCAGTATTCACTGAAAGACAGTTTTAATTGAGTTGAGGAGCTTCATTTAGAGAAAAGTAGGCCTTTGCCGCTATCTTTTGGCACCTATAGCCTATTACATAGTTTTTACTATTTTATTACCTTTTGGCTTTATAATTATACCGTAGCAGTGGCGTCGCACCTGTGGGGGGGGGGATTTCTGCATGGCAGTTCATCTGTGTGATAGTGGGTCACAAGTTAAGACAATTTTCCCTTAAATGATGGTCTAATTAATATTATCCACTTTTTACCAGTGCACATTTTCCATCTTTGTTTTATATTTGCTTGCATATACTAAAAGCTTGCCTTACCTTTCTAATTCAGACATGTGCATTGCCTCGGCCATCTCTCTGCTGATGATACTCATATGTGGGATGGCAACATATGGTGCATTCAAGGTAAAATTATTGTTGTGTTTGGCTTTTTTGGTACTAGAAGCTCATGCAAAATCATCTCCAATCAATCTCCAACTAAATCTCTTTTTCAGTTGCGTGCTGCCTGGATCATCCCATTTTTTTGCTACCAGATCTTTGACTTTGCACTCAACACGCTGGTTGCTGTGAGCATTGTGGTCTATCCAAACACGATACAGGATTACCTGCAGCAATTGGTAAGAAACCTCCATCCAGTATGCTCAATGACAACATAAGAGAATGTTGTCTGTACATATTTGTGAGATAAACGCTTTGTCCTTTCCTTTTTAGCCTGACAATTTCCCATACAAAGAGGAGATTGCTGCCTTGAATAATGTGTGCTTGGTTCTCATTGTGCTGATATTCATCAGCTGTATTCTGGGCTTTAAGGTACGTCCTCTTCTTTAAGCGCAGTCTTTTTTTTTCACATGACTTTTTCATGTGTAGTCGATTAGAAGTGTTTTGTGTACAACAACAATGATTTGCCTACACAGACCCCTGACCTCAACCCTATCAAGAACATTCAGGATGATCTAGGACAGACATTGTCAGCCAGGCAGTGTCAATTAATTTAGCTAATTTTTGGGTAAATTTGATTTGCACATTATTATTATATCTCGTCATCACAACACGACGTGATTATATTTTGGAATACTCCAATTTACATTTTTATATGGACTAGTAGATACTGTACACGATATTCTCTGTGCTCCTGTTGTATTTATGGAACTCCTAGCTCTGTGTATGTAACAGAATTGACATCATTCCCCGTCTCCTGTATCGTGGATAAACAAACAAGGAGCACTTTGGGTTTATATTGTTCACTGTTGTCATACTTTCTTTTTTTCTTCCACCAGGCTTACCTGATCGCCTGCGTGTGGAACTGTTACAGATATGTGTGCAGCCGCGGCACTGCTGAAATCCTGCTTTATGTCACAACCAATGACACAACGGTAAGGCACAGATTCGCGAGAATTCATAGAGCTCTTAGCTTGATTATCAGCAGATTGTGCCATTGAACTAGAGTAGTGGCCAGTGTTAATTTCATCGATTCTTTTCGTCACAAATATTTTTTTCAGACAGAAACAAAAACTAGCAGAGTCATTCATTGATATGGTAACGAAAACTAAATTCATTGACAATATTGTCAATCAATTAAAAGACGATACGAAATACCACAGTGTCCAAATTGAATCCGAAGAAGGAATCATACGCGAGTAGGAGAAAAGAAGCACTCAGAAAATGGAACAGACAGATTACGTGAAAACAAGACCGATCAGAGGCCGACCGGAGTGGTGAACGGTAGTCAGATACCCGATTCAATCTAGCTCTTGGGAAGAAAGATGAGAAATATTTGACGGTAAAAATGCAAGATAATGTTGCTAACATTGTTGTCAAATTAAATTGTGGCAATCTAAAAATAATTGTGTCTGTATCGTAAGCGGGTAAGATACAACATGAGTACTGAGCATGGAAAGTTAATTTAAGGACTGCACCTGCACTTTATTTATATTCATGTTCGAACATGGTACATTCATTATGCACCTGTCCGATTACTTTTTTTTTTTAATTCATTTTGAAAACTAATTGTTGCAATAAGTTTTAAGATGGCGTAATATTGTCATTTCAACATTTTTCATTGAAACTAAGTTTAATATAGATACAGCTGTGTTAATTGTGTGTCGTGTGTGTTAAACTGCAGTTACAAATAGGTGTTGTACTTTTCTCTATGTAAGTTTAAATGTTTGCTGAAGGAAAACATCAACTGAATTAACTATTCATTTTGTTGACTAAAACAAACTGCTCTATTTTTGTCGACTAAAATGGACTAAAACTAAAATACAATCTGATTACTAAATTATGACGGAAACTTGGATTAATTTTAGTCAAAATAAAACTAAATTAAAATTCCTTGTCAAAATGAACACTAGTGGCCAATTGGCGATTTATTACTGTACTATTTTATCATACTGTTAATCCCTAAAAAGCACTTTGGATGTAGGTGAGAAATGTGTCTTAGTTAGGATTGCAATCTATTCACACTCGTTTTGGTATAAAATTGTCATGGTTTCAATTACTTAGCATTAGACACCTTTTGGTGTGAGATTCCACATGTCCGTGAACAGTTCATTTCACACAGATGTTAATTACACTCGGAAGCTGTCCGGACCAACACCACTGAGTCTCATGTTTGGTGTGGCTAAATCGTGTGTAGGATTTGTGAAGTCATTTCTCTCTCTGTGGGTCTGTTTTGTTTTGTTTTTTCACTCTGAGCCAAATGTTGGTCAACAATTCTCCCTGTATATCTTTTCTAAGTTGTTCATATGTGGTTTTCAGATCGGATGGCCACATGTAGGTTGCAGAAAGATGATGTCAAAAGTCAGACAAACACCATCATACGCGTGCAGTCACAAATTGTGTAGAAATTCTTTGTGAAAGGTTGGTCAGTGTTTGGCTTTTCTGTCTCTGTCAAATCAGCCACTTGGGAATAAAGCTGAGGCAGATATTGATTGTTGCAGGTGGAACTAATCACAGTTACAGGCTATCAATATTGATTATCCAATGTGTGTTTACTCTTGAAGAGATTAGAACATCTCATCTTGACAATTAAAAGACTGCACTGAGTAAAAGCTCGGAGTGACTCATTGTTTAAAATGTGAGGTCTGCAGGTCACACATAATGGTGCTGTTGCTTTCAAAGGCTGAGCTTTAAATGCATTTTGAGTCACAAAGAGGAGAAGCTTACTTATTGTCCAGAAGATGTTATAATCATCCCTGCAGCTGGCGTAAAACCGCATGGGAATTTAATGAATCTTGGCAATAGGAAATTGTGTAACGAGACATATTTAGAAAACAAGGATCAATCACATTTGTTTGTTCGCGCAGGCTGACCATGACTTGATAGGCGCTTCTGTGAAATTGTAAATGCAGCTTTTCGTAACTAATCAACCAATCAAAGCATGATCAATGTGTGATGATTTTACACGGTTCGAATCCCAAAGCAGTCTTAGAATTGTAGGGAATACTCAACAGTCTGAGTCCAGGGAAACCTCATTTCTTCACTCGCCACTGGCAAGGGGGTTGACAAGGTTCATTTCGAGGTCAAAGTATAGGTCAAAAGGTAAAGTTGCTGAAATATGCACCAATCATGACGATTGAGCTGAGGAAGATGGCCACGCCCCTTTTCCTGAAAATGTAAAATATCCACGCACAATAGCTCCCAAATCATTGCTCTGATCGACCTAAAATTGGAGATTTAATGTTGCGCAATCACTATCAGTAAGTAACCCAAATTTCCTGAAAATCTATAGCATTATTTCATGCACCTGATTGTGAATTGGTTATTAGAGGGAACATTGTGGCTGCATAAGAGAAATCCCTGTTTTTTTTTAAAGTGTGTGTCCTCCCTCTTTTTTTTGCACAGGTCCTGCTTCCTCCATATGACGACTGCGTCGGCGTTCCTAGCAAACAGGGTGCCCCTCCGTCATCGTCCACTATGACCGCATGAGAATGTTGCCAGGATCCCTCTGGCTGGCTGGAGCCTGATCTTAATACAATCCACGTGTGCCCCACACTGCCTCTCTGGTGTCCCTTATGCTCATGTTGTTTCTCCACGCATATTTTTTTTATGAACCAAGTCATCACACACCATGCCACCAGCGTGACCTCCCCCCTACTTATGTATCTCATTTGTTGTATGCACACTCTAATTCCGTCCATTTGAGGAACTCCTGAAATATTTTATGCATTTGAGTTTGGTGAAATTAGCATTAAGAACGCGACAAAAGGTTTAATAGATGAGAGATTATATATATTTTTTTTATTAATGCTGTGTTTTCTCTTTGTGTCCATGTAAGTGTATAGTGTGACGTTCATATTCAAGCAATTCATGCCCAGAGTAAAGCATAAGTGAGGGGTTGACGTGATTCCGGTTGCTTGCATCTCTGTTCATGACCAGGTTGGGATGCCTTCACTGTATTTTTACTCTTGTGTTCTCTTCGATGGGCTGCACCTTAAAATATCACACTGACAAACACGTCTTTTGAGAGTGTCCTAATCTAATGTTGTGTATATTGTTTTTTCTGTTGATGAGGAAAAATCATATCTTTGGATGATAATTATGTTAGTTTTGTTTTGAGTGAATGGAAATCAGTTCACAGAGTCTTATTATAAAGTTACATTTGGGAATGATGTGATGACGTCATCGGACTTCTATGTTACACAAGCTGAATGAATGTGGACCCCAGTTGTGTTTTTTTTTTTTTTTTTTTTTTATTAAGACAGGGTTCTGTTATGTGAAGACACACACAGATGTGTTTTTTGGATAAGTGTTCTCAAAGCAAGTCCCCCGCTGGGATGTGCAATCAAAGTGCAAAATTTATGTTTTCGCGTGCATTAAACTCAAAATGAGATTGCAAATGATTGTTTCATCGTCATTTACAATATGCCAATCACAATCTACTAACATTAATACATTACTTCTTTTGCATGTTTAGTTGTTATTGTTTAAGAGATGTTCTCTGTATTCTTAAATGATAATGAAATGTTCCTTTGGAAAACAATTCGTAAGATATGACAATTTAATGAAAGTGCAAGTTGTTTCTCATCAGACTGGTTGGAATTATGATTACTTTCATGTTTTTCCATAAACCAGTGCTCATGTGGGGATGAAGAAAGAAAAAAAGCAAAGTCAAAGTCAAACATCACTGTTAAATGCACTTTTTTAAGAACTTAACAAAAAACGGAACATATGCAGTTCAATTTAAGACAAGTGGTGTTGCCGGCATCTGTTGAAGGGAACGAATAAAGTAACTTATCTAAATCTAACTTAGTTACTTTAAAAATCAAGTAATCAGTAACTTAAATGGATCACTTTCAAAGTCAATGTACTTTTTCAAACATAAGCGTGGCAACATTGCTGGCTACAGTTTTGCTGCAAGCTAAATTCTGACAAGATGCGCAGGACTGAGCTACTTACATATCAGCAAACCCAAACAACATTTCAAAATTTCAAAATTAGGCTGATGATAAAGCCTGGAAGTTGGATGCTTCACTTTGTTTGCTGATTGATGCCAGCAGACATGAAGAAAATTAAATACAAACAAATGAGCGCAATATCAGTTCATCGTTCATCACAAACAACAGTGAAGCGTCAAATGGTTCATTTTTACACACAATTGTTCTTGGAGCTTTGGTGTATTTTGAGATTCAGGTCTTCTGTTTGTTGTGTAAAAAAATATTGCCTCGTCAAGTTTACATTCTGACATTTACGAAGTTAACCTATATTTTTTTTTCTGATTGAACAGAGAAATTTTGAAAGGCAGAATTTGACAGTTTTATGCTTGTACTAGGCAAAACATTCACCACAAATTTTTTCTTGGCAGAGTCTTGAAACTTGCGTACAAAGGGGGACTTTTTCCATTGATTGGTCTATTGCCGTTTTCCGATTCCGATTCTCTTAATTTCAAAAGCAAGTCAAAAAAAGAGGAGGCTGGAGGCCCACCTTGCCAGCAACAGACCACGGGAGGTGTGGCAGGGTCTACGGAGCATCACCAACTTCCGTGGCAGCAGCACGACCTCTGTAGGCCCGAGTGCATCGCTGGCAGAGGAGCTTAACTGCTTCTTCGCTCGCTTTGACTCGCCCCAACCGTCACACCCCCGCGCTTCATACCTCAACTCCCCCCACTCACCGTAGAGGAACACGATGTGAGGCGCGCGCTCCTGGCTATTAACCCCAGGAAAGCTACTGGACCCGACGGAATACCAGGCAAGGTCCTCAGAGCATGTGCCCACCAACTGTCACATGTTTTCTACAGAATCTTCAACCGCTCCCTGGCTCAAGCAGTCATCCCCTCCTGCTTGAAAACTTCTACCATTATTCCTGTCCCCAAAAAGTCACCAGCCGTCCACCTGAATGACTACCGTCCTGTTGCTCTCACGCCAGTCATCATGAAGTGCTTCGAGAGGCTGGTTCTCCAGCACATCAGGGACTGCCTTCCTCCCACTCTGGACCCCTACCAGTTTGCATACCGGGCTAACAGATCCACTGAGGACGCCATCGACACTGCTCTGCATGTTGTACTGGGCCACCTGGAACAACAGCGGAGCTATGCAAGGATGCTCTTTGTGGACTACAGCTCGGCATTCAACACAATCATCCCGGACATCCTCGTCGCCAAACTGGACATTCTCGGCCTCCCTGCCCTCACACGCATCTGGATTAAGGACTTTCTGACCAACAGACCCCAGACTGTGTTGCTCGGCCCCTACACGTCCTCCACCCGTACGCTGAGCACCGGTTCCCCTCAAGGATGCTGAGCCCTCTCCTATGTGCCCTCTACACCTACGACTGCAGCCCGGCCCACGGTAACAACACCATCGTCAAGTTTGCAGACGACACGACAGTGGTCGGTCTGATCTCGGTGACGAGACAGCCTACAGAGAGGAGGTCCAGAGACTGACGGCTTGATGCGAGGACAACAGACTGCAACTCAACATTGCAAAAACAAAGGAGATCGTCATCGACTTCAGGAGGAACAAGACGGTGCCGCCCCCCCTCTGCATAGAAGGCGTGTGTGTGGAGAGGGTCCACACGTTCAAGTTCCTGGGAGTACAGATCTCCGACGACCTGTCTTGGACTCACAACACCACAGCAGTGGTAAAGAAGGTCCGCCAGCGTCTGCACTTCCTGAGAGTCCTCAGGAAATTCAACCTGGACAGGAAGCTGCTGCTAGCCTTCTACCACTCGTCCATCGAGAGCCTGCTGACGTACTGTGTCTCCACTTGGTACAGCGGCTGCACTGAGGCGGACAGAGTGAGGCTCCAGAGGACAGTCAAAACAGCGCAAAGGATTATTGGCTGCCCTCTCCCCTCACTGTCGGACATCTACACCGCCCGGTGCCTCAGAAGGGCTCTCAACATCGTCAAAGACAATACCCACCCAAACTCACACCTGTTCGACCTGGTGCCCTCTGGCAGGCGCCACAGGTGCATCAAATCGAGGACTAATAGACTGAGAAGCAGTTTCTTTCCAAGAGCCATCTCCATTCTAAACTCTCACACACACACACACGACCACCATTACCTTGCAGAACAGCAACGTGATGTGTTTTTATATATCCTAGTCAGTATTATTTTCCATTGCACTAACTATTCTCTTGTTTATCTAATTTATATATTTATCTGAATTATTGTTGTATTGCACTGGAGAGGGGAGCTCTCTAATCTCGTTGCACACTTGAGTACAATCACAATAAAGGGATTTCTGATTCTGAATGAGAGAATGAGGAGCCTGGAACAGAACAAATTCCCCAAATGACCACCTTGTTATTAATTGGTGCCTTTCAGACACAAGACTTGACTCAGTACATCAACTCCCCTCCCCTCTTTGACAGGTGTATTGGGAGTGGGAGAAAGTTCACTCAACACCAAAATTGGAAAATCCAAAAAACCATTGACTGTAGCTATGAACAATAGCTAGTAGCGGATGTTAGTAGCTTAGTAGGGCAATATTATCTTTGTAAAAGCAGAATATTTGGTAAATATCACTGGACTGTGCAAGTGGTCATAATTGTATATTGTAAACATTGCCGACGTACAATACAACAGAAGTATTTGAGCTTCTTTAACAAAGTTCTGTATGTGTCATAAGGACTCAAAACGTTCGACTTTGATATATTTTACCAGTAAATATAGTTTAACAATATTACATCGATATTAGATAGGGTGATGATGTCATTTCTTTCTTTAATTCACTTTTGAAGCATTTTCTTTAATGTGCCCACTTGAAGCCCATCAGGCTGGCTCTGCTGGAAAATCAAATTGTAAAGAACAAAAAAAGAAAGGTGTTGGAATTATTGGATGTTGTCATCTAACCCGTGGCATTCATCACTGAAGAGTCGCCTCATTGAATACTTTCTTTTCGAGCTACATCTACACTCAGGCCATCTGATTTTTACATTTTTAATAGATCTGTTGTGTGATGTTAAAAAAAGTTTGTACACTTCACTCTCCACATATTTTATGGTGATGATCCAGTCGTTTAATCGCTAAAATGTGTAATAGTTATACAAAAGTCAGAACTTCACTGAAGCCCTTTGCAAAGCGACATTCTTTGCTCACATGCTACCATATGTATTACCACAAGGTGGTTCCATTCTGTTGCACGGGGAGGACACTCACTCCTGGCTGCTCCTCCTCCTCTTCCACCTCCTCCTCCTCCTCTTGAACAATGTGAGTGTGTGCATGAGGTAGACAGGGAAGAGTGAACAACAGATGTTTGGGGTAACATCAGGCCTCGCATGATCACTCAGGCACACAAGGAGTGTAGTTGTGCATGTGATCACAGCTACCAACTCTCCAAGTGGGATTAATAATCACGACGATACTTGTTCATCCGTTTTAGTTCAGTTATTTCCCCCCACCAACCATGGGCTGCTCATCATCCAGTGCACAGACTGCAGCTCAAGAAAAGAAACCAGGTACAAAGCCTGAAGAGAGCAATGGAGGTACATTGGGTAAGTTGTCAGTTTATAATGTGATGTGTGTGAAGCTACTTTCATTCAGTGAAGTTTTGCAGAAGGGGGTGTGTCTGCTCCACACTGCTCGGGTACACTTTGTGCTTTCTTGCTTGACTCACTGGTACAATAAATGATACATTTTAAGGAACTTTATGGTTCATAAATTATATTTTCGTGAACTTTCAACATCTGTTTTTTTTTTTAATATCTGGTGGTAACAGAAATTGAACATTTGTTATAAAGTAAATCCAAATGCACAATCTATCAATGTAATACACATTCATTCAACAAAACCATTATTAAGTGTGGTGTAGAATAGCAATGCTTCAGAAAAAAAAATTCTATTTGAACTCTAGCAAGCAATGTTGACATACCTCCTTGTGAAAGAATGTGCACTCAGACGCATTCCTCTGACTGGAATCATTTTTAATTTTCTATCTTTACATTTAAGGATAGACTTTATTCAGATGTGAATCATCCCATTTGTCATTTGTTTGACGCCTCACAGTGATGAGGGACTTTTGATCAATTATAATCTGTCGTCTTGGTCTCATGATGTCAAAATGTGAACAGCGTAAAGAAGAGGACAATTGAAAAAGCTATCAGAATTAAACCTGGAAATTCATTCATTCATTGTTGTGCATTTCTTCCCATGCAGCTTCTTGTTTGAGAACAGCAAGTTACGCATAAATTACGGAACACTGCACAATTGGCCATGTGCAGTCTAAAGTATCGAGAAGGTCAAAATATGTTCCCATCGTAAAGTTAAGCTCATTTTAGGTTCATCCTGAAATGTCACCCAAAATCTGATTATCCTCACCAGTGCATCTACAGTATGGCTTGAAAAATACAAATGAGAGCAGTTGGCTGACACTTTTCCCCAGTTGAGCTTGTTTTTGGGTGCTATCCCAGCCACCAGTGGTCCCATCTACTTTCCGGAATCCCTCCCATGGCACTGTTTTGACTACCACCTCAGTCATCATTGTCAGACAAATCATGTTGACACGCGAGTCATCCATGTATGCAGGCACGCAGTTTCAATACATATCTGAGTCCTGTTCAGACTTTCAGCCTCTCGTGAGAGCCAATAATTTACATGAAGAGCAAATTACATACTGTCCAAAGACAAAGCGATGTGACTTAAACTGCTAGAAAACATTACATTACATTTCAACTTGTTAAGTTGATTGAAAAGTAAGAATTTTTTCATGTGGTAATATTTTGTTTGGGGGTGGAGATAAGTTCAAAATGCATGACCAAATATGCTTTTTGGAAAATGTCTGTGCTCACGTGAAGGTGGCCTGATTTGAGGAACCCAGCCTATCACATTCCTTTCCACCTGTCAACTCTTGGCTCGTTATATCATTTCAGCCAGACAAATAAAATCAGGCAGCTGCTGAGTCAAAACTTTTCAGCCATTCAGAGAGCAGATCCATTTGATTTGTCCTGTTTGTGGGCAATCAATGAAATAATCAAACATGAAAGCTGTCTGGATTTACTTTAGGTTATGGCGCCTGACATTTAGCTTAGCTTAAAGAAACCTATGCACACTTTGTTTGCACTTGCACTGCACTGTTAACCCGGGGCTAACATTTTGTTGACACACAATGTCAGTAAATATGAGTTAAGGCTGGGGTGTGTCGCAGTAAATTTATCGTCACATGTGATTTATTTCCTCTAGCGTGCCTCGCCGAGCCTCAGGGATTCAATTGAGTATTTGATAAGTTTCACTTAAAACGAAGGAAATGAAAACTTAGTTTCTGACATTCTTCCTGCCTTTCCGTTTACGTAACATTTCCTGTCGTCAGTTTAGCATTTAACTATAATCCCTGTGTGGGATTTGTGTGTCTTTAATGAAACTATAGGCTATGTAACTTTTTGAATAAAAACATCTGCTTCATAGTCAAAAGTGTTCTTTGAGTTTGCACGGGCTTTCTCCTACTTTCCAAAAACAAAATTTGTCATGCCAGTGAAGGGACGTTTTGATTTTCTTGGAGTGAGCATAAACACTGGCAGAAATTCATAGAAATAAAGAAATAAAGATTCCTCATTGAAGCATCAATAACATGATCAGTGTCTTCACATATAAAAAGCTCTAATTGTTAATATATCAGCAAATTTGTTATACTAGGAGGCCTTTACATTCTTCAGTAACCAAAAGTAGATCTCAGTTTCAAAAAGGTTGGGTACCCCTGATTAAAAGTATACATACCCTCCTCTCTTGCGAAAATTCAATTGGGATGGACCCCAGCTAACCCATTACCATTCAGTGTTTGAATACAAAAGTCAGGATCAGGTTCCAGGATTTATTTTTGTTAGGAAATTGACATTAGACGTGTTACAATATTTCCGCGATTGGTTGGCCACCATTCTGGGGTGTACCCCACCAAGTGCACGTAAACGGCTGGGATAGGCTCCAGCATGCCCGTGACCCTTGTGAGAAGAAGCGGTTCAGATAATGGATGGATGGATGGCTCTGTGTTTATCTGTTCACATGAGCAAGTTATTATCATGGCTTTCCTTGTGTGTTGGCAGCTCTTCGGAACGGCAACATTACAGAGACCATTGAAGACAAAACGCAGTTGCCTGTAAGTGCCTTAGCCGATGATACCCAGGAGGCAGCTGATGATGGGGCAGAGGCGACGTTAGTGCTCATGGAAGCAGAGGAGGATATTGGCTCTGGGCAAGACCTCTTGACTAATCTTGAACCACAACCAGATCCTTTCCGTCTTGATGAGCTTGTTTCAGCTGCTGGTCCGGCAGAAGCCTCCAGTGACTCTGGATTTGCCGATGTTGCTGTAGAAGCCGTGGAATCTCTGATGGTCAAACCCCTTTCAGAGGAGGCGATCACTACCGTGGGAGCTGGTGAAATGGAACAAGCAGAGGTTCCTGCTAGAGAAGATACTGAAACTTGTAAAACCGAGGTCCCTGTCCTGGAAGGTGAAGCTTTGATTTTGGAGGAGGTACCTGCTGAAGAAGAAAAGAAGGTTGAGATACCTCCTCTAGATGTTAAACCTGTGCAGGCTGAGTTTCCCACTGTTATAGAACCGGCATCTGCTGTGCCAGCTGTGGCCTCTCCTGAAGCTGCGAACCCTCTTGTTGAGCCTGAGGTCGGAGATTTGCAGGAGGCAGTACCTGAAGTCCCCGATGAGGTGGTCCCTTCTTTAGAGACTACAACTGAAAACTCTCCAGCAGCTTCAGCTTTAGGAATAGCTGAATCTTCTGCTTCAATTGAGGCTGCGCCAAATGAAGTTGAACCGCCAGCTGCAGCAGGTGACGATTCAGTAGATAATTCAGCCGCTGCAAAGTCATCTGAGGTAAAAGAGGCCATCATTGATACAGAGATTGCAAAGGCGACCATTCCGGAGATGCCTCCGTTAGTTCAGGTTGAGACACAAACTGAGCAGCGACTTACTGCGGAAGATTCCAATGAATCTGTTGTGATGTCTTCAGAAACTGCTCCACCAGCAGAATTGTCGTGTCCTGCAGAATCTACTTCTCTTCAGGAACCTCTCCTGGTAGCGACAGGTGAAGTCTTGGAGATGCAACGATCTTCAACATTACTTTTGGAAACCTCATCAAAGGAAGTTTCCTCATCTTTTGGAGACTCTCCATCTTCAGTGACGAGTGACTGTACTGTGGAAGTTCTCGCAGCGGAACCTACACAAACAGAAATTGTGGCCGATTCGCCAGTATCTGCTACTGATCAAGCCTCTGAAACCTCAACTGAAGGTAGAATCTAACAGAAGACCTTTCTATTATTGACATACAGTATCCTTCGAAACAATTGTATTGCAATCATTAAGTGAGGCGTGTGACAGGTGACGCTGTCGTTGTCCTCCGAAGTAAAACTCTTCGCTGATGATGACAACTGTTGGGTGACTTGATTTAACGCAGCATTGTTAGCAGTCAAACCCACCCTGCTAACTTGGTTGCCAAGGTGTCATACCACATTCCAATCCGTTCAACAATTGAATGCCTGACAATTTCTGGCAATTCTTTTTGGAAGAGGACCGAGCAGTACAATCTTATCACTGGCTCAAATAAATGACTAATCCAAGCAAAGTTGGCCACTCGACGTGTCCAAACACATTTAGATTGCTCACGAATAAGAGCCAACAGATAAGAGCTTGTTTACACCCAGATTAACAATTAATGGGAAAAGACGCTCAACTAAGCACGTAAACGTTGAGTAAGATTGACATTCACTATATGGCAAAAGTTTGATATTTGTTACCATGCAGAAAACTAACACGTGGTTGGCTAGCAACCAAAAACACACAATGAATTGTTCCACTGTCTTTGAATTGAAGAGTCCAACAATCCATTGCACACAATCCTGTCTGAACTACATTGTTTGCAGCAGACAAGACATTGTTAGTCTGTTGACACGCACGCACGCGCACACGCACGCACCCCCCCCACACACACGCATGCACACTTTAAATGTAATGCTTGTCTTGAGTTAGTTTTTCTGTGCCAGCATTTTGTCAACGCATCAGACTGAGCCACGCAACTCTTACTGTGCACTATTTAGTCCCTTCCTACTTCACGTTATGTAAGACAAATGCTCATTAAGTCGAACCAGATCCCAGCCAGCCAGCCATGCACATTAACAAAGTGTTGCTGCATTGGAGAAAGGAGTATTCAGCTGATTTTACTGCATGATATTGTACTGTGGAAAAGTTTAAGGATACTATTAACTCATTTAAAATATTAAATATTCAAATAATATATTTACAGCTTGGTTTGAGAAAGGCCCTTTTGTATTTTTGTATATATTATTTCATTATTTATTGAATGTTCTGGTCCAAGAAAGTGTTAAAAGATGTATTAGATATATAAGAGAGATTATAGAAAAATATTTTTTCTATGAATATGATTAATACTTGAGCTAATTTTGAGGACATATAATGTTTTTTCCCCTCAGAATCCTGGTCACGTCTAACGTTGACTACACAAGAACGTTCAAATGAGATAAATTTAGAATATTGAATATGGCTATAATGAGAAAGGGTATGAATCTTTTTTATGTTTTTTTGTTTTGGTCATTGAATGAATGATGGCTTCATGTATTAGACGAGCTCTCCATATCGTGTGGAATGATTCTGCATAGGTTTCTCTTAATTACTTTGAATCGTTTTCTGTAAAGTTTAATAAATAGCTGTCATCAGTCTTGTGCAGCAGTTCTCTGGTTGGCACATAAAACAAACATACTTTATCAAATATTTGGTGACCACATTAAACCTTTATATTTTTTTAAATACGAGTGTCAAGTTGTCCGGTGCCTTATATGAATGAGGCCACAGTTGACCCTTCTGCCTCCGCCACCTTGAATGGGAACATACTGGACTCTCACAAATAGTTCATTCATGCAACATGTGGCGAAGCTTAACCAATTGCATCACTTAAACGAGCCTCCGCTCTCTGTAAATGAGTACATTCTATGTGTGTTGTTGTTTATTTTAAAAAAAGGCCTGCAACTTCCCTCAACAAAAAGACCCAGAAAGGGATTTCTTTTTAATGAAAATATCAACTGACTTTTTCTGTGTGGATTTGTGTCTGTGTGTGCGTGTGCGTGTGTGTGTGTGTTTGATTATGCGTGCGTGTGTATGTAGTAATGTCAGCAGCAGAGTGCCATCAAGGTATGGAGAAAGACAGAGTGAAAAAAGAAGACTGAACTGGACTTGGTAAGAAAAGACAAATTCTACTATGACCTGCTATCGACAGAACCAGAATTGTGCTGACCACCAGAAAAACTAAGCACATTTTCAGTGATGGTCCAAAATTACTAATGCAGTAACAATTACTCACAGTCATGAGCGTTTCTTAACTGTTTTTGTCTTTCAGACAGAGGAAATCTGCCACAAAAAGGAAAAACACCCAAAGCTACAGAGACATCGATAGGAAAAAGTTGATGCTCCAACAAAACCAACCAACCTACTTTTGTCACCGTTTTCCTACCAGTACTTGTCAAGTGTATGTCTAATGCATTAACACACATTGTTGCTTAATTTGATACTTTTTAGAACAGGTTTTGGACAGATTCTACTACTTAGTAATGGGAATGTGGGAGGAAAACTATAAGACCGTTGGGTCCAAGTTTAGCCAAGTGACAGCTTCTGTTACAAATACTAATAATAAAACAACAAACACATTTACAGACATAAACTGATTCATAGTACCAGTAACATTTGTTCCATCCATCCATCCATTTGACATGCGTGGTCATAATTTGGGGTGTATGTAATATATTCGGCAACTACAAACTAATTTGGTTAGTGTTTTTAATAGGATAGTGTCACGAATGAGTCTCATCTTTTTTTTTTCCTTTTCTTATTTTAGAATTCAGACGATCATTTAATGCAATTAACAATACAAACTGTGCTGGCAGACACAAAGAGGGCCAGAGACGCAAAATACTAGTCAATGAAACACTTTGGGGCCCTATTTTCGTGCACCTTTGTGGGATGTAAGTCGTCTTTTCTCAGCCAATCCTAGCGACATTCCTTATTTGCATTAAAATCAGGGCGGTCCGAACATATATACAAACGAGTATGCCTATCTTGATTTTGCGGAATCAGAAATACAATCGCTGGAATCTGTGCATGACATTGGCAGATAAACTCCAAGATCTCCCCTTGCAAATGATGTAGTAGGCCACGCATGTGACGTGGGCAATTGCAGAATGCCTTGCACCCTCGATCGTGCGTCGATGTGCTTGTGTGGCCGCACTCGGCTCTTTGCTGGAGACATTTTCGCCTCTCTAGGAAGTCCAACTTTGAGATGTCACCAAGCTGACCTCTGGGTTGCCTAAATTGACGCGCTCATAGGGACCACTGCACGCCGGCGCCGAATTGCATCTCTGTCCGGACAGAATTAGTTGTTCATCCCGTTATGGCTATCTGAAAGGCGGTTGTCCAATAATAGGGCAACCGCTCCTTGGGCTGCCTGAACGAGTCCCTTGGCTGGCAGATAAGAATCTGAGTTTGTCCTGTTAACCTCGTCTGATTAGTGGCTGGACACTAATTGCTGCCTCGGCAGCTCCAGTGTTAGCCAGCGGAGGTGTTGGGAGTAAATGTCAGCCTACCTGCCTATGCAGTCGAACAAAACTTTAGCATTGTTAAATGTCTGAAAACGGTGGCCAATCGCCACCAAAATGAAAATGCACATTCATAGACTTGTCCAAAAATATAAAAATCATCAGCTCAATATTTTTGTTCTTGTTGAGGTGCGTTTTTTTTTCCTCTTTTGAACTCACACTTAATGTCAATAAAATCATAATATTGCTCCCATCAATTATATTATTGTTCAATATGAGGCAGACAAGTCTAGGATGTAGAATGTGCTCATGAATTTTGGCGATGATTGGTCACCACTTTCAGACACTAGGTGAGAACCGAATGAGACAAACCAAATCAGGAAACACTTTAATGATGGTGCCGTTGTAGCCTGTCGAATGTGTCTATCAAGTAATCGCCTCCCAATTTGGGGGCGTTGCAACTTGTGTGAAAATCCTTCACCCCAAAAATATATCTTTAACCACTTCAGGGGTGTGTGCTTTCGAGCTGACATATTTTTCATACAGGCAAATTACATAAGTGCCAATGCCCGGCCCAATCAAGTGACCTTTTAAATGATAATGATAATAATTTGTTCAATGAATTGATTTTTACAATGATTCAGAGAAATTGTCCTATGCTGGTGTTATATTTAAGAATGAAAGGTGATGACATCAACTTGTCCGTGGAGCGCCAAATATGTCTCCCCATGTTCATCAAAAATACAAAAATCACATTACACCACCTGCGCCACAAATTAGACCTCTTTTTCCTGAGTCTAAAATCGAGTCTACTTTTCGTCACTAAATTTGCAAATGCGCTCAGTGATGCGTAGAGCTTTTACCAAATTGACAAACAGGTTGAACTAGACGATTGCCCTTGCAAAAAAAAAAAAAGATTTGCCGGTTTTTATGCTGAGCGTGGACTACTGTCTGTTTCCAAATTATCGGATGAGTCGGAGGACAGTCAACTGCACCGGAACACCCAGAGAGGCGGAACACGGCCCCAAACTGTAGACGTGATGTCTGTTTTTGCACCGAGCACTCGTACACTATGGCTGACAAAATAGGGTATCTTTCAGTTTAATTATCTCTCATTTTAACTGACATATTTAAATAAAACTCCAACACACTTAACAAAACTAACTTCAAATGTGATGGAAGCTGCAGAAATATTTTTATTTCTATTGTCTTTTGTCATCATCCTTTTGTCTGTAATACAGAACATTCCTTACCATGATTCTGCTCGTAGAGAATACATTTTCACTTTCTCATCTCATTGTGAGTGTGGTTCTTTTTGTGTGTGCGTGTGTTTTAAAGGGTACTGAAGTCATTTTTGAAGCAACAATTTTGTGCAATCACATATTTGATGTTTTTAGGTTTACAAGAAATAAGGTGAGGACCAGTCATTTAAAACAAAAAGCTGAATGTGACACATGCCATGGCCCAAAAAAAGAAAACTATTAAATTAGTGCACAAATAGAAAACAAATCTAGAAAAAAATCTAAATCAATACAGTAAGCATACTTTTGATTTTGACTAGAGTACAGTCTTCAGATATAGGTTAGTGGAAAAATGTTGTGCATTAGCTTGAGGTCCTTTCACTCTGTTTTTATAAGCCAATGCAATCTTCCTGTACTCTTATTAAATAGACTCTTACTCTATCTGACTAACATTGCATAGCATTATATCATGTGTTAAATATTGCCCACTCCGCATCTATTGCAGCCGGGTCATCCTGGAAGGGGGATTTCCCCCCCCCCCACGCCCCTCGTCCCCCTTCTCAAAGTTTCATATTTTTCCCAAGATGTTTTTTTTTCTTTCTTAGTTTTCTGTTGCCTCCTGGGGATTAACATCAGGGGATATTGTTAATATTTGTCAACTGTGGGCTTGTGAAGCCCTTTAAGACTCTTTTGTGAATAAAGACATTGGAAAATAAACAATGCAACATGACACTTTGGGAGGTGCAGCATGCTGATAGACAGCTTCAGTCATGATCTCTGAAGCAAGAATACAACAGCCAGCCAGCCAGCCGCTCAGCCATCGATTTTCGACATCATGTCTTGGGTCGGGTCATGGCCCAGACTTTCCTTGCTCGAGCCAAGACATTGTCGCGTTAGTATGTCCTAAGTCGTACTTTAACCAAACAGGCGTCCAGGTGGCATTTTAAACAGACTCCTAGCCACATCAACTAGCTCCTCATAATGCAGACGTTGCAGCGGCTAGAGCCAGGACACCCTGCTAAGGGAATTCAGGTGTGAATGTAGCTCAACTGGTAAATCGTGAGCTTTGCGTTTCTGCTCAGCTCCTTTTTCACCATGACAAACTAATACAGAGTCAGCATCACTACACATGCTGCACTAATCCGCTCTGACTCATGTTGGACAAGACCCAAAGATAGTGCTTGAAATCTTCCATCTGAAATAGGATCTCATATCCTGCCAAGAGAGGGCACTCAACCCTTTTTCGACGGAGGAACAAGGCCTCAGATTTGGAGGTGCTAATTGACATCACAAGAGCTTCACACTTTGCTGTGAACTGCTCACAATAGTTTGATGAAGCCAACAGAACAACATCATCTGCAAAAAACAGACGCAACACTCAGACACAGAGCTCTTAAGAACTCCATTTGGCTTTTAGTCCAGCCCGGTCTGTTCAACACCAGACAGAAGCAAAATATAATGCATGATGTATTTTTATGGCGGCCTGGTTTGCACGTCCGCCTCACAATTCGTAGGTGCAGTGTTTGATTCTGGCTCCGGCCTTCCTGTGTGGAGTTTGCAAGTCCTGCCCGTGCCCGCGAGGGTTTTCTTCGGGTACTCCGGTTTCCTCCCACATTCCAAAAACATGCACAGTAGGTTGATTGGACACTCTGAATTGCCCCTAGTTGAGTTTGTGAGCGCGGATGGTTGTTTGTGTTTGTGTGCCGTGCGATTGGCTGGAAACCAGTCAAGGGTGTACCCCTCCTTCTACTCTCATAGACTGCTTGGATAGGCTCCAGCACGCCTGCGACCCTCATGAGCTGAAGCAGCTCAGGTAATGGATGGATGGATGGATGGATGGATGTAATTTTAATAGAACACATTATGTATTGTAAAGTTATGTCATGTTATGTAATGTGTCATACTAATCAAAGATGCTGATGATAGATAAAATTTCCTTTCTGTGCTCCTGCTTGGAAGGTAGCTGTCAGCAAACAGTCCTTGTTTGGTGACTCTGAAATCTGGTTGGTTTAAAAACAATAAACTGACAGCCCTTGCTCAAATTATGTATGTGTCCTAGAGCAGTGCTTACAGTACTGAAGGCCCTTGGCAGATTACATTGACATGGCAGTACAGAGACGCTGAAATCTGATCGGACAAAAAAAATAAATAAATAAATAAAAATCCAACATGCACATTGCTGGAAGCTTATTAGCCAAGAAAGTGGGTCTGAAATGCAAATAATATACTGCTGAACATAAATTAATAGAAATTAATTTAAGTTGTAGCTGTAGATCAGTGCTTTTAGTTGTTTAGGTCCGTAGAAAATGCCTTGCAGGCTCTGAATGCACTATTATGTAACACCCTCCCTCTGGGATAGCAACCTGTTCAGTTGAACAGCCACACTAAGTGTGAATCAAATTTCATTACTGTTGTTCAAATGGAACAGGCACCTGTTGGAAATGAGAGGTAATTAGCAAGTAATAATAAAATATTTTCAAGTGGAATATTTCATTCATTGAGTAATTTAACTGTTCCCTTTATTTTGTAAGCGGTGTAAGGTCACATTTTTAAAGTTAGAGAACTCATTCCCCAAGACCGTGTGTTTTCTATTTTTCTATCATTTTAAACATGTTGAAGTAAAATTAAATGGTAACTTTCAGTACAGTACAGTAGACGATTAGCTGTGAAGAAATTCTATCATGGAGAAACAGCGCCGTCAAGTGGTTGGAAGAAGCTCTGAGCTATAGTGAGACAGCTGTAGAGTATTCCTATCCTATAATAATTCAACGTTTGACATTTTGATTTACTTATTTACTGACTGATTTACAGCAATTTAATACACATTACAACTATCACTTTTCAATAGAATAGTTTGCTTTATACAATTAAACGTTTATGCAGCCATTTAAACGTTCTCAAACGTAGTTGCACTTATACACTACAATTCCCATGAACCACCACATATCCGGAAGTAACTCGCACGCTCTTCGTGTTTCACACGCTGACTCGCTAGCCTTGTGAAGAGTACAAAACCACATTTGAAGCAGAATTCCTCGCATCCATTCCGGTGAATATGGCAACATAATATTGTTGTTTTGCGTTTTTGTTTGACAATTCCACAATTGTTCACGTCTGGTCAAAATAACTTTGTTCACCTGGTAGAAATGTTGTCATTAAGTTAGCCAGATGTGTAGCAGGGAATTAGGGGACAGTCTAAACTGGGGGTATCAAACTCAACTTTTGTGGAGGCCCGTTGGAGAGGGGATAGTCTAAAACGCTTATTGTGCGCGTAAAATAAGATGAACGTAGTTTAATGTCAGAACAAAAAATTCACATCGGCACCGAATATATCAAAGCAATTGCCAAACTATTTGGGATTTCATGTGCATTAAGTTTTTCCCTACCCATAGATATTCACTAACCAAATTATCTTACTACAAAAATGAAAACTACGATCAATCGGCACCAAAATTCACGTGCACATTTCTTCCCATGCCCAAATAACTAAAAGTATCAAAGCAATTGCCTCCCTATTTGTTTTTTTTTTTGTGTGGACGTGATGCGTTTTTCTCTTTAAAGCAGGACAAGACACAAGATGGCCCGTTTTCCACTCATAAACTCAGTTCATATTTTTTTTTAATCAGGAAACTGAAATGAGGTATCATTAACTTTTTTTAACTATTCATTTTGGAGAAATTAGGAAACATGTGACGACTTAAAAAAACGCCTCATTTTAATGAGGAATATGGCCACACGCCCCTGATTTCTTGAGCACTGTAACTTTGTCAGTGCATTCAAGATATGTCGGGTCCCCCTATGCTCAACAACAAAAATCAGTTTCCTGTTTCTTTTTTTCTTGAAATTGGCTGTTCTCACTTCTCTGAAGGTTTTGAAAAAGCTGGGACTCAAGAATTACATTTCGCCGTAAGCTTTGAATTTTTTGCAAGGAAGACACACTTAAGGTTGGCACAGTTGTGAAGTGGAATTAAATTCCTAAAATATTTAAAAAAAAAAAAAAGGTTTTATTTTGGAAGGGACAATGGGCAAAAAAATTAAATCTTGATGTGCGAAACTTACTCAGACATACCCCAAAAGACTTACTGCTGTAATTGTAGGAAAAGGTGGTTCTACAATTAATCTTTTCGCATACTCTAATTTTCAGTTTTTTATTTCTAAAAAACAAAAAAAAAAAGATTGTATGAATATCCTTTCATCATTGTTCAGGATTGTGTCCGACTGGGTGTTGATTCTTCACAAAAAAAAAAAATTCCAATTGTATAACTTAATATTTTAATCCTGAAACGTGACAAAAGAGTAAAAAAGTTTAAGAGGTCCAAATGTCATTGTATGTGAAGGGTTTAACGCTGTCTTGGTATTAGACCCCAGGTTGGCCCGGTTGGGCATTTATTGACTAAAAATGTCCTGATTTTTGCAGAAAATGTCTGCGGCTAAAGTCAAAATGCGACAGAAGAAACTGAGGAACCAACCTGCTAGTGTGCAGTTGTGTATGTCGGCGCCTGGCAATGAGGAGGGCAGCCCCCATCCTAACGGTAACACTCAGAGTTAACACATTATTAGTGTTGTTTCTGTTGTTTTTTTCTCTTTAGGGTCACGGCATTTCCAATCGTTGTTTTATCTGACCGACATAGTTTGAGCAATTGCACGGACAATCAAACTTAATAATAGCATTTAAATTACCACCTCATCATCAGTGTTGTAGTAGTTGTTACAATGACGCCAAAGATATTGTAATTCTGTTGTCAACTTTGTTGCTCAGGTGACGGTGGTGCTGGTCCAACTGACAAAGTTGTGCCTTCAGTAAGAAAGAAGAGCTCCCACCGAGAGACTGGCTGGGTCCGAGGGCACCAGAAGGATGGTGGATCATATGCTGACAAGATGCCTCAATATATTACTGGTAAAGAGACCTCTCCTTGTGTACACAAGCAGACAGATAATTAATGAAGGGTTAATGAGAATTTAACCCTTGCTGTTACCATGAAAATACTGTCATCATTTTGTAGCTCACTTGCATTGTCTCAGCATTTAATTGAAATTGTTTCTCATACAATCTCATATTTGGTATCAACAGTGCACCCCCCATTTATTGCAAGCTTGCACAATTCTCCAAATAAGATGCTAAGCGTGATTTCTTGAAGAAGTTGATTTCGTACTTCCAAGAAAATTATCCCGTAAACCTTAAATCTAAATCAAAGGCAAGTTAAAGATTCAATTTATAAGCACCTAAATGTTGAACCAAGTGATATAGTTCCATTTAACAAAAGTCTGCTATCTTAATGCTAATGTATAATGTGACGTGCCATAGATGGGCGAATGGAAATCAGCATAGATGTTAAGGTAACACTTCATACAACTGCTTCTTTAACACACGTGGAGCAACAACACTTATGAAAGGCGGAGTATTGCTGTTGAAATGCGAAGCTTATCCACAGCATTTTTTTGAATTGCAATACCTCCCATATTGCGCTTTGGTCGTCGGTATAACAACGCTCAGACATATATTCTCTGAGAACATTGAATATTAAAAGGTAAAAATGTGGTTTTATTATGCAGGGGCATCCTCTTCTTCTTCCTCTCAATTACGCTACTTTTTCTTTCTTTAGTCTCGTATGCCGCCTGGCATCGTTTTGGTCCAATGTGGTAGTACACTGTAGGTGCGCAGTTCTAAATTTGGTTTGTGAACAATCAGCTTTGATTTAGCTGAGGTTCACTGCACACATGAGAGGCATCTTGAATCGTTTTAACAACAATAGTTGAAGTGCTTCTTGCCTTCTCAAAATTTGTATCCGTAGCTGGAGTTTTTGCCAGGTCCAGGGCAGCAGAGGTACGCGCCATGCTGAAAGCTGTTACCAAGACAACAAGCAGCTGTCATGTCTTTGGAGCGCTGCCGAGGCACATGAGGAGAAGAGCGATGAGCCACAACACCAAGCGTCTTCCTTGCCGGCTGAGAGAGATGGCCAACAGAATGGTAGTCTTTACAAAAGCATTTTTATTTCTTGTTGATTTCTGTTTTAAATCTTCTTCAAAACACACATGACTTCCTGACTTGACTAACATTTGTTTTGGTCAACCACAGAGAGAGAAATGCCTGCAGGGCAGTGTTAAAAAAAAGGAGCAGGCTAAGAACAAGAGCCGCAAAGCTCGCCGCCGTCACGGAAACATGCTGCTGGAGTTCAACCGGCGGCAGAGAAAGAATGTGTGGCTGGAGACGCACATTTGGCACGCCAAGCGCTTCCACATGGTCAAAAAGTGGGGCTACTGCCTCGGGGACAGACCCACCTTGAAATGCTACCGCCCCAGCTACAGAGCCATGAGCACTCATTGTCTGCTGCAGGTATGGACCTTCACGCAAAGCAGGAAAGAATGGCGGTGTTTAATGTCATAAGCAGCGCGCATTCCAGGCCTGTACAAGTGATGGGTGAATTGAAGTTACATTTATTGCACGTTCTCACTCTATCGTTGCAAAGTTCGACAAACTTCACGATAAGCAAATAGAAGGCTTTTGCTTTTCAATTCTCCAAAGAGACAACCCCTGCTTGTTTCTTCGCTCCCAGTTGAAATTCGCTCTAAAAGTGACCCACAAATTGGAAATGATGTCTATTGATTAACTCATTCACTACCAGCCAAGTAAAAAAAAAAAGCCGTCAATGGCAGTAAATGAGTTAAACACCAAAATATAAAGCAATCTGAATAATTAAAGCTTAAACTTATAATGTGAACACCTCAGGCTGGCTAACGGAAATTTGCTTCAATGTTACTATATTCATAAACCTACAAACAAACGACTACTTTAACACTCACAGAGCAGCAATACGTGCAACAATATTCACAGGCATATATTCTCTTTGCTCTGTGGGAACCATGAATGTTCAACAGCAAAGTATGGTACTGTGTTATACTGAAGAGGTGTCATCTTCTGAATTATGCTGTCTCTCTTCCAGTCGTCCTCAGTGTTGTCCAGCATGTTGCGGCACAACAGTAATAAACTCAATGAGCGTTACTCTAAATTCAGACAAGCCTGTATACAGTCAAAGTCTATTAAAAAAAAGAAAATGATTGCTAGAAAATCTGTGATATTGCAAGGCCACAAATTGTTTGCTGTAATAGATGTACACTGTCTTCAAGTGATTTATTTTTGCGACCCAACAGGACCTGTCGTACTACTGCTGCCTCGAGCTCCAGGGAGAGGAAGACAAGCTACTGGATTGTCTGTCCCAGCTGACCAGCAAAGAGGCTGGTGAGTGTGTGCTCTGCCTCACCCACAAATGCAGCTTTTGATTTGTAATATGGAGCCAGTTCTGCTTTTGTAATTTGCGCAGGCCCTACATTTGCTCAACGGTTGTGTCTGTCTGGACAAAGACAAGGTAGCGTAGTGTTGTACAGGGCTGGACAGTTCCCCTCGCAGCCTTTGGGCCCGGTCACATTCCTCTGGAGACCCCGCATGCAGGGCTCGGCTCACAGGCAACTGTGGACCTGGGTTCATCCCACTCTTAAACAGGTCAGATCATTTTGTTGTTGTTGTTTTTTTTCCATGTGAACTTTTTATTTTACTCAAATGTTTTTATGTTTCCAGGATATCCTCACTGAGTTCCAAAGTGTGTGCCAATGTCAGGCTGTGGTCCCACCGCCTGTGCCAACGGTTATGCATGCGGAGGTCGTCTCCTCCACAGATTTGGAACCAAAGCCTGAGAAAAGCCCGGAAATCAAGCACACACCTGGAACTAAGAGGAAGCCAAGCCGCAAGGATGCCGTGGGGCCTCCTGCCAAGAAGATCTTAGGTGATGGAACCAGATCACCCGACACCCCTGTTACCTGGAAATCCAGCTCAACTGGAATATTGATCAAGTATGTCTTGGGTCTTGATTGGGGTTTGTTAAAAAAATCTGCAAATGGCAACATGAATTTTTTATTTATCTTTTGTAGTGATCTCACAATGGAAATTGTACGATATCGCCTGATTGGACCGCAGTCCCATTCTGTGCTGACGGACGCTTTGGAAGCTGCTACAGTCTGTGATGTTAGAGCTGTGAATTATATCAGCATGAAACGCAGAATCTTTTGTATGCCCGCCAAGCCAGTAACATCGTGTTGCATTTTCTTTTGTCAGGAAACGAGCAAATCAAAGCCCTCCTGCCTCTGGTGGCCCGATCACTGCAAAGAACAAAGCAAGATGATGCTCCATCAGCAGCAAACCGATGTCTTTCACACACTGAAAGGTTTTCTGTTTCCGTCTCGGTGGGAATCGGCCGGTTTGATTTTTATTTTTTTTTGTCATTTAATCATTGATTTGTAATTCATCCAGGCGTCTACTCAACTGCAGAGCTCCCCCCTGGCACAGTGCTGGGACTGACAGTCGATGACCCGCGGCTGACTCTACCCTCAAAGAGGGTTAAAGCTTTGCCCTGTATAAAGGAGGCTCAAGGTAAAATCTGTCCTGCCGCAAGTGAGATGGTGGAAAAACTGGCTGCTCGTTACGACCGAGGCTAATTGTGGTTTACACGTATGCCATTTATTATCTAAATTGAGTGTTTTTTTTTTTTTTTTTGCTAATTTGAACCCCCCCAGTCATTTCTTAGACCGAAGCTCAACTGCTAATCATTTCACAATATAGTAATATTTCAGTGATAGGCTTGCATCAAAAACCTCCGCATGATCAATACAACACATGACACACTCAATCGAAGCAATTTTTACTTGTGGAGGCTGCACTTCATACACTACACTGTGTTTATGTGGCTCATGGACACCTTAGCAAACACAAATACTCTCTCAGCTACCACATTGATAAATTCTCCAAACAATGAAGGGTGTGTCCTGTATCAGAAGCTAACACTTTTATTTTACGCTAATCTTAATCCAAGAAAATTCAGTGCAGCTCTGCTTAACTTTAGGCTTCAAAGTGTCTGCGGAGGTGTCTCACCTGCAGGTGATGTTGGTGTTTCTGTACAGTATCTCGGCGTGATGGTGCTTCTGGCTGTTGCTTGGAAGTGGCTCGAGACTTTTGCTCAATTTAGCTATTTTTTTGTCTTGAGCAGACAAATGTGTGCGTGGTTGTCTGCTTTTATGTAAATGACCTTGGTGTTGCGTATCCATGGGGTAGATGTGCAGAATGGCTCCTCACCGACACACTTTCACAAATAGGCAGCTAAGAAAACATTTACTTGGTTGTTTAAGTTCACTCTAGATGGGTGGGCGGGCACTTCAGCCACCCAAGAATTCTGAAGGTCTTTTTGGGTCACTTTCAATCGTGCACCTCCATAAAGATGCAACGAGAGTTGAGGAGAGCAGGTTCAAATAAGTCTGTTGTTGTCTGTCCTGAGGTCGTTTCACAGAGTGCACCTCTGGTCCTGTGCTCCTGGGGGGCCTCTGCTCGGCCATGCAGATGCTCCAGGTTCGAATCCTGGCAGGACCCTGCACTCCAAAAACGCCATCAGTGACAAATGACGGCTTATGGGCTGCCTTTTAAAATAGTACTTGTCATTGCTTTGAACAGAGTGACACACTTTTCACTCCTGTAAATAATAGAAATGTTGCTCGGCAGCAAAAGTGTGCCCCAGTTTTCTCCCGAGCTTCCTCACAACCCTGAAATGGATAAGCCGAGTAGAAAATGAGCAAACGATACAGGAAGACACTTTATTTCTTATTATCTGCTTCAAATGAGCCTCACTATGGGTCATTAAGGAGGAGATGGATGCTCTTGATTGTAAGTTGAAACCAGATAAGATAATTACAAAGTAAAATGGCTTTCATTTAGAATTCCGTATTTTCTATGCTGGAAATTCTATAGGGTCAACTCACTGAATATATTGTGTATTGTGAATATGAAATGGGCTCACACAATTATTCGATTTATTATATTAGATCCAAATATTTACTAAATTGGCAGGTTGCCGCTCTCATAGATGACGACCATGCGAAGTGACAAATTTTCGCAAGCATGTCAGAAATGCAAGAAGCCTCGAGTGACTCCCTATCTGTTGAAGTGTAGGATTACACAGGGGCATGCTCGTGTGTGATGTTTCTTCCAGAGGTGGATGACGACAAGAGAAAGGAGCTGTCTTTGCGCGGTGTACCAGAACACTGTTGTCAGAGTTTCCTGTGGGAACAGTCTGTGCGCATCAATGTAACAGAGAATAAAATTTCTGAGCAGGTATAAGAAAATGACATTCTAACTTTCTCTTAGTGTACAGGGCTTTATATTCCAGTCTTGTGACTTATGCCTTTACATCTCTCAGGATTTGAACCGTATGAGGAGCGAGGTTCTCGTGCCCGGGTCCAGGCTTAGCCCTGTTCCCTTGCAGGGTCGAGTTCCCATCCTGCTGGTTCACCAGCCTGGCAAGCAGGTGGGACATGAGATGAATTGCTGGGGTGCCGGATGGGACCTGTTGCTTCCTAAAGGCTGGGGAATGGCTTTTTGGATCCCGCTGGTCAGTACTGGGAACCACACTTGTCTTTGGCACGTGCCTGTGTGTTTTTTATTTTTATTTTTTTTAGCTTTCCCTCTTTGATAGAGACAGCAAGCCAAGGGCCTAGAGTTTTTTTTTTGTTGTTTTTGCTTCTTTGCGTACTTTTTTTTCTCTTGGGATCTTAAACTGACTGTAAATTGCTCACCCTTTCTGATAGGTTTAGCGATATTGGCATGTTCATATTTCAAGAGTTTTGCTTATTTCAACATGGCCTGTGAAAATGTTCAATCTACCTTGAAATGAAAGGCAGAGCTAAAGCACCGGGGTTGATTTTGTTTTTCAATCACAAAGCCCCAAATGCAGTGCTTACCTTTTCGCTCTAACCTCTGTCCCTCTGCCAGGTTTACAGAGGTGTTCGCATCGGTGGACTTAAAATGAGTGCGACGCACTCTCAGAATAAAGGTGTTCCTCACTTCCCCCATGATTACCCAGACTGCCCTGCAGGAGCTCGGTTTCAGGAGGAGCAAGAGTCCAAGCTCCTTGAAAAGTTCAAAAGGTCACTTGAAGAAATAAAATGGCAATTTGCGTTTAATCCAAAATGTTATCTACAATTCGCTTGACATGAACAATTATACTCAAATTGTATTTTTTTTTCAATATATCAAAGGGAAGCATGATTTTAAGTTAATTACATTCTCTACGAAAACTGTTGACTGATTTTACTCTGCCCTTAGTTACTCTAATTTCCCTCACATGGATATTTACCCGCATGTAAATGAGCGGGTGGGTAATAAATTGGTATTGTCATCCTCTGCTAGCTGCTGCTCAGCACTCGGTTTGTCTCATAAATTGGGGGATTTGTGGTTTGACTAGAGTTTGACCATTTGCCCTCCACTCTAGACGTCCGCCTGCCAAAAGAACCAATTACATTAAACATGGCTTCCTGGCTCCATTCTGTTGCCCGTGGCAACAGCTGGCTGAGGAGTGGAATGTTATTGGAAGTGATGGAGAGGCGAGAAAAGGAGACATCCAGGCTAAATGCACATCACAGGGTGACTTAGCAATGCAGCCCGAGAAAACGTCGCATCAAGAAGTCCCGGTGTTGAAGCCGCAAACGCGCTTCATTGTCCTGAGGTATTTTTTGTGAAAATTTTTGATAGTGTTCTCTGTTGTTCCTGTGTCATATTGGTCAAACAAACAAGGTCAATTTTACTCAAAATACACAGCTGTTTTCTTTGCTGGCATTTATCTTTCCACACCTTTGCTTCACACCATTGCAGTGTTAACGTGCCAGTGTCGCCTGACGAGAATTAAGCTCAGAGACCAGCTTAATGATCATTAAAAGCGCACTATTGCGTCAATAGTGCGCTCCTTTTATCTGAATATCTAGTTGATGCAACACATAACAGATTCTGACTATTTCGTATGTGAAAAAGGTTGCTTAAAAAGAGCACGCAATGCTTGCAAAGTCCTTTTGAGGTTTTCTAAAGTGCAGAGTACAATTTCTGTTCTGTTGAGGTTTAATTTGAACGTACGAAGCATCTGTATGCTTGATTAACTGAGTTTGTTAGGCATTATCGATCAATAAATGTGTTTGGAGTCTTTTATAATGACATTGCCTTGGCGAAGCATTTGTAGTGATTAATGTTGGCCTTCGCACACACCCTTAAGGGACTCGTCTAACTTTGCATGTAACAAGCTCTTATTTGGACCTTTACAAACTCACTGTAATCTAATGAACATGAGTTGGGCCAATGACAGTTCCTTCAATGCTGATAGAATGTTCCTATCTTTTGAAGGTGGTCAGTGGTGTAGGAAGCGGCACTGCAAGTGTTTTTTTCTTTAGTTTTTTTTTTTTTTATGAAGTTGTACAACCATTTTCTCAACTCCAGTTGAAGTGCCTTTTTAAATTGTGATCCTATGATTTTGTTTTCTAGGAACAGTAAGTCATTGAGGCTTCTCTCCAGTTGGTGCAGACCCACTTCATCTAAAGGTCAGAGGTCGCACCGTGTCAGGGAAATGCCACCACTGGACCTTTCAGCGAAGATGTCATTCCTAGCAAGTCATGGGATGAGCTTGGTTTGGGTACGTCTGTCGCTGTTGATGAAGGGCAAACCAGACCTCCATGCCATGGTGTCTGTGCCAACAGCAGATGATCTCAAGCTGCTGAACAACGGGCCTGACTGTAGTGGGCCTCAGGAGCCTCCTCACGAGGATCACTTGAAAAACACAATCAAGCACGGCAAAAAGGGTGCTAAGAAAACAACTTCTGGTAAGACGAAAAGGGAAGACACTCCTTCAACCTCCGAACAAAAGACCACTACATCCCAAGAACCCCAGCCATCTTGTCCCGCTTCAGATTTTGTTTTGGGAGTGTGGCCAAATCCCCTACCGAGCGTCACCTCACACTGCTCCCGAGTAACACTCGGCTGGGTGACTCAGGCCGACTTCTCCCTGTCAGCAGGCTGTGGGGAAGCTCTGGGCTTTGTGAGCGTCACTGGCCTCATTCACACACTCATCAGTCAGCCTCTGCAACACAGAGGAATGGTGCTGCTACGCAACCCCATGTCGCTACAGTACCGCTTTGCAAAAATTAATATAGAAGTTTGAGTGGAATGGATGCAGAACTTTCTTGATTTTTGAGGCAAATCCATTTTTAGGTTTTTGGGGAACTGGACACCTTGCATGATGCATTCTTTGCACAGTGCTCCAACGGAAATCATGTGCCATCATTAATTTGTGTATGCTGTAAGATACACTGACAGGTGATATAAATTATATTTTAATTTGTCCGACAAATGCTTATCAATAGATCATGTAACGAAACTAAAAACTAGACTGCGACTTTTTTCATTTAGCTTATTAAAATACATTTGTAATAATACAGTATATTTATTTCTATGGAGTCTGTTTTTGATTTAAACAAAAAAATGCTGCCGCATGGATTATTATTTTTTTTAATTTAGGTTAATAAAAGACCCATACTATAAATGACTGTATAGCTCATTACTTTGTACGTGCAGTGTGTAGTTATTTGTTTTCCTCCATTAAAGAACAGAATGACAATTTGTGACCGAGACCAACCTCTCTGACATCGGTAAGCAGAATGCCTTAAAAATGTCGAGATTTGTCATACCATGCGCACGTTCAAGACTGTCAGTTGAAGCAAAGTAAGCCTCACAACATAAAGCATCCATGTTTCACAGGTTACATAATGGTCTTTTTTTCTATGCTTTTGATAGTCTTATCAGTTTTGAGGCTCGTCAAAATGCATTTTGGCAAGTTCCAACAGTTTATTTCACTGCCGAGTTTTCGTTTACTTCACAAAACGGTCAAGGAAAAACTACCTACCGTAAAAGACGAAACAGGCTTGGTTATGCTCCAGAGTTGCGTGGGCACCGGATGCCTTGAATTTGCGCAGGGTACGATGAAGACTTAAAACATTCTGGAGGAATGTGTTGTCTAGTGTCAGAAAGCGTGGCCAAGGTTCTTCCAACTGGAGAATGACCCAAAACACATTGCTAAAAACATACAACCCAAATTATGTGTCGACAAGTGAATTAGTCACATTGAGAGTCGGTTAAATCCGGAATTGGTGCATTGCACACAAAATAAGAAAATAAGGTATCATTTTCATATTGGTCATGTTTTTATAATTCTGTTGGGACTATAAACCAGTGCCCGACTTAAGTTAAGTCAAACTGTATTCAATAACACCCCCAGCACACACACACACCCCACACACACATATTACAGTAGTTCAGTTCCCGTTGTGGTTTCTTTGTTCAACGAAAGGGTGCCAAGATTTTAGCCTACATGTAATACATTCCCCAGTAGAAAGCAAAACTTAACCACTAACACTATACGGCACAACACATGCAACGTGAGAGATGGCTGACTCCTACTTAAACAGCAAATCTTGTATACACATCCCATAATGTGTGGGTGGTAAGAGGAAAGTAAGGGTTTGGTTGCTTAGCAACCCTTAACTTTAGATTCAGGTCTTTGTGTGATTTGAGGTTTATTTGAGGTGAAGTGTATGGTATGTTTTACATATGGCACAAGCTTTCATTAGCGGGTTAAGTCAACTCAAAGCATGGAATGTGACACATGCATTATACACATACCCCATTTCTTTGCATTTTGATTTAATTTACAAGTCGTCACACACTGATGAACCCATTTGTTTACGATCTGGGAACATCAGGTCACATGAAATTCCACTTTTGGGAGTTGTTAAGTAATCAACTCCTCATCACTTGGGAGCAGTGGGCAGTCTTTCTCATCTGCAGATAAACCGAGTTCTGAGTATCTCTTCAAATGTGCTACCCATTCACATTTGGCCCAGCAGGAGGCTTGTGTTCACACGTACAGTCTGAACAGATGGGACGGGTCTTAAGACTCTTCTACTTGGTCACCTCTGTTACACATGAACTTGGCTGCCAGTGCTCCATATGTTTGAGTTTTGGTCTCAGGCTGCACTCTGTCTGTGCATCTCTTTCCTGCCAACACAAACACGAGAGCTCTTTAGTTGTAGCATATACCGTCAACATCAGCGCTACTGCACTCAGCCCGCACACAGATGTACGCTAGTTGTCGCAGTAAAAACGTTATAATTTCACAGCTTCATTATTTTTCATGTACATTTACATACATACATTTTAAAATAATTAAAAAAAATAATATAGCCCTCTACCATGTTCGTTATACTGTACATGTCACTAGATAACCGTCATGTGCGTCAACTTTGAACTAGACTACACAATGGTATACACTGAATCTGTCTGTCTGGCTGAGCCAATGAGATTCCACTTTTGATGTGAACAATCCAGTGTCGGATGCTCTTTTGTTGGCACAAAATATTCTTTTTGAGAATGAGTGGCATCAGGAACTTTTAGAGGACACATAGATCCACCCTTGGACAAATTAAGCTCATCTCCCACCTCTTGATCATTAAAAATACTCATCACGGCGCGTTGGTTTTTTAATAACAGGCCAGCGCGCACCTTGTTTCCCATTTCTGGTCGACCCCTTGCAATTGTTTGCAATGCATTATGGAATTGTTTTTCTTTGTGCCATCCTCATTGTCCAATATGTGTCTATAGTCCTAAATTAAATACACACATTATGTATAGATGTCCCTAACATGGACGTATATGTGTTGAAAATGTTGCAATTAAAGTGAAGGTGTATTTTTCAGTTCATATGGATTTCCCAAGATGAACTAATTTATTACAACCAATCTGGACTCTCATTTAAAATTAAAGAAGGGTTCCATTAAATGTTAGCTTACCAGGGACCATATCCATTGCTATAAAGTTGCAACCTTGTTTCTTTGCTTTTGGCCTGTTTCTGGCTATCAGGAAAACTCCCAGGAAAGACAGCAGACATCTGCAAACAATGTCAAAATGGTTACTTCTTTGCAAGCTAATATTTGTGATTTTTTTTTACTGAATGCTCACCCAAAGAGGAACATGAAAATATTCAGTAAAGCCAAGCCTTCAAATTCCTGATAAAAGATTATCCCTGTAAAACAAAATATTCCACATCAACTCCAAGAGGAAAGGGTGGTAATGAGTATAAAGAGTGCACATCAAAATTTCTTTGGATCATTTTATTGTATTTTTCCATTTTCTAGTTTGCAGTTTGTATAACACTCAACAATGAAGAATACATTGTTATCTACATCTCCAATATGGCCTATTCAAGTGACATGCACTTTGGTGAGCAATGATGACATAATGATCCTTAAAATATTTTTACTACTACACTTAATAGAGCTCAGCATGACAGAGCTGCTCAAAGGTGAGCGCAAATAACGCTCCAGTATTTCATTTTAGTGCATAAACTGAAATGACTTTTCTCTCAAATATTAAAATCATGTTGATAATTCATCCACCCATCCAGTTTTTATAGTGCTGGTCTGTATTATAGTCACGGGTGAGCTGTAGGCTATCCCTCCCTGCTGACATAAGTCGAGAGGTGTGGTACACACTTGACTGGATGCTTGCAAACCACAGAACACGTGTAGACAATTAACCATTCACACTTTACATGCACGTCTTTGGAATGCGGGTGAAAGCTCGACTTGTGCAACCCTGCTCTACTTGACTGCAAAATACAACCATCATACCAAGCATATTGCAACATTAATATAGCTCTGATAGATTATGGAAATATTTTGCTTTGTAAATGTTGACTATTTCTGAAAGCTGCTGTATGAGATCTCAAATGATTGCGCCAACAAAATCGAATCCTGTGGCGGGTGGCATGTAAACGCAATGACCCGCAGAGTGACGCTCTTGTGATGAACATGCGTACCTGCAACAATGGCACTTGCAGTGAAAAACACAAAGTTGATTGGAACCACCTCTGTGGCGTCGAACATTTTCATTGCCTGATTGAGAAACCTGTGGATGAGTCCAAGATTTATACTCGACAAGTGTAGTGAATCCTTGCAAAAAATAAATACATACATAGTTGGATTGTCATAATTGTTTTGTAGCATTTATCAGAATTTGAGAATGGAAATCCCCAAAACAAATATCGAACTGACTTGATCTGGAAGGCGCAGGAGACCACCATGACGACGAGCATAACGTAGAAGATGGGATAGATGAGCTGCAGATGACCTTTTATCGACTCTGTGATCATTCCCGACACGGCCTTCACAGAGATGACTGTAAGAGATGCTGCAGACAGACAAGTGACACTTTACTAATAAGTCATTGCATGGCTAATAAGAAACTCGCTTGTTCGTGTTCAATGTAAATGATCTTTTCTGTATCAAAAAACTCATTATTTAGCCTCGACGTTCTCTTTGCATAAATGATGAGTGACAGCAGATCCATTTTGGTATCGAGGCAATTGGTGCAATTCATGACTTGTACGCCCTTAATCACGCAGCGTGCTCTTGTCCATACCAAGCAGTGCCACCAGCAGCATCACGATGACAATATTCTTCATATTCTTTTTCTTGTACAGAAAGAGCAGGATGCAAAAAGCGATGACCTCTATCGTCTATTGAGAAAGGAGAAAGGGGGAGGGGGATTCATTTATACAGCGCCCATTTTCTCAAACTTCACACCGAAAAGGAAAGTTCCAATTGCTCATCATCCTCCCCAGACTGCCTTATCTCGATGACAAAGTGCTCTTTGCAGACAAAGAGCAGCACTCCTTTAATTGAAACAAATCACCCTGGCGAGGGGGCGAGGGGGGAGAACTGAATTGCCGGTTTTTAATGAGAAATGCTGTGTCCTTGTGAGGCCAATAGCTTTCAGCTGTTCAAGGGCCTCGAGCAAACACCACAAGGTGGTGAAAAATGGAGCATAAGAGGGGAATACAAAAGTAGGGTGTGGAATAAGGGCAACCCGACCTTTAAATCAATCCAAACCCCCCGTCTGCCTCTGGGTAATGCGTGTGCGTGTGTCTATATTCATTGCAGGATTTTTTTCCAATACGGTTCATCGACACTCCCATCAGTATTACGCTAATTTGTGAAACATTTCTCTTGCATATTTCTTGCATCAGTTAAGCAATACGGACCAGATTCAAGTGAAGGATGTGAATTAGAATAAAATTGTGCTCGTTGAATAATGCTGCTTTTGCTACACGGGGCACACGTTCAGCACTGACTGAAATATGTGGAGAACTGCTTGCTTTGATCTGCTTTTGACATATTCTTGGCCTGCTTTGAAGAGAACTATGCGCAAGGAATAGATTGTACCGCAGGAATAAAGGGAGAATTTGGAATATAAATGGAAATTTGGCAGGGCTGAATTGATCTGTGTTTGTTACATTAGATAGATGGTATCTTTTGTCAGAAGCACATTCATCCCTATGGTAACAGCTACAGTAGGTTTACAACATCCCTGCCTAAGGTTCAACTGGAAAGACCACTGTGTGTGAATGGCCTTGCCATCCTTCCATGTTCTCAGCCACTTGTCCTTGTTATTAAGTTCACATGCAATACATGTGTTGATCACCACGTATCAGATTAGTTGTTCTTATCCTTCACTGTAACTTGTAGCAAGGAGAGTGACTTTTATCTAAAAGCTACTCTATACACACAGTGTGCCAATAATATCAGGTCAGAATATCAATCTTGTTTCTCTCTTATGTGAAAAATGTTTAGTTAGTTAGTCATACTCCATACACTTATACCAAAAGGATTTTTCCATATGGGTAGTGATTATCTTTTCTGATGTTGGCATGAAAACCTTGGAGCCAAAGAAACTAGAACTCCTCTTACAAATTTTCACATAGAATTGTTTGGAATGGGTTACATACAAGGTAAAGCAGGAAGTGCCAGCTGATAACATAGTACTGGACCAGAAGGGCTGTAATGTGAGTGGACGTGTGGGGGGCAAATGTCACCAAGATGTAGGTTCCTGTTATTGCCAGCGTGCCACCTGAAGACAGAGACAAGAGTCGAGCTGACAACTTGACAGGATTCATCGCAGCATTCAGTACAGCACTTAGGTTGTTGTTAGTTTGTTATCATGCATGATTCAAAATGTATCACTTAATCTTGACCCAAACAGCAAAAAGTGAAAAATGCAAACATCAAGACCCGACCATTTGCATTCTGGGGTGGAGGAATAGATAAATTGTAGCTCAAATGGGAGGAAAAAAAGAGAAAATGATTCATTTGCCCATATTTCTAACGTGATCAGCATCCAAAAATAATGGACTCTTGCTTATCAGAGAGATACTTTTGGTTTCATTTTGCCCTCCTGCTTTTGCACTGGTAGAGCTCCAGTTTTCGATTCTCCCTTACTCGGCTTACTTCATCACATCAACATGTTCTTGAGCGCTATCGATGTTGTCAAGACTAGATATGGAATATGTACTGAGTGCACTGAATGAATAGAAATAAATCACACACAAAATCCATATACAACATTTCTTGTAAACATGGACATGCCAAAACAATAATTTTATGTCTTCACTCTGACAAACAGCTTAAAAGCAAATCTGATCAAATTTAAGTTTAGGAAGAGATTTGTTGACTCATCTAGCAATCTATCAACAGACTCCTGTTATCGTTCCTGTGTGATTACTTACCAACAACGTCAGAGACGCACAAGGTCTCCTTGAGGAAAATCACAGAGATGAAAGCGCTTGCTGGAATGACAAATACAAATATATTCTCATTAGTTTAACAGTCACTGAAGCATCTGATTCTTTGTTAGTGTCATTGAGGCACTCAGCTCTATTGCAATCCTGTTTCACACGCTGACTGTATTGCTTTAAAATAGCAAAGTCAAAATGAAACAGGATAAATATCGACTTTTTTATTGACAATCTATGCTCGTAAATATTTTGCAACTTTGGGATTGACAAAGGGCAAGGGACAAGGGCATACATTTGGTTCAATAAAAATTACAGTTAAGCTTCAATTAGCAGACAGAAAGAACAGTAATTCTGTGCTCAGAGCAGTTTAAAACTGCACATAGGCGGGCTAGACCGGCTTTTGACGCTTGCAGATTCCCCACAGTTAGAAATGGGTGGTTTGCGCCATTGTGGGTGTAAACACATCTGACTTGATTGGAGGCCAGCCAAAAGCGGCTCCACTCATTCCCTTTGATGCATAAGAGGCGTAAAAAAAAAAACATCGCAGAAGATGGAACTGAACTGTTGGAGTCCATGTATGGAAAGTGTGTGTGCGTGTGTGTGTGGGGGTGTGCGTGTGTGTGTATAAATAAATATATATATAGATAAACTTGGGTTGCCTATGAAATCTGTCAGAATGCTGAGATGGATGGAGTTATTCGACTTGATAAGAATACCAACATGATAATCCTTGCAGTATGTTTAATGAACTCATTCATCAAAATCAGTGTCAAAAGATGAGATATTGAATTTTTTTTTTTAATGTGTCAAGGCTCACAAATCATCTTTGTGTTGCCCCAGGCTATGCAGCGAACTGGGACTGACGAGTAACCATTACAGTGTTGGCACACATGGCACAATCAAAACAAAAAGAAGATGAAAACACAAACACAAGTCAACTATTATATGAAGCAAATGCAGTAGGTGTTGGGAAGAGTCATGCTGGGGGTCGTCTAAATGTCATCATCCTGCTGAGTGAATCGCTTTTAACTCAGTCTTAGTGAAATGATGTACTGTAATGGAAAATAATGACAAACACCAACCAAAAGACAGACGGGCAGACTGTTACCTTTAAAATTGAATCAATGACACTATATAAACAGATAAATGTATGAAATGTGGTGAAAAATACGATACACAATTTCTTCACAAATTGACCAGCAAACAAATTGAAGTTGATTTTAAATGTAACCACAAAAATGAAACCAAACTACTTTTACTCCAGAATGCACTTCAGTTAAAGCAATAATGTCTATACGGCTGAAATGTTGGAACGGTCTTGGAGTGTGAAACAAGGCTGGCATGTGCACAATTCTGTAAAAGGACATTAGTGATTAATTGGAGGGCTCTTAAACAGTCAGTTGTTAATATTCCATACATTAAGAGCGCACATTACACACACATAAAGGAATATGTCTGTGCTTGTGGGAGCAGCTGGCTTTTGCCAAGTCACCATAGCAACACCATATCAATTGAGATTCGCACAGCTTGATACAAAGAGGAATGTGACAACAGGAACCTCTGAGGTAAATAGTCCTGTTTGGGGAGATTCTTGTGTGCCTGCGCACACATCAGATTTGTACACCCCGTCGACACAACCCCTCACTTGTGTCTCCTTGAGGGAGAACTCACATCACATTGTGTTATAAATCACAGTGTCATTTTGGCAAAGAAAGATATTCTACCACATTGCTCATCTTAAGTAAACAATACGAATTGCTCATAAACACCAAAGTTAGTTGCAGAACTATTTGGACATGTTTGATATTGCTTGCAGTTGCAAGTGAGCTGGATGAGAATCACAACACACCCAGGACTGCCAGTCAATAGTTGGGCACGCACACACAACCATTCACGCGCCTTCACACCGATGTTGGTCTACCTGGAGAATTCACACGCAACCACAGAGAGAATGTGAATAGCACAGAGAAAGGCTGATCTGAGATTTGAACTTGGAACCACTTAACTGATGAAGACGTACAGAAGACTGACTGCCCTTATACGACATCAAAATTGATTTAAAATAAAAGCAAACAAGATGTGAGTGACGTGTAAACAGTTGAGATGGAGCGGAACAAACAGACTCCAGAATCAACTCAGTCAGCCCTATTTTCATGTCCAGTGCAAAACTTAAAGTCTAAATGCGTGCATAAGTGAAGTTTTCTTTATGCTGTTTTTTTCCTAGATTGGCACAGGTAGAAAGGGGTGTTTGAACTTGAAGGAGGAACTACAAGATCTTCACTTGTCAGTCACCGAGTACGTCAAGACAACCACGGCTCCGGTGTTACAATGATATGTCTTAGTCCAAATAGTTTTGATCACCCTAGAAATGCAGGTACTCGGGAGAAAATGCCATGACACTTCTTAATTAGCTTAAAGTCTACAATTTAGTCACATCTTTATTTATTTCATATCGGGCCAACTCTAATTCAATTTGTGTTATTGTGACATCATACATCACCAGTGTGCAAAGTGACCTTCAGCAGAGCATGCCAGCCTCATTCCTCCAAGTGAAGAATTGACATTCATGTCAAGGAGAGGTGAAACGTGGCTCCGCACAACAATATTCGCAAGGATGCCGTCATACCTAATTGTGACGAGTGGTCTTAGAGGAAAAGAACAGCAGGAACTGGGATCAGAGTCAATTTAGACTGCTGTATAACAGCCTCATTAATGCTCTCGCTCTTGTCTCTTCTGTTTCATTCCCCCACTAGGAACATTTTTCAGAACTCATTCTTTTTCTTAGTCTCTTTCATCTATCACCCACCCAAGCACTTGACTTTCTCTTGTTTATTGAGCCAAGGACTCTTGATATCTGTGTCCCCCATCCCAAGACTTCACTCACATGGAAATGCACTACAGGATGGTTGTGTGTTAGCAAATGAAAGGAATGAGAGGAAAAAAATTAAAACCCTCCACACACTGTTTGCTTTTTAATGTAGCATGACTCAGTGAGGAAGGTGCTTCTTCATCGAGTAATCAAAGTGCTGAGGTCCTCTTTCAAGACTCTTAACCTGCATATTACATCCACATTGAAGTATGCGCCTTCCAAGAAAAATGAGTAAAATCTAAATGAGCACAGTAATTGTTCACACCTGTGATTTCATAGTGATATAATTATTACTTACAGTAACGCTAATGAGTCTCTTCAAAGTATTACATGCAGCACTCTTGTAAAGCTAAATTGAGTACAGTACTGCATTCGGCCTTCAACAAGATTGTGCTTTAGTTCAGTGCATTATTCAAACCATTCAGCTATTTGCAACACGGCAACACATGGCTACAAGAAAACTGTTTGAAGCGTTTGGGTAATTGAGATCATTAATAATCATGAGCAGCCGTCAACTCAGTTGTGGTGACTGATGAAAAAAAACCTGAAGCTGTTTAATGTTTAACCTGTGTTTGGAGTGTGTGCTCAGAGCAGCTGCCAGCTGCATCGCACAGACAGGCTTTGTTTTGATTGCATTGTGAGTCAGGCTTAGTTCATAACAGCTTAGTTCGCAGTGCAGACACTCTCAAATGAGCAAGTGTGGAAGTGGAGGAAAAACAAAAAACGCAGACAATATTGTAGTAATGCAAATCAGTCCAACACCTGCACCTGCAATTCTGTTGCAATCAAAAGGTCTTATAATAATCCTGATTTACAGCATAATGATGGGTGTCATCATCCGACATTAATGGAGAAACATGAAGTATTAATGTTCTACATCTTAAGTCTAACAATTTTATTTAATAAAGTCTTTATGATGGCAACAGTTTGGACACAATTACGAATTATGACCATTTACTTTTTCCACAAAGTAAACGTATACACCAACCCATCCACTAGGGACAATACACCAACGATTGTGATTAAATAATTTCGGGCATGTTTTAATGACAATGGGTAAAAGTCCAGGGGTGGGCAAACTTTTTGATTGGCGGGCCACAATGGGCTCTAAAATTTGACAGATGGGCCGGACCAGAAGCAGATAGATGGAATGTTTTGGTAACCTAACCTCATCGGATAAAAAAAAAATCATTTTAAATGAAAGTGACAAAGCATTACAACAATATACATGTCTTTGAAAAACCTCAGTATTTAGAAAATAAAACATTAACAAGGTTGATTCCCCCCAGGCTGTAGTTTGCCCACACCTGGGTAAAACTATAAAACCAATATTTTCTATAAATATAAATTATCTATTGCCGATGGATCTGGAATGTGATGTTTCTTACCATCTGTGTAAAAGAATGAATTGAACGATATGACAATCAAATTGTAATACCATCAGTGTAGCTGAAGGCATGGCCCTCACACAAATTAATTTTTTCTAAACCGCTAATCCTCATTAGGCGTGCTGGAAACCAGCTGACAAGGCAAACATAGACAAACAACTATTCACACTCACAGTTACACTTCTGGACAATTTAGCGTGTTCAAGTAATCGACCAAGAAAACCCACGCAGGTACAAGGAGAACATGCAACTCACACAAGAAGGCCGGATTTGAATCCAAAACCTCTGCAATGTGAGGCAGATATACTAATCAGTTGTCCACCGTGCTGTCCAAAGTTGGATATTGTGTTATCAAATAAAAATGCCACTTTTATCAAAATTGATCTGTATTCTGAATGATTTACAAGACTCACTGCATGATGAATGACAACGGTGAACAGTTGCCAGTTCTATTTGCCTTTAGCAAAATGGATGTGAATGAGTGTGTAAGAATCTGACAATTTACCTATGACGGACACACAGCCCAGTGGGGCGATGAGGGATGCCGGGGCAAAGCCATAGGCAGCAAAATTCCCTAATTCGCCAACACCCATGAGAAGCAGACCGCACCACCACAGCACAGAGGTGTAGTAAGGCTTGGAGCCTCGCTGGGACAGACAGACGTGGGCATATTTCTGTTAGGAGGAGAAGGAAAATGGGTTTGCGGCAGCTCCAGATCCATGCAGTAAATATTTGCTTCCAACACAATCTTGGCAATGAACCATGCGTTACCTTTTCACTGATCTATCATAAGAGTTGTTGCACAGCTCTTGATATAATCACAACACTTTCACCTGATTAGCATTTAATCAGAGAGGTGGCATGCCACCAATTAAGCAATTCAATGACTTGAGAAGCGCTTCAAGATGATTAAGGACATGTTCCTCCATAAACAGCCTCACAATTCCTAAACAAAGGAAGGCTACATTTGCGCAGCATTTTTCACATTTAATTGCAGCTGTAATATGTTTCAAAATAAGACAGTCACAACTTGATGAAAAGGTTTCTTTCAAAGTCTGTTTTCATTCATTTTAACTTTAACTTTATTTTGGTAACATGATGATTGCGGAACATATTATTACAATGGTGTTGGAAATGATGAGTTATTTGAAGTCGTTTCATATTCGAAACTATGGGAGCAGAGGCGTAACATCATGGTGTTAGGTCCCGGTGCATTTTTCTTTTCAGTGCCCAGTATTGCAAATACTCGATTGGTATGTCCACTGTACCTAGGAGTGTTAAACTAAAGTCAAGCTAGAATGTTTAAGCCGCCTTCCTCTTTCAGCACTCTCGCTAGAACTTGTGACATATCCGTCAGTCACACATTTGCTCCACAAATTTGTGAAACTCAGGTTCCGCTGTAGGAGATTTGCACCAGAGTGTGAAAACAAATTGCATTTCAGTCATTTCATGTGCCAGATAGCAGGATTGCAGAGCTTCCTACCTGTATGTTGAGGGAAATGCTGATGAGGACGTTCCCACATATCGAGATGATGATTCCGAGGAGATAGGCCTGTGGAGGCAAATAGTAAAGAGCCGGGAGATTAGGTGACGCTCCACTGGCCACACAGCAACTCTCACAATACTGCAAGACTTCCTTCCAGCTGTCACTTTTACCAAAGTCACTTTAGAGCTAAGCAGGTCTTGTTGAAAAGCGCGAGTGTGTGCATGTGAGCCTCACTTGACAGTTGAGACTTTGGAACTATCGCAGTCACTCTTCCTATACGTACAGTTGCATGCAGAAAATGTTACTCACGCGCAAACAAGACACAGAATCACGAAAAAATGGATACAGTCAAAGTCTATTTCTGACCCACAAATTACAATCTACACTAATGTACCCTAGGTGCTAATTATTCGACTTGAAATTAACTGTTGGTCCAATTTTGCGCTTGCTCAATTGTTCTTGTTCTCTTCACTCTCTGTGAGACATTCACCTCGACTCAGAACTTCATACGTTTGTTGACTTATGAAACACATAAAGCAATCATGGGACCACGCCAGAGGTCAACAGGATTATGACTTAAGCATATGAATGGCTTTGTCTAAAAGTGGGAATATGTTTGATGATCACAGTGTTCTAACAGGATTTGGGAGAAGGAGGAGGTAGAAAGCAGATGGGCGGCTGCTTAATGAGCTTTGGGGAATGATTTCAGTTAAACAGCGTGAGTTGAGTGTGTGGAGTATAATATGATGCAAAGGACAGAATGGTTACTGCTGATTAAATTTCAGAGCAATGTGTACATTTTACACTAAAGCAACATTGTGAAAGTGAAAATTGAAAACCATAATTATGTACAATTCACTTACAAGTTTTGCAAACAGCAATAATATAAACGATGATTGTGCACTGGTTTGTAAATGAGGAGAATAGCATCCCTTATTGCTATGGTAACCCAGTGACACTTACTCTGGTGGTCTATAAGTGCAGCACCAGGGTGGACATCTGTCATGTCCATGTTACGGTCTCGTGCTTGTACACGCTTTGCATGAAATTTCTACACGTTTCAACATGTTACAAGTTTGAGTAGTGCAGTTCATGCACACATCACAGTTCAGTTCATCCAAACTGCCACGGCCATGTTGTTGGTAAACAAATGCCACTGACTGAATTTCACTTGAAGCGAATATCACCACGCCACTGTAAGCGCGTACTTGAGCAAGTGGCTGCTCAAAAGTGAAGACACTTCGCAACTCAACTACACATGCAAAGAAACCTGAGAGAAAGTTTGACAAAACGCTTCTGCCAGTGGCAACAAGGGAATTGAAAAAAATGGCACTGACGCACTGGGCGTGCCTTTGGCAAGTGACTTAACACACCATGTCTGATCACATACAGGATACTTTCTATCCCAGAGTGCCCAATCAGTTGTGTCAGTTTCAGCCAAGCGTATGCTCTCAGAAGGCAGCTGTTATACGGTTAAAAAATGCAAGTACAACATGTTATTGTACAGTGAACTCCCTCATAGTTGCTCTTTCACTTTTGTGAATTCGACTATTTGTGGAATTTTCTCAATATAAGTAACATAATCAAACTCTGTCGCCACTTGACTTGACTGAACGATGTTGAAGTCAATTAAGGATCTTCATTTAGACTTAAAGATTAAAGTCATGCTTTGCTGCCATCCTGTAGCATGTACAGGCAATTATGAATGATGTCAATTGCATGCCATTTTTTCACTGTTTGCCGAAAGTGGAGCGGGCGAGCAGTGTTGCACTTCGTAGCTTTTCCTGGGCTTCTGTCATTTCAATCTGTAACGACTTGACCATTAGTTGGGCAGGTGAAAGGTTTGAATTCAGTGAGAAAATGTTATTAACTTTAGCCGTAAAAATGCGCACAAGCCTTATTTGGTTTTATGCTGTAGGTTTGTTCTTGCAAAGAGCACAATATAAGTGCAAAATCAAATGACAAACCCTATGACATGTTTAAAGCCAAACGATTCCATAACATGAGGGAAGCATAATGGGCTTGCAAGCCAACGGTAAGACGGACTGCACTGATCCTCCACTGTGGAAGGGCACAACATGGCCCTTTGTGTCCAACTCACAATAGGAATCTGTGAATGGAAAGGATGAGCTGATATCGGGATGAAGCCATCCACATCCGTTTTGGAGGTTCTGGGGAACAACACCAGAGTTGACAATAACGAGGAATAACTATTCAGGGTCACAGTGAGCTCAAGCCTCTCTCAGGTGACGTGGAGAAAGGCAGACTACATCCTGGAATGCTCAGGCCACATACAGTACCAGGAGAGAAAGAAAACAGGGTCGTCCATCCTGTTCCTCCAAGGCCGCTGTCCTATCTTTTTTCCATCTATCCCTGCTGCAACACACCTAATTCAAATGATCACAATCATTATCAAGCTGATTATCTGATTATTTGAATCAGTATTGCGGCAAGGAGAGATGGAAAACTGTCAGGGTAGCGGCCCTCATGGAACATGATTGATGACTGGTATGAAGTATTTCATATACTTGTGAAGTATTTATTCTAAAAAAAAGTTTTGTTTAAAATATCACTTGGGCCTTTGTGTACCCACTTATGAGGGGGCCGGGGGGGACACACCATTTTGATGTCATTTCACGCTTGCGAGAGTGTGAACTTGCGTGAACGTGTCGTGTGTTTGTCATTTTCTGCTCACTTTATTTACCGTCAGAACAATTCAACAACGACAAACTAATTATTTGATTTCATTCCATGTAAGAAGTTGATGGACAGTGCAACGCTTTCACTCATCACCATGGTTCCTCCGATGACCCCTGAATGTTTTCCATCTCAGCCTTCATGTACACAGGCTCAAATGAGTAAATCAATCGCTCTCTGCATTCTGTCAGTGACATAGAAACATGTGGCACTGTTTTAGGAGACAACTCTGTACGGTCGGTTTGCTTCTCCTTCATTTCGCAGCTGATAATGATTGCGCCCAACATGGCCGCCAACTTACGATTAATATTATTCTGTTTTATTCTCATTTTAAGAATGTTTACTAGTGCTGGCACATATAATGTATCCTTGCGTTAAAAATGTTCAAGTTTAGTTCCCCTTTAGAGAAATTTTCCTCAGAACTCAATGAATGCTCCTCCTGTTGGCAAGCCAACCTCATAATTAACTTCCACTAAAGATGAATAAAAAGCATCTGGGTTTCTTATTCAACAATATGACATTACAATGTGTACCATTTTGGAATGTACATATGGCCTGGTGATTTCATAAATCATTTTGCGAATTCTATTTTTTGGGTTAGTCACTCTTGGTGCAACAGTTCACTGGCCTGAGTTGAGTATGAAAGTTTGTCTGTTTCTATATGTGATCAAAGCCAGCTGGTGTAAACTCCAGCTTCCTTCGACCCTAAACAGAATAAGCGGTATAGAAAATGGATGAACAGATATTTTTGTACACACCCTGCAAGATTAATACATCAGCAGTTGTCCAGTAAAGCGCCGAACAGCAATAAACACTAAGCACCATTAACCTCATTCTCTGAATGCATTAATGCGACTCGACTAATCAAACCAATTGGATAAGCTCTTTGGCTGTGGTGTGCTATGCTTATTTTAATGCACACGACTGCAAACCATTCGAACGCCAGAAGCCTGCTGACGTGTGAGACAGAATGATATTGTTATGATGTTCATGGGTATAGTGGGTAGCTTGGGACAAAGGAGGCTGGGACCATTATCCAGCTCTTCAGGATTCTTACAGTAGATCCATTCTCTAACGCCCACCCGTGAGTCATTACTCACTATTTGTGCCTCTCTTGCCTCCTCTGTTACGTTCTCCTCTCTGCCACCCCAAAATGTCACACACAAGACACGACAGAGGAGCACACAATTAGAGGAGAAGATGAGCATGAGGAGAATGTGAACATAAGAGTGGGAGGACAGACTGACAAAACAATGACAGATATGCAACAACTGGAAAAGGAATTATCAAACTTTCTGTATTAGGACAGTGAGTTATGGAGTGCAGTCTAAAGAGAAGGAGTTTCTACACAATAGTGGAGTCGTGATCACTTTGGAAAATACTGACAGAAGTCAGCATTAATATATCTCTGTGCTGGCTGGCTCCCAATACTCATTACACAAAAAGCTTTAGAAACAACACTGTGCATTCTGGAGAGATTAATTCAATTTCTTCTGCGGGCATAAGTGCTCCTTATGGCTTGCTAAAAAAAGGTCCCCTAACTTTACTTTCTCCTCCACGGTAGGCCTAATTTGGAAGGGAATGTTATTGCATCAGCGTTCCGAGTACTATCACTAATTCAAAACCATTGGAAGCAGCGGACATTTATAAAAAAAAAAAATAAATAAATAAATAAAAAAACACAACAAACACACACGCCTGATAAAAGGGGAGCATTTTAACTATGAAAATATCTGACCAAGATTAATCATTCCAGAACTTGTTTCATTCCATCTTTTGGATAGAGAGAATAAAAGGAAGAACAGAAAGAAAAATATCCCAATTAGGCTAAATTTTGCAGAAACATGCATGAAGTCTTTTAAATGCATATGGACAAACATTCGTTGGTCTTATGGAAGCATGGCTGAACTTTTTGGCCATCATTTCCCAAAATACGTTTAGTGTAAAAACAGCAGAACACGTCACCCAAATAACACTATAGCCACAGAGGAGCTTGGTTGTGATATGCTTAGGTCTATTATTTCGCCAACTGTCGGAATTAACAATACCAAATCAGTCAATATCGGATTTGCATCTTTCCGCATGACGACGACCAAAAGCAATAAATGAGATAAGGAGGAAAAAAGATTTAAGTTGGACCAGCCGGGGTGAGCGTACATTTCTTTTTTCTAAATAAAAACCTGCATTTTGCGTGTTGGTTACAATACTACTAGACAGGTTTTCCTAGGCATATTATATTAATTGTCATCCTCTTTTAAACAATGGGTAATGCTTTATTAAACGCAACGTTTACCTGAAGTGGATTTTCCAAGACTTCAGCCTTGTGAGCCAGAGTGATACTTATATTGAGAGCGTCCCAAGGAACACTTAAATTCGCCATAATTTAAACCACAGTTTAGATATTTTTATTGCACAACTTTCCTCTTCACATCTTTGGCCACCGCTTTCCAGCCTTTTCCATTCCGTGCCCACGCCGTGGCAGAACACTGTCAGAGGAAACTTATTCCAACTTCACTTTACGGTGATACGTCTGAGTACTTTGTGACCATAGGAAATATGGAAACTTTCACTAACCGGCGTTAATAACCATGCAAGTTGAGCGGAGAATAAAATTACAACTAATATAGTTTTTGATCACCTTCAGAATTATAATAAGACCTCCAACGAGCTACAGTAGATTGGTTACAAGTCCCACGTTTCTAGGAAGAAGCACGTTATTTTGGCATAGTAGGCAAGAATACGGGTGTAATTGAACGCCCCTTAATTTAAACCTAAAACTCCTCAAAGGAGACGTGAGCCGGTGAAATATCTTCTTTAATTGACATGCAGAAAACTAGATCGATTATCTTGAAGTTCGAAGCGTTTACAAATAACCTTAAACTGGTATTTTAAAAGCTGTTTGTTTGTATTTTTTATTATTTGTTGTTGGATGTTGCCGTAGACCATAGTAAAATGTTTAAAAGTTTGGAAAAATACAATAATAAAAATGGTTGTTCGTATTTACAGTTCACAATAATTCGAATTATATTTGCAGTAAGACATGTTGACAAACTTGTCACCTAGTGCAGTGGTCCCCAACCACCAGACCACAGAGGTGAAAGAATAAAAACTTGCAGTACTACCCATTTATTTATTATTTGTGGCTGAAAAATGTTTATTCTCTCCGTTACATTGGAATCTTGACACTGAACTCTTGTCCCCACAAGTTAAAATCAGGTTGGAAGGTAGTCTCCGAGTTCCCACTTGACAACGGTGATCTGTGATGCGCTGGCAGACTTCACATAATCCACCCATGGAGGTCTGCTTTTAGTTTCTTATTTCTTATAAACATACGACAGTGAATCGGTTCTGGTACTTCCACAATGTGGTCCATGCCCCTCGGTTTCACTGAATTTAAAGGGAATAGGAAAGGAATGTGAATGGGGAGCAGGTGTTTTAAATTTGGTCTTGTTTGTCTCAGGCACTGCCTTCCGGCCAGTGTTAAAATTTCAGTGACAGTGTTAAAAACAGAATGTCTGTGTTGCATTAACATCACTCAGTAATAAAATAGCCAGTGTGGTTGAGGATGTGACACTGTGTGTTGTTATAATGGGGTGTCACATGTATTTGACACTGATTGATATCGATTTGAAATTGAAACCATGCCCTGATGTAATGATTGAAGTTGACTGGTTAGACTGCAAACAATATTCTTCAGCATCATTTTCTTACTCATTTGCAAGATGGAATCAAATTTTCCTAGATTAGGCAAAACTCTCACATAATTGATAAAAAAAATCTCACAACCTGTTTTCCACTTGAGTTTTCCATTTTGTATTGTTTAAAAGAGATTGGCCAATTGATGTATTTTTTGTGATGTGTGTCACATGGTTACATGGGCAACAAGGCAATCAGGTTCATTCACACGGTATTTAACATGCTTTGTTTGAAGCAGGTGTAGGCAGCAAGATTGATGAACTGCAGGTGAATTTTTTGGGGGGAACTGGTGAATAGCGCAGCTGACTCCATTCAGTCTAATGAGCATAATTTGTTAGCTCCTTGACAAACAATATGCTCATTCTCCAAAATGTAACAAAAATCCAAGTGTCCTTGAAGGAGTTTGATTACATTGAAGTGTTTGTGTGACAAGTTCATGTCCGTGGAATTGTCACTCCCTTCCCCACGGCTTACCAATGTGAGTTTTGATTTGCAAAAACAACAACAACAACAACAATAACAAAACAAACAAACAAACAAAAACAAAAAAAACAAACTTTAGGGTTTTCTAATTTGGCCATGCAGGCCTACAGAAAATGGAGTTGAATATGTGATGGTAATTGTTTTGTGTCCATATTTTTCTGTCTGTTTTGCACCTTGTCATTTTAAAGGTGGTCCAAAAAGTCTCTGCAAAATTATTCAACATCTGGACAGCCATCAGGTGATGAATGCATGAAACGTTTGGTGGACCAGCCCCAAAATGAAGGCTTGAACATGAAATGAACGTTCACGCACAGAGAGATGCTACATATTCAGACTCGGTATTGGGATCTTGTCAAATATGTAATGTCTAGTATTGTCACTTCCTCCTGGATGAAAAACTATGGAACTCAATGCCAGAATGGAATGTTTATATATGTGGCTGCTGAAAAGGATCTCCCAGGTTTCAGAATCGTTAACATCGTTATGATGCTAAGGCATTTATTTTGAGTATTAGTAGATTTGCAGTGCACTCAGTCACCCTGGAACTGATCTTAACGAGTGTCTGACTCATGTATAAGACATTCAAGTTGCCAGTGAATTCTAATTTTTAGAGCACTTTTTCTCTGATCAGTAATGATCAGTATTTCTTAAGCCTAATCACTTCAACTGCTCCCCCCAGATTTTGAGTTTCAGTCTGCTTTGCTGTATTTCATGCTTCGCTCTGTATTTAATGTTTCATTCATTTGATCCTGCATGGTGCGTAAAATAAAATGTGTTATTACATTTTAACTACTTTTTACAGTAATGGAATATTGAAGGTTGGTTATTGCAATTGGATTTATCAACAATGTTTTAACTTACATATAACACAATAGTGAAGAGAAAATAATAATCCATTTTCTTTGTTCCTTTCACAATGTCTTGAACTCATATGAGTGGTTTAGTATAAAAGGAAGGATTAGTGCAGAGAAAGATTAGGAGATAAAAATGTCAGCTTGAGGATGAGACCAAGAGGAGGAGAGAAAATGGAGTTTTCCTCTCCTTCAAAATCTGAGGCGTAGGCTCGACAAAGAGTGTGTAGGAGTCTTTTTATGTCGACTACATTTGCTGCTCCTGAGCTTTTCTCAACAAAATCCTCACTCCTTTGCCTGCTTGCTTTATTTCATCTCACACATTATTCAGCCTCTGTTGTCGCTACCCTTTAATTGCTGCCTTATCTGTTGTTCCACACTCAGCATTTCCTCATACTTACCCTCCAACATTGTTCTCAAACAGGAAGGTCATTGAATAACAATATTTGGAACTTTTCATTTGGTGTGATGTGTTGCTCTTTTCCATAGCCACAGGGAGAATGGCTCTGCCCATATGCATGATCAATTCTGTCATTCAAAGCTCACCCTGATTGACCACCTGCATCAGTTTATAAATATGCCGCGTCTTGAGAGATGATTAGAAACTGTAAATACAAAGGGGAATCTGTTTGGTCATGTTAAGTCCGACAATTCAAATGAAGTATGGTTTCCTTAATGGTCCCGCTTCCATTTCACGCCACAGCAATCCCCACAAATGGCTGTCGTTATTATAGCAAAGGGACAGACTCAGAATAGAGAACAAAGGATACAGTTAATGAATAGAAATAAATACATATGACAAGTTGCAGATTCATGTTGACTTGGTAGTAATTGTAAAAAAGGATTACGACATGTCCTTATGGGAGCAGAATCTAACATAAATTCAAATAAATTAAAGCATAAACCTGCCAAAAGAAATGACAGCTTACACCAGAAAACAAGTGTTTCTTACAGAACTGAGAACACTTGGTGAGCTCATATGAGAGGGCACTCCATATTTTCTCATTTTATCTCTTTGACCAGCAAGCAGACCTGCGGCTGGACCTGTACAAAGAAGACATGTTTTGGCTTTGTGTGCGACGCTTGTTTAGACGAGCCATTCTCTTTCCCCTTTTCAGTTGCAGATGACCTTCCCTAAGAGGATTCAGACACACTGAAACACCTGTTGACTGTAGGTGAGAACACGAGCAGCCCATCTAAAGACATCAGGTGGCTGTTTGTGGTCATATTGCAGGAAGCACTGAAAATACATCACAATTAAACCAACATTTTTAGCATTTCCCTCATTTAGTTTATACTGCAAAAAAAAAGAGGTATGATATATCCAAAACGTTGCTGAAAATGTCATTTATATTGGTAAATTATTTTAACATATGAAACTAATTACATTTTGAAAACCGGATATAAGGTGGATTCGGACGAGATCTAGCCGAATCTACAGACGCGCTTGATGGCAAAATGAAGGCCAGTGTTAATGGTACCTTACAGATGTAAATATATTTTATTCATTTTCATTTGCATGGGGCAGCACTGAAGAAATGACACTTTTCTACAAATTAAAGTGGTCTGTATACGGTTTGATTTTCCCTCACAATAACTCAATGAACAACCATTCAAGTCTCTCAATGGGCCCAAAAATGTATCTTTAATTATTTAAACCACATGTATTATATTTTGCAGCACAATGCTGGATGATGCATACAGAGTAAGAGTTGTGATGTCATGGAGCATGGTGATGTGACAATCATGAACCAGACGTGGTCGTTTGCGCCTTTATGATTAAATGCCTTTGACTATGATCAAATTGACATCGAAATGAGAGTGTATTGCTCTCTTTTGAACCTTATCTTGCTCTTTGAGCAATATGTCTGAAAAGTGGATGAAATGGATTTCATTGATGGAAGCATAGGTGTCTATAGACCCATCATGGTACGTTGCTCAGTTTGTGCTGGACTCTAGACACGTTTCTCTATTCAAATGGCACTTTTCCAGGTGGAGGCAATAGACTGAAATTATTCCTGACTTAATATTCCCACTTAAAACCTCCCGACGGAGCCTCCTGGAATTGACTTGGAAATTTTAGGCAAGCAAAGTGCCATATCAGGGAATGTTGGAGGTCATTCTCAGAAAGACCACACACACTACCATGACTATCTCAAACACAGATTAGTTAAAAAAAAATGACCCAGTGGATCCTTACACAATGTTTTACTCTCACTGTGAGCATCTCGTAGTTCCAAGCAGGAGTCCCCCTTACCCTTGACTACCTCAGTCCATAAAACACATGGATGTGCAAATTGCCTTAGCCCACCTTGGACTTCAGTCCAGTCCAGGGCAGATTTTTGCAATTTGACAATCGCATGCAGTCACGTTGTGAGTTGTCTTACAAGAATACAGTGCAACCTTGATTCTGGATTTAACAAACAGAAAATAGTATCAATTGGCAGTCCACTCAAAGTTCCCCTTCATATAGTTGGTGTCAAATTCTGTTAGTTCCAGAATTGACTGCTGTTGTTTACTGGTGCTGTGGTGTAAACAACAGACCTAGACTGGCACTCGTTTTTCAGTTTTGTCCTGCTGTTGTCACATAAACACATATGTCGGCTATATTGGCTAACAGATGTGTCTTCGTGGTGGCCATGTTGGCAGGGGCAACTTTCCCATCAAAGGCAATCGCAAGCATGGAAATTAGCTTAGCATCATCGTAGACACGGAGCTCATGAAGGCCAAATCTATCTCCTCATACCTGTGGCGGCTGTTTACTCAAGGGTTCATTCATCATGTATACCTTTCTAGAAAATGCTTTATTGATTTTAAGTTTGCAGTTGCTTTTTGTCAAGCCTCTCAGTGCCATCCAATCATAAGAGAGGTGGAAAAAAGGAAGCGTGCAACTAGACATAACCATCAAAGCTGTGCAAGAATTGTTGACCTGCACCCAAGATCTCCAAGAAAGCCTGAAACTCTGAAATTCTGTTTGGTGCATAGGCATAAATAATCGTTATCAGATGTCTTTCAGTAACAAGAATGTATCCTCCTCGTCAGGGGAAAAACAAAAGCAAAACATGATATCTTTTTAATCTTACTTTATAGATGTTTTTTGACACTCCAGCATATAGAAATGCTCTAAAGAGTTGTTGGAACTTCCACACTTATTTGATGCAGGTAAGACCCCCCAAACCAACATGTCAATTCTAATGTAAAATAGAAACATGTTACAAGTCATGTTTAGTACTTCACCAGAGTGATGATAGTGGTTTTTATTTAGATTGGACTGCTGGCAGAACTTTTGAGACTTCAGCAGAATAACTTGATCCCATCTGAGGTAACGGCTGAAGCAATGATCGAGCTTCTGGTGGAAGAGACCAATAAATCTCTCAGGATAAAGTAAGTCACTAAAAACACAAGTTACATGACACCAAAACTCACCCCATGTTGATCTGATTCTTTGGAAAAAAATAAAACATTTCCTTGGATTTACAGGCTTTGGGAGTTTGAAGTTGAAGAATGTTTTGAGTCTTATGTCAAGCTGGTAAGATTAAAATCTGTTAGTATTGCAACGTTAAGTGAATTGTGCAAGCTCCTTTTTGCATCTTGTTCTCAGGCGTTTGAGGTGAACACCAGCATGAAGATGAGAGACATTGAGTTGGAAGCCAGGAGGCTCCTGGACTCTCCTGAGATGGTCCCTCCTCAGTTAAAGTGAGCATCTCTTTTTGCACCTGATCAGCTTAAGCACATTTGTGATTTCATCATGCAAACATATTAATACACTTGTCTCATTTTCTGATTATCGCCTCCAGGCATCCTGGGATCATCAGCAAAGCTCAGCAATTTGCAGGGAACTTGAGGCCGCGGGAAGCTAACTGCCCCAAGCTACTCACATTAAATGAGATAGTGATACAGGTGCTTCCAAAAGTCCTGCAGGGCTTCTGGTCCTCTCCTCCAAAAAACCCGTTTAGCATGCCTTCCCTGTATCTCAGCAAAATGGCTGTTGGGGTGACGCAGGCTGTTCTGGATTTTATCTCCCTCCCATTTTCCATTCAGATCTACATCCACTTCTCCAACTTGATGAGAGACAATTTGGTCCTGTCTATCAGGGATAAAGTGAGTCAGGCTTTCCCTTTGGATGACGTTGCAAATAACAGTCCGAGCTTTCAACCAGAACTGCTTAAGACCATCACGCATGTCGCAGTGGGGGAAATCTGCCCGCTTTCTCCTTTCTTTACGCCTTTCTTACCTACGCCATCTTTACCATTTCCTGACCAGTCCCCGAGCACTGTTTTAACACTGTATGATGAAGACCTAAGTGAGGTGCTCATTGAAGAAACAACTTCTGTTTATTCAACTTTAGCTCTTCTCCCATCAAGTGAAGAAAATGACATTATGAAGGAAATTATCACACAAAAGACAACAATCAATTTAGTTTGTAGCTGGTTGAGGGAAAAAATCTGCTGCTGCTGACAATTTGTCTGTGCTCATTGAAGAAACTAATTCTGCTCATTCAACTTTGGCTTTTCTCCCATCAAGTAAAGAAAAAGGACACTAAGCAAGGTAATACCACGACGAAGATGACAATCAATATAGCTTGTACCTGGTTGAGGAAAAAAATCTGCTGATGACTATTCTTCTGTTAATACGATGTAGTCAACTTTATGACATTCAGGGCCCTATTTTCTTGCCCAGCACAAGCACAAAGCGGAGTCTAACTGTGCGCATTGGTGGAGTTTTCTTTCTTTTGCTAGTTTCCTAGACTAGTATAGGTAGCAGATGACAATTGCTACGTTGTGGGAATCTGCTCCGGATATTCCCTTTAAATTCAGCAGAGAAAGATCTACATGGGATGTAGATACAAGAGATCGGTGGGCAAAGTACATTAAAAAAAAAACTGCAATGAGATCCACTTGCGGATGGTGTGAAATCCATCGCTGTGGATAGCCAAATTTCCAAACATGGGAAAATGAAGATGCACCTGTCTCTGAAACTAGGGCCCTAAGTAACGACAATCCAAAATGTGTATGTGAGAGTTGCTTTCACGATTGGCAAGTAATGAGCATAGTAACACAGTATTACTCTAACAATTGATTGAAGAGAATGGTTGATCGTGTCTTGAAGCAATTGGAGCAAAATCGAGTGGCGTGCAATACTTGGCTGCAAACCGCCGTTTTGGATTATTTACATCAGTCCTCAAATACATTGTGGCCTGAAGAGAACCACACATCTACAAGGTTTATTTTGCCTTGGAGTTATGGAGTTAGGATTATTTAGAGAGAGATTCTCTAATCCCTTTAGATTATTTTCAATACAATTTATAAATTCCTCTTGTTCATTTTTAAAAGTATGTTTTCTCTTCAGTTGATCGAAGAAACCTCATTATCAGGGGCATGCCTCTTCACTAAAATTGTGTATTATGAGTGTGACTGTATTTTTAATGGTGAAGATGATTTAAAACCTGCCAATAGAGTTCATTGAAACATTTGAGCAGATCAATATGAATTCTGTCAGATTGAGTGTAAAATTGTCACTTAAATTGGTAAATGATTGAATGTTTGAGGCCATAGAATAGAGTCTACTCGCATTAAAAGGGAAAACATTTTTAGTCATCACAGCCCGCTACCTTTTAAAAATGAAATTCTAAATGTTGTGACCTTTTAACAGCATTCAGAAATGCTGCATTAAAGACGTGTTGGTCCCGATATGGGATTAGGCTGCATGCACAACGATGCCATATATACAGTATACAACGTATAATCAGCACCATACAGAACATGAGGTAAACACTGCGAGGATAATGATGATACCCAAACATTCCCACACATCCACAAATGAATCCCAGGGGATTAATAGAGAAAATCTGTTATGCTCTAACACCGTAGCTGTGTGTGGTTTCAAGGCTGTTGAGCTCACAAATACATCCTAACTGGCAGTGAGAGGATAAGGTGACTCTCTCGAGGCTCACAATAGCATAATAGCGTCACATTTGTTCATAAAAGCCATCCATCCACGTTCCATACCACTATATGCATTTTTAGAAAGGACTGGAGCCAAACCCGGCTGAAGTACAAAGGCCCGAGGCCAGATACAAAACTGAGACCTCCTTTCTGTGACGCAGCAGCATTATCTACAAATTGTCACCCACAAATGCACACTGAATGGTCATACCGTATAGAATGGTCTACAGATAAGTTAATTAATTTTATGAATTCAATATTTGTTCAACTTTGGTAGGAAATTAAATAAAAAAAGCAACCTGTGTACTTTGAAAATTATTCACATGCCTGGCAGTTTTGAGTAAATATTCCATTCTAAACGTATTAGCAAGTGTAATTCCTTTTTTTGTTTATCCAAGGCAATTTAACGCCTCTCTTTTGAATTTAAGATCAAACCTGATTTCTTTGGGAGCTCAATTATGCTGGCGATCTGTCCAAAATCTTTTCTTGATGGCATATTCATCTGCCACTTTCATCGTTGCTTTCAATCGTGGATATTTATTGAGACACAAGGAACATAGACATCAGTGTCTATTCAGTTTTATACCAGGTCCTACCTAGCTTTATCACAGGACTTATATATTCTGCCTGATGGCGTTCAAGAGTCATACGCTATGCTGTATGGCTGACACCAGTTCAGGGTGGACCTACTGCCTGAAGACAGCTGGGATCGAATCCAAGCACCCGCGACCCTTATGAGGCGAAGCGGAACAGATAATGGATGGATGGATGGTCCAATATTATGTACATTCAAGTGACTCAAACCTTTCATCCACACTCCTTATAAGCAGTGACAGACCACTGGACGCAGTCCAGAATGCTTGCTGTGACTCTTATACACAGTGACCTTTAATACAGTATATCTTTTTACTCTACTCTATGAAATTCACTTAAGGCATTCTGTGGTTTGTTTTTCATGAAACACTGTAAAATAACTGTAAGTGTAATCTAAACTGTAGTTCTTTGCTTGTATGCACTTTCCTTCCTACTTTTTACAAATGTATGTTTACCCTGTAGTTTCTCCATCCACCAATTTTTTTCTGCTAATCCACAGAGTTATAACTTGAGTTACGCACTTGGTCACGGTATGAATTAAAATCAAGGTACCACTGTACTTGTTGTCATAAATGTACAACGGGCAATACCAAATGGTCTAGGAGGCCGTTTACGTCACACAAGGCTGTAGGTTTCGCACCCTTTTTTTTGTCTTTGGCCATTGCATGTGACAAATAAGGTCGTCTGCGCTCTCTGCTTGCTTTTATTGTTTAATGACAATGCTCTGATTTACTTACATATGCCTGTTCCCCCCACAGTCTATATGCGTACTACCTGGTCAGCGTTGACTCCTATTAAAAGCGGCGTCATCGTCTCATCACCGTCATGTTGAGAGTGGAGGGAGGTGGGTGGTGCAGTGGGAGAGCTACGTGTTGCTGCGCAGCAACAGATAGAAGAGAGATGATGGAGAGAGAGAGAGAGAGAGAGAGACAGAGAGAGAGAGAGAGAGAGAGAGAGAGAGACAGAGAGAGAGAGAGAGAAAGGGTTGGAGCAAGAGAGAGGGGGGAGAAATAGAGCGAGCCAGAGAGAGGAATCCCCCTGTTCAAACAAAAGCAGTTGTTAGGGCGTGTGTCTGCCAGTGCCTGCGCTCACAGCCCAGACTTATCTGTGGACGCGATGGTGCAAACACAGCGGACTATATTTTTGCATATTTGAGAAAGGAGTACCAGTTATTTTTGTATGGACGCATCTTCACATTTGGCATCACTCCCTTTGGAGGAGTTCTTCCCAATCGACATGACTGAGACGCGCCAGCAGTTTTCCAGGAAATACATGTCAATTTGTGCATTTTAGGGGGGAAAACTTGCCAGGATGCCATCAATAGAATCATCTGCGGGGATTTGGTGACCCGGTTGCAGTAAGTTCTTTGTTTGGATGTTCGCTTCGAATTCATTCATTTGTGGGGAACACGTGGTTGCACCGTAAATAGACGGTAGTTCATTAAAAAGCACACGCCTGCAAAGAGTTCACCGACATCAATGTTTCTATTGAGGCTTTTTTCTTTAATTTTTCTGTGTGTGTGTGTGTGTGTGTGTGAGGGGGGGGGTGTGTGCGCGTGCACAGATATGACAGGTCAGCCCCTGAGGGAACCTGGCGGCAGAGCTCCCGCGGAGGACAATACCGCCATCCGCATCAACGTGGGTGGCTTCAAGAAGCGTCTCCACACAGACACCCTGTCTAGGTTTCCAGAGACACGGCTGGCACGTCTTCTCCAATGCCGGTCCAAGGAGTCCATACTAGAGCTGTGCGACGACTACGATGACGCAGAAAAAGAGTTTTACTTTGACAGGAATCCCGCACTTTTCCCCTACGTGTTGAATTTTTACAACACGGGCCGGCTGCATGTCATGGCAGAGCTGTGCATCTTCTCTTTCAGCCAGGAGATCGAGTACTGGGGCATTAACGAGTTCTTTCTCGACTCCTGCTGCAGTGGTGCCTACCACTGTAGGAAAATGGACCAGGACCGGGAAGAGTGGGAGGATAGGAGTGACGAAGGAAGCACCACGTCCTCATTCGACGAGCTGTTGGAGTTTTACAATGATGCCACTAAATTTGACAAGCAGCCGCTTGGAAGCACCCGCCGGCGCGTTTGGTTGATGCTGGACAACCCGGGCTACTCCGTGGCCAGCCGCGTCATCAGCGTTTTCTCCATCCTGGTGGTGCTCGGCTCCATTGCCACTATGTGCATGAACAGCATGAGCGAATTCAGCTTGTTGGACGCTCAAGGGCAGCCTATGGAGGATCCCCGCTTTGAGATTGTGGAACACTTGGGCATCGCTTGGTTCACGCTGGAGCTGGTGGCTAGGTTCGCGGTGGCCCCGGACGTTGTGCATTTCTTCGAGCTCCCGTTGAACCTGATTGACTTGGTGTCCATTCTTCCCTTTTACTTGACGCTCATTATCAACCTGGTGGTGGAGAGCAGCCCGGCGCTGGCCAACCTGGGCCGCGTTGCTCAAGTGTTGAGGCTCATGAGGATTTTCCGCATCTTGAAGCTGGCGCGCCACTCGACTGGGCTGCGCTCCCTGGGGGCCACCTTGAGAAACAGCTACAAGGAAGTTGGACTGCTGCTTCTCTATCTCGCGGTTGGGGTGTCTTTCTTCTCTGTCATGGCGTACACGGTTGAGAAAGAAGACAGCGAGGACCTGTCCACCATTCCGGCGTGCTGGTGGTGGGCCACGGTCAGCATGACCACTGTGGGCTACGGTGACGTGGTGCCCTTGTCTATAGCGGGCAAGCTGACAGCCTCGGCCTGCATCCTGGCGGGAATCTTAGTCGTAGTGCTTCCGATCACGCTCATTTTTAATAAATTCTCCCTGTTTTACAAGAGACAAAAACAACTGGAGATCGCAATGCGAAGCTGCGACTTTGATGAAGGCATAAAAGAGGTGCCCTCAGTCAACCTGAGGAACTATTATGCGCACAAAGTCAAGTCTCTTATGGCCAGCTTATCAAACATGAGCAGGAGTTCACCCAGTGAGCACAGTCTGAATGAGTCAATACACTGAGGGTGGTCCTTTGGGTGCCTGCGTGAGGAGCTGGCCCAGGCACAGAAGCATCTGCCACTAAAGCCCATTAACTTCCATCATGTGGGACAAAAGGATGTGGGAAATTTGAAACACTTTCCATCGGAAGTTGGATGCGTTTTGCAATTCTAATCTGACAAAATAGTAATAAACTGGAAATTTGAGGTCATTTAGATATCTTGAATTTCATGCAGTTTTAACAAAGAACACATTGTTTTACAGTAGATGTTTTCTTTATCAGTCCTTTTTTGGAAATGGCCCAAATGTGAAAAAGAAGGATATGAAATGAAGGCAGCACGGTGAGCCAGGGGTAAGCAGATCTGCCCCGGAGTTCTGAGGTTCTAATTTCTGCTTCAGTCTTTCTGTGTGGAGTTTGCATGTTTTCTGTGTGCTTGCGTGGCTATTTTCTGGGTACTCTAGCTTCCACATTCCAAAAACAAGCACGACAGAGTAGGTGAAATGAAAAATCTAAATTGTCCATAGGTTTAATTATGAGTGTCATTGGTCATTTGTCAATACAGTATGTGCCTTGTGATTGGCTGGCGATCATCTATTGTAGCCCAAAGCCAGCTGGGATGAGCTCAACAACACCAGTAACCTTAGGAGGAAAAGTGATAAAATGAATGCATTTCAAACAATAATTTTGATCGCTTTTAGATCTTTTATCTATCATGATTGTTGCAGCAGTGACAAAATTGTAAGCAGAAAATTAGAAGTGTAAAGATAATCGTAAAAAAAATCTGTAATTGTGCAACATCAGACCATGGTGTACAAGTGTGCAGTGATAAAAACCATGTCGGTATAACATCGATGCATTGTCACCTTCCAAAAACAAGTCATTTTTGTTTATTTTTTTACAGAAAACATGCATGCACCAAGTACAGAATATTTTTGGAATAATTTCATTTCAGGGTTAGAAGTACATGATCCATTTAAGTGAGGATGAAAGACGGGGCCAGAAACATGATTTAGACTCTCATTGGGTACATGCTTTTTTTTCTCAAAAGCATAAATAGAATAATATACCTTTTAAGTGACTTTAATGCATTAAAATGACATTATTTCTATGAATAACAAAATATATACATGCCAAATAAACTGAGCAGATTTCCAGGTTATTCTCATGATTTGTTTTAAATGCTCATATATTTCTTTGGAAAGTATTCAACTCAGAATTTTGGAACCCTTCCTACGCCTCTCTGTAGCTGCGTGCAATAATATTTGTGTCAGTTCTCAACGGAAAAATCAGTAAATGTAGTGGAGTCAGAGTATATCATCCCATTGTGGATTATAAATATTTTACTCAATGAAAAAGACAGAATGCTGTGCTCGTTTTTGGTCTTATACAGTATATGTAGTCCAGCCACCAGCTACTTGTTGTTAAATCGAAATTAAGCTGTAAAAGGTGTGATTTTAGGAAGTTTCAAATGTGGAATTGTGGTTTTGCAACATTGTTGCTTCAGATGTGTGTGTCATGCAAAGTGAATTAAACAAGAAATACATGTCAGAGTTTTTTCATTTTTCTTCATGAAGCTTATGTTTTACTCTTCCCTGATTCATTCAATATATAATAATCACAAGACAGATGGACATTTGTATTTACCGACATCAAAAACAATTTGACATATTTGAAAATGTTCTAATGTAAGGCAATCATAAATGTACCGTCGCCTACTCTTGGAACCGCATACACTGGCAAATATGAATAACATCTAACATGCGATAATAAATATGAATGTAAATATTATTGATAGAATAATTTGTGTCATATAATCATCACTGTATTTAATTGAAATGAACATGTTTTATTATTTATTCACTAACCTAACAACAATGATAATAATAATAATAATAATAATGTTTTAAGAGCAAATGAATGCCTAGTTTTGAGTGACACTGTCAGATAGTTGTGAATTTAACAATACCTTCATTATGCTTTTAGTTTATCCCATTGAGATATTTTTCTGATCCTGCTTGTGTCGTCAAATCAGGAAACAACAACAACAACAAACATTTCCGGGAATGCAGAAGTAACGTGGTTATAATTAAGATACAATAATTATTTTCAAACCCTCAGGTAGTCAAACACACTTAAGGTCAGGCATCACAATTAACATGAACGAACTGCGGCTTGGAATGTTGGCAACAACATTATTTCAATGTAAAATGTTTGAACAACTGATGTGCATCTACAGTAGATACACTGTCATTGTATATTTTCCAAGTACTCTGCGTCATAACAGTTCACTTAGCTGAACAGGGATGCCACTACAAAAGGACTTGGGGGGGGTGCTACGGCCCTGTCCAAAATCTGTGTCGCCCCAATTAAGATGCTCCAGAATTTTATTTGATATCCTAAAATATATTTATGAATTACTTTCTCAGGCCCTCAACGTATCGGTGAAGTCTCCCTTTAGCTCTGGGAGTGAAAAGATCCTGTCGCTGTTCCTGTAGCTGTATGAACAAAATGCTCTGGGCCAGTTACAAATAATTCATACTGTAGACAACGCAAACTAGTTTGTTCCGACATTGGCAGCTAAAACTGCTTGTTTGGTTTATATCAAGTTAAAAGTCAGTTCCGTATGATAGTATAAAGGATAGCCTCGCAATGAAAATGATGAGAGATTAGTGTCGATGAGATTTTGATGATATTAAGGTAGTGGCATAAAATAATCTCTTGATTGGTACAAAGAGGACCATTAGTAGCTGATTGGACCTGCTTGCAGCTGGCACAGGCTCAATTCCCCTTTATTGGTTCAGGAAACGGACAGGATGTGCCCAGTGTCGTCCAAATATAAGTGTATGTAGGTCACGGGGACTCCTGAGGAGGAAGATGTAAATGTCGCCCCCCTCCCTGCTCCCCTTTGGTTTGTCTGCACAATTATCTCTGACTGTGGTGACAGTTGAGAAGAGAGCTTCCTTCTTGTTTGACAGTTGACACACAGCTAAAGCAGACTCCACGCATACCAGGTTAGAATTGGGACTCATTTGAGCAGATCAAAGTCAGCAAAGGCTCCATGATCAGATTATCTATCAAAGATTAAGTGAGAAGTCAAGAAGTGGCAGTTAGTTGTGTGGAGCAGATCCGCTCAGCTATAAGTATGAGTATCAGAGAAAAATGCTTGTTGGTGACATCACGTTCATGCATCTGTGTTTCACCATTGCCTTTCAGTGGACTGAGAGGTGCCAAATACTACTGCCCCTGACTACTTTGCAGTTGAGGACAAGGTATCAGTATGCAAAACTCAGACTAATAAAATCTCAAATCTTATATGTGGACCCCCCCCCCCCAAAAAAAAAAAAAAGCTAGATGAGGAGTGAGTTCATATGCAAAGTTGCCTGAGTAATCGTTAGATCTGGGAAAACTGGATAGAAAAGAAAAAAAATTAAGATGGTTAACTTGTCATTATACCTAAATATTATCTTAATTGTATGTGGGGAAATAATCAGCTATAGGCCAGTGGAAGAGAACTGTGTATCATGAATGTTCATTTTGATAGGCGGAGAAACTAACACTGCAAAAAAACTTCATGTTGTCTATTACATTGCTGTGAAGTCCCGCTGTGCCCATCTTCAAATGTCATGACTTCCCTGTCATAGAAAAAGGGAGGAATACTCAGAGTAAGTGATAGAGACAAAAGGGTGACAGACTGGCTTCCAGATGACACTCCTTGTCGAGGTAGCGTGTCAGCGACTCCATTCAAGCAGAAGGCTCAAAATAACACTTCTGGCCGTGACATGTCACTGCTTACAGAATATGCCTGAGTATGCGTGAATAAAGGTTGGGATTGTGACCTTTGTGGTGCCATTGGCAACCCACCTTCCGGGTGATTCCCCTGATGCTCTCACCAATCCTCTTTGACTGAGGAGCTGAGTCTCCCTCTGTGAATCATTTTTGGTGCAACGTCACAACAGTATCCCAAAGACCTGTTTTGCCTCGTTATCTCTTTAATTGTGTGAGACAACAAAATCATTGAAAGCACCGCATTAATATTTTTCATGGATGTTCTTATTACTCAAATTAAACACACCTTTTTTTTTACATTTGCTCCGAAGGTGACCATTAGTAAAGCTTGTTGTGTAGATAGTGATGAATGTGTGGTATTTCCTCAGAAAGCCCACTCTGCTTTGAATGCCAAGACAAGCCTTTAGCCCATCAATCAGCCAACGATGAGGTTTTCCTTCTGCCGGAAGCGTTAATCTATTTGTTCCTATCTGGTGGTGCCAGTGGGCTCAAGACACACCTGAGAGAATAGCGTCTGAGTGGGTGAGGACTAAATGATATTTTGTCACTGCCGATTTTGTGAACACTCTTTCAAGGACGGTCACACAAAAGATATGTAAATATAAACGCTAAGCGTCAAAGTTGCCTTTGAGAACAAAGTATCACTTCATTTATAACACACACCAACACAAACACTAAAATTAACTCATTCGCTGCCATTGACGGATATAGAAGTCAAAAAGTCCATTAATTTTACCTGGGCTGGCATTGAATAAATGAGATTTGCTTAAAGTTCTTAATGTAATCGGAGGCAGTGCTGTAATGTCAAGACACCAAATACCATGAATTGAATGCTCCCATTTTGTGCATGAATGTACAAGGAGCAAAACTAGAAGGCCACATTCTGAGCCACTTGTTCAGACAAAGAACAAAGTACAGTGAGAAAAATCAGGACTAATCAGTCTTTGGTAGCTGGACTCATCTTCCCTGATGTTTTTTTTTTTTCTTCATGTCCTTAGGTAACTTCTCCCTTTAGAATTTCATAATAATAACTGCCCCATGTTTGTAATTACAATTGTCCAGGACACTAGTAATCACAGCTATGAGTAAAAACTGAAACATACCGAATGACATTTCCAGAGCAGCAACAAAGCTATTCATTACCGTAAGCAATCCGTCATCTTTCAGATTAGTAATCAACTGCAAACCACTTTCACGCCTTTCATGTTGAAGAAATTGCCACTTTAAGGCAGCGTCAGCTCACTGGCCGAAAGAGTGAACACCATTGACATGATGTCACTAGACATAAATATGCTCGATAGATGTTCATTTCTATTTGTAGCTTTCTAAGTGTCAAGTCAAGAAGACTCTGTGAACTTTAATCGAAATATAGTACGCATGTCAATGTCGCTCGGTATGTACAGAGTCCTTCCTTTAGCATCACTTTCATGTCTCAGCCGAGCAAAATTCCAATTTTTCATTCATTACTGAATGTTATCATTAGAGTCTCAAGAGAGCTAGAGTATTAGTGTTACAGATTGTTCACGCTAACATTCACACTTCTGGACAATTTAGACTCTTTAACTGAAGGCGGATGTTTTTGAAACGTGGGAGAAAAACGGACTATCTGTAGAAGGCTGAAGGAGCTGCGTAGCAGGTAGGAATGCAGGCAATTCTTCCCAAAAATATTTCGGGACATTTAAAACATATTGTAGGTTCGGCATAGCCAGATAGAAAAAGAAAATCTTGACCTAAGACACATCCTATATTACAACGACCAGAAACAAACCGGGCAAGACACAGACGGAGAGAGCTGATTAGCTGATGCTGGGGTAGCAGAACTGATGAGAACAGACAAAGTAATAACATGCAGACAGAAACCATGACCAGACTGCCAAATCTGCGGGAGTCCCTGCACTAACGTGTGTGTGATCAAATTATTGCATGATACTGCAAGCTATGCCAAAGTTTCTTGCTTCCAGATGCTTGAAGATGACACAAATTAGAAATACCCTCCCCTTTTCAAACATTTAAGAGAAATGTCTTGATTGTCCATTTTGTACGATAATTCATTTTACCTTGCGCACATATAAATTGTGTATCTTTTGAATGTTACAAATAAAATAATCAAACAAACTCAAAATCAGCTGATTGTGTGTGTTGTCAAACAGTAGTGTACAGTCGGGGGGAAATATGAGCATCAAGCAATAATCTCTGGTGCTCTTTTGAGAACCCAACCAAAATTCTTATGTGCACCCCTGTCTTCAGTTGGAGAAGCTAAAAAATGCAGACACAGTAGTCTTGCTCGTGGAATGGGTGATCATATGTGAAGGGTGGATAATGGCGCGTGGTGAGGTTAATAACTTCAAGAAAATTCCAAATTTCCATCACTTGTGTGTATACTACTGGAACATGAAATAAACAACAGTCACAGCCCATGCGCCTCCAGCACACAAAGCTCATTAAGGAAGGACTACAGAACAGTTGCCTGCAAAGCTTCCAGGCTGTTGTAAAGAATTATTGATTTCAAAATGGCTGTCACTGTTTGGCTGTGGCTATTGACACGCTATCTAGTGTGGGATAGATATCTGCCTATACTAACTTTAATGAGCTGCTCACGTTTACAGAGAAAAGCCCTCCGGAGATTCATTAGTGGCTGCATTCTGTTGTTTTCCACCCAGTCATTTTCTGCATGGACCGTAGCTTGTCATTGAAAAATTTCTCCACGAACCATATCGAAAGAGAAATGAAATACATGCCAATCACCTCCCGTTCGCAGAGTGGAGTGCATAACCTTTTCTTGTTGTCCACATGCCGTCGGGTCAAAACCAAGTACCTCCGAATAGGTCACTTTTCAGGAGAGGCCAAGAATGGCAAGTTTGTTCAACCATTAGCATTTTCAACAATTTAGATTGGTTAGGATCGGTGATCGGCCGACAACTTAAAAAAAAAAGAAAAAAAATAAGAAAAAGTTCTTCTCCACTGATCTGTCTCCCTCCGCAGTGGTATGAAAAAGTCAGCCACCTCTGCTGTGAGATGACTAAGAATCTTTTTTTTTTTTCATTTGAGAGAACATAAGTGCGGTTAAAACAACCCTTTGTATTGTTTCCCAGGTATTGTTCAAAAAGACAAAAATTGAACATCAAAAGGCGTATGTTGTTAGTTGTGAAATAAAATTGAGATTGACAACAGTTGCGATCTGCAGCGAGGCACTTTAAAGATTGGAAATCGGTGATTGGCAAAACTGGGATGGGTGCACACCTCGTCACAACACACCAGGTTTTTGATTCACCACGCTGGACCTTCACAAATACTCAGAGTAACATTCTCGTGTTTTTACTCATTCTCCTCTAAATATATCCTTCTGATTGGTTAAGCTTAAAATGCGCAGCTATAAAATGTGAGGTGCTAGATGTTTGAAAGTTCAGGAGAACATCCTTTTCATATAACATGTGCAAGCCAAAGGGCTTTTCAGTTTTCCAAAAAAAAAATGTCTGCATGCAGACTTTGCATTCTGTTTATATATAAAGTATGTGGTCAATACCAACAATGGTAAGGGAGAACAATTCTTTTTTTTTTAACTTAATGGTAGAAAAACAACTGCATGATGATGACATAATTAATAATTCAGCCTCACGCATGTGTGGAGGGATGTTTAATGCAAGGCTTTTGCATCCCGTAATGTAACTAGGCTCTTAATCAGCCACCTTTCTCCTCTCACCATTTCTCCTCATGCCAAGAAGAAACCACTGGGAGTGAGAGACAGCATCTTGATTGTTTTTAATCAAAACAACAGGCTCTCTCCCACACTAGATGCCTGCAGCAGCCCAAACGTATAATTGAGAAGAATTATATTGCCAGGTAGAGAGACCTCCTTCCATGCATACTCGAGATGCACAGAATGGAAGCAGGAAAGGGCAATTGTTATGCACAAATGATAGTACTTATTGGCTGTTCTTTTTTTGGGGGGGGGGACAAACTTGTTGCACAGAGAATGGTATTGGCAATGTCTACACAAACATGTATTTAAATGTTTTTTCCCCAAGGAAACTGCTTTAAAAAGTTCCGATCCAATACAAGAGGCAAATAAAGGTGCATCACTCATTGTCAGAAAAACAGGTACTGTATGATGCAATAAACATGCCAAAAAAGTAGAAGGATGTTCAACTGAGCCTACTATACTATTTCTAGGAGTATAATATATAAGAATAATATAAAAGAGTATAATAATGTACAGATGGGCACAAAAATTGCTCTTTACAGAGAAATGGCAATTTAATGTTAAATCAAAATTTGTTATATTATCTCACTATTATGTACACTTAGCCGCAACACGACTATCACCACAAGCACTTTATAATGTCCTAATTAATAGCTGCATCCAATATTATAAGTCACAATGATAACATTTGGTTTGGATGTCAGAGGTATTACGACAATATAAAGAGTGAAATTCAAATACATTTACAATTGTGGTTGTCCGTTGCAATGTTGAAGAACTGGACCACATCATTTTATGAGCTCTCCACAGTATTTTTTCACTCTCATTTAAAGTACTTCATTTTCAATCACTATTTGGCCTTGTCAATCAAAATGGAGCATTAATATTCGATGGAGCTCTTGTATCAGTTACAGTGGCTTCATAGTGTGTAACTTGTCAGAATGGTGGGAGCTGTGCAGTGCATAGGCTCACACAGCTGATTATAACATTTCATGTTGTAATAACATACTAATTACATTAGTTGACAATATAATTTCTTAAAAATAGATATTGACAAGATATTAGACTAAAGAGTAGACACATGGACTATTTTAAGCCGGAGGGGGGGGGGGGCTGATATGGTTCGAAGAAAAAGCATGGCCCTATAGGGTGCAGAATCATTGAAAAACTTTTATTTAAGGCAAAATCTTTTTCTGACATTAAAAAATATATACATTCAAAAGGGAAAACACACATAACCTCCACATAGGGAAAAATTATTAGGTTTAAAAAAAAAAAAAAAAAAGCTAAATCACCATGATGGGTAAAATTCTTACTACCGTCTCAATTGGAAATAAGATGCTGGAGAACAACTGGAGAGCAGAGACAAGTGTGGTGAGGACAGGTAGGCAAAATGGTCTGTCTAAGGAGGAGCCATCTTAAGAAGCCTGCTGATTGCCTGCTGGTGAGGCTTAACTCTGCTCTCAAGCAGTTGGGCCCTATCTTCCTGCACTGCCCTGGCTGAAAAAGGGAGACGAAATGTGCTCAGTGAGAGAACACTCAACAATAAAAGCTCAACCATAACAGGGGGGAAAGAATTTATTCATTCTTCTCAGATCAAATAAGCTTCATTATGATAATGAAAAGAAAGGCCTCTAATATTGCAAGCAATAACCCCAATATCAAGTCTAACCCCCCTCTTAAGCAAGTTTTATCCACACTTTAACTAGTGAGAAAAAAAAACTTTAACTAGTGAATGCTGCGTGTCCAAATCAGTAAGGATGAATGATTTTCAAACTATCATAAATGAAATAAAAATAAGTTTTGTAATGTGTTTTATTTAAGGTACTGAAGCATGGGGTAGTGTTCCCCCACACAGCATTGTTTGTATGTACACTCGTTAATGTTAATCTATACACTCAATAGTGTCATTATTACTGCACTGTCAACACTACATTTTGTTGCTGTAACACACTCTTGAATGTTGGACATTACACCCTCTCGTAATTGTTACTTTAAACATCGAGTAGTTTGGATTCATAGAGACACTGCCGGTGTTAAAGTTAACATCACTGTTGTTGAATTAAGAACAGCAGATTTGTTATTATTATTAAGTGATGGTTGTCTTATTATTAAAAATAATTGTTTTATATTTGATTTCAGTTGATTTGATGGCACTATGAAAATAAATAAATACAAATACATAGATCATTTAATTCTCCCTCTGCTTCTGTTATTTTCTACTTTTATTCTGAAAAAAAAAAGACTCCTACAATTCAATGTATATGCGTTTCACAATTACCTTTAAAATTAAGGTAAAACATAGTTCTACACATAGAAAACAATCAGTGTGAGAAATCAACTTGCAAAGTATTATAAAGGAGCTCTGAAAAAACAAATTGTCCCAGCCACAGGAGATTTTGAATGTCACAAATTGCCCCATTTTTATCTGTGATTATCCAGAGGCAGTAGCACCATTTATCTGTGGCAGTCCCTTGAGGATATTAATTTTAGTGACAATTCATTGCATCATAGCCGTACATTCTTTGTAACAATAGGCTTGGTTTCCACAGTCTGTCAGCGCAATTTGTGCCTTTGCAATATCCAAGATGAGACTTCATTGTGATGGTCAGGTTTCCCAAGGAAACATCTTCCCACACCACAGAATTATGGGCCATATTTATTTTTTCATTTATTTACTACTTTCTTAGATAAGAGGAAAGCTCATTTCATCATCTCCCATTTTGCTGCACTAAGGGAACGGATACCTTACTGCCAGTAAGTGAGCAATGACCACAATTAATGAGGCAGTCGGAAAAGGATAGTCTTTCAGTGCAGCAGACCACATAAAAATGATTTAAATCACATTCCTCTGGATCCTTTTGATGAACTCTCCGCTGGTTCATTCACAATACAGAATGATTCCACTCTCGGAGGGTATGGCACACCTGGATTTGGGTCACCTAAAAGAAAGCGAGGGCATTCAAAGGGAGGTGGAAGAAGACAGTGGACAATTCAGCTCATAAAAGTTTCAATGTGAATATATTAAGTTATATTTATAGAAGGAAACAAATTGCTGTCACCCACCGCCTCAGCCTCTTTAATACCTGTTTTGACAAATCGGTATGAAGAGGGGGCGAGACATAAAGCAAGGTGTTCAGTCTTTTCATTGTAAAAATGGTTCTCAACAGAAAAATTGTTCATCACTTTGATGTGGCCTTACATGTTGACATTTTGAAGAAGGACTCTCAGAACTGTGTGTCTATCTAGAGATATACAGGCTCCGCCAAAACGGAAAGGTCACTTCTGTTTATTCGTGGTAAACTGAAAACATTTGGGTTTCAGAACCAAAGATGAATACCAGGCAAATGTTCATTTTATTTCATGGAATTTACATCTAGATGTGTAAAACAACTCAGGACAGAAAGCATTTTGTCTGATATTCATATTTTTGTTCCGAAATTCATCTGTCTTCAATATACAACAAGTCAAGTCCAACAAAAATAAAGAAGCTGAAGTATACCCGAATGTGCTGAACCACAAAACTTAAACAAGGTCTTTCTTTGCACATTGACTGACTGTGTGAATCAATAATAATCAGATTCAGAATCAGAATGCCCTTCATCGTCATTGTACTCAGTGTGCAACGAGATCAGAGCGCTCCCCACTCCAGTGCAATACAACAATTTAATTAAATACATAAATTGGATTAATTAAAGTTAAATGGTTAACAAGAAAATATATGCCAAATTGGATAGATAAAAACACATTATGTCTGCAAGGTAAGAGTAGTTGTGTGTGAGATTTCAGCACGGAGATGGCTCTCGGGAAGAAACTGTTCGTCTTCGTTTTGATGCACCTGTAGCGCCTGCCAGAGGGCAACAGGTCGAACAGGTGTAAGCACGGGTGAGTATTGTCTTTGATGACAACGAGAGCTCTGCTGAGGCACCGGGTGGTGTAAATGTCCGAGAGCGAGGGGAGAGGGCAGCCAATAATCCTATGCGCTTTTTTTGACTGTCCTCTGGAGCCTCACTCGGTCTGCTCTGGAGCCTTACTCGGTCTGCCTCAGTGGAGCTGCCGTACCAGGTAGAGACACAGTAAGTCAGCAGGAGTTGTGTGAATTGTTTGTCAATATGTGAACTGCAATTAGCAACCATTCCAGGGTGTACCCTGCCTCTCGCCTGAAGTCAGCTGAGATGGCTCAGCTCATCTATGAATGTAGTGAGAATAAGCGGTATGGAAAATGGAAGCAGGACTTTGAAGCATTTTGTGAATCCTCTCTGTTCAAAGTGCTGTGTGGTGGAAATGTACTTACATGGCCAAACCCAGCTTTTTTAGAGTGACAACCAGCGAGCTGGATCTCTTGCTTCGCCTCCTTGCTCAGTGGCAGGTGTTGCCGGCAGCTGGCTGCTTGCTAGGATGATTAGAGTCTGTGGAAAAAATGAGGACTCTTCACTAAAAGTGGACATTTTATGGAAAATTGACTTATTAAGTAATATATGAATATGGATGGATAGAAGATCTTACAACCCAAGTTATCTTTGTGCCATCTAAGTGTTTTGTCAACTGTCGTGGCTCTTCATGCCAAAAGAGGATTTTATTCCATGTCAAATTCCCATTCTATTGTAGCCAAACTCATTCCGTTATGGCAGGCCTCGGCTCTCCACCCACGGAGCTCTTTCATCTTTGTCTCAGAGTGAACTCTTGGCCACACACATCTCAGACTTCTCCAAGTATTTGAAAGGAGCAACAATGCCCTCTCAGTGCTGCACACAATGCCAGAAATCAGTGCTGAGTGTGGAGTGGGTTCCAGCAGTTCCGATCATTGTGTATATAAGATTTCTTCCCATGTTTATACATTTATATGTTCAATAATGCATTATTATTAGTATTACTGTATACTGCTTACGATCACACCTTTGTCCAAGAGACACTTTTATGTCACATCATATTAAAAGGTATCCTCTATTATCATAAAAGTAATGATAATTCATTATATTAATTTCTCCTTTTGTCTCCTTTATTTTCACTTTAGTATCAACTGGAGACACGCCGTGGTGTCTTGGAAAAAAAGCGTGCAGAAAAATAATGGGTGGGACAGAAGATAAAAGACGGGCTCTTTTGTCAGATGCATAGCAAGCCGTCTTTTATTGCTGACATTTTCTTTGTCAATTCAAGCTTGTTTCCTGCAAGGCCTTCTGTGTGGCTCAACCCTATTCTTATTATTATTGCCAACAATGCTTTTTTTTTAACAAATTGATTTCCTCAGGTGCTTCTCTGCCAATTTCTCCTCGAAAGTTGTTTTCCTCCATGGCTTCGCTCATGAAGATGAGCTGATAGTGCTGGTAATTAGCTGGGAGATGTGTGAGTGCTTCAACACGACCTTCAAGAGTGAGAGCGTGTACTCGACAGCCGGCCAAAGATAATGAACAGATCCGAGGTAAGAACCCTTGGCAGCAGGTCTTCTGAACTCACTGCTACCACTGTGGAGAGGACACCCTTGAATTTGAACAGCCACTTTACTGCTCCCATTTATTTCAAATGTGATTTTCCATTAAAAGCAATATAACATTTTTAACCTAAATAGACTTTGTTGCCATGTCAAAAGGAAACAATCTCGGAAGTAAAACAAAGCTTTTTTTGTTCTGTAATCAGACCGAATTTGTGGATACCAGTTTTAATACAAATGATCTGAATATTTCAAGTAGCTACTTGTACGCCACCTGGTCATTTAAGACCAGACACTCAGGACTTCATTACACCTTAACAGTATTCGTCTCTATTGCTACTGCAACCAAGTAAGTTAGAAAACAATGTTCATACACTACTGTATATGAAGACAAAATAGGTTTAGATCTGTATAGTCAGGGTTCCCAATACTTTTTCAATAATTTCAAGCATTGTCGTCTGACTATAAGGCACGAACAAAGTGTAATAAAATGTTACTTATCAGTGCGAGGCACTTGACCCTTTTTTTGCTGGTCGGTCCCCTGCCCTGTGGTCGCAATCTCTGTACCGATCCGATCTCGCCCTCAGGCCTTATTCAGAAAAATTGTCGGCCCCCCGAGCCTGTTACGCCCATCCACCCCCTCATCCCCAACAAAAAAAACAAAAAAAACAAAAAGCGTCCGAGTATGACGCCGCCGCAGGAAAGAGGTTTCTTTAAACATCATTAGCTGGCTGGTTAATTTACTATTCAATTCCGCTTACCTTATTATGGGCTTATTATGGTCTTATTCATCTCCTTTCTTCTTCTTCTCCACGAATGTGCCCAATGCATGTACTAAGCATGCACCGTTGGTGTTATAGGGATTGTTGTTGAAGGAATTCTTGTCATTTGCCCGCTTCGTGAGTAAGTTCATCACACGCACTAGGGCGGATTCATGGGCCGGACTAAAATCCACCAACGGCCTTTGTTAATCAAACCCTTTTTTTAATTTGTCACCCCCCCCAAAAAATGACCATTCCACTCCCGAGACGAAACAAGACGAGTAAACAATCTTCAATTGGAGCACCATGCGTCCCGAGCAAGGTGACAAGTTGGAAAAATAATCATACAAGATTTTAATAAACAGGCCAACATACGAGGGGGTAAAAGACCAAAATGATGTATGTCATCATCCATAGGGAACTGGATAGGGAGGAAATTGTATTTGGAACGAAACGAATGACAGGAAAGACCGGATTGAAAATGGAAAAGAACAAACCATTTTGGACAGAAGGCGTCTACAAAAGACGCAAAAGGCTTGACGAGAGCTGACTGCATCTTATGCCATCAGATATTGAATTAGCGGCTGGATTGCAGGACTATGTTCCAATAACTCGAATGAATATGAATGTTTGAACAATGTTGCGGGAAGACTATTTATTCAATGCAAACCTTAGTTAGAGTTGTCTGTTTTATTATCTCTATCTCGTTCCCCAATCAACACTCGAGCAAATGTAATTGAACAGCTGGCACAACATCACCTAATTGCTGTCTGTTACACTGACAATTCATCTTTCACACACACAAAATGCAACAATGGGTGGCCAATTGGTAATGAAAGTCATTAGAGTGAGGCCATCGAGCAGCATTTTGTGATATACGGATGATCCATAACAGAAAACAATATGAAGCATTTACCAAACAGTCCAAAAGTCTGAAGCCACTTTTAGCTTTGTTGTTTTTATTACTTTTATTGACAGCAGTTGTTTTCACAGATACAGTGAAAAGGCAAAACAAATTGCCATTAAACTTCACTGTACACGGTCCGACGAAAAATTCATGAAATTCTGGTGAGGTTCTCACGTGGACAAGGCATATATGATGATCCCCTTGTCACGCTTTTCCTTATGTTTGGTGTGTTTCTTGTTAAAGATGATTGTGTCCACCTGTGCTTGTTGTCCCATTCTCTAGTGTGAACCAATCAGCTCCCACCAACCCTTAGTGTCTTGTCCAGGTGTTCCTCGTAATCTTGTTACTTTGTTTGTATTTAGTTCCTTGTTTCTTTCACATCAGTTGTCCTCCTGCATGTCTCCTGTCGTGCTCTCATGTGCCTTTTGTTCAACGCCACAGCCAAGTCGCGGTTCTTGTATTTGTTTTGCCACTTTGATCCTTGTTTTGTACTTTCATCTTTTTGTATATCCAAGTTGCTTGTTAGACTTTTAGTTTTCTCCTATCAAATACCCTTTAAGTTACCCCTGCCACGCTTGCCTGCATTTGGTTTCTACCCCACGCAAAAACCCAGATGCCCCGCTCGCAAATCTGTGCACGAAAAGTGTTAATGAATGCATTTTAAAGTCAAATTACAGCATAGTCATATGACGAGACAGCTCAATGGTACGAGTAAATGCAGGAGGAAAACAAGACAGTTTAAGCATTTGGTAGATAATTATAAATGCAGTGGACCTATTTCACCCATTTGTATATTGATGAATATATGCATTCACCTTTATGGATTATGCATCATTAATATACACTATAATACATAAAAGCGGATTTACATACATCAGGCACTTGTGTGTCATTAAGGAGGCTGTTGTGACTGTTCAGTGAGTGTCCACAAACATAGACGCATCAATGACGGGAGGGCGCTACACCGGGGCTAAGGGGGTTATAGCCCCGTCAGAAAGCTGTGGAGCCCCAGTTAAGCTCCTCCTTCAGTTTGATTTGATATTCTAAAATATATTTATAAATTACTTTGCATTTCTCAGCCCCCCGACGTATCGGTCAAGTCCCGCTTTAACCCTGGGACACGAAAAAGCCGTGGCTGCTTCAATTGTTTGACTGCCCACCAAGCCCACTTTGACTCTCTGGTCTCCTCCAACACCCACTCGCTATTAAACAACAAGATGGCCATGTTCAGGTCAAACGCGTCAACGACACGTAACAGAAATTCAAGGAGTGGTGGCTTGAGGTCTGTGAACAAGGAAAAGTGGTGTGTAGGATGTTGCTATGAATATTGTCTGTTTTGCCAGAACTAAATGGTGAGGTCTCATCCAACAGCAGCGTTTTGAAAATCAACAACCTTCATTGAGACAACGTACTCGACATTGATGACAGAAGACAGAAAAAGAAATGAGTAGGACCTTGTCACAAGTTTCTTCCATCATTATACAGAAGCTCAGCATTCAGATAGTGATGTCCACTGACTCTCCATTAGGTTTGGCATCTGACAAATGACAAGGCATACTCTTCACTCTACAACTATCCACCTTTGGCACTTCGGTCAAATAAGATATGGCTCTACAATTTCTATATTTTGAATTTCATGATGACCACATCACGACAATGTAGCCTATCGAGCGAAGTTCCTTGCCAAAGCTGTTTGCTACTCAAAGTGTCAAAATTGTATTTGTCCGACAGTTCGAAGTTTACCGCATGGTACCAACCAATCCCGGCACACCTGTATTCTGGGTTTGGTCATATAACATTTGCAAGCTGAGTCCTCAGGCATTGTGATGTCATTTTCAGTTGACAGCAAATTGGCCTCATAGATGGATAAAAATGTGTGGATTTAGCTGCTTAATTCATATTCCACAAATGCAATATTAATCAAAACACCGTCTACTAACTAATGGGATGAGGTGTTCCGGGCATGTTCCAACAGCAGGAGGGAACGAGTACGACCCATGACACACTTCAGAGACTATGTTTGCCGAAAGGCTTGGGAACGTCTCGGGTTCCCCAGGAGGAGCTGGATGAAGTGGCTGGGGAGAGGGAAGTCTGGGCTTCCTGCTTAAGATGCTGTCCCTGTGATCCAACCTCGAATAATTTAGAATCACTTATATCACCAGACACTCGTGACAGATATATTTTCTTGTCAGCATTAAAAGAAAAGTTACAGCCTTCGCCGTAACTTTCATGTTAACAAAGAGTATCAAGAAATATTTTGTGGATGTCACTTTTACCGAGTTTCTTCCTTATTGTTGAGTCACGAACTGACTTTAAATAAGGTGAGACAGGCCTGAAGTTTTTTCAGATCCTGTCATGGGTTTCTTTGTGACCTCCTGGGTGAGTCGTTTTTTTGTTGTGAGGGGTCATTTTGTTGGCTGGCGGTTTACCAATGTTTCTCCATTTGAGGAAAATGGCTCTCACTGTGGTTCGCCAAAGTCCGAAAGCTTTACAAAAGGCTTTGTTACCCTTTTCAGACTCTTACATGCCAATTACTTTTTTTTCTCATCTGTTCTTGAATTTCTTTGGATGGTGGCAATTTGTTGCATCTTTTTTTTTTTTAGACGTCTAATCTGTCACCAATTTGTCAGGTGTGCCGGGGGCATGCAATAGAAAACACGGTGGCGTGGCAACATCTGCCAAACTAGACTTCTTGTGTTGGTTGCATTTAATTGACTCAATCGCAAAACCTGATGATAACAGCACAAAAGAAAGTCCTAGCATCAAATGTGCCGATGCAATGTGTCTCTACACAAATTACCGTATGTGGCACAGCAATGTATCAAAATACTTAAACTTATTAACGAGCACAACAAAAGTTTTGCCAGCTCTGATGCCGCTTACCTCCCACATTTCGATTATCAGAAAAAGGGGAGAGTCAAAAGCATGCCCACAACTTAAAAGCACAATTATTGATGTAAGTGAACACATAAAATTTGTATTCCACCTTTTAATAATGGAGGATATAGTAAAAGAACACATCAGATTTTGTCAATTTATAACACAACACAGTCTTTCCAAGTGTTTTACGACTGTTACATACATAAAGCAAGTTTTTTTTTTTTTTACAAAGCACACACTCCTTTCGACGAAAGTAGAGCCCTTTATGTTGAAGTGAAATTAGTGTGTGAATAATCACATATTGTAAAATGACACTCTGACAAGAGGGAAACTCATGTACATTGAGTTGTTTCCCGAATGAGTACCAGTAATGGCAAGCTTTTATCAGTTCATATATATTCAATTTGAGTGATGATGCTCCAGTCCTGTCTCTTTTCCACCAATCTGTTTTAGTTGTCCGTATTTCTCAGTCATCACTCTCCACCTCTTTGATTCCCTGAGTCATGTTCCTGGGCTCAAGTCTCCAGTGATTGTTGTATTGTGTTGTCTCGAGTTGCTATGGGCTGTAGATCAGCTTTGTTCAAAAGCTGTTTGTTCCACAGGCCACTGAATTGCACCGTCAGAAACGATGACATAATTTATTTCTACAGCCATTTAGCACCGGCTCCTCGAACAATGACTCACACAGGAGCAGAACCACTACACTTCTAATGATGCTTAGGACAAATCAACACACGGCTGCATTGAGGAAAAACAAGTCGTGTACCACACAGACTTAAAATGACATATTGATGAAAATCCAATTATTACCGCTTCATTTAAATATATTTATACACTGTAAACATGTTCATTGATATTAATAATGTGAAGACATTGATTTTGTCAGTGATTTCCCAAAGTAAATATCATCAATCTTTAACTAAGTAGGAAAAAGTTTCATATTAATATGCAACACTTTATTTCTATAAATCATCAAATTAATAAATAAATCAAACAAATTTCAAATGATCACTTCTCCAACATTCCTTGAAAATCACAATGTCCAATCACTGGTGAACTGTTATTGCCCATGGGCACCATTATTGGTGACCCCTGGTCCAGACTAAAGTAGTTTTAACACATGCAGGAATGCTTGTGAGGGCTTCAGAAGTTTTCACCCGGACATAATGCACCCCCATATTTGAAAGGCTCTTTCATTTCATCCAGGATGAACCTTGACAAGTAAAAACACCAGATAGATTCTACATGATTTATGCCGAGCAGATGAAAACTTACCTTAAGTGACAAATGAATAGAATGAATTTTCTGTGATGCTCCTTTTGAATAATGCATTGGAGCGCTGTGGTTAGACGACCAGGGCATTTGAGGCTGCAGTACTAAATAATATATGAATTGTCTCTGTCAAAATTAAAACGTTTACTCTGGAGATTAATCCAAAACTCTTTAACTCAGCTAAATATTTTAACTCAGTTAACTCAATTTGATTTACTCAAAAAATTATTTACTACTACTAATAATTGTTGTAATATTGTACCGTCAATAATTATAATGAATAATTATTAATATTATAGTACTGTACCATATTAGCTGAACATCTTTAGCACATCATATCAGAACAAAACACCACGCTCAAGGAAGTAACGTAAGTTTTAATTAACGAAGGAGGTGGAATTATATTACTATTGAATATTGGCCAGTGGCTGCCATCCCTAAGTGTTGCACCCATATTGAAGAATGAGCTTTAATGAGCTCCAAGCAAATATAATATTAGATTACATGGATGTTATGCGATGCTCAGTACCATAAAAAACTGGTTATGTTCATGCATAAATTAATTTGGTTTACAAGCAGTGTTGATGACAAGAACCGAAGTGAGCAGAGGCAATAGAGAAAATGACAGTAGACACCGGTGACATTCCGTAACACTCATGACATGTCAATAACTCTCTGGGCTCTATTTTAGTGATCTGTGTAAGTCTGCCGTGGTGTGGCGGTGTGCAAATATCTAAGCAAAATCATGAAAAAAAATAAAAATACTGTCCCAAGACTGTAAAGACAGTGGAGATCTGAGTCAGATGAGAATGTTCTTCATTAATTCAGTCAGGGTTCGTTCCCCTTCTACTCATTTAAAATTTGTTGTTGTTGTTGTTGTTCTCGTCATTTGTGCTTGCAAGATACTGCTCTACTATGCTGGAAAGGATTCGTGTTCTCAGACTTCTTTTGTGCATAGTATTTTTCATGCTGACAGTCTGCAGCCACCTTTAAATTCACGCATTGTATCACAGCTTTAGTCTACTTTGAGACGATGCACATTTAATATTTTAGGTGAACACAATACTTTTCTGAAACTAAAGACAGGTGAATTGGCTTATTAAAAGAGTCTGATTTAAGCATGTCTAATAAGTAATTTAGATTTGGTATACTAAACTAAAGTAAATTAACACTCTCCCTTTGATAACTTTATGGTCATTAACGAGTTTCCTCATAGAATTATTGCACATTAAGCAAGATGACAAATTAACTGTCAACTAAATTTAGCAATGTTTGGGCTATCTTTTACTAGCAGACAAGCCCTTCATAGTCTCCACACTTTCAAATTTCCCCCAATGTTGTATTCGTTGCAATGATATCTTACGTCCATGCATCCGCTTATCATGGTTATTTATTTGATGGATAACTGACCAATATGTGGCAATGAAAAATAAATCTGATGAAGTAATCAACAGTCCGTTTCACACTTAATGTCTGCGGTGTCATGATTATACTGTCTATTTGGCCTCAAATACAAAAGCTCATCTGCGTGTGTTCAGGATTTTAGTTATGTGTTTATCTAACTCCCCACATCCTTTCATCATCAATTGTGATTCATCGACGCCATGGTGCCAGGACAATGCAGCCAGTGAGATTATTGTCAAATTTGACAATTGTGAAATGCTGGCGAGCAGCTCGGCAGGGTAAACAATAAAATTCTTGTGGTGCAACACTTACACCTGCTGGTAGATAGAAGAATTACACCCTCCCAAATTGGCCCGTCAACTGTGTTTTCAAAGGATTACGAAACTGCCCACGCTCACCTCCGATTTCCTCTGACAAAATACCTCCCCGTCCAAAAGCAACATTGTGTCCACAAAGATGACGACTTCTACATAATTGAAGCAGCAATTCAAACTCATTCAATCACAACACCAATTTGCTGTGGAAAGACAGGAGAGGCCTTTTCATGTTTTTGAATGGCTTGAACCCTGGCTGTCCTCAGGTGGGATATTCCGAACCAATTTCCGAACATTTGCTTCTCTGCTGACCTTTGTCTTGCAGTGGACATTTGTGTGTGCTGTGTTTACAAACCAATTTTCCACACAATTTTCCTGCTATTTCTTTTTTATCTTAAGCCTAAATAAGTGAAACTGGCTCAGTTCTGATGACCTCTGACTGAACACGAATGTGCCACGGCACAGTGGTTGGGAATTAATGCTCTTAACTGACCAGTTGTAACATTTTATTTTCCTTTTCTTTTTTTTTTCTAAATTCTTATTATCTCCCTAGCCCCCACCCAATTTTTTTCCAACCCTGTGCAGAGGAAGAAAGTATTTGATTGCCTTGCCCAAGAGCACCTTAACCATTTTGGAGAAGCAACTGTAACATCTAACTCATCTCAAAGTCCATATTTGCTTTGTTTTTATCCCAATAAGTAGCATGTATTGAGCAATCAACGGTCCATATCCGAAAAGATTTTAAAATGCACCAAACTACGCTTATAAATCGTGCTTAGCTTCATTGAGGGAACTGAATTATTGTTGTATTGCACTGGAGAGGGGAGCTCTCTAATCTCGTTGCACACTTGAGTACAATGACAATAAAGGGATTTCTGATTCTGATTCTGATTCTGATTCTGATAGTTGTCCCTGGTACTTGGTATTACTCGTCCTGTTCAATACTCACGCACACACGCAAGAACAAAAGCATTTCTCCTTTTCTTTAAGTAAATCACATTCGACATATTCTAGTTCCCTTTATTTTCATTTTTTTTATATTAAGTGGCACAGCTGTGTTTAATTATACTTGTTGTTACTGTAGTGTCTATTTTAGTGGTGTAGGTGGGTTGTTTGAAGTGCCCTGCTCAATGGATCCGCGACAATAGTCCGGTAGCTAAAGTCCTTAAAGATAAATTCCTGTTTTTTATAGTATACAGGCAAGTCTGAATTTAGAGTTGTGCGCCTTTAGTACAGTACCACATTGTGCTGAAACATGCCAGGCAGTACCGGGGTCTACAGAGGGATTAGAATACCTTTGTTCTAAAAATATAAATGTATCACATAAAGCCATGCGATTGACCATAACGGTAGGCTGCCTCATCTTTCCATTTCAAATGGCGGTACGTTGTTAAGCTTAGATATCTAAATTACTTCATGTGACTAGAAGTTTTTAGTGGACTTTGACAATCAGTAGGATTGGAGAAGTACACAAAGACTTTAGACAAGCAGAGGACTCCATGTTGTCAAGCGCTTGATTGGAGATCTTCATTTATAAAATTTCAACAGCAAGACTGCATTGACGACTGGAAAGTAAGTACTGTCCAGTCTAATTAATATCAATCTTGTCAATTAATATATCCGTATATGTGTACTATATATGCAAGTTGGCACAATAGTCTGACAATAGTTGTCATATGATACGTTAATAAAATAAATACATTTACATCACTCTAAAGAAGCTGCGTAGGAGCAGCGACGAGGTCAAATTAACGTAGTAGGCGGCTTCAGTGGATTACCCGACATGATGCTCACCTTGCATCTCAGTCTGAATTGCTGCCACACTTTCACCATTTTTTATGCATCTATCTTCCGGCTCAGATTTTTTTTATATGAGGCGAATATGAAAATACGACTACATCTGAAGTTGTAATTTTTTTATGTGCTCCATACGTTAACTGCGCCCCTAGAGGGTAAGAGCCAGGCGGTCAAGGCCGTCAAGGCCTTCTCTACTGGCCTAACATAATCAAGAAATCATTATCATATTCTTCACGTTGATGTCATATTATATCCTAGTGTAGTATTTTGATGTGAGAGTTTTTATCCAATCAGAATTGAGCTAGCTCGTGTTGCCAGGCAGATTTCACAATACCAATAGCATGCACTATTCGTCCGAGGCCTTCAGATACAATCGTGCAGGTATCTCTTCTGTGTTTCAAGAGGGCTGTCACAGTTGAAGGACAGCTGCGATAGCCAATCAGATCACGAGTTGATGACATTAAGGCCTTCTCGTTGGCCTCACGATTAGGTGATGAACGCGTTTTGTGATTGGATATTCACACGTGAGGCTGCAGCGCTATGCAGAATCAACACACTCGAAAGTCATAACTGGCGACCATTCGATAATCTAAAATAAATTCTTGCTTTTTTTAAACCACAATGGCCGAAGGAGGAAAATGTGTGTATTTAATTGCAGATACACTTGCAAGGCCATTTTCAAGACGGACCGTTCAAGAGAAGCTAAGTCGTCCAACACTCACTCTATACTGTGTAGGTGTTTTTCTGTATATTTGTCTAGCCGTGGTGTCACAAATGACGACATTATGAGGGGGATTCATTCAAGTCGGACTGCGTAGGTCTTCACGGAAGGCCTACGTGTGAAATGTACAGCGCGCCACTGGTAAGAGCAGTGTGCGATTGCTCAATGTTTTTTTATAATTAGACAGATTTTTTAATTTTTTTTGAACACCATGAGATAGTGATATGTTTGCAGTCACTTGCTGAAAGATAATGGCCATGAATGATTCTTGAGACCGACTACGTTAAACAATTCTTTGCGCTAAACCGGGGCGAGCGTAGGCTTTAATCCCATCAGAAATCTGGGTGGCCCCACTTAAGCCCCTCCAACATATTATTTGATATTCTGAAAATATTTTTATATGATGTTTTCCCTGAGATAGGCATTGATGGCAGAACAGTCCATCCATCCGTCACGGATAGATGTCCATTTTTGGGACAGAGGACATTTTTCCCCCCTAAAAAGGTTCAACTAAGCAACGACGAAAGTGGGTTTTTGTTTCGTTTCGTTTTAATCGTTCCTAACCTGGTCAAGTACCGTATGTATAAAATTAAAATATTTGCACTTGGAGTGGAATAAACTCTTGCAATGCTGTTGCGTGTTCCCCTGAGAGTTCAACTGAGAGCGAGCTAGCGAGCAAGGGAGAGCAAGCAAGTCTCTTGGTGTGTTTTGAAGTGAGGAAATTACAATAAGTGGATAGGAAATTAGCCAGGTAATGAGATCTAAATAATGTTTAGGAATTATGAAACCTCTGCCGTTAGCCTCTCGTCATGCACGGGTGCTTGTTTTGGGCGGATGGGGGGGCAGACTGGTGAAATGCAAGGACGCAAGAAGCGCTTTAAAAGAACGCAGTGCGGATGAGAGCGCAGAACAATTATTTTACTATTGACGGAGGGACGATAACGGAAGGAGGACTGATTGGCAAAATAGGGTAAAGTTCCCATCTCTGTTGTTTTCTCATCATCACCCACCAACTCAAATAAATACTCACGCTTAATGCAGATACCTAAATTGACTGAAGTACAGTAAAGCAGAATTTATATTTAATTATGGTAGTAGATTTAAGAACTTGGTTATTCCTCACTACTGGTGTTAAATAAACTAAAGGTGACGAATGTCAACTGTTTCCTCCATTTATTATGATTCTACGGAGCCCCTCTGTATGATTCCTATACAAGAAGATCAAAAAAATAAGCATTTGAACACCCCTTAATTAACAAATTCTATAATTACATCTACATTCCTATAATACGGTCAGCTTCAACCATATATTATCTCTTTCAGAGCTCTTCTTGCTGTCGTGTCCTTTTCTTCCTTGTTTTTCAAACACAGTCTTGAGGCCAATCACATCTTACAAAAAGACTGGCTCCATCAACACCTGCGCTACAAGAAGCCCCCTGCCGTCTCGCTCTAGTACATTCTCTCCCCCAGGCGATAGGATTTTCACTCAAGAAGGTTCTGGCGACAGCTGTTTGACGTTGCTCTTGAAGTGAAGACGACTGCTGCTGTCTTTGGGAAGAAAACATTTAAAGGACATTAGGCGGCTTGGATCTCACTTCAAATGGAAACTCATTGAGGGTGCGAAGGGGTCTGACTGTGCAGCAGCTCTAACAATTTGCTGTTGCTGAGTGTCTGGTTCTATTTAAGAGCGATAGACAGTGAAAGGCTGTTAAGACACAAGGACCCCCCCCCCCCCCCCTCGTAAACACAATATGTGTTTGAGTCAAGTGGTGGGGGGGGGTGTTGTGAGCTGTGTTTGCTGTTTGATATTCAAAGTGTCAAACGTGACCAATATGTGGAATTAAGTCTGGGGTTGGATGTAAGAACAGAGTTTGGAGGGGGGCATATTTCCTCACAACTGAAATAGTTTTGCTCTGAGCTGACTAATATGTGAGGCAATAATCTCTGAGGAGATGGGAAGAACTGGTCCAGCAAAAGTGGAGTGGGTAATAACAGAGCTGATGAGATTCATAAAGTCAACTTATTTTCACCTCCTCTTCAGGGAGGAGCGTGCTGACCTGATGATGTCATCATCGTGGTAACATTAACCCCAAATTAGTTACAGGAAGCTTGAGCAATCCATCAAAACTACATAAGTCATTATTATAATTCTTTAGGGGATGATACTGTAAGTCGACACTGAGCGCGCATTCATCCCTCATTAAAAAAGAGAAGGGTACTCCACAGGCTAATGATAGAGACGTGTGTGCAGAGGAGCAAAAGTGAAATTGTGCATGCATCACCGTGCATGACATGATTGTGTGTTTAAGTGGAAGAGAGATCGAGGGGGAGATTCGCCTCATTGCATTTGCTACCAATCGAACTCCCCTTGTGTTGGGCTCAACGCCGGGTGCTGCAGGCCAGGGGTCCTTACCGGAATGCTGTCTGAACAGAAGCCTGAAATGTTATTAAGAAACTGTGGAAGGAAGAGAAATGTATGCCATATTTCTTTCCTCACATTAGACATCAGTAATTACGTTTTATTCTTTGCAGATTTCTCATGAATTGAAGCCACAGCAAAGTGATGGAACTCGGATAGTTTTGGCACTAGCGGAACATTGTAATGGTTTCTCATCATTGCTTTCTGTGGATTATTATAATTTCAACTGACCTTCATAATTGCCACAATTATTACTTTTCGGGTTAGACTTGAGGCAGTCATTGACCGCAAAGGATTTTAATATAAGTATTAAAACATATGGTTATATTAATAGTTTTATAGGCCTATTTAAAGCGTAAGCATGTCTGCCTCTCAGAGAGATTCAGAATCACAGCACAGGCCTTACAGTGTGGAGATTCTGCTGAATGTTCCTCCGGTTGCTTGAGTTGATTTTCTCAGGTTACCCTGGCCGGCCGGCTTCCTCACACATTCCCAAAATATGCATGTTAGATTAATTGAGGACTAGTCTAAATTTGCCATTTGTCCAAATGTGCCGCCTTCTCCTACTTTACTTCCTGTTTTCAATTAATCTTGTCTTTAGTCGTTGTCATATGGTGTACGGCCCTCCTTTGTGAGTCTGTTCGCCATCTTCTTTTTTTGTCTCGGTTTTTCAGATATTTGGGGGCTTATTATTATTATTTTTTTATCTTTCTCTATTGTCAAAGATCAAACCATTATGAGAGGCTCATCTATAGTAAAGTAGGAGTGCCAGACCAGTCAATCATGGTAAACTGGTAGAAAGCGGACTTCTCCCAAGTTGAGTGGAAGGGGTGTAGGAGGAGACAAAAAATGAAAGAAAATTGTGTGTGCTTGTTACGATTATTTTTTTATGTTAGTCTATGCAACAACCTGTGCACCTTATCAGTATCACGTCCGCGAAAATAGTTTTTTTTAAGAAAAAAGTAGGTCACCTTTAATAAAACCTCACTTCCTCTCCCATCAAATACAGTGCTGAGCTCCAACAGTGGCCTGGAATTGCTTTTTGAATTGTCGAAAAATGAAAGTGGTCGATTGTGAGAGGTTTGCTGCTTGAAAAGTTGAATTGAGTAAAAAAAAAATGATGGCACCACTGTACTAAAGCCATGGTCTTTGAAGAAAATATGACAATGCTTTTTGAAGATGAAGTTTGCAATTTTCAAGCTGTTAGCAAGATTTGCATGATCTCCACCAGTGTCCCTGACCAAAGCCACATCCTTCACATAAGCCGACGATCGAAAATTGCAAAACACGAAATGTTACTGGTTTAATATTTTATTTTTGTAGAACCTAAAATTGGTAAAAAAAAAAAGAATATATGTACATATATATATATATATATATATATATATATATATATATATATATATATATATATATACAGTAATACCCCGCTACTTCGCGGTTCACCTTTCGCGGGTTCAGTGCTTCGCGGGTCTAAAAAATATTCGGGGGCATTGTAGTTTCGCCGAGCGGCACGAGGGGGCGCTGGAGCGGTTAGACGTCCGGCGTGCGCCGAAGAGGAGAGTGGACGAAGAAGAGAGTGGACGAAGAAGAGCACGTTCCCCCGGACACGATTGGTGGCGACGTTTCGCGCGGTTCGGACCGTACCAGACCTCCGGCCGGCGTGCGTGGCAGTTAAGCCGTAGAGGATGATATATGTATTTTTTATTGTTTTTATAAATAATTTTAAACTGTAAACCCCCCTTTAACATAAAAAAATATTATTTTGATTTTTTTTTAAGGAGGAGGTTAGGTTCTCTTTGTCAAATGAGGAATTTGGCCACATGTTTTGATATGACTAGTCTTTTGCATTCCATAAGTAATCTTCTGTCGTGACCTAGTTAAGTAACTCACACGCAAACACACACACACACACACAGTCGCAGTAAAGTTCCACATATTATTCAGGTTAGTGTTTAGTGTTTTGGTGTTTTAAGGTCAGCAATGTTAAGTTTACATGAAATTACAATATTTGTGTGTGACGATAATTCATTCCAAATGCAGTAGGTAGCTCGCATCAGATGGTCAACATTTGTACAGCGTCTCTCCCCGGTAACAACTTTCAGCTGATTTCCCTTCCAGCTAGACAACGTAGAGACCCCACACGATCTTCTGCAACAGTTTGCTCATGTGCTAGTTTACTGCTTTTGCAGCAGATGCTACCTTTAGATGTTACTCACTTTTCAAGAGTCTTGATCGTTTTTTTTTTTGTTTTTTTTACGTCAACTTTATTTGAGGAAATCTGCCGATTTCTTTTTTTTTTTTTTTTTTTTCGGATAACAGATAGAATCAACTTGATGTGTGGCCATTAAAGATTTGTTCAAACACACAATCCCCTGCCAGTGGCTGAGGGGAAACAGTAATCAATTATGCTCGCTTGGTTCTGCAAGAATTATGTACCCCAATTTAGTTCTGGATGGCGGAGCGAGAGGAAGGCAGGAGGGGAGTGAGGGCAGGAGAGCCATTTCATGCTCCTCCTAACCACTTCCACTCATGTATCTCTCAGATCATATCTCATTATAGCACCGGCGCACAGATTCAAGTTGGCATCGAGGAAACTAGGTCCATATTACTTCCTAATTGGTCATTTCCAGGGGAAGCCTTCGTTTGCTAACCCTACTTCCAGGACAGGGATTTCTTAAACAAGCATGGGCTTAAGACGGGGGCTACATCTGGGTGGCAGGCCGGCTGACAGACAGGCAGTGATTGGGTCCGTCCCAGCAGAAAGTGGGCTGATTACAAAGCAGGCAACATATTACATCAGCTTTTGGGTTCTTTTACCTTATGTCACAGGAAAAATACTGTACATGTAGTGTAATCGCTTCAACGTGAATGACGACAATGTCCTTGAAACGACACTATTTGCTGATGCTACTGATTGTGCTGCACATGTAAAGTCTGGATTGAATATCTCAATATTGTGGGACGCAAATTGCTCTCGGAGAAAAACGGAGCAAAATTCTTGGCTCAGCAATATTTTTTGCCCTTATAGATTGCCTACTCTCATTTATACTGTACGATGGACGCAACTGCTATTACTTAATTCACAAAAATGATTATCCAGCACTGCACTGTATTATGAGAACTGTATGTTTACCGACAGTTAGCTACATAAGCATTACCAAATATTAGAAAGGTCTCATAATATGATGCAATGTAGTTCTATAACAACAGTAATAAACATTGTTAAATTAATATTTCTCAAAACTACGTATTGTGATGTGTGTAAATACTGAACTTTTGCTACTACTCTTATATTGGAGCTCATTCGATACTTTAAGTAGATCATAATGTTTGGTTGGTCAAAGTAAATAATGGGCCTATGTGCAATTGAAGAGGATCTATGAGTATGCATGTGTGTCTGGGTCTAAATTTGCATTTACCACTGCTTTGGGTTATTAAAACGCACAAGGATGTTTAAGTACTTGGAAGTGTTACGTGCCATTTTAGTGATGCTTGTTGAATATTCAGGGCAGTAGCGAGCAGTAGGTCCGTGATTTAATTTTCCTGTTTTTCCCAGTAAGAGGACGTGTTGAGCGCTGGGGGGCAGTGTACTGTCGAGTTGAGCACCCTCCACATGGTTGAGCACATCTAACAATAGACCGACTGTTATACAGTGTTGGGGTCAGCGCTCCACTCACTGACAGAATTTCTAGGACTGGCAGAGTGATGAGTGATCACTAAAATCAATCCACCTCACACAGTCAAACTGCTTCACGCTGAATTACACGGTCAAGCAAATGTGCACGGGCATGAACAGCCTTTTTAGAAACGTTCAAATAATTAAATGCATTGAAGTATATTATGTGCACGCAACATGGTCCTTGCAGGCATGTTATGTGTGATTTATCAGAAACAGAGGCAAAAAACTTTCTCAATGTGTGTGTGAGTGTTTTCGTCTGGGTGCTGCACTACTGTAATAACATTGGCAGGTGGCCCACCCCACGCCCAGCGCTTTTGCTTCCCCCACCCCCCCGTCCTCTCCACCGCAATGGAAAGCAGGTGTCCGACCCTGGTCTGGGGACAGAATTGAATTAATGTGCAAAAACAAATGACTCCATCAGCAATGTCTAGAGGGGCTGCAGTGACAGCCCTACGTTTAGAACCCAGAGCTGAGCGCACCGTCACCCGACACTGGGCCGACAGGGCTAATATCCACACCTATTACACAAGGATTCATGGGAAAACAACGGCAAGGCCAAAGGTGAGGATGAGAGAGGAGGGAGACGACGAGAGCTGGGAAACGTATGGAGGTTAGGGAGGACAAAGTAGTATTCTTGGAATCATCCAATTTAGTCAGTAACGGCCTTTTTGTCTGAGGTGAAAATGCACAAAGGAATGTGTTAGTCCTTTCAATCTGGAAGGCTTTGAGGGAATGTTTTGTCTAATTGGAAGCGACGGTAGTCAATACACAGGCGGTATCCCTCCCTTGAACGACATGCCCAAGTCTAATACTGTCTCCAATTTCAGGATTACCCCGATAATAACTGAGCCGGTCGTTTCCAGCATACACGCAATACATGCAAGCAGTTCTGGCAATGACATTGTACCAGGGCACAGAGACTATATGTCCGAAACCATTAACTGCATTGAGACTTTCTTGGCAGGGCGCTCATGAGAACCATCTAGAGAAGCTGTAAAAATGACAAAGTCAATATCAGAGATGACCACGATTACAGACACTTGGGAGCGTTGGTTGGCCTTTCTGGGAAATGCAGGTCTCCATATGTACCCGATGTATCTCACGGTGTCATGCTTCTTAACAAAATATTTCCATTTTTTGTCCGTTTGTCGCTTGCTTTTCTGCATTTATCAATTTAGAGTTTGCACTCTCAGTAAATACCATTTACATAAATAGCTTGCTGTCAGGCATGCAAGGGGCTATATTTACAACTGCTCGACACTAGTTTCCAGGCAACCCAGGGGATACCCCCATTATGTACCCCAAGCTTCCATATCCACCCCCTCCAAACATTCTTGCTCAGCCACCAACCCGTGGTAATCTTATCATCTCCCCGCATTATACCCTTCTCCCCACAACAAAAAAGCCACCAGCCAGAACTATCACGTCTGACCCTCGCTTGCCCTTAACTAGCTCTCCTCAATCATGCGGTGATTTGTAACGACCCCTCTCCTCCCTTACTCCCCGCAATAGCTGCTCTATCCCATAATACTCGCGCCATCAGCCTCTCTTTGATATTAAGGATTATGCTCCCTTCTGTCTACCAATTTGTGAAAAAATGCATGGTATGACATCAGCAGCTATGAAAACACCACAGAGAGAAGGGGGGAAGGGAAAATGCGGCTTGTTTTTGGGGATTCTCGCTGCTTGACAGTGGCAGATTGAGTTGGATTGCGGTGGTGATGTGCTTTAATGTTGCGGTCTATCTACTGTATGCTGCGCAGACAGACACAAGAGTTAAAGGATAGCAGCGGGGCCATCAAATGAGGGAGGCAGCGCTCTCTCTCCTCGTCCACCCCGCAGAGTCGAAAGCCAGCGCTTGAAAAGCGGTGGCTCGGCATGTGGGGGATGCCAGCGGGGTGAAGTCAGCGGGGAAGGGGTCAGGGGCAGTTATCAGCTCTGATTGCATTATCTGGGAGCAAACAGGGATCGCGCTGAGTTGTGATGTATATGGGCTGGAAAGATTGAACTGTGGTGTGCAGCAAGGCCGGCCACTGTGTTACGTACAGGCCCGTCTGCATTTTCAGACTCTCACACGAGCTAAAGAAGTCACGCACGCTCATATACAACAAGGCGTCAAGTCATTCATAGAATGTGCTTGGCCTAGTGGGTTCATCTGTTCAGTTCAGTAATAGCCCCATCTGTTCCCAAGGAGAGGAAAGCACAAATGTAATAAGGTTTGAAGGTGCCCTTGCCTGACTTTAGGAGCCAGTAACACTAGCCAAATGCGTACTTGATATCTAGCAAGTATTTCGGAAATTGTTTAATAAAATATCAGTCTAAAATTGCAACACTTAGCAATAAGGGTAGCGTTACAGTTGGTTTGCACTGATCGTATAGTTTTGATTAGTTTGTTGGTATTATTACACGAGTGACCCCCTGCTTGGCAGGTTGAAAGCCCACATTTAAGAGTTGGATTGAAGTGGACAAATATTACAGATAAACTGATTAAAAAAAAAAAGACATATTTTCAGATTTTTCTTTTCAGTTCATTTTTACTTTTTTATTCAACATATTATTTTGACACGTAAAAAAGACAAACAAAAAAATAATAATAATAATCAACACGCCTGGTACACTTTTTAGTCCAGTATATAAATTCTATATGACAGTATAATTTGAGTTTACCAAATACTGTTGTAACACTTGCAAATAATGTATTTCTTTTATTAATGATTCCTAAATAGTTGATAACGTGCTTTGTATTTAGACGCCCATTGTCATAATATCCTTATTGTAAAGTTGTCAGCTACTAATGAATAAAGTAAAACATAGAGCACACAGAGTCTTTGCATGTGATGAATTCTTTATTTGTCAGTAAGAAGCAGTTCATATTTATATGAACTTTTTTGGAAAGATTTACCAGCTCTGCAATTCATACAGTTTGATGGATGACCCGGCTGCAATCGCTTCATTTCATCTCTATCTACGTGTCTCTTGCACTATTACTCATCACTAAATTTATGACCTCCAGCGAGGTCATCAAAAGACTTAGCCATTCCCAACAGTAAAGAAGTCGATGGAATGAGAAGGGGGTGGTCCTGCGAAAAGAAAGCAGTGAGTTGTAGTGAAGGATGTAGTGAGGGGAGTGAGGACGAATGGGGAGCAGGAGCAAGAGGAGAGATAAGGAGAGGGGGAGAAGTCCTGATGGCTGTAGGTCAAATGCCTCAAAACACCAGTCAATAAAATTGAGGCCCACCCTAGAAATGTGATAAGACGTTTCTCTAAGTGTGCTCGATATATCACAACAATAAACATGGTTCAAAATGACATGTTTATACCACTGGGGGGGTGCTTTTGAATGTGCAAACACTTTCTTTAAATCTGGTCCTGTTGTGCATTCATCGTCTTTTTTTATTTTATTTCTTGTGTACATTTATTATCATGGCTACTCTACTGATGTAAATTCCTGCATACTCATTTTTTATGCTTTGTGGATATTCTCATTGATGTAGGTCATTTCATTTTCAAGACAGTCAATCAATAGCAACTAGTCTGCTCTGTATGTTTTAGAGGACATTTGAGGCCGCATGGTGGTGCGATCCTAACCAAGCCTTGTTGCATGAAATTGTATTTGGAGGACATGCCCAACATTTAACATTCTGGCAAAACACAATGTACAGTATTTATGTTGCAGGAATAACGACACAGCAAAATGGGCCTGTTGAGCTCTATACCTTCAACTATATATATTAAAAAAAAAATAACACATGTTACATATGTTAAGCCCGACTGCTTTCATATTTAAATTTTTGGAAGATCTCATTTATTCCCAACTATTTTCCTTAAATTTATGACTCAAATGTCTAATGCTGCATGCTGGCCCATCTTTCCAACATAATGCATAGCTTTCTTAATGTAATGCGTAACGTAATACCTCACAATTTGTGTGTATCCACGGATCTGTTAAGTCTTCTGTAGCTGGTGTTCTTGTGGCGTAACACAGACTCTGGGGTATTCAAGGCAACAGGTTATCAATAAATGTGATTAATGATGCAATCAACAGGACCTAATGTGAAAGAATTTATTACTGTCATCTCACTCAACCACTCAACCCTCAGTGGAATCATCCACACACTCTCAGGCCCCACTCACATATGCATGTACCAAAGACAAATTACAACCCTCACTTACTCATGTGTCCGTGAACACCACGCAAACACACACACACACACCCGCACGCACACAAAGTTTGTAAAAAGCCAAACAAATCTTTTTTTTTTTCCCACTGCAGTCTTTCTTCAACAAGTCACCAGAAAAATATGCCACAAAATATTAACCATGGATGTCTGATGTACCATGGAAATAAACACTTCCCAATTGCATCTCTTGGTTGCTATCATGCTGTAAATCTGGTGAACACATTAACTGTGGAGGGTTAGGATGTGCGAAGGTTGGGGTGTGTGTATGTGTGTGTATATCCATGGGTCTGTGAGTGTGTGTGGTGCCGTCTAATATTTCCACCAAGACTGAAGTCCAGGAAACTGCTCCATCTGCTCCCAATGTAGCCACTTTCATTAAATTTCCTCTCACACAGAGCCCATCACTTCTTAGTCTTTATCTTTGGTTCCGTAAAGACTCTCTGGAGGCTGCGATGGTCGACATGTAGCTCAGTCTATCTGATAAACGACAGTTTATTCTTTGTGCAAACACCATAACGGTCTTGGTGCTGTTGGAAGGCACACTTTCCCGACAAGCACACAAAAACAAGTGCACACATTTTCCGGACTGAATTGTAAGGCACAACCAGATTGTTGTCATGTTTGCAAAGTTAACCACAAATGTGAGCATACCTTGATTTCAGTACCTTGTGTGAATGTTTGTTTGTGCATGCCCTGCGATTGGCTGGCCACAAATTTAAGGTGTTACTGGCTGATGACAGCTGGGATAGGCAACTGCAATCCTGCGACCTTTGTGAGGAGAAGCGGGTTGGATAATGGCTGGGTATAATTAATTAGTATGGGTCCCATAGGAAACTATCAAAGAGAAATAATCTGCTCTGGGTTTTGCATTTTTATTCTCATTTTATAGAAAAGACAGGATGTGAAGGTGATTTACGTCACAGGTGTGCCTGACACGCATCTCACCTTATAACATTCTTACCGGTCATACAAGTGTGAAGTCAGAACACATACGACATGTTATATTGAAAGTAACAATGTGCATTTGGATGTTCTCAATATGATTCCGCTCCCTTCATATAACTTGCAGTGCATATTCTTTTCTCATTTGTCTTCACTTAACACCTCTTGCTGAGGCTATAGTCTTTTTGTATGTTGAAAAAAGCCTCCAATAAGAACTCACAAATGCACACGCAGACGCACGCACACACACACACAAACCTTTGATATACCGAGGCCTTGCAAGACATGGCTTTGGTGGCGTGCCTGGTTTATAAAATTGCAATCGCAACAGAAAATGCAATTTTAAAAAGCGCATTTCAGTCCTTTTGTGAGCTCTGTTTTGAAAGAGTTTATGTTACACCCAAGCACATGACCTGTTTCTCTTTTGAGTTTGTTTCACCACGCTGATGCGAAAATGTTTGATTCTGCTCTGTTGGACAGTCTGACAAATAAACACAGGCTGACATCACAGAACCAGACTCGAGGGCTAAAAAGGCACACTCCTCCTCTGTGACCTTCTAACATTTATTCACCTCCCCAGTGGAAAGAAAAACAGACTGAGGGTGAGGTCCACTTGGTGTAGGTGGATGTAAAAGGGCTAAGCCCCATAGTGACTGTCAAGCACTGACACCACCTCCTCACATCTGTGCAATGTTAAAATCAAAAGGGAGTGTGAAGGAAATAAGAAGACAGGAAAGTGAGAGTGAGAGAGACAACGTGACCTGTTGCTTCGAGTTAAATGTATATTGGTTTAATTACTGATGTGTCCATGACAATTGACAGTTGGCGATGGGGTAAAAGGGAAAATTGCGACGAGGGCATTGAACCCTTTCGCTTGCATGTTGCATGCAGATGAACTTGAACTCCCTGCGGCTGAGTAATAGTCTTCTTACTGCAGCTCAGACACCTCGGAAGAATGTCACCCGCGTGGGAGGGTGGCTGAGGGTCTTGATGGATGGCTGAGCGGCGGGGACAAAAATAGTAAGAGGCTTCTACACGAGTTAACTAATCAGAGCTCATTATAGATGATGTCTCGCCAATACACAAACAGAGGCTCAACAAAGGCTCAGCGTGAACTGATACCACGACAATTGAGCAACTGAGGTTGTTAGCAAAGGTGAGCCGTTACTCCAACTAATATTAAAATTAAAAAAGCCATTTCTTTTTTAAGGCCATAAAACAAGAGGCATATACTGGATATATGCTTCCTAAAAAAATAAAACAACTTAAAGGGATGCTACATACCACTAAAACTATAGCACTCGCTCTCACAGTCTGGTGTAATTATTAAATTTTCAATTTCTCTTGCCCCATCAATAAATCACAAAGCAATCTTAAACAATTTGTGAATTACTATAAACCTTCACTAATGAATTACATCTATATTTTACATTTTAATAACCTATAATTATTATTAATATACTATATAGCTAAAAATCTGAGATAAAATTAGATACCTAGCTGACGGATAAATTTTTATTAACTATATTACAACACACATTTTTTTTAATCTGTGATTTGGACCAGCAATGATCTGGTAATTGACCA